>NC_050574.1:92490348-93109348 GCF_011100635.1 Trichosurus vulpecula | reverse complement strand
TAACTTGAGCCCCTGGGAACTCTGAGCCAATTCTTCCGCCCATGGGCATGCTCAGCAGAACGTGAAATGTTTCAGCCTCTTCATACAAAGAGTCGTCAATAATAACAATCCGGCACATTTTCTCCCGTTCATCTTTGTCAAATCGGAGAACACTGGTATGATCCTCAGGCCTGGATATGTAATCAGAATAGGAGAGCACAGATGTTGGGATGGTCCCTGTTGCGGTTCCTGGGAGGAGAGAGTGGTCAAAAAGTTTCATGAGGAAAAATATTTCAAAGCTGCTTTCAAAGATGCTAATTTTTATGTCCAGAATTTTGCTTTGTTATTCCCAATGAATTATCATAATGATCAATAACTTCTTCCCCTTTGCTACTGCCTTAGTTATTATTTACATTTCTAAGGATTTTAAGCTGAATCCAAGCCACTCAAAAATAAATAAGTATTATTGTCTCCCATTTTTCCTCCTCCTGAGTTCCAAATCAAAGGTACAATTTAAAGACTTCCCTTAGGAATTATAACAATATGCTCAGAGATTAATAAAATATTAAGGACTGCTTTCACCTAAACACAGCTTTTAAAAAGCAATACAGAAACTTTTCATGTTTCTGGTAAGCAAAAATATTTCATTCCTGGTAAGGTTCTTCAGATTATAATTCAAATAAGGAATAATTTTGTGTTAGACAAAATCAATTTTTTGGTTAGAAATGGTTTGACATAAAAAGAGAAGGAAAAATTTCTTAACATAAATTTCTGTTACAGATTATATATACATACATGCATTACTCATGTATAAGCAAATTATTTTGAAATGCTATAACTAAAATTTAATATTCAAGCATCTGAACTGTCATTCTTTGTTCTACTATGTGAAAACAAATAACCAGATTGACGTTTTGTCTTCCAGAAAGAGGATATTATTTATTTCTAAGGCAAATACATATTTTTAAGGGGCCAGGAAATGTGTTGGGTTAAGTAACAAAGGCTACTCCAGATTTTTTAGGAATCTAAACTTAACTAGGGTAAACCCCAAAGATTTTCCTAGGAATATGTCAGAGGGTTATAGGCAGTGAGTGGCACCCAGATGGTTAAGGGGGAATTTAGTATAAATTCCAATAATCTTTAGCTGTCTATATGATGGCCAGTAAGTGGTTAATCTTGAAATCTTGCCTCAGTGTAGTGGAACAAACTATTTCCTCTGGCTGCTCTGATTTTACTGCAATGATTTACTCTACTAAGATATCCTCCTGGGTGAACTGGTTTATTCCTTCTACTGGAACATCAAAACAGCCCAAGAATGCTAGAGAAAATCAGTACCTGTCAATGGATGATGGATTAGATCTATGGAAAAGTCAGCCACAAATCCAATATGAGTTAGTCCTGAGTTTAAGCTCTAATAAATTAAACTAGAAAGACATAAATACCTCAGCAAGATACTGTATTTGTCTCTATGAAACAAAATGTTGGTCAGGTGTAGTTAAACTATAAAATTTCCTAAGTTCTCTCTTCTGTTAGACATTTTGTCATTTTAAATTACCTTGCAGGTATTAATAAAAATCCAAAAACTACACAGCTGTCCAGGTGCTACAAATTACTGACATTTATATAGCTCTATAAAGTTTGCAGAGCACTCTTTTTTTTTCTCTCTCTCTCTCCATATATACATATATATGTATATATATATGTACATACATATATATATATATATATTCTCTTATTTGTTAAGTGCCACAATAATCTGAGGAGTAAGTACTATAGTTATAATATTGCTCAATTTATAAAGAGAGAAACCGAGGCTCAGAATGGTTGAGTGATCGGCCATATAAGTATAGGATATAATAATTGTTTTTGTTGTTCAGTCATTCAGTTGTGTCTGACTTTTTGTGACCCCATGTGAAGTTTTCTTGGCAAAGATGCTGGAATACTTTATCATTTCCTTTTCCAGCTCATTTTACAGATGAGGAAACTGAGATAAAAAGCATTAAGTGACTTGCCCAGGGTCATACAGCTAGAAAGTGCCTGAGGCCAGATTTGAATTCAGGTCTTTCTGATTCTATGCCTATCAGTCTATCCATTGAACCACCTAGCTATGTAATAACAGCACATATTTATGAAGAGCTTACTATGTGCCAGGCATGTTGCTAAAAGCTTTATAATTGTTATCTCATTTGATTCTCATAATAACCCTGAGAGGGAAGTGCTATTATTCTCCCCATTTTACAGATAAGGGTCACACAGCTAGTGAGTGTCTGAGGCTGGATTTGAACTTAGATCTTCCTGATTCCGGTACTCTATCCCCTGTACCACTCTTCCTAACTCCTGACCCTAATGGTATCAGACTCAAATACTGACTTAGGAAACCACAAATTAACATTCATTCTGTTGTACTAGATTTTTAGTTATTTTGTTAACTATTTCACAATTACAGTTTAATCTGGTTTGGCTGCACTCAGGAGTGTTATGGGACACATGGGCAGCTTATTTGATACCTCTCCACTAAAGTTCACCATTAATAATCCACTGAGTAGAACCTTCAAATTCCTTTAATTCAGAGTATTTGTACCTGAGGCATTTAAGGTTGTTTGGAAAAGTAAACTTATTTATTCAGTAGTCCTAGATCCCTGGTAAAGAATGTCTCCTAAGCTTCTTCACTAATTAGTGGTTTATGAAAAACAAAAGGGAAGGTAGCTGCTCTTAGGGTAAACCTATCTGTGTCTTTGCCTTGAGAGGATTCTCTTTTCTTCAGTCATCATTTGTGTGTAACCTGACTTGTACTACCTTGTTGAGTGTAGCAGATCACCATTAATTCCTGGCTCACATCTCCACTTCTCTTCACAGGGATGAACAATTCACCAACATCTTCTTCAATGGTGTAGACAGACTGAGGAATAAAGACAGTTGATTCTGCAGAGATAACGTAGAATAAACAGTCATTACTGTACTTCCTGAGATCATCACCTGTGAAACAACCATATACATATTCAAAATCTCCCCTAGTGTTTGTTTTTGTTTTGTTGTTTTGTTCCTTTCATAATGTCCTACAGAACAATGGTGGGGGTAGGGGGAAAGTATGGAGGGAAGGAGACAAACATCTAAGACATACAAACTCAAAGCCAAAGCATCATCCTCTTGGGAATTAAAAAAAAATGATTTCTCTTTCATCTCCTCTGTAATCTCTTTTTCTCACTTTAAGTAAGGGCTTCTGGCATACCTTCCCTGAAAACTAGTTTTGGCCTCTTGGCAGAGAATGAAACTTCAGCAAATTAATTTAATCTCTTTCACTTTGGATGTTGAATGCTTAGAGGGATAATCATGCAATGTACACTTTTTTTGAAAGCAGAAATTCCTTTGGAATTCAGGACTCTATTCATCAGATGTAAAGAAGCATTTATTTGGACTCTTTCCCTACAAGAGTAACGATGATATATACAAGTGTACTCACACAAGAATAAACTTCTCATTTTTTAATGGTAGATGAAGGTGATATAAAAAAGGGTCATAACAAACATTTTCCATTCAGATGATTGAAATGATTTTCCAAAACATTTATTATATAGTAATGTAGGAAATGACTGCTTAACATAATTACTTCAGAACTTATTACATAAAGGCTTTGTGGACAATTTCTTTTAAAAAAGAATACTGAAAACAATTCATCATGTTCTCTTTGAAGCACTGTACCACATCACTCTGTGATGGTCCAAGAATACTAGAAATACTGCAGGTGAGAAAATAATACTTAATAGAAAATGTCACCTTACTGATTTGATAAAATCTGTGGCCTTAAGATTTCACAAATATAATTTTAAAAATCTCCAGTTTTATTATCTGAATTGGTTTTTTACAGCAGTTGCTTTTATCCAGCTAATTTATGCCATATTATTCTTAGTTGAAAAGCACAAGATTATGAAATAGAATTTAGCTTTGAATTAATTACACTTTTATGAATTAGGATTTCATTATTTCTAATTCCTTTAAAACAAAAACACATCCACAATGTTCAATTTCAAGGTAGAGATTTTCATCAACCTTTACAACAAAAACAGGAAAACATATCACACAAAGTTGATACGTATAATATTTTAGTAGTGTTGTTTTCTTTCAGATGAATATAGGGAAAGTCATTCCATCATCAAAAGAAATTTGATATTTGCCAGTGGACTTATTTTACTCTACCCTGCATGAAACTTGCAAGTCATACTTGGTATGGAAAAATCCAATCGTTGGGTGGTATTTATTATAATTAATACACATTCAACTCATCTGTACTAGTCAGGCACTTGTTTATAAAATTTACTTGAAAAATTCCATGTGTTGGATTTTAATTATTAAAGCCCCATGAGGTTTAAGTCTTGAATATCACTTTCTTACTCTGTACCACTTAAGCCTGTAGAGTAACACAGGGCAGCACTCCTTCCATTTGTCAGTAGACTTGAATTATGAAAGAGAGAAAAGTAGGGTGATCTTGGTGGGGGGCCTCCAGCTCTGGAATTCACTCCTCCACTTGGTCTGACAAAGCCTGGGCTTGCTGACCTTGAGGGCACAGTACCAGGCTTATCTATTCCCTTGGGCTTTTTTTATCTATGGGAAATGTGACTGGATATGTAGAGGGAGAAAGTGGTGGTGGGGGTGTAGAGGAGGAGAGGTTGATCTAGTGGAATTTTTTTCATAGATTTTTCTGTACTTCACTTTATCATGAGAACTGATAATTTCATGTGTGTAGCTTGCTTCAAGTGGGCACAGCATTTTGGGCTCATTCAGTGGTGGTGTAAATTTTTGTTTTTACAGCAACATGATCAATTTATCTTAAAGTAGCAATGCATTGGGAGTCAAAGAGCAAAGACAAGAGTGAAAAAAAGAGCCCAGTTTAAATTAGATTAAAAAGCATTGCCAAAGCAGACTTAGATTCTGGTAAATTACGAATAGAAGCAGAAAGAAAATAATTTAAAAAACATGTATCTAGGGATTGATTCCTCTGCCAGGAAATGTGTTGCCCAGAAGATCTGTCACTGTTAGAGAAAATGAAAAAAAAGTTGGTGCTCAATACATATGGATTAGTTAAGTAAGTGAATGAATGAATGTTTCAGTAACATGAGAGGATAAAACAATTGTCATCAGTATTATTGTTCTTTGTGTTAAATGAAGCTAAGTGACAGCCATTGTTTTCTTTATGAGTCAGTGAGTGTGACTGGAACAATGTCTGAACTGAAAATATTTATGATTACTAGCGCTGCCATTGTTTGTTACTTTAAGGGTCCAAGTGGTTTTCATAAGCCAAAATAAAGTGGTTGTTAGCACTCTGAGAAGGAAACATTTCTCTCTATAGAAGAGGTTCTTAACCTGGGGTCCATGGACTTATTTTCTTTTTTTTTTTTTTTTTTTTTGCTTTTTGGCATTTTTGGCAGGGCAATTGGGGTTAAGTGACTTGCCCAAGGTCACACAGCTAGTACATGTGTCAAGTGTCTGAGGCCGGATTTGAACTCAGGTCCTCCTGACTCCAGGGCCGGTGCTCTACTCACTGCGCCACCTAGCTGCCCCCAAGATGCACGTTCCCTCGAGAGGAACCCGATGGACTTATTTTCTAAAACAATTTTGTTGATGACCATATTTCAATATAAGTGGTTTCCTTTGTAATCTTAAGTTCTTCGGACATTTATAAGAATTATTCAGAGAAGGGAGCAGTGGGTTTCTCCAGAATAATAAAGAGGTCCATGACGCACCAAAGAAAAGCCTTGCTCTACAAGCTGACCAAATCTTAGTATATCAGAGACAGAGGTAGACAAAGATAAACACTACTCTGTAAAATTTAATAGGACAAAGTGAGTTCTTAAAAACCCCATTGAAATGCAAGAAAGAAAACAAAATATAGTGTCATGACTGATATTAAATTTAGCTCATTAAAACAACTTTCTGTAAATATTACAATACTTTTACATTGTGTTCTCCTTTAAATTTGTGGACAACTGATGTTGAACACAGGGTTTGTTACACATTTGAAAGCTAAATCTGGGAAAATCTATCAACCTGTCTACGTCTTATTTTTTCTCCTCTATAGAAGAGAAATAATCATATTTATCAACAACAATGGAGACACAAATGAATAATAAATAGGAACACTGTAATAGAAATCACGGCATGTACAAGAACATGCCACTCCTAAGAGCTGTCTGGCATAGCATTGCATGTGCAACTTAAGAATAACATGGAGGCTGAAGACTTTCCTCAGGTACTATACGAACATGAACTCCTTTCCTGATTGTTGAGTTCCTGCCTGGCACCACCATTGCATGAAAAACTCAGGCAGTCTACAGCATTTCTCTTCTGGTTCCACCTTGCCTTCCATGTTCTCCCCTTCACTTCTCTCTTCAACAAACCCCCTTTCCAGTTCCCCTTTTATGTTGTCTTTTCCTATTAGAATATAAGTCCCTTGAGGGCAGAGACTATCTTTTTGTTGCCTTGTATTTGTATCCCTAGCACTTATTACAGTGTTAACATGCTTAATAAATTCTCTCTGACTCTCTGTTATTGTCTGTCTGTCTGTCTCTCTCTGTGTCTCTGTCTCTCTCTGTCTCTGTGTACTTGTCTCTCTCTCTGTCTGTCTATATGTATCTGTCTCTGTCTCTCTGTCTCTGTCTTGCTGTCATTGTCTTTCTCTTTCTCTCTCTGTCTCTCTCTCTCTCTGTCTCTCTCTTTTTCTCTTTATCTGTCTGTCTCTCTCTGTCACTGTCTTGCTGTCATTGTCTGTCTGTCTGTCTCTCTCTCTCTCTCTCTCTCTCTCTCTGTGTCTCTGTCACTCTGTTTCTGTCTCTGTCTCTCTCTGTCTGTCTGTTTCTCTATCTGTCTCTGTCTCTCTGTCTCTGTCTTGTTGTCATTGTCTCTCTCTCTCTCTCTCTCTCTCTTTCTCTTTATCTGCCTCTCTGTCTCTGTCACTGTCTTGCTGTCATTATCTGTCTGTCTCTCTCTCTGTGTCTGTCTCTCTGTGTCTCTGTCACTCTGTCTCTGTCTGTCTCTGTCTCTGTCTCTCTTTCTGTCTCTCTGTCTCTTTCTCTGTCTTTCTCTTCTCTCTCTCATGTTGGGTTTTCAAGGAATACTATTTTACGTCAGTAAAAGCCTATACTTATTTCATGTAGCTTAAGATTTTTGAGTAGGGTTTTTTTTCTCAGCAGAATCACTTCCATTTGTACCTTTCTGTGTCCATTAGAAGACGAATATTCTATGGTTGTTATAATCTCCTATTTTCCCTAAGATTTCTTAATCACACAAAGCTGTGACCCACAGGCTGCACTGAGAGTTCACAGATATAGTTCAAAGGTAAAATTCCTGATGTTGGCAGGGCTGAGGTTCTGGCCTCCTTTCTTTATCACTTCTCTGTCCTCAGTTAGAATGAACTGTCATTTTATCAATTCTTGACACTTCAGCCTTCAAACTTAGCGGTGGACACGAATCAGCTACCCAGTGTTTCCCTTCATCCTACCTTCCCTACAGTGGAACAAATTACAATTAATTTTAGGTCTGGGGAGAAAAAAATGCCTGAGTCATCTGAATTCTGTGTCATGAACTTGAGTTCATACAAGGTGCACAAAAGTTGCTGCCTCTTTTCATTCAATTACATTAGAGTTCTTGAGACGTGCAAAATTCCACACTTCTCAGTGTGAATGAAGCTTATTCTCTGTTAAACAATAATTATTCAAACTAATATAGTCCCAGTGAAAAAGTGTCTAAAGTAGGCAAATATTTAATCCATTAGTTCAAGACTACATATGCACACACATATGTCTATGTTTTGCTGTCGTTCTTCAAAAACAGAACATTCAATTAGTTCTTTCCATAAAGAGGTTAGAAGACACTTCAAACACACAGTCTAAATAATAGCATTGAATTACTTCAATATTTTTGGTGGTCAGTCCTGCTAGAGTAGGTTCAACAAGGTTCTATTCTCCCATGCATACAAACCCTATGCTTTGATTAGAAATGGTTTGACATAAAGAGTGAAGGAAGTTTTTTGATATAAATATCTGTTATACCTTACATTCAAGAATACAGAAAATATTATTGATTGAATTTATAAGGAAGCATTTTTAAATGAAAATAAGTCCAGTGAAATTTCATCCTAGAGGTTTGTCTTTATAAATACATTAATAATCAAATTTAAAAGAGAAGAAAGCTTCATTTAAAAAATAAAGGTAGAAATATTTTTCTATCTGTTTTTCTGGAAAATAACATTGTGCTTATATGTTTAAAAATTGTCTATGAAGTAAGGATTTGTTGTTATATGTTTTTCCTTGAGGATATTTATTTACTTTAACAAATATTAACAAAGTCTCATAGATCCTTTGAGAAGTGAGGTTATACTGCATTGTCAGTAGTAGCTGGTGAGGGGTGAGGGTGGGGTAGTAAACATCAGAGAGGTGAGAAACTTTTTAAAGTCACACAGTGGTAGTGTTTAAAATGGTTATTCTGAGCAACAAAGTGAAACACTATGTTCTGTTTGGTGAGGGACACTGTTAAAGTCTGTTCTAGAAATTTGTCTGTTCGGGTCATTTGACATGGTTGTAGGACCCCGATGGACAATTTGCCATTTGTTCTCTGGTGTGTGGGAATGCTTTCAGTACTTTTAGCATTGCAAGTAAGAAGGGGAAGATACAATGAGGAGCAGTACCTTGACCGGTCACTCCTAGGAATTCAACACAGTGATCCCAGGAATTAGTGGGGTCTGTTTTGTGGGACATTCCAACCCAATCAGCAGATGATCAGTGTAAGGTGCGATGGTTATTGCATGCAGAGGCACTGCGCATAGAACACTGGACTTAGAATCAGGAAGACCTGGGTACTAATCTAACTTCAGATACTTGGTAATTGTGTGAACTTGGGCCAACGACATTCTCTGTGCCTCAGTTTCTTCATCTGCAGAATGGGGTGGAGTTGGACTCGGTGTCCTTGAAGGTCTTCTTCCAGCTCTAAATTTTTGTGATGTTATGATCCTGTGAATTGCTTAGGGGAAGAATTCCCATTATCTCATCTCTAAGTGAAGATCTAATCTTTTCAGGTTAGTCAAGGCTAAAGAAAACAATCAAATAATACCGTTGGAAAATGTTTAGCTTCTGCTAAGCTAAGGAAGAAATCTACTGAGGTTCAATTCCCTCATCTCCAAAGCAAGGGATGGGCTGCCTCTTTCAACTTTAAAATTCTATGATTCTCTATAAAGCAAAGGAAAAAAGGAAACAAAGCATTATTTGTTGGACTAAAAGAAAAGTAGGATTCCAAAGTGAAAGAGATAGAGGAGAGAGAAGAAAAAATGACAATATTTGTTAAATTTTCTGTGGGTCTATAAGATAAAATTGATTTTCTTCATTCATATTGCCTTTTTACATCAGGCTCTAGATGTGACATGGCATGGGAATAATCCATTTTTTTCTATTAAGATACTGACATTTATAAGTGGTGGGTGCCATGTGCCTCCATTTTTTTTTGCCATGTAAACCTCTGCTTTTTTGCCCAAATTTTCAACTAACAAAACAATTTTCCCTCCTAAAGACATGGTAGTGAATCACCATAAGAAAACCGAGGCTTCATAAGTCCCACAACTTCTTGAGTACCACATCCATACTTGGCTGGTCCTTTGTTTCTGTCAAGTGACAGGTGCCAGTGGTCAACAACTATCAGTACTAGGGTTGGAGTTGCATGAACCCATCTAGGTTTGAATCTATGTTAACCCAAATTCTGTCATAAAGAATTCTCAAGCTGGGGTGGTCTTCTAGAACCTTGTGCTGCTGAATATCTGGTATCTTCTACTTATGGTATATAAAGGCTCAGGCATGCTTGATAAGTAAGTTTATCCTTTCCATAGGTGACAAAATTCTTGTCTTTATAACAATTGGTTATGTGAATTCTATGGTACATTGAATCTTTAATTGAAGACGTCTTATTGAATCATAAAACCATTGGATCCAATTTGATAAATGCCTGGGATTCTCCAAGTACTTAGGTAAAGAGGAAAATGAGGTAGATAGAGCTACACATAAATAAGGAATCAAGGGACTGATAGTTTAACTCTGGGTGGTGAGAGGAGGACATGGGCTTTTCCTCATTTCATTTCAGGCTTTGTATTCTTGGTACCTAGCAGAGAATTTGGCATAGAGATGTGCTTAATCAATACTCGCTGATTGACTGGTTAATATTTACAGCTTGTTATGAAGTTTTTGTAATAGAGAATAGTGTGAGGATTGGATTGATGATTTCTGTGATGTAGGGCACTCCTGGAGAGAAACTTCCTCTACCAAGTCAGGTCAGTAACTTCTTCACAATTATTGCCCTTAGGGAGTTGCTTAGGCCCCAAGAGGTTGTGACTTGCCCAAAGGCACCACAGGATGTGTCAGAGAACGCATTTGAACCCAGGTCTTCTTGGTTCCAAGGTCAGTTCTCTATTCACCACAGCATGTTGCCTTTTGTAGTGTAGCAATTAAAAAAATCTAAGAAATCATGTTCTGGGAAAGGAAAATACGAGAACCATGTGTATTCCTCTCCACCCAGCATTTGTGTGGTCTATAGACAAGGCCTTATAATTTTTTATGAAATATGAAGAATTTAGACATGGACTAGAATAAAGTAATCACGAAGACTGAAGGTTTGGGAAATTTGTTCTCTGCGGGATGGTGCAAAGAGTCGTTTAATCCGATGAAGAAAGGGCCATTGTCGATTCCATGATTTATTGATACGTGAATGAAAACTCTAAGGTGAATAGCTGTTCTCTATTTGTACGGAAACAAGAACAAGAAAAAAAAATGGTCTAAATGGGAGAAAGAGGGGAACAATCTAGGCATTAAGCAGCACTTGCACTTGCTAATTATCCAGGTTTCATACGTGAGGTTGCATTATCAAAAGAAGCTAAGATTTCCTTTGGAGATTTTGAAGGATGACAGACAATTAATATGGTTTTAGGGCAGGTCCTCTTTGGATACGGGATAGAGGAGACAGACTCCAGATGAAAAACCCCCTTTAGCTTACTTCTAGCCCTTCAATTCCTTATGACTAGGGGAATAAAGAGGCAGATTGAGCTAATGAATAGTAGAATTGAACCAAATCTCTTCTTCCTTGATACATGGAAATTCAGCTTTGTAAGTTAGTAAGTATTCAGAAGTGAATTCAAACAAAATTTTAACACATGAGTGGACATTAAGGACAAATTAGGCTTTTAAATCAGGAAGCTTTGTTACATGGGCATTTACCAAATTCTCAGGTCCAGATGAAAGTCTGGTTTATTCTTCTACCATGCTGACCAAATCAAATTTGATGCTAATAGTCCTTTTATGGGACTCCAGAATATATTTGAAAAGTGCATTTAACTAAATGAGAAGCAGGGTGGGTTTAAAAAAAATTAAAGTTGTAACAATAGGGTCTCTATTTTCTACATTTAACTGTGCTCAACCATCTAAAGCAAGGGTTTCCTCATGACTCCTCTGGTTAGTGCACTCAGGTCGATTTTATCTTGGCAGAGATTTAAGAGCTCTCTGACTGACAAAGCAAAGTGAACTGGCCATTTAAAAACAAACCATGGTTTCTGGCTGAGGGGATTTTAACTTTAGAAGGGCCTCTAAAAGGTTTTCATTTAAAAAAAAGTCAGTCCTCAAAAGGCTGCTCAGACATCATTTTCAGCCAGGACTGAGAAAAAGGCAGCCCTGAGGGCCTGAGACAGTAGGAGAAAGGACAAGGGTCAGAGGCAAGCAGCAATGTTCATCCATGCTGACCACCATTGACCTAAGTGTGTTCATGGATAAGCAAGTTTAGGTCCAAAGAAATTCAAAGGAAAGCTTCAAGCCACTAAGAGTTGGACACAGAGGAGATAGAATCATAAAAAAATGAGAAGCAAAATACATTTTGTATATGCTATCCCACATTCCCAACAGTATCAAAGAGAGTCCAAAATCTAGTCATCATTTAAAATGAGCATTTTGGAGATGGGGTTATGGAATGAGACTGGACCTGTGTTTTATTGAAGAAAGTCTCCACACCAATACAGGTTGTCAGCTGTTCTTATAATCTTAGAGTTGTCTCAGCACTGAGGCACTAGGGACCAAGTGATTTGTCCAGAGTCACAAAAAGTTAGGATGTCTTTGATTCACGACTTCAATCTGGGTCTTCTTGACTCTAACACTAGCCTTTTCTTTATTCCTAGGTGGCACAGAGGATTGAGGTTGGCCCAGGAGGTGTTGAAAGCTATGCTAAGCGCATGAAGAATGAGAGTGCAAAAGGGTGCTCTGTGACATCCTAAAATTAATAATAATAATAATAACAGTAATTGTAGCTGGCATTTATATAGTACCTGCCATGTTTCAGGCGTTATGCTAAGAACTTTACAAATATCTTATTGATTCTCATAATAATGGTAGAAGGAAAGTGCAATCAGTACCCTCATTTTACAGATGAAGAAACTGAGGCAAACAGAGGTCAAGAGATTACCCAAGGTCACATAGATATTAAGTATCTGAGTAGCATACCTGTTTAGCATTCATGAACCTGTTTCTTCTCTCAAGTTACATAGATTTTAGTTTTTAGTCTAATTTAAGATAATACATTGTTTTGAATTTTTCACAGTAGGATTTTTTCCAGGGAATTCCAACACTGGCACATACTAAGTGGTACACAAATGCCAGCTGTTAATATTATTATAAATTATATTTTAGAATGTAACAGAGCATCCTTTTTGCACTGTCATTCTTCATGCACTTGTCATAGCTTTCAACACGTCTTGAAGCAATCTCAATACACTGTGCCACCTAGGAGTAAGTAAAGGAAATAAATAAAGGAATAAATAAAGAAAAGGCTAGTGTGAGAATCAAGAAGACCTAGATTCAAGTCCTGAATCATGCTAAACATGCTAACTTTTGTGACTCTGGACAAGTCTCTTAACTTTTCAAAACCTAGGCAACTCTAAGATTATAATACTAGCTGGAAAAAATCCAAAGCAATATATTGTCTTAAAGTAAGGTAGAAACTAAAACTTATGTAACTTTGGAGAACAGGTTCAGGAATTAGACAGATGTGCTACTCAGATGCTTATTGGCTGTGTGACTTTAGGTAAGTCATTTAATCTCTGCCTCAATTTCTTCATCTGTAAAATGGGGATAGTAACATCTACCTTCCATTACTGTTGTGAAGATCAAATGAGATAATTGTAAAGCCCTTAGTGCAATGCCTGGCACATAGCAAGTATTACATAAATATTAAATTTTATTATTACTTATTTTATTATTTAATTATATTATTATATTATTTATTTTATGTTATTTATTATTACATTAATATATCATATTTATAATATTATTATTTATTTTATAATTTAATTTTATTATATTATTTATTTTATGTTATTACTTATTATTATGTCAATATATTATATTATTATTTATTTCATTATTTACTATTATTGTTATTATTCTCTGCTACCTTTGGGGGTAATTATTTATAGGTTTACGAGGTCTTAGGTCTAGAGCTGGAAGGGTTTTCAGAGGACATCTTGTACAGCCCTTTCACTTCACAAAGGAAGGATCTTGGGGCCCAGGAAGATTAAGTGATTTGCCCAAAGTCAAAATTGAAAATCTAATTGGTAAGATATCAGAAATGGTAGGAAGGGACTTAATTTTCAAGTAGGAAATACCAGTTGGCTTGATTTACTATGTCACATGCCAAAATGCCTCTTAAGTAATAATTTAAGGAAAACAAGCTAAAATGGAAAGAACTGCTAAAGGAAAGAGAATATATGAGTTAAACCATATTTGTGTTACACATAACTCTTAAAAAAATCTATCTCCATTTAATTTCTAATTTTATTCCTAATGTTTACTGAATACAGATCTGCTATTTTGGAAAGCTCTTGCTATGGAAAGTTCAGACCGCATTTCATTTTTAAGAACATGTTAAAAGGAGTCAACTACTGGAAACAACTGGAAAAGATGCTAAATCCTCTTACCATCTCCTGGGTCAATAATCTCCACTGTTGTCACAGCAGGGAATTCTAGAGCAGCCATGACGGGCTCGGACAGCACCACCTGGAAGGTTTCTGATTGCTCATGTTCACCATCACTCAGAATCCGCACTCGCCAGGTGGCTGTGGTTTGACCTGGGTTGAATTGCACTTGTTTCTGTGCTTTTCCTTTGAAATCTCTGTCTTTTTTTGCTGTGCCATCTTGTGTGCCAATACCTTTCAAAGAAACACAGTATTAGTTTTGCTTAATTTCATTTGAAATCAAATCTCAAGTTTTTCTACTTAGAGTTGACTAATTCATTTTCTCTCTCTCCCTTCGTCCTCTCTGTCTCTGCCTCTGTCTCTCTCTCTCTGTCTCTGTCTCTCTCTCTTCCCCCTTCTCTATTTCTCTTCCCCCTCTCTTTCTCTCCTTCTCTCCTTCCTTTTCTCCTCTCCCTCCAACTTTCCTTCTTTCCCTCTCAATCCTCTCCTCTATTCTCCTCTCCCCAATAAACTAATCTATAAATCCTTCTCTAGAAATGTTTCTCTTAATGTTGGTCCTGAGACTATTAATATTGGTGAAGAACCTTTAAGGTGAAAATTTAGTTTGATAACTTTGGTAATGAATGAAGGTTAGAAGTAAAATTTCTGTTTCTAATAATGTTCATTTAATTGAAAAATTTTTTTTTCTTTCTACTCCTATTAGATTGTGAGCTCCTTGAGAGCAGGAACTGTTTTTTGTCTTTCTTTATATTGCTAGTGCTCAACACAATGCCTGGCATATAGTAGGTGCACAATAAATACTAGTTAATGTTTTGATTTCAAATGAGAAATTGACTCTAGCTTAATAATAATATAATTAATTCTGGCTTAATCCAAGTGCTTGATTTTTTACAGGTATATTTAGTCCTGAAAAGTAAAAATGAAATTGAATTCCATGTATTGAGAAAAAAGGTGAGTTATCATATATTTTCCAGTCTTATAGACTATTTATAGCTGATGACAGGGCTACTTAGGGAAAAAAAAATCTTACTATTAAAAATCCAAAACAATGTATTATCTATAGAAACTAAAATTTATGTAACTTGGAAGAAGAAACAGGTTCAGTAATTAGACAGATGTGCTACACCATACAATGTTATGGAGCATCCTTTTTGCTCTCTAACTCCTCATGCACTTGGCATAGCTTTCAGCACCTCTGGGTGCTGAATTAGGGGCCCACACTGACTGATAAAAGGGAGAGTCATTTCTGAGATGTCTAGCCCATATACTGGTCACTGTTCGATGGGATCTATTCTCTGTTCCCAGTGGCAGTGTTGACAGAAGATGCCTGTTCATACTGATATTTTCATAGGTGCTGCCCAGTTTTGAAAAATGACATTATATTCTCATTTTTGTAGATCAGAAGGGAATAAAAGGAAATGACATTTAAAAAAATTAAAGCCCAATATTTCCAACTACAAATCTGCTTTTCCAGGGAGGGCCATCTTCCATCTTGCTGAAAATAAGTTGTGATAGCTTCCAAACCTAAGTTGTTAGTTACTAAAAAGGAAAAAAAATCTTCTTGGTGGGTTTTCATGAGATCTTTGCAGTTTTCTGAAAAACCTACGGATATTTTTGAATCTTTCCATATAGCAGGCCCATAGTTACACGTACCCCAGCTGAATATGGCTAGCTTATTGCCATAAAAATACCAAAGTTTATCTTGAAATGTCCTTCACTGACAGTTGATGCTTTTCCCCTCTCCATCCTCCCTGAGATCCCCCTCCCCTGCCAACCCACCTGATGTTTTACATGGAGATTCCTTCTAGTTTTGAACCTTTTTCTCCCTTATTCAGCTTAGGGCCTTCTACCTAACCTTTAGCATAAACTGCTTAGTCAGCTTCTGTCTTTGGCCTCTGAAAAGTTCTCTGTTTAAATGATGGATCTCAGACCTGCACCCTTTGACCCTGCTCAACCTCCTCCCATTTCCCCTTCAATTGTTACTGATCTTTGGTTCATGTGGTCAGGCTACAACACAGGGAGTAAGTATAGGACTCTATGCTAAAAGAAATGTGTGTGTGTATGTATCATATATATACGTGTATACATGTATTTTGATATATGTATATGTGTACATAAATAATTGGTTTGATTTTCTTCTTGAACATTAAGTAAATAAAATGTTATGAAAATACTTTTATTGATTAAATGATAAGATAACATAAATGGGGTGTTAATATTACTTTATGACCCAAATGAATATTCCTTGGAAAGAGAAATAATCATAGACAAATATATATAGCTCCTGTTCTGTTCTGTCTTCACTGTGTATACTATGGGGCAGTCAGAGTTGATACTTGTATGAGCAATTTAAAGTCTGCAAAGCATATATCCCAATTTGAGCCAGGGTTTTGTAAAACCCTGGGAGGTAGGAAGTATAGGTATTATCTTCATTTTACAGATTTGAGAACTAAGGCTATAAACAATGAAATGACTTGCTGATTAAAATGCAATTTATAATTGTCAAAAATAGTATTTAGACCTAGGTTTTTCCTGGCCTGGTACTCTATCCCCTTTGATATGGGCCCTCACAGGTATCTTTGTGTCCTTGTGTGGTCCATAAATAGCAATAAGGTCATTTTTACATTGTTGTTTGTCCTTTGTTCTCAAAGAGGACCATCATATCAGGAAGATGTTGCCATGATTTGCAAGTGAGCATAGTAGGTGCTCAATATCAATACATATTGATTGATTTATCAATGCATTTATTAACTATAACGATAATAGTAATTTTAATAGGCAACATTTATATAGAATCTTCTATGTGTCTACTTTAAATGTTTTCATTTGTCAACTTTAATTATATTGGTTGGTCAGATGTTCATTAATTCCGGGATAAGAAAGAATATATGCAAGGCTCCAAAGAATAGCCAAACAACTTTATTTTTACCTTATTCTTTCTATTTCTTCTCTAAGAAGTAATGAGGTCCAAAGCTAAAGGAAAAACCAGCCTTTTGTGAACCCCACCCACTCTTGTGCAGAAATACATTCAAATGGTAAAATGCAAACACAGCAGAAATATTTCTGCCAAACATTACCTGCACAGGGAAAATCAGGTGAGTAATTCATGAGCTGTGCTAAAGTTCATACTTTTCTTCCAAAGATAATTAATTGTTAAACAAAACCCTTTGGCCCTAATTAGGACTTGGAAGTGTGAAGGAGCCTTTCTGCACTTTAATGTGGGGCCTTTGATATTTTAGCACACTAGTGAAATGGGTAAAGTTTTATATACATTCTATTTTGCTAATGGGGGCTGTGAATGAAGCAATTATATGACTCCCACTGTGAGAAGAAAATATAAGCTTAAGTACAATTCTTGAATTTTCTAACTATTCTCCCTGACATCAGCTGTGATGTCAAATATTCATGAGTGTATTAGTAGATTGCATAGGGCTTAGTGATAAGAAAAAAGGTTTTGTTTTGTTTTTGTATTTTTCTCTAGAAAGTTTTGATTAAGCAGATGAGAATTCAGGCACATATAAGGGTTTGAATCACACACAGAGAGAAAGAACCTCTTTGAGGTTCTGAAGACTAAAGGGCCACTCTCATGTCTGAGCTCTACTTCCTGGCCCTGGCATGCTAAATCCTATTCCTGTTTGCTCTGACTGACAAGGTGTGGGCCACCAAGGGGAGGTTTCCAACTTTATATCACCTCAGGTTATTTAGTAACTCTGTGAGGTTAACCACTTAACAGTGGTAGAGTCTTGTATCTTTGCTGCTGCTGACATCCATGTCTATTGGGAAAAATGCTTTGTTCTAAATGAAAGCCACATAATCAAACAGAACAAATAGAAAGCATCCAGATACAGCATGAAACTGCTCATTGTTTTAATATTCAACCAAAAGGAAGCCAACAGGTCAGAATGAACCAAAGACAATGTCTTGAAAGAGCATTTACTGAGAATATTTTGCAGCTGTTGACCTGATTGATTAAATACTAGTTGGTCATGTTGTGGCTGATAAAGTAAAGATAGCTGCTCATTCTGAGAAAACAGACAAAATGCAAACAGATGCAGACACTCTAAGTGCTGCTAAAGAGATTTGTTTTTAGGCCACTCTTCCCTTTCTTCTCCAGGCACAAAGTTCAAATAAAACCCAGCCTTGATCTGTACCAAAGTGTGAAAAAAGAACTGTCCTGATGTGTTATTGCTATATCCTTTGGTTGTGATCATAGTCAAGAAAGAGAGCTAAAAATCATTTGTGACTATATTGTCATCTAAAAGGAGCTCATGAAGACAACTATCTACATACAAGATTTAGAAAGGAAGGTAATTTTTTTAGCTACAAATTCCAACCTAAAAAGGAAACAGATTTATTTATTGTGTTGTGATTGTCTGCAAAGAAAAGAGGAAATGTCCCAGGACATCTAGGGGACAAATAAGATCATCAATACTGCTACTAGTCTTGTGACACTGGTGTCTACTCTCAAATGGAATTGACCTTATTGGTTTTTTTCCTCTGTTTTTGATAATTGGATTGAGAGTCCTTACATGAAAGGTTGGCTGCGGATGAAAGGTGAAGGCCAGCAGATAACAGAAAAAGTTTAGAAACTAAGAAATACACAAAATATACATACAGTATTATATAATATGAACATATTTTATCTTTTAATGCCATAATAATTTGGACTTCTTCTCTGGAATGAAGAGAGGGCCAAAAATTTTTAACATGGATTTTCCAGATTGTGGTGGCACTGCACTCCTAACGCACTCTCCCTCCTCAATGTGCAAGGGATAACTTTATTACTTGAGTTGCCTAAGGGTAATTCCCTTAATCTTTCTGGCTTTACTTTCCCCATCTGAAAGATGAGAGACTTAGACTAGATCAGTGGTATAAAACTTAAATAGAAACAGGGCCACTAAACTATACATGAGGATCCCTAAGGGTGGCCTATTGAATTATAGAACCACATATTAACATTATCTATGTTCTATTATATTTCTATTTATTTTGTCAAATATTTCCCAGTTTTTAAAAATCTGATTCAGGGACCCATAAGCCATGTGTTTGATACCTTTGGTCTGAATGAACTCAGAGGTCCCTCCTACCTTTAAAGTTATGATCCTGTGATCTATTGATCTCCACACTACTACCTAAAACCATAAGCATGCCTTTTTTTTTCTTTTTACAGTTGTATGCAATCAAACACAATTTGATGAAAGAAGTGCATCTTCCAGTTAGCATTGGTTTTGTTATGAATTTTTTTTTTAATGTTAAGAGATGACTAGGAGGCAAAGCACGACAACTATGCAAGGCTCTACAACACCACCAGGAGTGATGACTTTAAAAGCACACAGAACATTTCCTTTGTCTAGTGTGCTTTATTCCTCTGGAACTTGTAAGGGCTCACCTGAGCATTCAAGTGCAACCCATGACAGGAAGTTCCTCCTATATGCTTAATGAGTTACTACTGAATGGTTTTTTGTTTGTTCATTATCAAAGGAATGTTCACATAGATTTCATACAACTATTTCAACAGTTTAATTACATGGCTACATCCTAAAGCTCTCTAGATGTTAAATACAAAGGAAGCACACTACCCTACCATCTAATATATCTGAGCCATTTATTTCAGTTTGTTTTCAAGTCTGTATGTAGAAACAACTTTCCATTTTGGAAGTATATTTCTGAAGGCCAATTGAAGGCAGAATGTTGTAAGAGGGATGTATCTTAGAAACAGGTTTCTGAGGTCCACTGTCTTTTGTTCCTGCCCTAGGGCTATGCCCTGAACATAACACCTGACTACAAAAAAAGATCCAGAGTAGGAAGTACCCAGAGACTTGAAGCCCTCATTACAAGTCTCATTGGGTGTACTTTTCAAGACAAGCCATAGTATTTAATCCATAGAATAAATCTGTAGACATATACTCATTGGCAGTTTAAGAATTTAGCTGATATTATACATTGCTGTGATTTAAAAATGAACTAGAAAATTCCATTGAGATTCCCATACCAGGAAAGAAAGTACACATTTTCAACAGGAAATAAAATGGAAGAACCAAATGAACTTACTGACAAAAGAAGTTTCTCCCAAGTAACCTCTTCGTTTGAGGACAATATCCAGAAATTTGAAGTCTTCATTGACCAGATAGTACTCTTTTTCCAAGGAGATCCATGCCCAATTCAGATGAAAATGTTGGTTTGTCAACTTATTTCCTCCTGGAAGGTAGAATATTAAAATCAAAACAGCATCCTTTTTCTGTCTATACATTCCTTAGATTTCAAACAAAAACATTAAGTATATACTAAAAATCGCCATAATTTGGCACAAGAAAGGTACAAATTACATCTAATATCTCCCTATAAAGCAATTCAATATAATTTTTTTTTGGCAGGGGGGAAGGCAGGGCAATTGGGGTTAAGTGACTTGGAATTCAATATAACTTTAAACTTATAGAACGTCAGAATCATTGTACTAACTTGCTATCCAGTTCCTGACTACCTTGCCTTACAGAATTCTTTGGTTCCCTTAGTCATGTGTTTTGGTATGTACAGTCCCCTGTAACTTCATTTACCATTGAGTGAGCCAGTAAATGCACTATTCGATAACCCACAGCCAAGTCTTGTTTTATGGTGTCTTTGTATCTCCCCCTCACTTCATCTGAGCTCTATCCGGTCATTTCTAAAATACTAGATTAACACATTATGCTAAAATGGTGGAATTTGTGAAAAACCAAGGAGAACTTCATGTTCTTCTGATAAGAAAAAGAGGGAAGAGAAGCTGGGGCATTTTTTAATCTGTGTGATTGGCAGAGTAAATAATCATTATCATTTTTCCTTAGATATAAATAAATAAATATATATAATATATTTATATATATATATAATATATAATAAAAATAACACTTCATAATTGCTCTTGGTATTTTAACTATTATTACTACATTCATATATATGGCACATATATACATATTTTAAAAGAAATTGCTGCTTTCTTCAATATGATTTTATTTACTTTTGGAGACTAACATTTATTTCCAGTGGAACAAATTGCCATTTTTTCATGAAGATCAATAGAAAAATGACTTGATAATAAAAAATATTGAAACAATGGGAACAATTTAGTAATACAACTGTTTTTCAAAGTGATGGATGAGTAAGGAATAGGTGTTTAAGTTTTGTTGTTAATAATTATTGAATTTTTTTAATGTTTTGCTTTGTTTTGTTTGCTCTTAGAACATTGTGACTAAGTATCACCATGTAGAAGTGCATTCCAAAGAGAAGCAGGGGTAGTAATCATGATCTCAGACAAGGTTAGAGCTAAAATAGATTTAATCAAAAGAGAAAAACAGGGAAACTATACTACAGGACAGCCATATCAATCAATGTTGTTTTAAATTATTTAAAATAACTAGATAGCATAAGGTTGGAATATTTTTTGGGTTTTTTTTTTTGGTCAGGGCAATTGGGGTTAAGTGACTTGCCCAAGGTCACACAGCTAGCAAGTGTGTCAAGTGTCCGAGGCTGGATTTGAACTCAGGTCCTCCTGACTCCAGGGCCAGTGTTCTACTCACTGCACCACCTAGCTTCCCCATAAGGTTGGAATATTGCTGTGTTATAGGAAATGATGAGTTGGTGGACTTAGAAAAATATGGAAAGACTTGGACCTGTGAAGGAAGACATTATCCTTAGAAAAACAGAGGGTAAACAAGTATAGTATGGTCTTACATAGATGCATATGAATGTATATATCTATATATGGAAGTGATTATAGATATCTAAATATATGTATGTGTATGTAGATATATGTATGTGTATATGTATATATGTTTGTATATATGTGTGTATGTGTATATGTATATGTATGTATGTGTACGTGTGTGCATATATATATACACACATGCACATACACACACACACATATATACCTCTGTGCTTAAGTGTAGCCTTTTTGGGGAAGGGAGGGAGGAAGGGGGAGAAAAGAGCAAAGTAAAAAGTGCACATCAGAGAACAAAAAAAAACTCACAAAAAAGCAAAGAAAAGATGGACAGCTCAGAACACAATGCATAGTATTTATTATATAGGCTTTCTTGAAATGGAAATTTGTTGCTGTATATTTTGAATTCTCTCTTACAGTCTGCTGTGCACACAGAAATGCTTTTTTTCCTTTTCCTCTTTTTATTTAAGTTCAAAATAAATTTAAAAAAATTTAAAAAGAAGTACATGCTACATTGTTATAGAAATGGAGAAAGCTGTAGTTACCTAGGGTTTATATCACTAAAAGGGGCCTCTGCCCCAGGGCAGGACAGAAACGGAATAAATTAAGTACATTCAGGGCATATGTAAGTATGCTGCCAATTACTTTCCAGATCCATAACCAGTTTTGTAATAGTAATTATAGATTAAATAAATAAGTATTAATATTTCTCTACTGTGTTTACAGTCAACATAGTTATCAAAGCATATACTTAATATTTCCATTGCTACAAATTCATTCACCACCTAGAATACAATTTGGATCTCTCAGGGGTGGAGGGAACTGGAGGGAGAGAACTTCTGGTGCCCATTGGAATAATTAGCCCTTTTGTTGCCTCTCTGATTGTTGACCAGATAGGAAATATAAAGGAAATATTTTCATTTCACAGGAAGATTTTTTTCTGTATTTCATTTCAATATTTTAAAATGAAATATATATGTATATATACATATATGTGTGTATATACATTCACATGCCTGGTATAGCTGTAGATATCTGTCCTCAGAGTTAATAAAACGTAGACTAAAGTCCTTTATCTGACGCATGTGGGCTCAGGGACCCTGGGCAAGTTACTTAACCTCTCAATGTCCCAGGCAACTCCCTAACACTTAAATGGAAAAATGGTTGCTGATCTACATTGACAGAGGGAATTTTATCACAGGTAGTTCACTACATAGATCTGCCCCCTTCCCTCAAAAAAGTGCCTTACCATATATGAACAATAATAAAATGCTACAGAGTTAGAATTTTAATCACATTGTTTTGTTTTTCCAAAGGACATCATGTTTATTTTCCCTTTATTTTCTGAAGGTATCATCAAAACTTTAAACTAGATATGTTAAAGGAAAGAAGGACTAGATAGGTAAAGAGAAGGAGGGAAAGAGAGAGGGAAAGAAGGGAAAAGAGAGAGAAGGAAAGAGTGAGGGAGAGATGGGAGTTGGGAGAGGAAACGAGGAAGATAAGTGCCAGAAGAATTCTAATCTGACATCCACAAAAGAGACACCCCTAACTCACCCTCACCCATGACTTAGTCTTGGCTGTGGCATGCCAGGTAAGGCACAACATTGCTAGGAATCCTTAATTCCCCACAAGAGGCTGCTGAAGAGCAAGTTTTGCTCTATTACGGATTGAAGGGAACATTTGTGACTTAAGAAAACAACAAAACTTTAAATTTAAAAAAATTGTTTTGGTTAGTTGAACTCTTCTGGGGCATACTTTAGTTGACTTTAATTATAACCAATTAAAAATATCTATTCTCCTCAATGTATTTTACCCTATTTCTTTGGGCACACAAACATTTTAATTTCTTCTTCTGTGCTGGGGAGATAAAACTTTCTTTCCCAACCTTTCTAGCAAAATGGAGCTGTCCATCTGACAGAAGAAACGAAAATATGTGTGATCTCTCCAATGTGAAAGCTACTATGCTTGGTAAAAGAAAGTAAAAATGGTTATCAGATGATCACACTCCCCTCACAGTCCTCCTTATTATGACTTCCTTTTATTTATCTCAAATCTTTCAGAGAAAGGTGAGTTTGGTTAAGAACAACATTGTGATGAATAATTTCTTTCTGAAATGGGGCTAAAAAATGGACAGAGTTGGGACAAGTGTTTTCAATTCTTCTTTCTCTTCTGGTGTTCCTGTAGTCTAAAATTACAATTAGACCATTCTAGATAAGAAATCATATTTATGGGACAGAAATAACCAACTTGCCTCACAACTAACCACAAGAAAATCAAAGAAGAAACAGAAGAAACAAGTACAGTGTGGATAAAAATAAAAGAAATTGTCCATCCTTCAAAGTCTAACACCAACATCCTTTGAAGCCAACTTTCCTAATTCCCATCAGTCAGAAACAATTTCCCTTGCTTCTACCTAACAAAAGGCTTCTTTTGGTACCTACTTTCTTCATTTATCATGCCCTACTTTGTGTTAGTTGTATTAGTTTGTATTATATTTGTATTTACCTTTAGCTAGACCATATACTCTTTGGGGAGTCAAGGAGGAAAAAGCATTTGTTAAGCATCTACTATGTACTAGGCACTGTGCTAAACACTTCACAAATATTACTTCCTTTTATCCTCACAAAAACCCTGAGAGGTAGAGATGATGATATTCATTTTATTTTTTGGGAAACTGAGGCAGTCAGTAGTTAAATGACTTGCTCAGAGTCACATAGCTAGCAAGTGTCTGAGGCTGGATTTGAACCTGGAGGCTTGCTGCCTCCAGCGCCAGTGCTCTCTCTACTATAACACAATGCTCTGCACGTAGTGGCCACTTTAACAAACTTGTTGAATTTGAATTTGTTAAAATTATGCTTTAATTACCTTTATCCCCTTATGACTGAATTAATAGCTGAGTTCTCTAGCAAGCCTCCATAACTCCAAGTATTTTCCCTCCATTGCATCTTCTGTGCCACTGTCAAGCAATATGCCTTGAACTCTGTTTTTGTCTTGTCATTTTTTCTGCTTTAACATCTATAATGGTGCCCTCTTAACCTATAAAATCAAGTCTAGACATGTCTGTATGGCTTTAAAGCCACTCACAATGAGGTCCAAACCTGTTTTTTAATTTTATTTCCCATTCCTCTTTAACTCATGCTTTCCCCTTCCATTCCATTCAACAAGCATTTATTAAGCATTCATACCAGACTCTATGCTAAGCATTTTGGATTGGGAAAAAAATCAACCAAGAAGAACCAAGAAAAACAAAAAACAAAACCAAACCAAAACAGTTCCTGCCTTCAAAAAGCTAACCTTGGAAGGTAGTGGTGGTGGTAGTAGGGATGGAGACAACCTACGTAAACAGGTAAACATAAAATATATGCCCTGTAGATAGAAGATTGTCATAGAGGGGAAGGCACTAGCAGCTGAATGGACCAAGAAAAAAAGGGCAGGCCTTGTGGAGGAATATTGAGCAGTATTGGTAGGCTATTCTGGGGTTAGAAAACCTAAGATAAATTCCAGAATGAGTCAGCAGTAGAGAAGGGATGATACTGAAGTCTAAAAAGTTAGGAATAAGGCAGATAGGAAATATTTTAAGGATGCTTTGCAAACCTATATAAAAGTGCTTATTTTTTGTTTTCTTTCCTGGTTTTAACTTCCTTTAGCCTTTCTAAATACTGGTACTGTGTCCTTATTCTCATTTTTTTCCCTAGGACAGCACACTTCCCACTTTCCAACTCCCACATGGTTTGGGGTCTAGGTCCAAGGGGCCATTTTACTTGATGATAGAAAAGAAAAAGTGGCAGGCCCGGAGCACAGCAGACTCAGCTGAGGTTTAGACAAGTGAAGCTGAGCATACCCAACATTCTGCCTGACTTGCTGACATAACACAGGTCAGATTCAAGAGCTATACCTCTCAGAGTACATTCTCAGGCACTCACCGGGCCCAGACAAGTGCACCCTAACAAAATTTCTTTAGGTTAATATGTGCACATGTGTTGGTCATGATACTTTTCCTTCATTCAGGTTTCAGTCATAACCCCAACAGTTATGTAAATATTCCACAGATGATAAATCAATGACTTCCCCCTTCTTAGTTAACAGCCTAGATGAGTATCTGTAACACAAATATGAGAAGAGGAAACTCCCAAAGTGACCTGAAGATTAAACAAAAGGATTGTTAGTAAAGATTTAAAAAAAGATTTAAAATCTAGTGTCTGCACTTCATTGCAAAAGGTCTCCAAAGTCTCCCTATTATATTGTTCTTTTTTGTCTTAGCAAATAAAACATTTTGGATAATTTAGCATCATTTAATTCTTTTATTGATAACCAGTGGGGAGATTATGAGCATCAGTTAATGTGCTATGCAATAATACAGTGATGTCTTCAAGGCTCTTGGCATGCCTAGTATTGATTGCTCTTGATCCAAGTGGCCATGCCCCCAACTTTAATTTTCTAGCTGGAATTGATTTTGAGAAGTGGCACTGTGAAATAGTGAGTAGGGTTAGAGATAGCTACAGGACATTCAGTTTGAAATGTCTAACAGGTTTGAAATGTCCAGGCAGTTTGAAATGTCCAGTTTGGGATTGGAACTCAGGAAAGAGACTAAAACTAGACACATACAGTAGATTTTTATACCATCTGCCTGGAGATGAAAATTGCAATGGGAGCAAATCAGCTCACCAAACGAGAGAGGAGAGCACATTTATTGTTTACTATGTGCTTGGAGTCAAGACGTCCTACGTTCAAGTTCCACCTCTGACCCATAATGAGAGGTTTTTTTGACATAGTTCAAATTCATGGCTGTGTTCTTGAAGATGGAAAGTTCTGGGGGTCTATTAGATCAGTGGGATTGTATCCATGTAAGTGAATGTGGCTTTTGAATCAATGAAATAAAATACCAAGCACTGGTTACTAGTGTGCTTCGGTTTTAAAGTATGACTTTCCAAGACACACTCTAGAAAAATAAAACTAACTTCAGGAAATAATACTACTCATTGAGGTCCCATTATTGGCCATTGGTAATAACTGTGCAAAGTTAATACAAACATCACATCTGGAACTTTTACAGTCAGTCAACAAGTATTTATTAAGAGCCTACTATGTGCCAAGCACTGTGCTAAGTGTTAAGACTACAAAGAAAGACAAAAACATTCCTTACTTTACAGGCACTTACAGTTTAATTGGGTAGAGGATGGGGAGACAACATGCAAACAACTGTGACCAACCAAGATATACACAAGATGAATTGACAGCATTTAACTAGACATCCAGTAAATTCCTATTCTAGTGGCATAGAGATGCTCAGTAGTTCTCATAGATGCTAGGAAGTAAAGTCTACTAATCAATCAATTAACATGTATTTATTAATTGCATACTATGTACTAGACACTGTGCTTGGGGCTGATTCTTTGGGGACAAATAGTATGCATACATATAATTAAATACAAAATATATACAATTTAGAAAGGTTTTTAGTACAAGCCTATTCCTGAACATAGCTTAACTAAATTCTGTGATATTCATCACCAAAGAGCTGGATACCTGGTGATGGCAATAATGTATTATGGTAAATATATACATTATTGTATTACAGGTCACATCATAATATATTTATTACGTGACATTATGACACAATATGTTTATTATGAATGAAATTTAAGTAAGACTGATCCTTTTGCTACTAAATCACAGGAATTTTTCACACCCACCCAAGTGAGTCCTTTCATAATAAAATCTGATTTTTTGAACATCTAATACAAAGACTGTATTTGATATTGTATACAATATTCTGTCCTGATTATCTACCATCTCACTGCCATACGGAAGGAAACATGTTTCATTACCTGTTCTCTGACAGCAACTGATGATTTTTTTTTAGCAACATGACTCACAAAGACCATCTACCAAGGCACCTCTGAACTGGTTAGGAAATACCAACACTGGTGAAGTCGTTGATTCTTTATTTAATTCTAGAGTATGAACTTAATTCTTCATGGAATTAAATTCTGATTACATACCAGTCAAAACATAAACTGTCTCTGATATCTATACAAAAACTTATTTACTGAAAAACCTACATTGGTTTGAAATGTGTATTTTGGGAATTCTATTTTCTTCTACTATGACTGTTCTCCTTTGAGGTGTGGTATATTAACTATGACAACATGTCTAATTTATCAGCAGACTCTATGCATATATACATGTATTGTGTATATATGTGAATGATATATACCTCAGCACATTTTAAAATATAACAGCTAATAAATAATAGCTAACATTTATATAGAGCTTTACAGTGTGAAAGTGTATAACATTATGTCATTTGATCGTCACGACAATACTGTGAGATAGGTGTTATTCCTATTTTAGACATGAAAAAACTGAAGCCCAGAAAAGAAAAGTAACATGGCCATGGTTCCACAGCTAGTAAATGTCAGAGTCTGGAGCTGAGCCTTGGGACCTTCCTGTCTGCAAGTTCATCACTATACTGCAGAGATTTAAAGTCCTCAATATGTAGAATTTTTCAACTGATAAACATTCAGAAATTCTCCCTCTGTTTGGTCTGAGAAGATAGGAAAAAAAAACAGATTTAACCATGAATGATATATGATCCATAGTAGGCCTTTCTAGAATGGACAGAATGTGATGTATTATAAGCTACTCACCAAGTCTCATTTGAAACAAATTAAAGTACTTAACCGATGTCATAAATCCACACAACAGGTGCCCGACAGCTGAAAACCACACTCCCAAATGCTTTGTCCCCAAACACTATCACTAAAAAGCCACAGAAATTTTGATGAAAAGACCTCTTTTGAACTTTTCCAGCTGGTCTAATGACTTCTTCATATAGGCCATGGGAACTCAATACCTTTTCAGAACAACAAAGAATCACAACCTCCAATTAACCCTCCCTAAAAACACAGCCTTGTCTGATTCCTCAGAAGATGAGGCACGCTTCTTAAACACAAAACTGGTGTGACAACTCTGGCTCGTGCTTGAGTGAGGGTAATTCCAGGGTGCCCATTGAATTTCTAATAGGGACTTTTGGAAAACAGACCTTCAATCACCAACAACTAGTTGAACTGTACAAGTTCCTGGTTCCCTCTAATAGAGCAAAAAATAAATTGTGGGAAATCCAGTGCTTGTCAATTTGCAGAATGAAGTTAAAGCTAGAAACTAAATTTGGCACTACGCTTAATATAAATGACCTTTGCTAAAGTCCTATTCTGATGCCTCATGAATTATTTCAAGGTGATCCTGGAATTCTCCTAGGCTATGTCAGTGTAGTTCAGGCTCTGGTAGCTCATGCCAAGATGAAATGATACCAGGACCAGGGAGAGACCATGAGATGTCTATCTAATGATCATTCTGAACAGGCAGGAGTGGGGAACCTGCAGCCTCGAGGTCATATGTGGCCTTCCAAGTCCTCAAGTGTGGCCATCCAACTGAATCCAAACTTCATAAAGGATTTGTTCTGTGAAGTTTGGATTTAGTCGAAGGGCGCACTTGAAGGTCTGAAGACTTGAAGACCACCACATGTGGCCTTGAGGCCACAGGTTCCTCACCTCTGGTGGGAGAAGCTTCTTATTAGGTTGGCCATAAAATCATGCATGTCTTGGCCATAGTAATTCATGAAAACTAAGGCCTAAAGAAAGTACATTCTGTGTCACTAGGCTGGAAAGAGTATTTCCCCTGCCGTATATCTACAGAGATAAATACAAAGATGAAGAAAGACAAATGCTAAGAAGAGTAGACATATACCCAGAATGAGAGTAACATTGATGGAAAACTTTCCTCATTCTATAGTCCTTTGAGATAAGACACTCTATCTCCCAACCCTGCAATTATACTGGTTATTTTCCTTGCCTGGAAAATTCTCAATTAAAATCTCACCTTCTGCAAGAAACCATTCCTGATCCCTCTTAATGCTCGTGTCTCCTCTCTGTTTATGATCCCCAATTTATCCTATATGTATCTTGTTTAGTTATAGTTGTTTGCATGTTTTCTCCTCACAAAACTGTGAGCATTTTTTGAGTAGAGATGTCCTTTGCCATTCTTTGTATCCTTAGCAGTTAGCAAAGTGCCCAGCACATAGTAGGCCCTTAATGAATGGTTGCCAACTTGATTAAAGATTTATAAGGTCAATGGTGCATTTTCAAAACCACAGCATCAATAAAGGTGTTATTTCATGATCCACCTTCTAAAACATCCAGTCACTCCATGTATCAGAGATTCCAAAGCACTATCCTAGAAATAAAAAGATGCCCAAATGTATTTTTGAAAAAGTGTGTGTGTGTGTGTGTGTGTGTGTGTGTGTGTGTGTGTACACATACTTTAGAAGAATACAGTAGAAGTAAGGATACCTGGGTTCATAGCTCACCTTAAATACTTACTGGCTGTGACCCTGGAGAAGTCACTTAATGTCTCACAAAATTCCACTTTCCTTATTTGCAAAATGAAAATGATACTACTTTCATTACCTGCTTTTCAAGGTTTTGTGAGAAACGTACTTTACAAACTCTAAAGTACTATATGAATATGAGTTATTATTCACTGCATTATATGTAGCACATATTTTATTATGTACATGTTCTTTTTTCTGGGGAAGTGATTTAATTCTTAATATACTCAAAACAGTGATACATTACATTTAGGCAGTGTAGCATAGGAAAGAGGATCCTGTTTTTGGAATCAGAGAACATGGGCCTGAATCTGGGATCAGCGACTCCCTTCACCCCAAAACACACACACACAAACATACACACACACACACACACAAACACCACATACACACATACTTACTAGCCAGGTCACGACCTAGGACAATCAATCAATCAAGCATTTATTTAGAGACTGTTATGTGCCAGGAACTGTGCCAATTAGTTGGGAGACAGATAAAATGGAATAGTTCCTGACCTAAAAGAGTTTACATCCAAACAGGTGAAATAGCATGTATCATATAGGCAGAGTAAGTATAAAATTTCTCACTTATAAAATGATGAGGTTGGATTGGATGACATCTAGGTGGTTCAGTAGATAGAGAGCACTGGGCCTAAATCCAGAAAGACCTGAGTTCAAATCCTTTCTCGGACACTTCCTAGCTGTGTGACCATGGGCAAGTCACTTGGCCTCTGCTCCAGTTTTGTCATCTGTGAAATTAGGGTAATGATAGTACCTACCTCCCAGGGTTGTTGTGAGATTAAAATGGCATATTTGTGAAGTACTTTGCAAACCTTAAAAGCTACATAAATATTAGTTATTATTTATACATATACACATATATAAAATTATTTAGCTAAAAATAAAAAAAAATTAATAGCTATTACACACGTATAAATAGATAGTAGCTAGGTGGTACATATATGTAGGTAGTACATATATATTATATATACTAATATATTATCTTTATGTGTGTGTGTGTGTGTGTGTGTGTGTGTGTGTAAAGGCTAATACTGAAAGCGTGTGCACAAAAAGTTGTATATTTGTATCTGTCTTCTTAGATTTGTTGGAATTCCTATTGTAGAGGAGAATGTAGTTGGTAGTAACTCTTTCTTGTGTCCCTCCTCAGGATATTTACTGGCAGCTTCCCCTCCTCATAGTGTCCCTAAGATTTCAGAGGAAAAATAAACTAAAAAACTCCCACAATTTTATACATTACTTTTTGTTTCCTTCATTAATATTACTCATGTATTTTCTCTTATAATTTTATTCTCACCAAAAATATGTAGATGCAAATACATTTAAAAACAAAAGTGAAAGAACACAGTGTGAGGAATCTATTTGTTGAAATAATACCTATTTTATCTAGAACTGAATTAAGTTCATTAGAAAGATCCACACCCTCTGCCTAGCTCAGGGGAAAAAAAAGCGACCAACCTAACATTCATGCATATACAACCCACCACCTGGCTCAGCAAGATTTCATGCATGCACTGCCTGCAGCTACAAACAAATTTATTAGATCTCTGGCAACACATTCTTAAAATAAACTTAATAGCCTTCGGGTCTTTGCTCAAATCATAGCCTAATTCCTTTTGTGGCGCCAGACAACTTCCCCCCAAAAGGAGACTCCCCTTGGAAATGAAAGCTGGGCTTCTCAGTCACCACCGCAGAGTAACCGGTTTAGCGCCATTTACTTGGTTAATTCCCTGTGATGTGAGGTTGTTTTCTGATCCCTATTTGTAAAATAGTGCCCCACACGTTACTATATACAAAATCCATAGCAATTAACCTGAATTACTGTCTGGGTCATATTTGGGGCTGTTGGGGGTTTTGAATTGTATTTAAAAAAAATACTTCTCTCCACCTGAAATACCACAGAAACAGTCAAGGGAAAGAGAAAGGGGTGGGGTTGGGGGGACAAAAGGTTGGGAGTTTCATTACAAGTTATTTTATAAGTCAGCTGTCAGAGAAAACAAAACAAAACAATTGCTATTTTAGTTATGTTCCCTTCATTAATCTCTTTGGCTACTACTGTGACTGTAATTTTAACAGGGGGACAGATAGCCATCAAGATTGTTTACTTGTGAATGGATGCAAACTTCCCGGAGAGATGCTCAAGGGTTAGTTTGATTTGGTTTTATTCCTTTCACGTAAGCTGGTTACATGATCTTACCTGAGGTCTTTGTTTTCAACAGCAAAATCAAGATTGGAAAGTCTAAAATTTCTAGGCTTTAAAGTAAAAAGAAATATATTGGATCACACCTGGTCTCTTGGCCACTGTTCCTGTGATGGCCAGTCCCCACTCCTGAAAATGATTTCTCTTGTTAAAAAAGTGACTCCCCTTCACCTCAAAACACACACACACACACACACACACACACACACACACCACATACAGTTTTTCCTGTCCAAAAGATTACGCTTCTCTTAGAAAGGGAATCATTGTCCAGAATTCTAACCCTACCTCTGGCCCTGCTTAAGTGATACGACAAATGAAATAGGTTGAGTAGACAAATGCCACAAATGTTTGCTTTATGCATTTTCTTTTCATTTATTTCAGATTAATTTTGCAGAGTAATCTCTTGTGTTTAACTTTTAATATTTGATTGGAAAAACTCTTTGGTGACTGCTCAGATGCCTTTAAAGTTATGCCAGGACCAGAAATAGAACCCCACCTTCCATCCCCCAATTCTGCTTTCCTGATTTAAATGCCCTGGACTTATATAAAAGCTCTTTGTTTAGTTATTTTGCTACAGAAAACAAAAGAAGATAAAAGACTATTTGTATATTGCAACCTAGCATCATAATTCTATATGCAAAAAGTTAAGACATAGTAAAGAAACTCAGTGTGGCAAGAAAATCACTTTTTCTTTCAGGAAAAGAGTAAAATCATAAATATCCCATAGAGTAAAGCTATAGGTTTATTTCCTAGAGACAGCTTTTGAATATGGCAAATTTCACAGGATAATATGATTATAGATTTAGAGGGGCCATTAGAGATCACATAGCCCAACTTCTTTATTTTACAGATGAAGAAACTATGGCTGAGAGAAGTTAAGTGGTTTCCTCCTGTTACAGACACTAAATAGAATAACCAAGGATTTGTTGTCCAGCCTGCAAAAGTTATTGTTCTGCTCTACTATGTTGCCTTTGATTTGTCTATGAAAAGAAAACAAGTTTTCCAATTTAAGACAATATAAACTATAACTCTAAGCTAACTACATTCAATAAAACATAACTATAACTTTGTCCTTTGGATCCATACCAAAGACCCCTTTATTAATGAAATCATTTTATAAATAAAATTGCACAAACTATCTTCAGACAGGCAAATAAAGAAGTGAGCAGGTTAGTTCCATTGTAGTCTTAGGCAACAAAAATCACAGTTTCATGAAGTACATGAAAACTTGGCCCAAACAGATTCGACCAAGACAGCTTATAAGCAAACATCCATTACAGAGGATGAAGAAATAAATTCTATGAATAACTTGACAAGATTATCCAAATTATGTCAATATGTACCTTGATCATCAGTGATTCCAATAAGAAAGTAAGCATATGGGAGATCAATAAAACTGAATATTTGAAAATATAATTCAGGATCAAGAAATGAATAAGATTAGATACTGGCTTTTGTACTTGGAAACCTCTCATCTGCATATCATTAATATTTTCTTCAAGAAGACAGAAGGCACTGGATAAGGTGAACATCAATTAATATCTTTAAAAATTAAATTGACTACACCTTGACACAGAGAAAATATTTGTGGATGTAGGTGTCATTTTGGAATTGGCTATATATGTGTAGTGAGATTATCAACCAGATTATCAAAGCAAACCACCTGGAAGAAAAGATAGAAATGATATAATTATAGTACCACCATTCTGACCTATTTAAACAAACTATTAATTCTTAAAATGGGAAATTGATAAAAGAAAAGACATTGACTCTGTATATAACCATTTTTATTGAGATAAATTGATGGAAGAAGATGTGACATAATGAAAAAGTAGGAACAGCCTAGAAATGTCATTCAGGAACCACTTTCCCTCCTTATGGTTAATGATAATAAACCTTGCATGATTTGAGGAAGAAAAATCTATTTACAAAAATATCATAGAGAACAATAGAAGACTATGAACAGTATTGTTTCACAGTATTAAAGCAATTGAGCAGAAAACTAGCAAGCGGAGAATTGAATGTCAGTTCTAGCCAAAGCCAAACCATCATATGGGCATTCAGACTAAAACCGAAAAGAGGACAAGGAAAAGACATAATGTCCCAGAATTTTTATGATGAAATATTTCATTAACAACAATACTGGAGCCACCATACTTGGGCTTTTCTCTATGTATGACATTAAATCTGTACCTTTTCACAGGCTGCATCTCAGACATAAAATCCTCTCCCTCCTCAATTTCACCTCCTAGGTTGCATTAGCCCCATTAAAAGCTTAGTTCAAATGACACCTCCCACATGAAGCCTTTCCTGATCATTCCATATTCTTGGTCCCCCAAAATTCCTTTGTATTTATTTGTAAACATCTTGTATTCATTTACTTTCCAAATGTTTCTTCTCTCTAATTAACTTAATTTTTAAAATTTTATTTAATATTTTTAGTTTTCAGAATTGATTTTCACAAGAGTTCGAATTACAAATTTTCTCCCCATTTCTACCCTCCCACCCACTCCAAGATGGCATATATTCTGGTTGCCCCATTCCCCAGTCAGCCCTCCCTTCTGTCACCCCACTCCCCCCACCCCCTTTCCCTTACTTTCTTGTAGAGCAAGATAAATTTCTATGCCTTATTGCCTGTGTATCTTATTTCGTAGTTGCATGCAAAAACATTTTTAAAAACATCTGTTTTTAAAACTTTGAGTTCCAAATTCTCTCCCCTCTTCCCTCCCCACCCACACTCCCTAAGAAGGTAAGCAATTCAACATAGGCCACATGCGTATCATTATGTAAAACCCCTCCACAATATTCAAGTTGCTCCTTCTTATCCTATATCCCTTTATTCAATTTTCTCCCTTGACCCAGTCCCTTTTCGAAAGTGTTTGTTTTTGATTACCTCCGCCCCCTATTTGCCTTCCCTTCTATCTCCCCCCTCTTTTTATCTCCTTCCTTCTTCTTTCCTGTGGGGCAAGATACCCAAATGAGTGTGTATGTTATTCCCTCCTCAGGTCAAATCTGATGAGAGCAAGATTCACTCATTCCCCCTCACCTGCCCCCTCTTCCCTTCCTACAGAACTGCTTTTTCTTGCCACTTTTATGCAAGAAAATTTACCCCATTCTATCTCTCCCTTTCTCTCTCTCTCACTATATTCCTCTCTCATCCCTTAATTTTATTTTTTTTAGATATCATCCCTTCATATTCAACTCACCCTGTGCCCTCTGTATATATATGTGTATATATATGTATATATATACATATACATATATATGTATGTATGTATACACACACACATATGCATATTCCCTTCAGCTACCCTAATACTGAGGTCTCATGAATCATACACATCATCTTTCCATGTAGGAATGTTAACAAACAGTTCAACTTTAGTAAGTCCCTTATGAGTTCTCTTTCTTGTTTACCTTTTCATACTTCTCTTGATTCTTGTGTTTGAAAACCAAATTTTCTATTCAGCTGTGGTCTTTTCATTGACAAAGCTTGAAAGTCCTCTATTTTATTGAAAATCCATATTTTGCCTTGGAGGATGATACTCAGTTTTGCTGGGTAGGTGATTCTTGGTTTTAATCCTAGCTCCATTGACCTCCGGAGTATCATATTCCAAGCCCTTCAATCCCTTAATGTTGAAGCTGCTAGATCTTGTGTTATCCTGATTGTGTTTCCACAATACTCAAATTGTTTCTTTCTGGTTGTTTGCAGTATTTTCTCCTTGATCTGGGAGCTCTGGAATTTGGCAACAATGTTCCAAGCAGTTTTCTTTTTGGGATCTTTTTCAGGTGGTGATCCGGGGATTCTTTCAATTTCTGTTTTACCCTCTGGCTGTAGAATATCAGGACAGTTCTCCTTGATAATTTCTTGAAAGATGATATCTAGGCTCTTTTGTTGATCATGGCTTTCAGGTAGTCCAATAATTTTTAAATAATCTCTCCTGGCTCTATCTTCCACATTGGTGGTTTTTCCAATGAGATATTTCTCATTGTCTTCCTTTTTTTATTCCTTTGGTTCTGTTTTATAATATCTTGATTTCTCATCAAGTCACTAGCTTCTAGTAGCTCCAGTCTAACTTTTAAGGCAGTATTTTCTTCAGTGATCTTTTGGACCTCCTTTTCCATTTGGCTAATTCTGTCTCTCAAGGAATTCTTCTCCTCATTGGCTTTTTGGAGCTCATTTGCCATTTGAGTTAATCTATTCTTTAAGGTGTTATTTTCTTCTGTATTTTTTTGGTTCTCCTTTAGCAAGTCATTGACTTGTTTTTCATGGTTTTCTTGCATCACTCTCATTTCTCTTCCCAATTTTTCCTCTACTTCTCTAACTTGCTTTTCCAAATCTTTTTTGAGCTCTTCCATGGCCTGAGACAAGTTCATGTTTTTCTTGGAGGCTTTTGATGCAGGCTCTTTGACTTTGTTGACTTCTTCTGGCTGTATGTTTTGGTCTTCTTTGTCACCAAAGAAAGATTCCAAAGTCTGAGTCTGAATCTGAGTTTGTTTTCTCTGCCTGGTCATGTTCCCAGCCAACTTTCTTAACCCTTGAGTTTTTTGTTGGGGTATGACTGCTTGTAGAGCATACAGCTTGAGGGGTTGTGATGTTGTTTTCAGAGCTATTTCTACACAGCAAGCTCTGCCACAATAGCACTACTCCTCCCCCTAGAAGGGCCAACCCAGACTGGACTCAGATCTAAGCTGTCTCTGCACTCCCACTCAGATCTGCCACTTAGTTCCTCCCACCAGGTGGGCCTGGGGCCTGAACCAACTGTAGCTGTAGCTCTGTAAGCAGCCTCAGAACTGCACCACTCCGCTGCCCCCGGGGCAGTGGTTGAACCAGGAACTCCTTTCGCTCTGTCCCCCACAGTTTTTCCCACCAACCTTCTCTGTTGTCTTTGGTGTTTGTGGGTTGAGAAGTCTGGTAACTGACACAGCTCACCTATTCAGGGCTCTAGGGCCTGTTCTGCCCGGCTCCCTGTCTGGTTGGTCCAGCGGCTCACACTGGGCTCTGCTCCACTCCGCTTCCAGTTCCCTGATGTCCTGGGCTGGAGCCCTGCTTCCCTCTGCTATTTTGTGGGTTCTGCAGTTCTAGAATTTGTTCAGAGCCATTTTTATAGGTGGAGGACCTTGGGGGGAGGTCACTCAAGTCCCTGCTTTCCAGCTGCCATCTTGGCTCTTCCCCCTCTCTAATTAACTTTAAGCTTTCTGAGGGCAGGATGGATCAAAAGTTCTTTTTGACTTTGTATCCTCAGTGTCTAGCAAAGCGCCTGGAATATAGGCACTTGATAAATGATTGTTGAATTAAATTCAGTACATAATGTGATAGGACATTGGTATTTAGGAAAATGAAGTCTGGAAGAGTGGCTAAGCCACACAAACATTTAAGAGAAAAATCTGTGTGGTAGATGACACAATTTTATAGCACTCAAACATCAATTTTTAAAATATCTTAAAGAGATTGAGGAATAATGGGAAAGATTATAGAAAGTATTTTTTTAAAAAAAAAGACACTTCTTTAATAATACTTATGTTCACTTTGTCATTGGTATTATATCTTTATGAACATAGTCTCCAATGAAAGTAAGAGAAGGTAACTAGCAGGTAAAATAGATTATATCTTTATGATTATATGATTAATTAAAAGGTATAGAGAACATAACAATCATACCTTATTTTTTATTTATTTGAATTTGGTCAAACAAAAAAATGCAGCCTTGAAGGCACTTTTGCAAAGCATCTTCTGTCTATATCTAAAAACTATGCGCATAATTCATATGTATATAAATTATATATGACATATGATGTAGAATTTATATAATATAATTTATATACTTATATATAATTAAAGTTATACACATATGTTACAGATGTGGCCATGGAAATAATTGCTAAATTCTCTGTAGAGTATTGATATCAAGTGAGAAATAAAATAGACATGTTCACCCAAAGTATCTGCCAACATCATGGAAAATGTTTTCAGCTAAGTTAAAAAAAGGATTGTCTAATGATGAAATTATGGTGAGAGTCTCCAGCTGGTCCTCTTCAAAGATGACATTGTGCTAATTGCTTTGTGTTATGGTGTTCTATACAATTTCCTTCCCAAACCCTGCAACAACCTGAAAGAAATCAGTCTCACCAACTGTGATGGAAAAACAAAAGAGGGGTGTGGGAAACCACATTTCCCAGAAATGTAGTTGAAAAAAGCATCAATCTGAGCTAGTCTTTCAGTATACACGTTATGGACCTATTTTATTGTTAGTCAGTGAGCCAGTCAACAAGCATTTAATAAGTGTTTACCATGTGCCAGGTCTGGTGCTACAGGGAAATGGGGGTGGGGGCAGGGGCTATAACCTGAGCCCAGAACAGAGTAAGAGTAGATAATTCCTGCAAGTACACTTTGGAATATTGAGCAGCTCCTTCACTCATATGCTGCTGCCTCCTACAAAATGTTTCTTTAATACATATCATCTCTGGATGATTCTGTATGACTATGAATCTTAGTATGCCACAGCTTTGGAAGAATCAAATGATGTTGTTGTTGTGGTTGTCATTGTGGAGCTAGGCTGGTGCAATGGATAGAGCTGCCAGGCCTGGAGTCAGGAAGACTCATCTTCCCGAGTTCAAATCCGGCCTCATATGGTTATTAGTTGTGTGACCCTGAGCAAGTCACTTTACTTGGTTTGCCTTAGTTTCCTCATCTGTAAAGTGAACTGAAGAAGGAAATGGGAAACCACTCTAGGCAAGAAAACCTCAAACGGGGTCACGAAGAGTCAGATATGACCGAAATTACTGAACAACAACAAATGAATCTTAGTATGCCATAGCCTTGGAAAAATCAAATTACAAATAACCAAGGAGTGACAGATCATAGGATTTAATAATAAATATTATAGCTATTTTTTCCATAATAGATTATACCTTTCTTATGCATATTTAATTGAAGTGTTAAATTAGGTCATTTGTTCAAAGGGTTGAACTGCAGAATTATTTTTTCAGTGTTTTAAATTTTTTTTTTTATTCTGCCCAGAGCAACCTGGTATACCAGAAAGAACATTGGATCGCTAAGACAGAGGACCTAAGGTGAAATCTCTATTCTGTTGCTGTGAATTGAGCAAACCATTTCATCTCTTTTACCTGACCTGTAAAATGGGGATATTTCTGTTTGCACTATTTGTCATTCAGGTTCAGGAGGAAAGTACTGTTTAAACTTGAGGTTTTTATTATTACCATGTTGGGCTTTTTTCTTAGCTTCTGGGGATATGTTTTGTAGAGATATGCTCTAATAATTCATTTCAACTTAAGCTACTTCAATAAATTTTTATTGAATCCCTAGACCGTGTTTCAGTCAAGCCTTGCTCTGGCTTTTATAGTGACATTGGGGTGACCTATGGCTATTAAAGATGATGCCAATGGAATATATGCTTTAGCCTGTTCTAACAAACTTGGGGTATTGAGTATTAAGAAAGGTGGCCAGCTGGTCTGTTGCCTCTGAACTACTTTTCCTAAATTCAGAGGAGTTCATAATCCAGTAGAATGTAAATTTATGGAATGGAATGTCTTAAAACTGCGTCCATAGTATGGAGGGCTTGTCTGCTTCCGAAGTATAGAGGGCTTGCATTTTTCATCAATAAAAGCAGTAGGTATATCAACGAAATTAAAAAAATACTTTGAATTTTTAAGTACTACAGGCAGAGAGGTTTTCTTAGAACTTCTAGTGAAATTAAGTAAAATGGGGTTTCTACTTACATGGAGATTACAACCCCTTCTGATGATAATAGGAAGGAGGTACCAGAAAAGGAATCAAGTCAACACAGATAATGGCGTGGTAGGTAGATAGGTTTAAGATCTGGAAATGAGAAAGAGTAGATGAGATTTCAACCAAAGTGAGAGCTGAGTTTGTTTGGGGTAGAGGAAGCATTTCCCTGAAATGTTCTTGCAATTAATCAGATGTGAGTTTGTCAAAGAGCTGCCTTTTAAGGGTTTGGATCAGGGTTCCATCTTGGGATAGTCTGTCCCAGTTTTATCAGGTTTTAGTCCATCACTGGACTTGGAAAGAGGAGCTAGATCTGTTGAGGATTCATCTCTTGCATCATATGAGTCAAAAATCATAGAATCTTGTCCCTGAAGGGGACCTTAGAGGTCATTTCATCCAACCTGTACTTTAAGTATGAAAGCTATTATTCTTTGAATCTTCCATGTCTGTCTTGGGAAGCAATTGTATATCCATGGGGCAAGGGAAAGACTCTGCCAGTACTTGGATATGTTTTTGGCTTCTTATTATTTGATTTATCTCACAACATTGGGGTCTTTGGAATGGGGTATTTTATCTTTTACCCTGACTGTAGGCTTCTTTTAATGTTCATAAAAAATGAGAACTGGTATAACAAAAATTCGCTTTTCAGCCAAGACAAGCCACATTTCCCTTCATTTTGGTTAATATGAAATAAAGGAAGGATTTTGGGACTGCGAGAAGATAATTATAGGAGGGATTCACGAGTGAAAGGATTTTTTTTCAGAGCTTACCTGCAATGAGTCAAACACATGGGCAACCCTGTCTTTAGAGGCCACATTGCTTGCCCTTGACCTACTGACTCCAAGTCTTCTTGCAAATTGACATCCCAAGATTTCAAATGTTAAACTTGCCTTTAATTCTTACCTCAAGGTGCTTATCTCCATCTCAAATATTAGAAAAGTCTCTGAGGTTCAAAGTTTCTTCTATCTGAATATAATTTTAAATCAATATTTCTTCTATCCAATCAGTTCCATAGTTACTCATCAGAGGAACTCAGGAATGAGGATCAAAAGATGTCTTACAGATAATGAGATAAAACTCAATAAATACTCCACTACGGTTAAAAATGATTTGGCATTTGTGTTTTAGTGTGTAATAAGTGAATCAGCAGTAGTTTTCATTCTTGAAGTTCTATGAACTGTTCTACAAAGTACTAATGATAAAAGTTTTACCTATACACAGATCTACTGAGGTGCAGATGTGACTTCAAAGGAACACCCTGAAGCCAGAGTGTAACGTTTAATGGTAACAGCCTAAATTCAAGAAAGAACTATTCTTAAGGGTTCTCTATGAAGTTGCCAGGAGAAAAGAAGTGTGGTGAGCACATACGGCAGGATCACAGACTGAGAGCTAGAAGGGAAGGGCTTTGGAATCCACTTAGTCCAATCCTTTTATTTTAAAGATAAGGAAACTGAGGTCCATTGAGATTAAGTGACACCCAAGGTCATACAGATAAGTGTCAGAGTCAAGATATGAACCAAAGTCCTTTGATTCCAAACTTAGCACTAGTCCCACTGTACCTTGTTATCTATCTCTGCTTAAAATGAAAATATTTTTCACTCTATCATTCACCAAATACCACAGGGGAGCAAATAATGTTTAAAATAAAAATGCAAATAGGCTGGGGAGTTTTTAGTTATCTATTATGCTATGCATTAATATTCTAACATACATTACTAAATATGATTCCCTAAATAATCATGAACACTTGGACGCTAACAATTAAGGGATTTTGCAGCTGTGATGAAAATCCCAATTCACAACAAAGCGATTTCCTCAATCAAACTGCAGGGCAAATATGTAACTTTGGGAAGTACCCCAAAAAGAGAGTAAATTCCAGAAAACATAGCCCATACAAAGGACTTTTACATTTATTTCACTGGGACTAGGCTCATACTTAGAGACACGTGCATCCTCTTGTTTATAGCTTAGTGTTCTAAGGAAGCTTCCTCACAGCCAAAGGCAGAATCAACTTCCAAAAGAAACAAAGATTAGGGTTTCAGGGAGTTACAGAATGTGCTGAGCCAAAATCAACGACACTGTACAATAAGCTAGGTTGGCCTCCCATTTTCCTCTTTATCTTACTTACGGCAGACACCTGAACCTTCTGATCATCCCAGCTCTGATAAGGGGCTTAACGGCTTACCCAGAAGAATGTTTCTGAGGCAGAGAGAACAACAGGCAATGGAAAAATCAGAGTAAATTGAAACTCCAACAGGAGGAAATGGTGTGATGCAGCATGAGCTTTCTTAAAACTCAACAAAAAGTTTTTAAAAGACCAAAGAATCTAAAAGAACATATTACTATGGTCTGAGTATCTCCTTTAGCCTAATGAAATAGCTGCTCCTCTGTGTGAATTGTAGGAAAAAATACATTCAATTTCATTCAACCAATTTGTATTAGGCACTTACTTTGTACAAAACACTGTGTTCTAGGCACTGTGGGTGCAAAGATTAAAAACAACATGGCATCTGCCCTCAAGGAGCTTACTGTCTAAATATGTATAAAAAAAGTGTGATACAAGGTAGAATATTTTTATTCTACCTTTACAAGGATAAATAAAGAGGTCTAGGGAGGTGTGAGAAGAAATTTAAAGAGTGAAAGGATCATTTTCAGTGGGGGGTGGGCTTCACGGAGTAAGTGGTAGTGGAGCTGAGTCCATAAAGGAGGGAATGATTTCAGAGACAGAGATGTAGAGGATGAAATGAGGCTGGAAATAACAGGTTGGAGGAAATTTTGAAGATCTTAAAGGCAAATTAAGGGGCTTATCTTCTATTCAATAGGGAATGGATAGCCACTGAATGAGCTTGGGACATGTCGAGTGATATATTTGGTGATATGGTCAGATATGTTCATTTAAAAGATTATTTTAGTACCTGTGTATAATGAACGGTAAAGAGAAGAGAGTGGAAGTAGTAGGATAAGTTAAGAGGTTACTACAATTGTCCAGATTCATATCTGAATTATAGTGGTGAAAATTTGAGTAATGAGTATGAATTTAAGAAATATTGTGGTAGCGGATTATAGAGGATGAGATAGGAGGAGAAGATTACTTCAAGTGTGTAAGACTGGATAATTACAAGAATGAAAGATCATGCCCTCTAACCATAGCTGTCCTACAGGTCTGTCCCTCTTCTTCAGGCAGGGCCCTCTTCTCTTCTTTCTTTAGACTATTTCCCTTGGTGGTCTTATCAACTCCCATGAATTTAATTATCATCTCTATGCTAACACATCTCAAATCTGCTTAGCCTGTCCTAATTGCTCTGCTGACTTCTAGTCTTACATTTTCAACTGCTTGTCTTAAACTGAATGTCCAGTTGACATCTTAAATTCAACATGTACAAATCAGAACTCATCTTTTCCCCAAAACCCTATCCCTACTATGTTACCTATCACTATGGAGGGCAACACCATCCTTCCAGTTCCTTAGGCTTACAAACTAGGAGTCACCCTGGACTCCTCTCTATGCACTGTCACCTCCGCCCCCCCGCCCCCATATCCATTCTGTTGCCAAGGCCTGCTGATTTCACCTTTGCAACATCTTACAAATATTCCCCCATTCTTTCCTCTGACACAGCCACCATTCTACTACAGGCCTTCATCACATTATGTCTAGACTATTGCAATAATCTGCTGATGGGTCTTCCTAAAGCACAGGTCTGATCATGCCACGCCCCCCACCAGCCTCCCTCCCACCTCCCTCTCCTCACCACCCAATAAACTCCTTTCATTTCCTATTGGCTCCAGCATCAAATACAAAATACTCTGTTTGGCATTCAAAGCCCTTTATAACCTAGCCTTTTCCTACCTTTCTAGTCTTCATATACCTTGCTCTCCACCATGTACTCTTTGGTCCAGTGGCATTGGCCTCCTGGCCATTCCACAAATAAGACATGCCATCTCTCAGTTATAAGCATTTCTCTGGCTGTCTCCCATTCCTGGAATGTTTTCCTTCCTCAGTTCCACCTTCTGGCTTCTCTGGCTTCCTTTAAGTCCTAACTAAAATCCTTTCTTTTACTTAGAAGCCTTCCCCAAATGCTCTTAATTTAAGTGCCTTTCCTTGGTTAATTATTTCCAATTTACTTACTAGCTGTGTGACCTTGGGCAAGTCACTTAACCCCAATTGCCCTGCCTTCCCCCCTACAAAAAAAGCATCAAAAAATTATTTCCGATTTATCCTATATGTAGCTTGTTTGTATATATTAGTCTGCACATTTTCTCCCACTGGACTGTGAGCTCCTTGAGGGCAGAGACTGTCTTTTGCCTCTTTTTGTATCTCCATGGCTTAGCACAGTGCCTGGCACAGAGTAGGCACTTAATAAATGTTTATTGACTGACTAAAGCTACAGTTGGCACAAGAAGATTATCAATGCCTCATTAGTTCACATCTAACTGAAACAATATTTTAACTTCACGCTCAATAAAAATCTCTCTTATGGAGGCAAATAAAATTCACAACTCCCAAAACTAACTCTGACAGGTTAATTCAATAGTGTAGAGAAGATACTAAAATTGCACTCAAGGCACTTGACCTATGTTTGTCTCAGTTTATTCATTTTTTTTAAATTGGGAAAAAATAGCACTTTCCTCCCAAGGTTGTTGTGAAGATAAAATGAGTTAACATTTATAAGGTGCTTTGCAAACTTTAAAGTCCTGTATCATTGCTAACTATCATTAGGAGGAGGAAGACTAGCAGTACTAGGAAGATGATGATTACACTGGTTTTAACCAGCGCTCCAAGCAAAACTGTAGATCAATCAACGTGTGACTCCATTGCCCTATCAGGCACCTTTTCTGCCATCTTTTCCTTGCCCCTAGATATTCACCACTCTCATTCTATTGTCTAATATTTTAAACCCTGTTATCCACATATATAGGTTTCCCATAGTCACCTCTGAATCAGAGTAATGAGCCAAAGCAGAGATGTTGATCTTTTAGAATTACCCCCAAGACTGGACCCACAGAGTATATATGTAGGCATAAACACAGGTGTACCTACACATATATGTTTAAATATAATTTTTTGATCTGAATATACAATAAATATAAATGTAAGTATATCCCTTTCTCCTTTTCTCCCTTGTAAATGTATGAGATGCATATATATATATATATATATGTATATGAGAAAAAGAGAGAGAGAGGAGAGAGGGAGAGAGAAAGAGGGAGAGAGCGAGAGAGAGAGAGGGAGAGAGGGAGAGAGAGAGAGAGAGAGAGAGAGAGAGAGAGAGAGAGAGAGAGAGAGAGAGAGACTCTCTGTATTTGTCTTTTAACTATTTTGCCTGGGAACAAAATACATGAAATCAGCATTACTGCTACATACCATCTGACCCACTCAGCACAATTTTCTGCCCAAGACCTTTGCATTTCACATGGCTCTGTAAAAACAAGAGTCATTGCTTTGAAAGAAAGCTAGGTTGGCACAGTGGCTTGTAAATATTTGAAGTCTTGAAACTGGATTCTGAAAATGCAGATGACCTCTTGACCCAAAGTGTTACAATAAATCACTGGTCTGAACTGGATAGCCACCTAACTTGTATTCGTACAAAACATGCCTAGGCAATGTCCAGGACTGACAATGGTGTCTACTATACTTGAGACCCCTCCATTTGGGGAGCTACATGGAGACCTGCTCCAAAAGTCTAATGCCCTTGGGATATTGTCATGAGGACATATGAGCAAGAAACAAAACATTCTCAGATTGACAGATAAGAAGGGTGCTGTGGGAGTGTGGAATAAAGAAAAGTCAGCATTATTCTTTCCACAGTAATGTAATTCAGGCTTCAGTCTTTAAGTACTGCATTTACTTTAGCCTAACAAATTCTAAGCTTTGAGCATCACTTGATAAAATTGTCTTGGTTTTTGTTTGTTTGTTTTGTGTAGTCGTTTCTTTTAAGCCAGAGGGCAGTTACATAATGATCAAAGAGCATTTTTCCCATACCAGAAATCTTTTTAAAAATTTCCTTATTTATAAAATTTGCCTCACTAGATTTTTCAACATGTTCATAATCAAATTCTATTTTCCTTTGTTTGGACATTTAATACAGAAAAGCACAATTCAAAATATTAGATTATAAGGGGCCTCCGAGGTCATCTAGTTAAACCTCCTCATTTTGTAGATGAGAAAGGTGAACTTTAGAGATCAATAGGACTTACTTTAGAGAGAAGAGATAAAAAAACTCAACTAAAATTTTTCTTTTTATAGTCAGTTAAGTATAAGTGTATACTTATCTCTATATAGCTTCTATACATATCTCTATACATATCTCTGTATGTATAGAGAATGCTGCTTCTGCAGCATTCATGAGATCAGAAGAAATGAAACTAAAATATTCCTTTCTTGCAAATCTTGGTTTTTTTTCTTTGAATATTTTCATTCTTTTAGGTAATTTAAGAACAAGTGAAGAATTCTACAGAAAAGAAGCATGCTTTCAAATAGATATAAAGAAATATAATTTCCTTATCCCAACTATCAGGTGGTTTTAAAATAGTTTTAATTAAATAGTCCAAGATTATTTGGACATATTCAACCTACCCACCAATTATAATTTCAACAGATATCTGTTTATTTTTGTGTAGCACTTAAATGCACTGAAATTCACTAAACCATTTGCTTCTGACATGCAGTCAGGTTGCTTTTTCCAGTCCTCTGGTTACTTCAATTTCAATAGTATTTACATATTCTGGTTAGATTTTCTTTTTATTTAAACATATGCTGGTTATTTGCCCTTTATTACAGTGATGTGTTATTTCACAGAACTGCAGAATCTGAAAATTGCCAGCGATCTCACAGACTATCTATTCAGCCCATCCTGAACCAGAATCCCCTCACTCGCATGCCTGGTAAGTGGTCATCTAGCCTTTGTTTCAATACCTCCAATCATGGACAACTCACTACTTCTTCCTAAGGTAGCTCATTCTATTTGTGAACAGTTATAATTGTTACAAAAGGATTTTTTTGTCCTTTTTAAAATTTTTGCTTTTGCTTTTTGTTTTCCATCAGCATGGGTAATTTGCTTATTTGCAATTTCTTTCTTTTGTGTCTATAGTTCTGTTCTCCAGGGCTAATCAGAAAAAGTCTAATCCCTCTTGATAAACATCGAAATACTTGAACACAACATCATGTCCTTCCATAAATTTCTCTTTGTCAAAGTTAAATAGTCTCAGTTCCTTCAAATGATCCTCAGGAGATCTGATCCCAAAGTCTTTCACCCTTTTGATGACTCTATTCTGGATGGTCTTCTGCTTATAAATATCCTCCTTAAAATGTTGCCCCTTGTACTGAACATAATATTAGAGGTGTGTTCTAAAGAGGTCAGAGTTCAGCAGAACTCTAGGATACAATGAATAATCATTCTCAGTTTTATAAATTTGAATCTTTCTTGAGCAGGGCTTTACATGATGTGCCTTAGTTGATGTTTAACCTACTTTCACAAGACAAATATATGGAAACCCAAACCAATTCCAATGGCCCTGTGATCTCATTGTGAATATTTCCTCCAATTATGGAAATTTCAATCTATCTGCGCCTGTTGATCCTATGCAACTCTTGTTCATATTCTTTCACAAGTTTGTAGTAGGGGGTTCACCTGATGTCATAGGGACCTTCCTTCAATTCTTCTGAAATTGCAAGGATAACTAATGGAGAATGTGAGTTATCCCTTAGTCATCCCTAAATCTCACTATAGAACTCCCTCATCCTCATTATTGGTCATACATTTCTTTGATAACATTCTTTATACTGTATACTTTATACTACACTTTACACATATACTTTATACACATGCTTCATACACTTTATACTTTATACTTAATTCTGCATCTACAATTCACAATAGCCTCCTTTCCCCACTACATGAGCCTCTACATTGTCATCTGGGTGATCTTCAACTTCATTTATTTCAGGGTTACAATTTTTCATGATTTAGCCATACAACATCACTGGAAGAACACTGATATTACAAAGATCAGTCTTTGTGTAGAGAAGAATCTTGCAGTCATTAAAATGACTTTGCTATTTCTCAGAGGCAAACCAGTCTTCGTTCTTCTTCATAGTAATATTAAATTAAAAAACATATCCTCTTCATTTTCAGTGTCAAGACAGTCTAATAACTAATAGAGTTTAATTACTTGAATTGTGAATTACTAAGAATATTATATTTGAATGATTTCTACCTGCTAGAAATTAGAATGTTTTCTTTAAAATGTCACTAAAGTTAGTCTCTGCCTATTAAATGTAATGAATACTTGCTTTAATTTTATCTTAAAAAATACTCAAGAACTTCAGATAATGTAATGTAAATAGGCAATGATTTAGAGTTTTATTGTCTTAAACTAAAATCAATAATTTCTTAGTCATATTATGATAGCCTTCTGATTAAATTATTCTTTCTTTATTTCTCTCTCCAATAGAGCATATAATACTGCTCAATTCTTAGTTTGCTTCTCTTTCCTCTGTGAAGAAGGATAATCTTTTGACTGCCAAAGACACAACCACAAAATAGGCCAATAGGGAGTTGATACCTAAGATAAGCAGGGAGGTAGAGGGAAAGTTTCTCTTGAAAAGTTTAAGACACCAGACCTAGATGTGTCCTATACCCCAGGAAACTGAAAGAACTGGCAGATATGATTGCTGAGATATTGCCAATAATCTTTGAAAGATCACAAAGTAATGAATATCCGTGATATACAAAGATACTCAAAAATTGAGAAATGAAACACTCTACCAAACATCTTTTATCAAATATATGATGCCCATCCAAAATATGATGCCTAAACCAGAGAATTATAAAACAAATAACTAAAGACAAATATCAGTAATGGAGATTAGTGCAAAAATTAAAATAAAAATGCCATAGTATGTACATTTATATATGTATTAATATATGTATGTGTATAAATACGGGCAAAGATCTGCATATGAAAACATATATACAAATGTGTATACACATACACATACATACATACACACATATATTCACCATGACCATGTTGAATTTATACCAGGATACAACATTAGGAAAAAAAATTCAAACTTATCATTGTATAGGAAAAAACAAACTTACACCACATGCTTGTATCAATAGGGGCTAGGAAAAAGTCTTTAACTAAAATAACCCTCCCTTATGCTAAAATCCCTATTAAGCATAGGCATAGAAGAGTCATTTCAAATTCAAAAACATATATGTACATATGTATATAAAGGAATCTGTGTGTACAATGAAAAGGCACCATTATTTCTAATAGGGAGACACGCGAAGCTTTCATACTAAATATAGGAGTAAAATAAGGAAGTTATTCTTACTATTAATCATCATCATCATAGCCAATATTTATATAACCCCTAAATATTAAGTGCTTTACAAATCTTGTTTATTAGACTAATACTATGAGGCAGGCTCTGTTACTATTCCCATTTTACAGTTGAAGAAATTGAGGCAAATAGAGGATTTTTAATCGATATTTTGATCACTTTATTTCCCAAACTCCAAATGGTTTTCTAAAATGTTTGTATGGATTTACTGCTCCACAGCAATGAAACCAATGTTTACTATTCTCATCTTATATAATTTTGGTTTATTTTTAATTCAACTTTGTTTTATTTTCAGTTCCTGATTTTCTCCCTTCTTCCAACCTTGCACCCAATGAGAAGGCAAACAATATAAAACCCATTACAAATATGGAATCCTCCAAAACAAAATTCTGCATTAGTCATATTCCAGAAAAGAGCAACGATAACAAGAAAAACAAAGAAAAATGTTTCAAGCTGCATTCTGAGCCTATCAGTTCTTCATTTGGAAGTGGAAATCTTTTTTCATCATGAATCCTTTGAAATTGTGGTGAATCATTTGTGTTGATCAGAGTTGCTAAGTTTTTCACAGTTGATTATCTTTACAATATTGCTATTACTGTGTAAGTTGTTCTCATTCTGGTCACTTCATTTTTCATTAGTTCATATAAGTCTTCCCAGTACTTTCTCAAACCACCCCCTTTCTAAAACCATCATTTCAGATAGTACAATAGTATTCCTTCACATTCATATACCATGACTTTGTTCAGCCACTCCCTAGTTGATAAATATCCCCTCAGTTTCCAATTCTGAGGTTAGATTTGTGCTCAGGTCTTCCTTACTCCAGCCTAGTTGCTTATGGGACTTTTAGAAATTCAAGTGATAGTAGTAAAACAAGAGGAAGAAATTAAGGGCAGAAATATTGTTAATGAGGTAACAAAATTATTCATATTTCCAGATGGTCTGATAGTTTCTTTTAGAAGTACAGTCAGATGACTACCTTCTGTTGCTCACATGCAAAATTCAATTTCCCATCTCTGTGTCTCTGCATTGGTTTTCCCCTAGGCTTAGAATTCTGTGCCTTCTCACTCCTGCCTCTTGGGAGAAGACCGAGACCAGGCCCAAACACTATTTTCAGCAGTAGATTGTTCTTTCTTACCCCCCTCACCTTGGTCATCTGCTAAAGCCTTCCCCTCTGAAGTTATCTTCTGTCTATTTCGTATGTTATCTTATATGGAGCTATTTATTTACATGCTGTTTTACCCATTAGAATGTACAAGTTCATTGAGGGAAGGGACTGCTTTGGCTTTCCTTTGTATCCCCAGCATATAGCATAGTACCTGGAACACAGCAAAAGCCTAATAAATACTTGTTCATTGATTGATTGTTTGGAGACTCCTCCACCTCACCCCATGCAAGGAGTGGTGTGGAGAAAGATGAGGCTGAAATTACAATGAAAACCAAATATTCCTGGACAACTTGCTTTTCCTGAGTCTTCTTGCACCAAGGGTACTCCAACTGAACCATCTAACCTCTTCTGAGGGAGAGGGAATTAGCATTTATTTAGCAAGTGCCAGGAACTGTGCTAAGCGATTTACAAATATCTCATTTGATTTCATTATGACTTTGCCCTAGGATGAAGTTATCGGTAGTTACCCTAACTCTCCCAGGTTCTCATAAACCTGTTGGATTAGTAATTAAGTGAAGTTTCAGCAGATTCCTGCCCCCACAATCCCTCTCAGGCCTTACTATAGCAACAAACCATTATGTTCTACTGCTTTCAAGTACATGACCTATATTACGGACAAATTTGGCCTGCTGTGTTTCTTGAGCATGGTCTGTGCTTCTCTGCCACCATGGAAGCGGGAAATATCCTGAACTTAAAGACAGGTGATCTGTATTCAAATCCTGACTCTGACATTTACTACCTTTAGGAACTTGGATAAGTCACTTTACCTCTTGGAGCATCCATTTCCTCAATTGTAAAATAAGTAAAATAAGGAAGAGGGGCTTTAAGGTCCATTCTAGCTTTCAGTCTAAGGAATGCCCTGCCTACCATCTCTGCATATCCTTTTACACTATCCCTCAAGGGCTACTTCTTTTATAGAACCTTTCCTGATCCCACAACGGTTTCTCTTCTGAACTCTCCCTTTCCCCCTCACCCAGCCAAAGTTTGTATACTGTTTAAGACACTTTTTCTAATTTTACCTTGTTTTCTATTTGTCTTTTTTTTTTTGTTTTTTGGCAGGGCAATTGGGGTTAAGTGACTTGCCCAAGGTCACACAGCTAGTACATGCGTCAAGTGTCTGAGGCTGGATTTGAACTCAGGTCCTCCTGACTCTAGGGCCGGTGCTCTACTCATTGCACCACGTAGCTGCCCCCATTTGTCTTATCCTCCTTTAAAGTGTAAGTTCCTCTGAGTTGGGGACTTGGTCTTATTTATTTATAGCTAGCATTTATAGAACACTTTAAGGTTTGCACAGGGTATTTTATCTTTATAGCAACACTGGGAGATAGGTCTTATTATTTTCCCCATTTTCAGAATTGCAAATTTGCTTGTCTTGTATTCCCTACAGTTCACTGTCCACAGTAATTATACACTAAATATTTATTTATATGAATTGAAGCAAATGAAGGGGAAAACACCAGGGTAGTCAACAACTGCCAGCCCCTTTGAAATATGGCCACTGTGATAAGTTAAAGGCATTAGTCATTTTAAGAGGTATTTAAGGGCTTTATACTCTGTGGAACAGCCTAGTATAATAGTTTAGCCATTATCAACCACTTTTCTCCAACTTGTCTCTATCGTGTGCCATCTCTGGGTGGGATAGCTTGGACTTGTCTACTGGGCATCACAGTGGTACGCCCCTTTCACATGAGAGGAAATTGACCTAGTCCATATTCTGGCAGGAAAATGTAATCATGGCAAATCAAAACTGTATTCCTTCCCCCTTCAAAAGCAAAGATTGTTACTATAAACCCTTCCCAGGGTGGGTGAGTCAAGGCCATGAATAAAAGGTTGTTGGCCTCTATACTGGAATATCCATTAAGAAAAACAAATGACTTATTTTTAAAGTGAATGTTCATAATTGTGTTTTCACTTGCAACTAAAAGTCTTTCATTATCATCAATATGTATTGACGCCTACTGAGCTCATGGCACTCTATTAGGTACATGTTTTGAGATTCAATTCATCAGCTTGACATGAGCCATAATATAATCAACACACAGAATGTAGAATAGTTCTTTTGTTTCCTTGTGGAAAATAATGACTCCAAATAGGATAATGTAATTCCCTTTGTCACGTTTGTTCTAGCAATAATAAATATAGAAGCAAAAAGCAACTCAAGTATTAGGTTTACCTATTGGCTCCAATTAAACTACATTAGCAATTCATGTTTGTTCAAGTTCATTTTAAGCAATTCAGTGTTCTAATAGCACATGACAGTGAAAGTATTATTAAGTCACAATTTCTTACTGAAATACACCGGAGTATATTCCAAATCATCTTTTATCTTACTTCTCATTTTCCTCGTCTCCTATTCTTTGTCCAACTAAAATACTCAAGTACACAGCTCAAGGATATACAAATAAGATTGAAATAAAGCCAATATATAATTTTATTAACTACTTGCTTTTTAGTAAAAGAGGCAATATGGAGTGATGGAGAGAGAACTAGCCTTGGAAACAGAAGACCTGGCCAGGTTCAAGGGCTGCTTCCAATACATAATTCGTATGTGACCAAAGATAAGTCACTTAGATTCTCAGTGCCCATTGCATTGCTAGGGGAATTTCCTAATCTGGTAGTTCCCTATATTAATCAATGAAATCATAGATCCTGTCCTTATTCCAATTAATTTCTAGTAAATAGGCACTTATCTGGCCATACTCCTCTATAAATCACAATTAACAGCATGGTATGGTGGTAGAATCAGTTGCCACAGTGATGAAAGAGAAGAGAATGGCCTTAGCCAGCAAATGTGATTTACTTGCCAAGTAGAGAGATTTGGAAGCCAAAGGCAACACTGGTTCAGAATATAAACTCATTTGAAAACTCTTACAAAGGATGATAGTAGAAGAATGTGAGTAGTAGATAGTAAGAAGAAATGGAGGAAAGAAGTTATTGGAAGCCTGGAAAGAGAATTTAGCCAAATCATCTTAAGAATATTTAAGAATGAGGAGAACCTGGGGGGGTGGAGCCAAGATGGCGGCTGGTAACCAGGGACTAGAGTGAGCTCCGTACACGAGTCCCTCCAAAAACCTATAAAAAATGGCTCTGAACCAATTCTAGAACGGCAGAACCCACAGAACAGCAGAGGGAAGCAGGGCTCCAGCCCAGGACAACCTGGATGGTCTCTGGGTGAGGTCTATTCCACATGGAGCTGGGAGCTGGGAACGGAATGGAGCAGAGCCCAGCCTGAGCGGCGTGGACCATCCAGACCAGAAGCCGGGCGGAGGGGGCTCTAGCGCCCTGAATATGTGAGCTGCGGCAGTTACCAGACCCCTTGACCCACAAACACCAAAGACTGCGGAGAAGGTTAGTGGGAAAAGCTGCGGGAGTGGAAGGAGTTCTCGGTTCGGCTTCCAGCCCTGGGGGCAGCGGAGGTGGGGCAGCTACAGCTGTTGTTACTTCCCGGCTCCAGGCCCACCTGGTGGGAGGAATTAAGTGGCTGATCAGAGCAGGAGTGCAACAGCCTGCTGAAGATCTAAGCCAAGTCTGGACTGGGGGTGCTTGGGGAAGGAGTAGTGCGGGTCTGACAGAGCTGGCACCTCCCCCCCAAACGTGGAACATAGAACTCGTTAGTCTACAAGCAGTCATAACCCACTGAAAAACTCAAGGGTCAAGTTAGTTGGTTGGGAATATGGCCAGGCAGCGAAAACGCACCCAGATTCAGTCTCAGACTTTGGATTCTTTCTTTGGTGACAAAGAAGACCAAAACATACAGCCTAAAGAAGACAACAAAGTCATAGAGCCTACAACAAAAGCCTCCAAGAAAAACATGAACTGGCCCCAGGCCATAGAAGAACTCAAAAAGGATTTGGAAAAGCAAGTTAGAGAAGTAGAGGAAAAATTGGGAAGAGAAATGAGAAGGATGCGAGAAAACCATGAAAAACAAGTCAATGACTTGCTAAAGGAGACCCAAAAAAATACTGAAAAATACACTGAAGAAAACAACACCTTAAAAAACAGACTAACTCAAATGGCAAAAGAGCTCCAAAAAGCCAATGAGGAGAAGAATGCCTTGAAAGGCAGAATTAGCCAAATGGAAAAGGAGGTCCAAAAGACCACTGAAGAAAATATTACTTTAAAAATTAGATTGGAGCAAGTGGAAGCTAGTGACTTTATGAGAAATCAGGATATTATAAAACAGAACCAAAGGAATGAAAAAATGGAAGACAATGTGAAATATCTCATTGGAAAAACCACTGACCTGGAAAATAGATCCAGGAGAGATAATTTAAAAATTATTGGACTACCTGAAAGCCATGATCAAAAAAAGAGCCTAGATACCATCTTTCAAGAAATTATCAAGGAGAACTGCCCTGATATTCTAGAGTCACAGGGCAAAATAGAAATTGAAAGAATCCATCGATCGCCTCCTCAAATAGATCCCCAAAAGAAATCTCCTAGGAATATTGTTGCCAAATTCCAGAGCTCCCAGATCAAGGAGAAAATACTGCAAGCAGCCAGAAAGAAACAATTTGAGTATTGTGGAAACCCAATCAGAATAACCCAAGATCTGGCAGCTTCTACATTAAGAGATCGAAGGGCTTGGAATGCGATATTCCGGAGGTCAATGGAGATAGGATTAAAACCTAGAATCACCTACCCAGCAAAACTGAGTATCATGTTCCAAGGCAAAATATGGATTTTCAATAAAATAGAGGACTTTCAAGCTTTCTCAGTGAAAAGACCAGAACTGAATAGAAAATTTGACTTTCAAACACAAGAATCAAGAGAAGCATGAAAAGGTAATCAAGAAACGGAAATTGCAAGGGACTTACTAAAGTTGAACTGTTTTGTTTACATTCCTACATGGAAAGATGATGTGTATGATTCATGAGACCTCAGTATTAGGGTAGTTGAAGGGAATATGCATATATATATGTTATATATATATATGTTATATATAAGTGAATGTGTATGTATGTATATATCTATGTGTATATGTATGTATGTGTGTGTATATATATGTGTGTGTTTATATATATATATGTATATATATGTATATATATATGTATATATATATATGTATATATATATATATATATATATACGTAAAAGAGAGAGAGCAGACACAGGGTGAGTTGAAGATGAAGGGAAGATATCTAAAAGAAATAAAATGAAATTAAGGGATGAGAGAGCAACATACTGAGAGAGGGAGATAGGGAGAGATAGAATGGGGTGGATTATCTCGCATAAAGGTGGCAAGAGGAAGCAGTTCTGTGGGAGGAGGGGAGAGGGCAGGTGAGGGGGGAATGAGTGAACCTTGCTCTCATCAGATTTGGCCTGAGGAGGGAATACCATACATACTCAGTTGGGTATCTTACCCCACAGGAAAGAAGAGGGAGGAAGATAAAAAAAAAATAAAAGGGGGGGATGATGGAGGGGAGGGCAGATGGGGGTGGAGGTAATTAAAACAAACACTTTGCAAAGGGGACAGGGTCAAGGGAGAAAATTCAATAAAGCGGGATGGGTTGGGAAGGAGCAAAATGTAGTTAGCCTTTCACAACATGAGTATTGTGGAAGGGTTATACATAATGATACATGCGTGGCCTAGGTTGAAGTGCTCGACTTCTTAGGGAGGGTGGGTGGGAAGGGAAGAGGGGAGAGAATTTGGAACTCAAAGTTTTAAAAACAGATGTTCAAAAACAAAAAAAAGTTTTTGCATGCAACTAAAAAATAAGATACACAGGCAATGGGGCGTAGAAATTTATCTTGCCCTACAAGAAAGGAAGGGAAAAGGGGATGAGAGGGGAGGGGGGTGATAGAGGGGAGAGCTGACTGGGGAACAGGGCAACCAGAATATATGCCATCTTGGAGTGGGGGGGAGGGTAGAAATGGGGAGAAAATTTGTAATCCAAACTGTTGTGAAAATCAATGCTGAAAACCAAATATGTTAAATAAATAAATTTAAATTAAAAAAAAAAGAATATTTAAGAATGAAGTGCAAAAAAATCAGCAAATAGATGAAAAAAATGGGGACAATCCATTCAAATTTGTGTGTACAACTATTTTTTCAACCAGTGACAGGGGAGTCACAAATTTAAACTCTTACTACTTGACATTTGGCATGAGGAAGTAAAAATGACTTTAATGACAATAAATATGGTGACAGCAGTTGGAATATAATGATATACATAGCAGGTCTGTGCAGGAAACAACACAATCTTTTTTTGTTTGCTTTAAACAATAGAATAATTGGAAACTCTAATTTTATATAGATCATCAGCTTTGCAAGTATGAAATAACAAATAAGTTACAAACTAATTTTCACCTAACTTTTCAAAAGCAGAGATCGCTCTTTGATAACAAAGAACAGTGATAGGACTAGAATGACTATTTAAACTAAGACATTTTCCCGTAAATTCCCTTCACTCATTAGAAGCCTCATAAAACTAGTCTTTGGCCATTTTCCCCTTCTTATCTGTGGTTTAGCCACTTATCTGACACAGATCTGAAGCACATGGTTATGTAGGGCCCCAAGACCAGGACATGCGAGCTAATTAAAATCATTTGTTAAAATATCCTGACTTTTCATTTAAATTATCTTTCATGGTTTGAGAACTGACCTTCTCTGAAAGAAAATCAGAGTGATGACAGAGAAAATAGCACTTTAAATATATAATAAATCAATATACAACTGAAGGTTTCAAATATGTTGAGGTTATAACGAAATAGCAGTTTACTATGTTAGTGGTAAGATGAATCTTACATTTACTTGCTTCTGAACTTATTTTTCTCTTCTCAATCCATAACTTCCCCATTTTACCATTTATGGCTGCTGGATCTGAGGAGGAAATTCTGGTGGTAGGGGCCAATGGTGACCCCTTTATTCTGTTCCCTCTGGCATCCACTGATAGGGTTATGGAAGTTTTAAGAATATGGAGAAAGGAGAGATGGGAATGAAATCAAGCTATAACAAATAGTGCATTACCTTCATCAAAACTTAATTACTTTCCTACCTTCTCTTTCCTATATATACAGCAACAGCCTATAGATGATAGCTCTAGAGCTAGAAAAGATCTCGTAGGCCATCTAGTCCAAATGCTTAATATGACAGATTAGGAAAGTGAGAATCAAGAAAGTCAAATGATTTATTCAAAGTCATACTGATGGTAAGTTTCAGGTACGATGTTTGAATGCCTCCTAGACTGGTCATTCTATATGATGAGAAAATTGTGCAGCCAATCAGAATTTCCCCACTGCTATTACCATGTCCATGAGATATCTGTTTTTGGTGTTGAATAAAGTGAAGCATTTTAGGAATCTCCACTATCCTATTTTAAATGTTAGGAATCAGCCACATATGGTATTCTATGTATCTCCTGAACAAAAAAGGATTTTAGAAGTGCTCACTGTAATTTCTTCCTGTGATGTTACACCTAATTACTATTTTGATGATAGACTTTTCTGCTAAGAATATAAACTGTATGCAACTAACAAAGGGGTGCTTATCTGTTTAACAGGTATAATCAAAACAAGCATCAAAGAAAGCAGGTAATGCCTTCCTTTTAATGAACCATGTTCAAAAACATACACATTAGCAGAGAGACAGCTTCATCATAGAGCTCCAGGCATACAAAATTCAACCTGGTCTTTTCTAGGCTGAGGAACATATGCTGAATTGAGAATGGGAAGGCAGTTAAGAAATATTAAAACCTTGCAATTTCTGATGTACAGAAGAAAGTTTCATTTTCTTACCCATTGCATATAGGAGTATAATAATAAAAATACTGCACGGAAGGGCAAGTTTTCTCCTTTTACAGAATAGATGAGATCAACTTTTCTCATAGTTCTGGAAGAAATCCAGAGTTTCTAAGTAGTAGATTCATATTTGAAAGGCTGTGGTACCATTAGAATAATCCATTACTGCTGGGGGTATTGGAAACTCCTTTTGCCCTTGGGTGTTCTTAAAGAAGCATTATAGAAAGTAAGAAAGTTGTGAAAGAAGGAAGAGAGAAAGGGAAGACAAAAGAAGGGGAAATATAAAAGGAAACCTACTTAATTGATTAAGGACTGGAAATATTAATAGGAATGCCTCAAAATAGCAGATAAGAGCTGATAGCTTAAAAAGAATATTGTATGAAGAAACAATAAAAATTCATAGGAAAGACTGTGTTGGGTGGTGGGAGGAGGGGACAGGGAAAGCAGTGTGATAGAATGGAAAGGTCTGAGTTTGAATTCTACTTCCTGCTACTTACTCCTTGTCTAGCATTGGTCTAATAATCTTATGATCATATCACCTTTCCAATCTCGACCCCCCTGTCCCACAAAAAGTGGGAAACTAATAATATGCTTCAGTCTGTCAAGTTTTTATTGCTATGTGCCAGGCGCTAGATAAGTTCTGAGGGTACAAAGAAAGGAAAAAACAGTTCCTGCCCTTAAGGAGCTCACATTCTAATGGAGGGAGACAACATCTATCCATCCATCCACACACACATACATACATATACATATATACATACATATATATATACACATACATATATATCCACACACACATATATGATATAGACAGAGTGGATGGAAGGTAATCTCAGAGGTAAACAGCAGCAGCTGGGAGGCCTGGGAAAGACTTCCTATAGAAAGTAGGATTTGTACTGAGTTTTAAAGGAAGCTAGAAAAACTAGAAGGTAGGGGTGGAAAGGGGAGCACATTCTAGGCATGGGGAATAGCCAGTGCAAAGGCATAGGGAATGAGTATTGTGCTTGAGAGAACTCTAAGTGGGCCACCGTAGCTAGATCACAGAATTTGTGGTGGGCGATAAATTATAAAAAGACTGGAAAGGTAAGGGCCAAGTTGTGAGGGGCTTTTAATGCCAAATGGAGCATTTTATATTTGATCTTGAGTAGGGAGGTAATATGCTCAGACCAACGCTTTAGGAAAGTGACTTGGGCAGCTGAGTGGAAGATGGATTGGATTTGGGAGAGAGGGGAGCCTCACCAGCAGGCTATTGAGATCGTCTAGGACTGAGGTGATGATTGCCTGCACTAGGGTGGTGGCAGTGTCAGAAGAGAGAAGAGGACAAATGGCATACCTTGTTTTATTGTGCTTCACTTCATTGTACTCCACAGATGTTGTATTTTTTTACAAATTGAAGTTTTGTGACAACCCTGCATAAAACATGTCTACTGGTGTCATTTTTCCAATAGCATGTGCTCACATTGTGTCTCTGTGTCACATTTCAGCAATTCTCACAATATTTCAAACTTTTTCATTACTATTATTACTGTACCTGTTACGGTGATCTGATATCAGTGATCTTTGATGTTACTATTATAATTGTTTTGGGGCATCACAAATTGGACCCATATAAGACAGCAAACTTAATTGATAAATGTTGTGTGTGTTCTGACTGCTCTGCCGATTGGCTGTTCTCCCTGTTTCTCTCCATGTCTTCTGGCCTCCCTATTTCTTGAGACACAATAATGTTGAAGTTAGGCCAATTAATAACTCTACAATGGCCTCCAAGTGTTCAAGGAAAAGGAAGAGTCAGTCAGTGTGGCAAACTTCATTGTAGTCTTATTTTAAGAAATTACCACAGTCATCCCAACTTCAGCAACCACCACCCTGACCAATCAGCAGCCAACAACATTGAGGCAAGACCCTCCACTAGAAAAAGATGATCATTCATTGAAGGCTCAGACTTTGGTTAGCTTATCAATAAAGTATTTTTAATTAAGGTATATATGTGGTTTATTTACACTACCATAAAGCGTAAACATAGCTTTTATTTGCACTGGGAAACCATAGAATTCCTGTGACTATAGAAGGTAGGTAATACTTGCTTTATTGCAGTGATCTGGAACTGAACCCACAATATTTCCAAGGTATACCTGTATACAAGAAATAGTTGTGAAAGTAGAATAGGACTCAGAGACATACTGGTTATGTGGGGTGAGTGAAAATGAAGATATGAAGATGACACTGAGGCTATGAGCCTGAGTGGTTGGAAGGATCATTGTGTCCTCCATAGTATTAGGGAAGAAAACTCAATAAAGAAATGAGAGGAAGGAAAAGTGTTATACTTTAAGCAAATTCTGAAAGAAAGCTGATAATAGGTGATACCAAAAAAGCAAGAGGGGCCTATTCAATTGCTTTCATTCTGTGCCTGAATCCACCTTGCTTAATGGACTTCCCCCTCCCCCAAATGAAAGAACACAGAATACTCCAGAACTTGGAAACAATGGAAAAGCAAGTGGACTAGAGAGCATGGGTTCTGAAGAGGGTGAATCTGATGTCCAGTCAGAATAACCTAACCTATTTCTGTGACTTCCTCCTAATGTTCTCTGGAACTTAAGACAAATGCAGACCTGCAGCTGTTGCCTTTAGGGTGTATCTGGAGGCTATTCTGACCCTTTCAGAGCTGTCATTTGGGGCTGGAAAAAGCATGCCCAAACAAATTGCTCTTGTGTGTCTCTTTTAACAAAGCACCTCTGAAACCTATCTTGTCTATAGGATTTTGGTATTCAACAGTTCTAAACGAATCCTCAGGTTGAGAGCTGCATGCATCCCTAAATATGAGTAGGATCTTTCTCTCTACACTTGTCCAAACCCATACCCCTATGTTAGAAAAGGTACAGAATTACAGTTACAGGAGTGTGTACAGGAATACACAGTCAGGTAGTAACCACTGGCTGCTATACGTCCAGACTGTTCCTGTTGTGCAGAAGGCTCTACCATTTCCCCCAGCTGGACCCAAAGTATAGGTCATGGGTCGTCAACTTATCTGGGAAATGACAACAAAGAAAGATTCCTTCAAATCCACATCCTTCCCTCACACATAATTTGCCCAAGGACTCCCCTCCCGCTTCCTGTTTTATTTCTTCCTTCCATGTTCTAATGTACATATAGTTAAAATCTTATTCCCCTAATAGCAAGAGAGTAGTAAGATCATTACTGGGAAACTTATGCCAATAATTGTAAGGACTTTAGAGATAGGAAAATTATCTTTCAAGAATACAGCAGAAAATAATTACAAACTCCCAGGATAGATTTGAAAGTTACACGCTGAATTTATTACATACTTAAAAAATCAAACTCTACATAATAGAAATTTGCGGTCTGTCATACAATCCTTTCTTTTGTTTCCACATTGGATATGGAAATGCTCTTTTGTTAAGCTCAGAATAAGAAAGAAAGAAAAGAAAAACAATCATTCTCAACAGCACAGTGAATAATCTTTTTCAGGGGTGCATATGAAAGATTTTATAGGGGAAAAGAGAAATGAATACTTGCCTAACGATTTCGATTATCTGTGCCACTTTCACTCACCAGAATAGTGAAAGCTTAAATATGTACAAAGTATATCATTCTATATATAATGGAGGTGAAACAACATCACAAGCTTCTAAAGCAAGATTCTTAATAAAACTCAAAAAGGCTTCAATATATGTAGTAAGTGAGGGAAATGATAGAGAAATGTGATAAGCATTTCTGGCACTCATGAGATCCTTTGTGAAGCTGGCACCCTTTTGCCTAATTTATCATCTTGGAAACTGATCCACACATAATACCACATAGCATTAAACCAAAGGTGATCTAGTGCATTAACTAAGCCATTGTTATACCAGCTTTAATTTATGCAACCAATTTATTGGGCTTTCTCAAATGCTTGTTTAGGCTCCTGGACCCATTCCTTTCTTTCCTCCCCACTTGTTCCTGGGTCAGAAAATAGAAGTCATTTCTCCCCTTAATTAGTCATTAAACATAGTTTCAGAAAGACATTTCACAAGCTGTAGGGAACATATAATGCTTGGAACAAAATAAGAACTAGAATTTTACTCAATAACTTCTCAGAACTATTAAAAATATTTTCTTAAGTAAAACTAATAGAGTATGGGCTGGAAAGCATGACAACATATGTGATTTACAATTCCTCTGACTTTAATCATAAGGATTAGTTGCCTATATTAAACAAAATGCCACCTGCTATTCTATAGCTTCTAGTTACATCAGTTGCTGAAAATAAACATGGATTATAGCTTCTTAGAATCCTCTGTTTTTATTAGTGCAAGTAATACTATATAATGCCAGATCTACTGCTACTACTCTCCCCACCTCCCACACTTCCCTTCACCCCCATCCCTCTTCTGGAAGCTCTGAGGAATCGGATGTCTGTTGGGGAGTCAATTTCAGACTGCTGCAATGTATCAAGTCAAGGTGGGAAGCTTCCTATTTTAAGGCTCAAAGAGGAACCAGTATGGAGGAGAAGCAGTCTATACACTCCTGGGACTACAGGGACTTGACAATTCTAAAGGCCACATTCTGGATCTCTCCTTTACTATGAGAGGTGCTGACATGGACTGCAAATTTCTCTTTGTATCTGTTCCCTTTAGCCTTGACACCTTGGAGCCGTGCTGCCATCTTAGCATAGCCTTATTATGAAAGTCTTCTCTGACTATGGCAGAAAATGCCCTAAAGTTGCCATCAAGAATTGACAAGATGTTGCTTTGGGTATCTCTCTGGGAACTGTTAAAAACTCCTTGGCTTCTTGCTTAGTGCCTATTCACCCTTGCAATCTGAGTCTCCTCAAAACCTAGGTGGGGGGAGTGTGTGCAAATTTTCAAAGGAGCTACCTGATCCACATTCCACATAGGAACGCAGGGGCTGATCAACCCTCTAAATTTCTCCATTAGAAGTCTTCCTACTTAGCATTTCTCCTCTGAAACTATCTCCTCCTACTCTTCACTCTCATTCATATCCAGGCAAAATTTCCTTCTTCCTTCATTACAACTGGACTATTATGTAAATAAGTTCAATGTGAAGGGATATGTAGAACCTATGTTGGACTATATGCCATCTTGGGGGGTTGGGGGGAGGAGTGGGAGGGAGAGAAAATTTGGAACCCCAAAACTTGTGGAACTGAGTGTTGTAAACTAAAAATAAAAAATAAACTTATTTAAAAAAAAGGATTTCCTTCTTCACATTCAGTCCATCCTGTCCAACCTTGGTATAGGTCCTTCCATTATATACTGTGAAACTTTCATTCTATAGGTAGAAAATTGCCCTATAGCTTATCTTTTTGATGAGTAGTTCCTTCATTTTATCACCTTAACTGAAACTGAAACCCATTGGACAGTATTTCAACAGAGGCAACTACTTCTCCTACCCTTGTTCCTCTAAATTCCTACTCACTGAATGAATGAATGAATGAATAAGTGAGAGAGTAAGTGAAAAAGCACTGGGCACAGAAATTGTGAAGCAAGACAATTCCGACTCTCGGTGAGCTCATATTTAAATGAAGGAGAAAACATTTATAGAAGAGTTTAACTACAAGGCAAATGACAATGCCTGATGATTCTTAGGATGTGTGTGTGCGTGTGTGTGTGTGTGTGCGCGCGCACGCACATGTGTGCGTGTGTGGAGTCTTACCTTTCTCATTGTGAGAAGAGAAAGAAAGGGTGGACATCTTGCTCCACAATTCCTCTTTCAGATCATGTTTTATTTCTCTTTGTATCTCTGCCTCATATGTAGTGATTGCTTGATGAATGTGTTTTGAATGAATTGTTTCTGCCATCATGACAACAAAATCTTTTGAGGTCCACTTATAACACATTCTTTCTATCCAATCTTTATTGTGACTTTCAGTACCTCAGTCCTCATTGGCTTGGCTTGCCTTCCTAACCTGTCCTCTGGTACAACAGAAAGAGCGCTGTATTTGGAGACCGAAAACTTGGGTTTAGATTCTGGCTATGTTGCCTAGTACCCATGTGACTTTTTGGTAAGTTGTGTGATGCACCTGAACCCCAGTTTCCTCAGTTGTAAAATGGAGGGTTAACTAGGTGATCTCTGAGGTTGCTTTCAGCTCTAAATGTAGAATCTTATGTTCTCCTATTGCTCTATGATCTTATCTAATCTTGATTCTACCCTCAATTCTCAGTTATTCCAATATTACTCTTGTTTAACATCCTCAATTCTTCTATATCCTTAACCTTTTATGGCACCAGTGCCCAGTCTTAGTACATCTATGGAGTTTTATTGTTGCTATGGTGGTGATGGTATTTGCAGTTGTGGTTATGACTACATTTTTCTATTTCCATTCTCTGGTTTCCCAGCATCACTGAAGACAGCTCTAGGCCACTCCAATTCACTATATCTAACTACATATGGATTATTTGTGACTGACCTGTGGTAGAGCCTTCCAAGCTTGTATTGATCTGATCAACCATAGTTACACTATACCTTGACCCTGACATAGTGATGTGATTTTGGTCCTCTTTGAACATGAAAGAAAATAACCAACTCACCATATCTAACTACAAACTCTCCAAAACAATGTTCCCAGCTTTTTCAAAATACTGAGTCATTTCTCTATTTCTCCATCTTGCCCTTACCTACCATTTCTTTGCCCCTGTCCCCTTTCCTCTCAGAACATGAAGTCATTTCTTACTTAGTGAGAAGACTGAGGCTATGTGTGACACGAACATCCTAAACTTCCTTTCCACAAATATTTCTTTTTCCATACCTTCTGTCCCAACCTTAACATTTCTCTAAATTCTCCCCAATCTTCCTCTCCAGACACTCTATCGTCTTAGCGTATCCTGATACATGCTACTGACATTCACCACTCACATATTAGTCTGAGTAAAAGTTTGATCATGTTACTACTGCATTGTTCAAAAATGTTCAGTAGTTCTCCATTGCTTAGCCAACAAAATCCATCTTCTTTAGTCTGGAAATCAAAAATCTTCACAAGTTACTTTCCCTACCTTATCTCTTATAGCTCCCCTAGAAATATCACGTGCTTTGGCTAACCTCTCAGCATTCCTCAAGCAGGCTTTGAGTTTTCTCATCTTTTGTACTGAACTCTCTAAATACAGCAGGTGTTCTTAATCTAAATAATTGAACTTTAAAAATAAAATTTCATAACTGTATTATAATACAATAGGCTTCCTTTGTAATCTTATGTATTTAATAATAATAATTAATAATAAAAGCTAGCATTTATATAGCCACCTACTATGTGCCAGCACTGTGCTAAGCACTTTATAAATATTGCATCATTTGATCCTCACCACAACCCTGGGAGGTAGGTATGGTTATCTTTATTTTACATCTGAAGAAACTGAGGAAAACAGAGGTTGACTTGCCCAGGGTCACACCATTAGTAAGTGTCTAAGGCCACATTTAAACCCAAGTCCAGGCCCAGCACTCTATCCATTGTACCATCTAGCTGCCTATAGAAACCTTAATCCTAAGAAAGTTCACCAGATTGCCAAAGGAATCTATGGCATAAAGAGGCCATTAACTAATGGATTCAAATCCCTCCTCTCTGCTTGTTGTTGCCTTTGTTTCAATAACCAACTGAAAGAAAATCTCCATGAAGGACCTTATGAACCTTGTCAGAAGTGATTTCTACTTCCCCTCAAATCATATTGTAAAGGTCACCATTGTGACCTTTACCATGTAAAACTTTGTGTTGTAGATCGAATATATGTCTTAGCTATGCTCATAGAATATAATCTCCTAAAGAGTGTGGACTGGGCACAATTCACAGCCATACAGAACCTCACAATTGGAAGATACTTCATAGGTCAACTCACTCAACCTGTACCTGAACAGAAACACACGTTATAATATACCCAGCAAGTGGTCATTCAGCCTTTGTTTGAAGACTTTGAGAGGTAATCCGCTACTTCACTACTTCTGGAAGCAGACCATTTGTCCCTAGTGCAATAGATGACTCACAGCCAGAAAATTCAAATAATCACTCCTTCAATAAAAATGTATACATATATCCGCAGGTAAAAGCAATTCCCAAGGTAGTTAGAAAGCAATTCACAAAAGTGAAAACTACCCCAGTTTTGTACCATAGATTCTTTTTTTTTTACTAGGGTAGAATAAAACAGAAGTCATCATCATCATCGTTGTTGTCGTCGTCGGTATATGTCACTTTAAAATTTGCAAACTGCTTTGTATAAGCATTATCTCATTTGCGACTTACAGCAACAGTGTCTAGTTATATGATTCCTGTCTTAAGTGCCTTTGAAGTGAAGTTATTAGACGCCCAAAAAGAAACGCTCCATTTTTTCATTCATGTATAGGCACTCTCCACAATTCCCTGCAGTCCACGAGCTTGTGAAAATGTAGAACAGGTGGCGTGAAAACATATCAACCTTCTGAAGGTTGAAATGGCAAATGCCGTATCTCAAAGAGAAAATGCCATACCACTGAGAACCAGTGTAAAACATGGCTCATTCATAGAAGCAGCTTCCTTAGCTTGACTTTCTTCCATTGTCAATTTCTAAGCCTAGTTAATCTTGTGCAATGGCCATTCTGTTTATTGTTTAAATTTAACATGGAAGGCAGCTGCATGCCTTGGATGAGCTAGAGATAATTCACTCTAGCCTAGGAATACTTCTTATTCCCTGTTCATATGCATTTAAAAGAATTAAGATAAGACATTATTCTCTGTGAAAAATATTGAGAATCAATTTGTCACATTATTGTGTGTAGGTAGTGTGACTGATCTGTTAATTGCTTATAAATTACTGGAATTCTCAGGTTAATATATTTCTCAGTGAACTTTCAAGAAAAACAATCTATTTTAGTCATAATGCATCTTGTCATAATTATTTTTTAAAATTTTCTAACATTCAGAGAAAAAAGTATCTTTGCAACTTCATTTCCATGGGAAATAAGCACATCAAAAGTTACAAGAAATATCATCCTAATAACTCCTCTAGCTATATTATTCACATACTTTAGCAAAATGTTACAAAGTTGGTTTGGGATTCAGAAATCAGCTAGGTGGTGCAGTGGCTGTAGTACTAGGCCTAGAGTCAGAAAAACCTCGGTTCAAATCCAGCCTCAGACCCTTTCCAGCTGTGTGACCTTGGCCGAATCAATTAATCTCTGTTTGCTGCAGTTTTCTCAACTATAAAGGGGATAATAACAGCACCTGCATCTACTTCTTAAAGTTACTGTGAGGATGAAATGAAATAATATTTGTACAGCATTTGACACATAGTAGCTATTATAGAAATGTATATTCCCTTCCCTTCCTCCAGAAATGAAAGAGACTACAGGATTTTCATTACTCAGAAACCTTGGGTCTCTATATCACTAGTACTTTGTAAAATCAGAATTAAAAAGTGCCAGACAAAGTGCACGAAACATCATAAAAAATAAAATGAACTCCCTTCACATACAAGAATCAGCTAATTACTGATGCCTGGCACAAAATCCTAAGAGAAAGGAAATATTTCTCCTAAGTATAGTGAGATCCTCCAGATTTACCTATTCAGAAATAAATGGGCTTATTACATTATGCTGAGCTATGGTACACTACAGGGCTTTCTCACTGAGATTACAGAATACAATACAAAACAAAATAACAACAAACCTAGCTGTCTAAAGTGGATGTAAAATATATATATTGCCTGATTTTATGTCTATGTCTACATCTCTCTGTCTATATTTATATTTGTATCTATCTCAATGCCCATATTTATGTCAATTTCTATCTATGTTGATATAGCTATCTATATCCATGTCTATATCCATATCTTTATCTGTCCATAATTTTGTCTTTGTCTATATATCTATGCCTGTATCGATACATATGGCTATATTTATGTCAATACTACGTCTCTGTCTCTATCTCTGTCTAAATCTCTATCTCTCTCTATCTACATCTATATGATACCATGTGTACTAAATGTACTTGATACCTTATGTGTATTTGTGTATGTCCTAGGCCCAGCAGACGGGTGATTCTGAGCTGGTCTCACAACTGAATAGTAAGGGTTAATTAGGCTGCAGTGTGTTTAGAAAATGTATAGCGCTTGTTTTAATTAATTGCTCACTGTCATAAAAGCTCCTCTTTTCAATGCCAGTATTCTCATAGTGACACAATATAGTTTCAAAAACATAGGACACTAAAGTCTCAGAAGAATAAAAATTGCAGGTGACCCGAAGGACAGTGGAAAGATGTTTTTTTTAAAGGTCCCTTCCAAAACTAAATTCTGACAAAAGACATGGTTTCATGAAATAAGGGCAAAGGTAAGAGCAAAGCTTTAAGGCAGAGGTTCTTAACATGTTTTGTGTTATCAAATATTTTGGATGTTGGGTGAAATATATGGTATCCTTCTTAAAATAATGCTTTAAAATGCACGAAATGAAATACAATTGATTACAAAGGGAATCAATAATATTGAAAGTTATAAAAATGTGTATTTTTTTTTAAAAAGTAGACTTGACATTATGAACTCCTGCTTTAAGGGAACAGCCTAATGCCAGGGGAATTTCACCAGGCTTAATGCAATGATTTATGTAAGTTCTATCTTGGAACAATTTCTAAGGAAATGCCCTAAAATCTTTGAGAACTTACAGCACCCATTGCTCCTTTCACTGAGAAGAGAGCACCGATTTAGACTGCCTCAGAGGACGAGTACCTTTTGGTGGAGAACAAGAGTACCAAGGCTTATTATTATTGGGTTCATTACCTAAGATTTCATCTTAAAATGTTTCCATTTACAAGCCTCTTGCTATAAGAATACTCTACCAGACATGATGAATATATTTGTCCAAATGTTGCAGTGGACATATTACTATCAAATGTGATGCCTCCCTGAACATGAATACTCCTGAAGTAAGATCTTTCTGAAAGAAATGTGTATGTATGTATATATGTATATATATGGAGACAGAGACAGAGATCACACACACACACACACACACACACACACAGATAGAGAGAGAGAGAGAGAGAGAGAGAGAGAGAGAGAGAGAGAGAGAGAACACTTATCATTAGTCTGTATCCAGATTTTGGGCAATCCAGAGCTGGGTAGGTGGAGCGTATCTGTAGGAGAGATTCCAGCCAATGTAATTGCGAATTCCATGTTCTTGGGTGGCCAAAATTTAAATACAGCTTAAATTAGGTCTTCACAGAGACCTGAGGTTATGCAATCTTTATAATGGTAATATTATCTCCCCTCTCCTCTTCTCTCCCCTCCCCTCCCCTCGTCTCCCCTCCCCCTTCTCCTCCCCTCTCCTGTCCTCTCCCCTCCCCTCCCCTCGTCTCCCCCCTTAACTCTCCCCTCCTCTCCTCTAGTCTTCTTTCCTCTCCAGTCCTCTCCCTTCTCTCCCTTTCATTTCTCCCAACTTCTCCTTTTCCTCATCTAAGGAGACCTAGGGCTGCTCAACCTTTGAATGGGGCAAGGGCAATGGGGAGCGGCCCGCATGTTTCTCTGCGTTCATGATGAGCCTGGGGGCATGACAAGACAGGGCCCATGAGGCTGTAACTGTTCCCTGCCTTTCCCCTGTGTTTTGCAGCAGGTCCTAAGAGGAGAAACCAGCAGAGGAGAAACCAATAGCCACTTGAGGAAGAACTATATGCACCTAGGAGCGGAGTGCCCGTGTAGGTCGGTGCTCTCTGGGATTTGCTGGCACTGCCATAGGCCTAACTAGTAATTATTTTCTGACTAATTCAAGTATTAGAGGCTCTGGGATGGGTTATTCCCCACTGTATACTTGTCAGAGTTCTGAGAGTATTTGCATTCCTGGAGACTAGCCACCAGTATGTGGTTTTGATGTAACAATGTTAGTGTGAAACAACATTGGTTGGATAGATCTTATTTAAGGATTACTCTCTACTGAGCAGTTGTGAACAGGTAGTGTGTTGTAGTGGGTAGAGTGGCACCAGGAAATCAGAAAAACGTAGGTTCAAGTCCTGTCTCTAACATGTACTGGCTGTATGGCCCAGCACATGTCACTTAACTTTTCAATGCCTTTAAACAACTCTTTAAAGACTAAATTGTTTTTATGGGGGTGGGGGTGGGGTTAAGTGACTTGTCTAGGGTAACACAGCTAGTAAGTGTCTGAGGCTGCTCAGACTCCAGGAGCAGGGCTCTATCCACTGAGCCATTCAGCTGTCCCTTATTTTGTTTTTGTTTTTGTTTAGAAGGGGTTGATCTGCATTGGTAGAGAAAGTCCCTCACAGCTAGCTTCTTATACCTTTGAAATCACAGGTCTGGCCCAAATATGACATAATTAAGCAATTTCTTGTAAACAAGTGAAATTATATGAACTGCGCTTTCCTTTGGGATGACATACATTTCAACAGAAGCTAAGATAAATTTCGTGGGAAATTCCTGTAGAAATGTAATTAAATCATTTTTCAGCTAGATCCAGAATCAGTGTGAGGTATCAGTGACCCCAGGATATTTATTTATTTAGGAAGCCTATGTTTTTTCACTCTTTTTTGCTTGCCTTTGAATTCTCGAACCATTAGTTTTTTACTCCCTTTTCCCCTTTCCAATCAACTTGACCTAATGAAGAATTTTTACAAAAAAAAAGACAAATTGCCCTTCATCCTTCATTTCCTCATTGCCTCCTCTCTAAAGTGTTTTGGTCTGACAGTTGTTCCTACTTTACTCTTCATCGATAATAGATTAAAGCCAAGACTGACTGGTACGCATAAAGTTACTTTTTTCATATATAAACCAAGGAATGCCATCGTCTCACTATAAGGAGCTAGTCTTTGAAAATTCTAAGCTTGGAAAGAAATGAATGATTGAAAGTAAAACTATTGCTCGCTACAAAAATCTTAATTTGAAATTGACGTAGGATAGGATTAACATTTATAGTTATCACATACATGTATTCTTGGTCATATATGGTAGATCTAAATAAAGTCACTGGGTGTGTAGAACACCTGTTACATCCATCTTACAAAAAACACAGTGGCCCCAAAGTGCAACCTTACTTGAAGAAAATACAGTAGCCCCAAGGAAATATCCTCCAGTACTGATACTCAATTAAAATATGTTCTGGATGAAAAATCTATTTTCTTTTTATTTCGAACTCCATGAGGGTAAGGCCCATCTGTATCTTATCTATCATTGAATCTTCCTTAGTCGCAAGCACAGTGCTTTACAAACAGTAAGCATCGAACACATTGAATTAAACTTAAATTAAGTACATTAAATTAAAAATTAATACATTAAAATTAAATTTAAAAACATTAAATTAAAAATTAATACATTGAATTAAATGAAAAATGTAAAAGTTTTAATAAGATTCAAAACAGCTCCCAGAAGACTGTATTGATTGCTTCAGGACAATTTCCTACTTTAAATCAATGATCAGTGACAGCAGATTATGACTGTTTATAGACCTGTTGGATACAATCCCAATTAGGTACATAAATGGAGTATACTTTAGAGTATAATAGGAATGAGGGAGGGGGCAGAAATGACTTTATACTAAATACTGATTACCACCTAACATTAATAATAATAATAACAATATTCATGAGAGGCAACATGGTGTAATGGATAGAGAGCTAGTCTCTAAGTCAAAAGATGGTTTTCAAATCCTGCCTCGGACACATAATGGCTGAGTGACCCTTTCCAGTGCTCCCAAGTTGTAAGTTGCAGATGGGTGTAGATTTACATCGGTGGGTGTAGTTTACTTATTAGGGTGTTCCCTACACCATAGGTTTGTATCAAAAAAAAATCCCAACCCCCCAAAAGCCCAAAAAACAAACCCTCCACATAAATAAAATAATTTTCAAGTTATTTACAGTCACAAATTGTATACATGATTACATTTGATCCTCACAAAAAACTTGTTTAATGCTTTGTAATATGTTATTTACTCTACACACGGGGAAATAAGCTCACAGAAGGAAAGTAAGAGTGAACCGAATTGCTTAGTCACACACCAATAAGTGGCGCATCTGGGATTTAAACCCAGGTCTCCTGGCCACAAACCCAGTGTTCTTTCTGGTCTACCATACATGGCCTTCTCTACCTTTTGAATAGTTAAAAAGCATTTGTAACTCTTGCATAGACTCAGCTGTACAACTATGTAATGCAGTATAGTCACACCCCACATATTCAGAGCACAATCAAGACAATAGAACCAAAAGCCACAGAAACAGTAGGGAAAAATAAAAGATCTCTGATCAGCCAAAGTAGATGTCACTTAGTCAAATCACTGTTTCATGAGAGAACACCCTAATGCTGTATTCCTAGCCCCTTTCCCCTTTACCCAACCTTCACAGTACAGGCAAACTTTTTGTCAAACCCACAGCAGATATCAAGTTGCAAATTAGCAATAGAGAGAAGGGCTATTGTTGCCAACAGGTCCACTAAGAGTAAAAAGAAGTGTCAACGGGCAACCTGATTGGGAATCCAACAGGAGAACCAAAAAGCACAACACTATCGAGTTCCTCTGTGCGGGATCAAACATCTCCCCATATTTCCAAAAAGAGGTATGTAGTATAACACTGGACTCTTAGAAGGATGGCCCTGAACTTTCAAGAAATGGTTAGGGGAAAATAGTTTTTTCTAAAAGCATAAAAGAAAAAAATTAGATCCTAGATATACTTTTGGTGCTACCACGTTTTGAAATAAAAAATAAAACCTCTGCCACTTAAAAACTGAAAAAGTTAAGGGTGAAAGTGAAGGATAGAAGGGGAATTAATTAGCTTCTCAGTGGTTGCCAAACTTTTTTGATCATATACTTCTATCAATTATTTTTAAAAATCAGTCATTCCCAACATATGTACAGAGTGTCCCAAAAATCTTTTCAAACACTCTACATTTATTTACAAATTCAATATATGTGTGCATATGTTTACTACTGTACCAATCATGTTATTGTTCTTCATCCTTCATTCTTGATTTATTATATACCATATGTACAATATTATATATTATATACCTTACAAAACAAAAATAGAAGTGAAAAATACTGAGAACATTATAGAAATCATAGAATTTGAGAGTTTCAAGGGATATTAGAGGCCATATAGTAGAATCCATACATTAAAGGAGTGTCCACTATAGCATGCTTGATCATGGTGATTAGGGGCATATATAACATAATGATCTTCCAAGCTCTCCTTGAAGATTTCCCACTCAGAAGTAAGGGTGTGATGTATTCCTTCTAGATATAGGCCATTCTACTTTGTGACAGATCTAAATGTAAGGAAGTTTTTCTTGACATCAAGTGTAAAGTTGGTTCTTTGCAACTTCTACTAAGTGCTCCTGGTTCTGCCATGTTGGGCTAAATAAAACAAGTCTAATCCTCTGTATGAGAACCATTCATATAGCCATTTAATGTTGAAGAGAATTTTCATATTCCCCCATCAATCTTGTCTTCCAAAGGCAAACCCCTAGTTCCTTCAACCATGCTCATTTCTTCATAATAAGTTGACTCAAGGTCCTTCAATCAATTAGGGACCTACTATGTGCCAGGCACTATCCTTGTTGTTCTCCTCTAGACACTCCAGTTTATTAATGTTCTTAATATTTTAAACATATTTTTCATTTTTATTAATGGAGCAAAAAGATCTTTTTGCTCTTACTAAAATGCTGCTTATGTATATTTTAGTAAAAGCAATATGATATAATTAATTATTTTCTAAAAACCAGCTTATGTTCTGGAGAAGAGGTCAGACTTGTAAATAACAATTGTTTGTTAGTAATTACTTTAATCAATGTTGCTGGCCAAGCAGCTGTATTTTTATAGATTTTAAATTTTTGCTCAAATCTACAATAAAACCCCCAAAACTATAGGTCACAAGTGTCAGTGATCATAATTTTTTCAACCAAGTATCGTGTTTCTACATGTGTTGATATTCACCTCCTATACAAGCAAAAGCAACAAGAAAAGATAAATTGTCTCTGATTTGCACTTAGCAGAAAGTTTTCAGTATAAATCAATTTCCCTTTCTTTATATGGTACTGCTTAATGGATACTTCATTTTTCTATTCATGTTTGGATATTTTGATTGTGTTTTTGTATGAAAGTGAGGAATTGCCAGATCTGTTTAGCTGGGCTGTAGGGTACAAGAAGGCAAGAAGAAAATGTATAGTAAGATTAACAAGGTAGGTTTGTGAAGGACTTTAAATGGCAGAGGAATTTGTATTTGATCCTAAAGTCAATAAGGAGACACTATAGTTAATTGAGCAGAGTGGTGACGTGATCAGACTTGCCTTAGGTGGGTCTAGAGCTGACGGATTAGAGAAGGGAGTGACCAATTAGGGGCCTCTGCTATAATCCAGGCAAGAAGTGATGGACACCTGGACTAGTATGCCGGCTGTGTGAGTACACAGGAGAGATATATTGTAGCAATGAGAGGATTTGACAACTGCTTGGATATGTGGAGTGAGTAAGAGTTAGGAATTAAGGATGATATGGGTCTTGCAACCAAGTGATGGTGATGTCCCGGACAGAAAGAGGGAAGTATGCAAGCAGAGTTGGTTAGGAGGTGAGGTGGGGATCGGAGGCAGAGATAATATAGTGAGTTCTGCAGTGCAAATTGCAACCTATCTGTGGCTGCTCATCCGGTGTAACACATTCTTTCCTACCCAAAACAAAATATGGAGACAGCAGAAATTGCATTCACTAGTCACTGTCTCAAAGACATACCTCTCCCAGGGGGCCCTTTTGATAGCCCTGAGGTGATTTGGAGGGTTGGAGGGTGTGGCCATAGTGAGGGTGTGCAGATGCTGCTGTGGTTGTGCAGGTGGTAATTAAATTAAAACCGCCTTAAGGGGCCAACCTTCAGTAGAAGTGGGAAGGTCAGGACCTTGCACAGCAGTAAAAGAGGGCTGAGTGGGGGAGTGTAAGGTAGATAATGTGTGAAGGGTTAATGAGGATGTGTTGGAGACAAGCCTCACTAGTGACTAGTGCAGGATGTAATCTATCTTCTCATAGTCCAGTTGGTTGATCATACCACCCTTGGGGTCATTACAACTCAATTGGGGTCATTCCCTAGCCCTTCAGGGGAGGATAATGTCTAGATTTTAGCAGTTTGGGACTTCTTACAAATCTCTCTCTTTCTCTCTGGATATATACTTATATCCATACACATCTATATATATACATATATATGTGTATACACTTACATACATATACATATACACACATTCATAGATATATGACTTGGCCAGAATGTGTCGCAAGTCAGTCTATGTCAGAGACAAGAACTGAATATTAATCTTCACTCAAAGACTGTTTCTGCATTCACTACACCATATATTAAGGACCAGTTTATGGATTTATTTTGCTTGATTATGCACATTTTGGACAAGTTTTTTTTTCAGTTTTCAAGTTGAAGGGCTGTATTGAAAGGAGAGGAAGGATTAGAAATAGTATGGATGCAAAAAAGAGAAGCCATTTATCATTTTAAAAAATGCACAGAAGGTACCAGAAGGAAGTTCAGAAGGAAGCGCAGACAAGCAAAGCAGTCTTGAAAGTACCATGTTTGTATTATTGTATTATATCCTTTTTTTAAAGCAAGTGGCATGAAATGAAGATTCGCAGTTTCATATATAATCCTCTTTTTTATTCTGCTGTATATATGGAAGGGCAGCTTACTGACACAGTGGATGGAGTGCCGGACCTGGAGTTAGGAAGACTTATCTTCATGAGTTTAAATTTGGCTTCAGACACTTACTAACTGTATGACCCTGGGCAAGTCACTTTACCCTGTTTGACTCAGTTTTCTCATCTGTAAAATGAGTTGGAGAAGGAAATAGCAAACCACTCTAGTATCTCTGCCAAGAAAACTCCAAATAATGCCACTAAGAGCCAGACATGAGAGAAATGACTGAACAACAACAACAGTATATTCTCTTTTTTTGGTACTTAAGCAGGGGTGGGGGTGGGGGTGGGTGGAGGAAAAGGGTGGGGAGGGAGAGAAAGAGAAAGAGAGAGAGAGAGAGAGAGAGAGAGAGAGAGACAGAGAGAGAGAGAGAGAGAGAGAGAGAGGGAGGGAGGGAGAGAGAGAGAGAGAGAGAGAGAGAGAGGGAGAGAGAGAGAGCGCGCGAGCGAGAGAGAGAGAGAGAGAGAGAGGGAGAGAGAGAGAGGGAGGGAGAGAGAGAGAGAGAGAGAGGTGTGTCTCAGAAATGTATTTGATATTCTGCAAGGTTAACAAATATAGAAGCCTCCTCTCCATCTCATAAAGCTTACAGGCCAATCACCACCCCCCTCATCAAACATGACATCTTTTGAAATAAATATAATAACACTAATCCACACTGTGAGATACGGATATGCACTTGTACTCTTACTATTCAGAGAGTCAAGAGACAAGAGTTCCAACTGCCAGCTCTGCCGTTAATTAGCTAATGTAACCTTTGGTAAGTCTCTTAATGAATGAATCAAAAGCATTTATTAAAAACTCATTGTTCTAAGAGCTGAAGCCATAAAAAACAATAGCAAGATGGCCCCTCCCATCAAAGGAATTATGGGGAAGAAAACACATTTAAAAAATAATTTCCAGGGAAGGATGATTTGGCTTGAAGAGTCATAGAGACACGGATTTACATGTCCTTTCCAAAAGTGTAGGATTGATTTTACCATCCCCACAACAAAGGGGAATAGGATATGACCTGTAGCAGGGTAGAATGCAAGAAAATGGTTGGGGTTCAACATTTGGGAAGCATTTCCTGGGGTCTGAGGCTGAGTACACCAAGTAGGTCATGTGCACTTGGTTGACTCATCAGTCAGAAGAGCACAACCCCAGTGTGGCAGTTCCAAAACTTTGAAGGGTCTCAGGAGGTCTACTGGGCCAGAGAAAACAAAGACAAGGAAGAGGGCAAAGACATGGATGAAGCATACAGTTGGATGGAACATGAAGCATAGTCCTGAGTCTGGGGTCATCGAGATCACAGGATCATAGATTTAGAGCTGAAATGGAACTTACGGGTCATCTAGTCCAATCCCCTTGTTTTATGGATGGAAAAAAAGAGGTCCTGAGAACTACTTGCCTAAGAGGTTGCTTATTAAAGGTACAACTTGACCTTCTACTTTATAAAAATAAACATACGATTATGCCCTGCACATAAGTTCATGATAAATGAGTGAACAAAAGAATGAAAGAATAATTTAATGAATAAATTCCTGAGGAAATTTTCAGAAAACTACTTTCTACTCTATTTCCCTGCCTCCCAGGATTGTTATGAAGATCAAATAAGATAATATTTGTAAAGTACTTAGCACAGTGCCTTATAATGCTTAATGAATGCTTATTTTCTTCCTTTCTTCCATTCTTCCTTTTCCCAATCCCTCCCTACTTCTCTCCCTCCCTCCCTTTCCCTTCCCTCCCTCCTTCTTTCTCTCTCTCTTACCTTTTCCTTCCCTCCTTCCATTACTCCTTCCTTTCTTCTTTCCTTCCTTCCTTCCTTCCTTCCTTCCTTCCTTCCTTCCTTCCTTCCTTCCTTCCTTCCTTCCTTCTTTCCTTCCTTTCTCCCTCAGCATCTATGATGCAGTTAATATTATCATGGTTGAACACAGAAATTTAAGAGCCTAAATACCTATGATTTATAGGATAGTTTTGGCATGCCAGTTAAAAGTTTCTCTTAAAGTACAGAGAAACTTGGATCTGGAGTACCAAAAACTACCTAACGCAAATCTTGGAAGGGTTAAAACAATACCTTCCTTTGCACCTTAATTAAAATAAGCAATAGAGCCATACTTAGTTTTGCCAGGCCTCACAATCACCACCTTTCATTTCCACTCTTTTAATTAAAATCTCCAGCAACTTGGCAGAAGGTTCGCTGATTAACTGAACCACCATTCAACTCCTTTAGTAAGATCCATCAGATTCTAAATTAGGGTGAGGTCACAGATGTGGGTTCATCAGATAGATAATGGATAAATATTTTTCTTTCCTCCACCCACTATTGCATGATTTTGTTAGGAGATCATGCAGGGGATGATTTGGCTCTAGAATATGAAAAAGTTGGTGAAAATTCCCTGTAGAAGCTCACAAAGATTCCATAACTAGAGCTGGTGGAGAGCATCAATAAAACATATGAAGAGACTTTTGTCTCCCTATTGGAATCAAGCCTTGAGCACCTTAGCAGAAATTAGCATACCAAGTTCAGGAGTTTCTTTCTGGAGACTCAGTCCTTTTCTCTGTTAGGTGCCCAGGCTGCTTTCTCACTGTCATCAATAAGCTGTAGCTTGGAATTCTCTCCTTTCTTGTCTCCATGTCCTGAATTCTCTTGAAGTCTCAGCTAAAATCCCCCTTTTTCTGCAGGAAGCCTTTCCTGATTCTCCATAATGCTAATGCCTTCCTTTTGATATTATCTCCAATTTATCCTGTGTATATCTTGTTTGTACATAACTGTACTCATGTTGTCTATCTCATTAAACTGTGTGCTCCTTGAAGCAGGGGCTATTTTTGTCTTTCTTTTGTATCCCCAGCACTCAGCATAGTACCTGGCATATAGTAGACAATAAACACTTGTTTATTTGACTTGGTTTCAGATATAGATGATGAGAAATGGAGAGCTAAATAGGCACCTATGGTCAGAAAGGAATTCTGAAATTTCTTTTTTTTACAAAGGGTCATGACAGCAGCTTGAATTTAGCCACTTGCTCCTTCTCTATCATAATGTTAGGAAATGCTGCACGAAACTGGGCTGGATGAAATTAACTTTTTTTTAAAGCTAGCATCCTTCTAGGGCAAGCAAGTCAAGAGTTTAAAAGAGCATTATAAATAATCCCTTATTTCATAAGCATAGAGCTTTTCTCACAATCACCCATGAGACTGGCAAGGCAAGTATTATTAATCTTCATTTCACAAGGCTCTCCCAAAGGTCTTGATTTATTTTTAAGCTTCAACTGCTTAAAATTTGACCAAGACTTTTAGGAAATTCTATATATGAAGATATTGAGGTTAAGAGAGATTAAGCAACTCATCCACAGTCACACAAATTATGAGTTAATGGTGGAGTTGGGGCTCAGATCCAAATAGTCTCTTTTGCTATTCTAATGCAAAAATGCAAAGTTTCTCTATTACAAAAATAAAGGAGGAAAGGATGACAAAGATAATTAGTTTGGGCCTTTTTGGACTATACTTGTAATCTCATTGATATTGAGGACTCCTCCTGAAGAAATTCCCTCTAGCAATGCAGGTATTTAATTGCTCTGAAATTAGTAGTCTGAAGTAGTATTGTTCAATATAATAGTCTCTCTGGTATACAGTTATATTAGTATACAAGTTACCAAATGAGATAACACTGTGGGAAAAAATATCTGACCTTCTATGAAGGTAACAGAGATAGATCTGCTATCAACTAATCAATAAATATTTATTAAACACCTACTATATACCAGGCACTATGGTAAGCACTGGGAATACAAAAAGAGGCAAAAGAGAGTCAAGGCCCTCAAGTTCCTTGAGGAACTACATATAGGATAAATAGGAGATAATTTAAAGAGAGAAGGAATTAGAATTAAGAGAGGCTAGGGAAGGTTTCCTGTAAAAGGTGGCATTTTAGTTGGGGTATCCTGAATAATGGACACAAGTATTTGGGGTATCAGAGAAACAAGTGTGACATAAACTGATGTATTCCCCAATTGATAAATGGTCAAAGGACATGAATAGGCAGTTTTCAGAAGAAGAAATCAAAATTATCAATAGCTATATGAAAAATGCTTTAAATTACTATTGATTAAGGAATTGCCAATTAAAACAACTCTGAGGTACCACCTTCCATCTATCAGATTGGCTAACATGACAGAAAAGGAAAATGACAAATGTGGGGGGGGCATGTGGAAAAACAGGTACACATGCAAAAATATTTATAGAAGCTCTTTTTGTGGTGGCAAAGAATTGGAAACTGAGGGGATGCCCATAAATTGGGGAATGGCTGAATAAATTGTGGTATATGATTGTGATAGAATACTGTTGTGCTACAAGAAATGATAAACAGAATGGTTTCAGAAAAACTGTGAGAAGAGTTATATGTACTGATGCAAAGTGAAGTGAGTAGAACTAGGCAAACACTGTGCACAGTAACAACAATACTGTAACGAAGATCAACTATGAAAGACTTAGCTACTCTGATCAATATAATAATCTGCCTCCAGAAAGAGACCTGATGTGCAGATTGAAGCATATTTTTTCATTTCATTTTTCCACTATTTTGCAATATGGTTTATATGGAAATATATTTTGCATGACTTCTCATGTATAATTGATATTTTGTTGCTTGCCTTCACAAAGGGGAGGGGAGGATAAGAGGGAGGGAAAGAATTTGGAACTAAATTTTTAAAAAAAAATGAACCTTAAAAATAAAATAAAATGATAAACTGGCATTCTTGTTGATAAATCAGTGTCTCCCAAGTTTGCTTAGCATGAATCATCTCCCCATTTCCTGATTGCTCAATGGCCAGCTGATAAAATGAAATTTCACAACTGGTAAAACTGAATCAATTAGCATATGCCTTGTAAATGCCAGGCATTGTGCTGAGTACTGAGGATGCATGGATAATCATGAAACAGTCCCATCCCTGAAGAGCATACCCTGCATCTGCAGTAACCTATGTTGTAATTAATCCATGAAGCATAGGCCCAGTACGTGAGGGTAAAAACAACAACATGAAACTGGGCTGGAGATTTTAATATCTCTGCTTTCCTTAAGGTAACTGGGGAAATGTGCTTCCAGTGTTTATTCCCTATTTTAAACCACATGCCAATTCTGGAAAAAAACTGGAGACAAAAGACTTCCCAATTCATAATTCAGCATTCTAGGTACAATAATAAAAGCAAATCAAAATTTAAAAGCATTTTAATATTTATAAAACATTAAACTATTGTTTAAAGTCATTTTAAGTCTAAATCATTCAGTAATAAGAAGTCTCTCTGTACTTTTGATCATCAAAAATCATCCAATACCCTTCCTCCTCTAATTCTTTCCTCCACCTTTCACTTGTTTCCTTGATGAAGTCTGGAAACCCACAGATTAGTTAGCAAAGATTTCACATATCCTTCCTGTTCTTTGTTACATTATATTGTATGCTTATATTCTTTCTAGATAAAGACTCTAGTTTTCTTTTGACTTGGCAATGACAAAAGAAATCCCCACTCTTGGACCATTTCCCTTAGGGTTTAATCAGCAAATCTTTTAAAGTAATGTAAAAAAAGTCGTTTGAGTTTCTTTGGAAACAGGTTTTGTGAACTAGTAATTAATACTGGTTTCCTTCCTCTCTCTCATAAATGCATTTTTGTGAAATAGTATGAAATAATGCTTGAAATCTTTCAAGATAAGGCATTAAAATAGTACCTAATGATATATGTATACACACATATATCAGACCTTTTCGAAAAGCTTGACTGATTTTACACTTTGCAATTATGAATTTCGAATTGGCATACTAATTGTATTTCATCACTAGCCTCGAGCTTTATTTTCAAAAGTATTTTATATTTATGTATAGCAATTTTGCCAGAGATATATCACAAATTCTTATAGTGTTGTGATATTGATTTCTAGAGCAGATGTCAGAACTTTATTCTATCTCCTATTGTAACAGTGGTTTTGTTCAAGACACTTTAAAACAGCTTTGAATGAATGGATTTGAAGAAGTACCTATTATATACAGGAACATAGTAGGAACTAAGAGAGATTCAAAGATGAGTAACATATAGTAATAGTGCACAAGGAGTTTATAGCATAGAGAAGCAATAAAGACATAATAATGGTAACTCACAATTATAAAGTATGCTATAGTTTATAGAGTAGTTGGCTCATAACAACCATGTCTGATAAATAGTCAAAGTGTAATATAGTAGTGAGCTGCCTGACACCAACTTTTCTCTTTCTTCTCTAGGCTGACTTGTTCACACAATCTTCACTGATGCTGGCAGGTTGGGGAATCCCAGAAGAAGCACACTACTACAACTCATTTTCTCAGGGACAAAAGTATATATTGATAAGGGAATACAGTCCTACTGCCATACACTATTACCCCTGAGCCCCTACAACTGTTTCCTATTTAACAAATCAGCCAAAATGACACATTATCTTTTAACCAGAAATATTCATGAAACAGGAGGTGAAGCAAAAATAATTAAAATATATCTAGGGCATGCTCTCCTTGTAATGCACAGTGTTCATTAGGGAAAGTGGGTACAAACTTAGCAAACTATAACATGGAGGAATATGAATAGGGGATGTGTGTTCCTAGGGGCAATTCATAGCTCTGGACTATGGAATTTCATGTCTTCAGGATCTCTCAAGGATAATCCAAACTGCAAGTTATTTCAAGGACAGAGCTGCTTTTTTCCCAGAACTCTCCAGTCTCTTGCTGGAGAGGGCCAATTCTCTGCTGGATGCTACATGTAGACCATTCCTCTCTTGGGCTTATGAGGAAATATTAAGTTTTTCTCATGTGAAACAGAGGCCCTAAGCCTGGGGTCTGAAGACCCTTTCCAGGTCTGTTGCCTTGGCTCAGGTCCAACATTGCATTATGCTCTGTTAGCAAAAGCCCTATCCCACGCCTAGGATCCAAAGGAACCTTTTGAATACTTCTCCCTGTACTAGGCTCTGAGGGGTTTCTACCTCTCAAGTAGTAGAAGGAAGTGCCAGAAAAGGTAGAGAACTATTCCTTTACAATCAGCTCTTCAAAAAGGCAAAGATTTTTCTCCAATAAGCTCTTCCAAGAGACTATTAACAGTGCAGACTCTGAGGTCTTCCTCAGATCCAGCTCTGAGGATTCTTCTCACATCCACTCAAAGATCTGGTATTATGTCTTGGAGGTTTGGTCTTGACCTAACTTTTTGCTCTGAAACAGCCATGGCTCACCTTTATCTTATGATTTTAAAAAAGACCAAATACATTTTTCTGTCAACCAGGCCAAAATAGGCAATACACAGTTATCTCATAGTCACAAAACACTTCTAAGTTTCTCAGCTTTTAGTCTCAAAGTCCCAATGTCAGTTCTAATTTCATGCATTATGAAGGAGACACTTCAGCCATCTTCATGATTAAATGAGACAATATTTATAGAAGTGCTTAGCAGTGTCTGTCACAGAGTAGGTGATTGATAATGCTTATTTCCTTCCTTCCTTCCTTCCTTCCTTCCTTCCTTCCTTCCTTCCTTCCTTCCTTCCTTCCTTCCTTCCTTCCTTCCTTCCTTCCTTCCTTCCTTCCTTCCTTCTTTCCTTCTTATGAAGGAGTGTCTTTTCTCTGTGGGGATGCTTTTTCAATGTTTCAAAAGCAATTCTCTTCATTTATGCTCTCCTTTCAATTAATACAGTTGTCTCAATCAGAAAAGAGTACCAATTGACACAATCATTGTCTAAATTTTAAAGATTCAGGAACTAAAGTGAAGAAGGGTTAAATGAATTGAGCATAACACAGCTAATTAAGTGACACAGCCAGGATTCAAATCAGGTTTTATGACTCCAAGCTTAATGGCCCTTCTACCACTATGATAAGTAACATATAAATAGTACAAACAATGAGCTAAAGGAGTTCAAGAAAAGGGAAAACATTATTTCTTTCCTGTAAGTAATCAAGGTTTAATGAAGGAGTTTTTTATTCAAATTTGGCCTTTAAAGATGGGTAGAATTTTGAGAGACAGTGGGGGAGAAGTTCCAAGTGAAAGGGATTGTATGAGCAAAGGTGCAAGGGTTAGAGTATAGAAGTCATATGTGGGAAATGATGAACTGTACAATTTTGTAAAAAAGTGTAGATTATTTGTAGCGGAGTCACAGAAGATAAGGTTGGAAAGGTAGTTCATGACTCTGTTTTGAAGAAGCAGGTGAAGGGATTCAAAAGTTCAAGAACAAAAGAATACTGCATATAAGAAATCTAATTTGGTGGTAGTATGAATGATGGACTGGATTGGAAAACAATCGGTGAACTGGAGACCAAGGTAACTTTTTTTTAGTTAGGAGGGGGTGGAGATAAGCAGCTATACAATGGGTAATAAGAACCTAAATTAAGGTCCTGGTAGTGAAAATTATGGAATAAACAGTTATAAGAGATTTTGGAAGGAAAAGAATAGTTAACAAAATTCTGTAACTGATGAAGCAAACAGAAGCAAGAAAGGTATCTGGTGACTTGGAAAATGGTGATACAACAAAGATAAAGAGGTCAGTCAAGTGAATGGTAGATGTTTCATCTACCTCACTGTCATGAAAATAAATGAAATGCTAACTCAGATTTGCATGAAATATAAACATCGCTATAGGAATAATCTAGAATTTAATGAAGTCTTCCCAATCTCTTGATAACATTTTGTAAATGGTTACCCTTGTGTCATTTTTCCTTCCAGTGACCTGAAGGTTTTCTTAACTTCTAAAAATGTCTTACTTATTTAGGAAGTTTTTCATGTTCTGGAAAAAGCGTAGAGAAAGTTTGCGTATTTGTCTGTGTGAGAATACGTATGCATCTCTTTCCCACATACAGGAAAATCTTTTACCCCCATCAGCAGTCTTAAAGTGAGTTAATCACTGGCTTTAAGTGGAATTAAAAATTCTTCCCAAATTGTAGAAATGACTCTGTTAATCCTAATAATTATAAAATGCAAAATTTTTGTAAGTATACTCAATAAGGAATCTATGTGGATCTAATTAATAATCTCTCATCAAGGAGGATTGTAGAAATCACCTGTAATGAATTGATTAACAAATCAGATATTTATCAAATGTAGTAGGAATTATATAAGCATCAAATAGACCACTGGTAGAATTAAAGAAGCAATTTAACCATGCCATAACTTCTCAGTACTACTATGTTTACATCCAAAAACTTGGGCCAAGTAATACAATCTTCAATTGATTAAGTAATTATATAACAAACTAGAAACTGCTCTTTTACTAGTCCTTTTCCTCAGTAGGTACACAAAATATATACTGCATTTGTCTACTCTTCTTAGATGGAACTCTTGAATGTTTCATTTCAGCTGCCTGAATTATGTACTGTTTTGCTTAGAGTGATAAATATGAAGGCAGTGAGAGAGACCTGAGTTCAAACCTGACCTCAGACACTTACTAGCTGTGTTACCCTGGCTAAGTCATTTACCTTTGGTTTGCCTTAGTTACTCCATCTGTAAAATGAGGATAATAGCACTTATATCCCAGGGTTGTTCTGAGGCTAAAATGAGAAATTTTTAAAGTACTTTGCAAATCTTAAAGTATGATATAAATTCTAGTTACCATCAGCATATGCATATGCAATATATATGCATATACATTTATAGGCTTGTGTGCATACATATAGGCACACACATATGCTTTTATCTATCTATATAATATGCATGTGCATGTGTGTATGTATATATGTCCATATATACATACACACACGTGCACATATGCCAGGAGAAGAGACTGAAGCCTTCATGCGTCCAGAGACTGCATAGCTCCTTGAGAGATGAAATACTTTTTCTCCCCTAGGCTTGAATACGATGAAAGAAATATTATACAACATTTGAGGACTTGGTGGTATGAGATCTTGTAGCATAAAGAGGTAGAAGGGAGAGAGGTTGAAATGAGATTATTCAAAATGGTAATTATCTATGCTATTCCTGCCCCTTCACCATACCCAGTTAAGATCTGGCTCTAGCTATATCTAGATCAAGGGCTTTTAACCTTGTTTATGTCATGCACTCCTTGGGCTGTCTGCTGAAGTCTATGGACACCTTTGCCACATAATGTTTTAAATGCACTAAAGATTACAAAGGACTACAAAGAAAAAACACTTATACAATTATCAAAATTTTTTTTTAAATTCCCGGAGCTCAGATTAAGAATCACTGACCAGATCCACAGGATTAAAGAAGCCAAATAGATTTTATTTGTTTGTTAGTCATTCAGTTGGGTATGACTCTTTGTTACCCCATGGACCATAGCACGACAGCTCCTTTATTTTCCACTATCTCCCAAAGTCTGTCCAAGATCCTGTTCTTGATTTTATGACACTATCCACCCATCTCAGCCTCTGCTGTCCCCTTCTCCTTCTGCCTTCTAGATTTTATTGAATATCTAAGATGAATATATTGCTTTAAGCAGCAATGCATGGTAGATTACAAAAGGTAGGTTCTTTGGTTAGAAACCACCAAATCTCATAAATAAAACAATAGCACTGCTAGTCAGTGTCACTTTTGCCAGTATTACACAGCATCGAAGGAAAATAAATTTGAACCTACTAAGACAACCCCCACCCCACCCTGTGTTTTCTATAGAGCACCATGTATAAATCATGCCATGTATAAATCAGCCTGACTCTAGCAACTAAGACAAAAATAAGAGCTAAGAATAACTACCCTTTATCTAGTGCTTTAAACTTTACAAAATGTTTTACATACATTACACTCTTTGATCCCCACAATAACCAGTGAGGTATGTGCTATTATTAGCTTTATTTCATGGATGAGAAAATTGAAGCTTAGAAAGATTAAGTGATGCCCAGGATCCTACAGCTAGTAAAATCCTTTGAACATCTATAAAAGCTAAGATATAGATAGGTAAAAGATATCTTTAAGCTAGTAACAGATATACAATTACTATGAAACTGACAGAAACCCAGGTGGACATAACCTTAAAGGAACAATTTGCATACTCTGAGGTTTAACATTTCCCAATGTCCACATACATCCCAACAGAACAAATACCATCAAAGGGTAAATGTGACCCTAAAATGTGAAAATTTAATAGAACCTGGAAGAAAACTACTTTTTTTTACTTTGTGATTTCATTATGAATGAAGCTAAAGGAATGTTATGTAGAAAAAATTCCAAAACTGAATTCCCTTTTAAATCTCCTATGTTTGCTTTCTTTCTAGCCAAATGAAATACGTGTACCATCCCATGCTTCAGTTCAGTTTAGTTTAGCATGTAACTCATCTGATGTTTGCATTTACCAGGGAGATATAGGCCTGATAGTATCTATTTAAATCTAAATAATCTCTGTAAAGAAAAGGAGTGCTGATTGCTGTCGCCAGTTTGTCAGGATGACAAGGGGGAGTCAACGGGAGTCTACTGAGATGAGGGAATCATTCACCCTGTCCTCTATTCATTATGTGGAGCCTTGGATGTAAATAAATGAGATAGTCAATACGAGTATAGCAACTATCCCTAAAAAGAATCTCAGTATTTATAAAAATGCTGACAGCAATGTTAAACTAGCAATATATCTATGTATTGCTCAGAAAGAAAATTCTACTTAATGAACAGCAATGCATTGTTGTATTGTTTTTGCTTTGTTGCTATTATTTAGACCAGTTTTTCAGGTTATTAGATATCATTAGAAAAATGGAGTGAACACAGTAGTATTCTGTCATGATCATATGCCACAACTTGTTCAACCATTTCCCACTTGACGGGCATCCCTGCAATTTCCAGCTCTTTGCCACCATGAAGAGAGCTCTTACAAATATTTTAGAACATATAGGTTCTTTTCTTTTTTCCCTTATCATCTTTGAAAATAGTCCTAGTAGCAGTATTGCTGGGTCAGTACAAAGTCTATGTGTGAAATATAATAATGGGCAAGACATTAGCTACCACTTTTTTATGGACCTATTAAAATAAGAATGTTTTGTCATATTTTCTCTTAGATTCTCAAAGCTGAATTCTTAATAATTGTTGCCATTTTTAATCCAGTCCTATGATTTCATTGATACTAAGAGTTTCCTAATGAGAGGACTCCCTCTATCAGTTCAGTTCAGCATCTCTGAAACTTAGTCTTAGAGAGTTGCCATCAGGCACTGAGAAGTTAAAGGATTTTGCTTGGTGTCACACAGCCAATAGGTATTAGAGGCAGGTCTTGAAATCAAGACTCTTGAGAACAACTCTTTAATCACCATACCACACTGCTTCTCAAGTATACCCACAACTCCAAGAAGACCTTTCCAAGAAAAATGACCAATTCTTCAGCAAGTGCAGTATGACAGATGTGGTATATAGAACTGGGTATAAATAACAGGGAAGCAAAACAAGAGTTATGAGAAAACATAACTTGCTATTATCATATTAACTGCTAAATACAACAGAAAAAAATCTGCTAACTCCTTAAACTTAGCCTTAGTCTTCTAATTTCTAGCCTTATGACAATGAGACTACTGATGTTAGTATGAGAAGCTCTAACAGGAAAAACACTGGTAGCAGAATTTCCTTGGGCAGATTAGCAAAAAGTTTAGGCCTAGTGGGATGCAGACAAAATTTCAGATATGGCCCATTTCTGCCTAATTTTTGATGGATACAGACCTTTTTCACTCCCATTCCCTTTTGTAATACCTCAAAGAGAGCAAAGGGTCTATCTCAACTTCTCCTAACAATGCTATTTTCAGTGTTTTGCCAGCTCAGATACAGAAGTAGTGGGAAAATCAGGGGTTAGATCAAGGATTCTTAACCTGGGAGTGGGTCTGTGCACCTGAACAAGAAAAAATTACATCTTTATTTGCACTAATATCTAAATGAAATTTAATTTTTTTTGATTATTAAAAACATTATATATGACAGGCAAAGGTGTCCACGATACCAAAAAAAAGGTTAAGAACTTCTTTGTTAGATAACTCTGCTATTAAACCTGTCTCTACTATACTGTCTATATACTGTCTCTACTATACTACTATACTGTCTATACAGCAGAGAAGTGAGTGGCAAGGCTCTTTGCCCCTCTGTGTCTATAATAATTCACAACTCCAGTTCCCATGAATAAAAAGAAGAAAATCAAGTTTTATCATTAAAGATGCCACATTATATGAAGTTTCCAAATATGAATAAATGTGTATTTGAAAGTAAGAATAACAGGAATGAGTTCAACAAAAATACCAAACCTAATTATTTATTCTATTCATGTTCCATTTAATTCTCTAAAATGAAAAAAACTAATACCATTTGTAATGAAGTCATGTGTTAAGCAGCATTTGCTTATAACTGAGTGATTTAACTTGCTTTAATAATAACCTGATTTAATAATAACAATGTAAGTGTTCTGACCCATAACTTTTCCGAACAAAGCTAATTCCACTGAAAATTAATTGCCACCTTCAGACAAGTTTTATTAAGTTGAAATTCTTATGAGAATCAAATACACAAATTGTTCTAATTAATTCACTCTCTCATCAACATAGTGGTTATTCCAAAGCTTTCCATCCCTCCTCAAGTGTCTCATGGTTCTCCATTCTCCACCTTCACATCTGAAAATCTCCACTCATACTTAACTGAAAAATTTGAGGCCAATCACCAAGAGATCCCTATTGTCTTTCCACATCTCACATCTTTCAGACATCTTCCCTTATTGTCTCCTTTACTCTTATCTCCCACGAAGAGGTGGCCCTTTTCCTTTCCAAGCAAAAAAACTCTTTATATGTTCCCTCGATCCCATCCCATTCAGTCTTTTACAACAGATTGCCCCCACTATCATCCCCATGTTCATTCCCATTTTCAATTTCCACCTGTCCACTGGCCCTTCCTTGCTGCATGCAATATTCCCATATCCGCCCTACCCTAATAAAACCCCCTCACTTTATCCTACTATCCCTGCTATCATCCTACATCTCTCCTCTACTTCACAGATAAACTTTCTGAGAAAGCTGTCTCTTTCAGGGGATTCCATTATCATACACTCTCCTCTAAACCCTTTTCCAATCTGGCTTCTGATATCACCATTCAATTAAAGTCACCCTCTTCAAAGGTGCCAGTGATCTCTTAATTGCTAGATGTAATGGTCTTTTCTCAGTCCTCATCCTTCTTAACCTCTGTGTTGTTTTTGACACTAATAATTACACTCTTCATCTGGCTATTCTCTCTTGTCTACGTTTTTTTGTGACACTGGTCTCTCCCAGTTACTCTACCTGTCTGACCAAACTTCTCAGCCGCCTTTGTTCTATCTTTATCCTAGATCAGGGCTGGGGAACCTATAGCCTAGAGGCTGCATGTGGCCTTCTAGGTCCTTGGGCCGAGCCTTTTGACTGAGTCTAAGTTTTGTAGAACAAATTCATTTATGAAGAGGATTTGTTCTGTGAAGTTTAGATTCAGTCAAAGGGTCACACTTGAGGACCTAGAGGGCCACATACGATTTTGAGGCTGCAGGTTCCCCACTCCTGACTAGCCTCTGTCATTAGCTCAAACTCCCAATAATTGTGAAACTCCAATTTTAGGAATCCTTTGCATCCAGTTCCATTTAACCATTTAGTCAGATTAACAAAGATTTACAAAGGAATATTTACTTAAAAGGTATAATAAGAATATCCCCCCCAATATAGAGGGACATAATCTACTCCCCCCTCATATACACATACCAACTCAGTGTCTCAGGAGAGGAGAGGGATTAAATTCATGTCTTAACTCCATGCCTGTATAGCATAGACCAGGAATGGGGAACCTGCGACTTCAAGGACACATGTGATCTTTTAGATCTTTGGGTGCGGCCTTTTAACTGAGTCCAAGGTTTATAGAACAAATTCTTTTATGAAGGGAATTTCTTTGTAAAGTTTGGATTCAGTCAAAGGGCCGCACTTGAGGACCTAGAGGGCCACATGTGGACTCGGGGCTGCAGGTTCCCCACCTCTGATTCTAGATCATGTCCACTAACCACAGGTATCCCTCAAGATACTGTCCTAGGCCCATCAAGGCAACAACTGTCATCTCAGTCACTTAGGCTGGAATCTCAGTGTCATCCTTGACTGTTTATTCTCACTCACCTCATTCGAATTGTTGTCAAATTTTATTATTTCTACCTTCATAGCATTTCTTGTAAACACTCCCCTTTCTCCATTCAAACAGCCTCCATCTTGGTACAGGCCCTTATCACTTTACTCCTGGACTATTGCAATATCCTACTGGCTGGTTGCCCTACCTCAAGACTGTCCACTCCAGTGGATAGTCCTCTACTCAGATGCCAAAGTGGTTTTCCTAGAGCTTAGATCTGACTTCACAACCTCATGAACTCCAGTGGTCTCATTTCTTTTTCTGAGATCAAATATAAAATCCTCTTGTTTAAAGCCCTTTACAACCTGACCTTTCTTAACTTTCCAATGTTTTAATACTGTATTTCTTCCCACGAACTCTACAATCCAGCTATATCAAGCTAATTGGTGTTCCTTCTATATCAGGGCTGTCCAAAATACAGCCTGCAGGTCGCATGTGGCCTGAAGTGTGATTTTATGCAGCCTGCCTGTGGGTTTTAATTTTCACGAGCGAAAAAATAAAATAATAATTTGCACGGAATGCACATTAGATTTCTTAATTCTATCACTAATAAATAATCTTGTTGATGTTAATTTTCTTTGGTGTTTTTAAGCAATATTACGGAAGGAACATATCCCATGGAATTTTCAGTCACTCTGTGGGATGTGTTCTGTCTGTACGATGCAGTCCTTTATACTGTTGTGTTGTCACTTTGTTGTTTTGTGTTTGCTTTTGCACTTCATGCCTTTGCCTGTCATATTGATGACACACTTTCCACCACTTTCTATTAGTGTACTGTATTTTATCCTGGGTGCAGCCCTCAAATAATTATTTTATTTTAATGTGGCCCTAAGATAACCTAAGGTTGGACAGCCCTGTTCTATATGATACTCCAGTTCTGGACTCAATACCTTTACATCAGCTGTCCCTCATAGCTAGAATGCTGTCCTCAATCTCTGCCTCCCAGCTTCCCTGGCTTCCTATAAAACTTATTTCACATCTCATCTTCTGAAGAAGGCCTTTCCTGGTCCCCCCTCGACCCCTACCCTCTGCCACCTATAGTGCCTTCACTCCTAGATGACCTTCCATTTCCACTTTATATGTCTTGTGTTACCTGGTTATTTACATGAAACATCATGTTGTCATCCTCATTTGAATATGAGATCCTTGAGAGCACAGGACATCTTTTGGTTTTTCTTTGTATCCTCAGCACGTTACATGCTGCTTGACAAATTGTAAATGCTAAATAAATGTTGACCTGCTAATACCTTTTGAAACCTAGTTAGAAAATATTACTAAATTTACATTCCTTTTTCTGAAAAATAATAGCTCCAGTGAAGCATGAAATATGAATATTTCTTCAGTCAACAGGCATTTTGCTCTTAAGAAAAAGGAATGGTACATTGTGATTCCTTCTTTTAAAAATGTACATGTAGTATTCAAAAGAATCATGCAGCTTCTCTCAAAATAAAGGAAAGACAAGAAAACCAATAGCTTTCCTAAGTGGTTTGCCCCTTCATTAACCTTTATCACAAAGTTAAATGTTAATGAATCCCTATTTTTCCTTATTTGCTGAATAGGATTAAGCATGACATTTTGTCCCTTTGACCTCACTGAGGGAAGTGAAGCAAGGCAGATGATTAGAATAATATCAGATAATAAGCTTGTTGGGTATGACTGTAAAGATAAGTTTGCTCTCAAATTATTATTTGAAGGAAATCAGAGTATTAATCAGAGTTTATTTCAACTCTTAGGAAAATAGTTTTATGTAATAGTTTCTTCAGAGGGAATAAAGATAAAATGAGGTAAAGTGTATACACACATACACTTATTAGGTGCTTCAAAATCCTTAAAGAACTATATAAATTCTATTGTTATTATCACTAATCAGGGAAAGCACTCATGATCCTTGAATTCTTTTTTTTCGTTTAAAGATGACAGTAACAAAAATGTTAATTTCTTTTTTATCACATGGAAATAAGTCAACAATCAGGGAAATTAGTCAAGCCTTCATTTATAATGATCTACCTAGAAGAACCTATACTAGGAAAATACTAGAAACAAAAAAAAAGTTGTTATGACAACCAGTTAATTTATTGAGCTCGCTTTTAATTCCAATATATGACAAGGTCTATTTTTAAACAAATTACCCCCTGAACTAAAAAGATATATCATACCATATTTCTAGGACTTAATTAGAGGAAATACAGCCTTAATTTTGCTAAAAGCCCTAGCATAGTGGTTTATAAATATTTTTAGCTCAGAAAACTTACATGCTATGCTTTCACTCTTTCCACGTCCTATATCACTACTCAAGTAAAAATTAAAACAGGCTGGGAGTCTCACTGAACATGCCTACCACTCTAGGAAGGAGAGGTAAGTTAAATATGGACATACTGGATAATCTTGTAGGAAGGTGATAAGATTAGATAGGGTAAGCTTGACACGTCAGTACTCACCACATTTTATAGAAGTGTGGTAAACACTTAAAAATTACTAAGAGGAAAGAAGTAGGACTATTGAGTGACAGTTATAGGGAGATAGACCAGTTCAATTCTAACATTTTGAGCTAGAATGAGGTAGGGAATTCCATGAATTGGAAATATAAAAAATTTTGAATAATTCTCTTTGATTTATATTGAAGAAATATCATAGACCTAACTAGCACTTGAAGGGACCTCAGAAGTCATTTAGTCTAACCCTTTAAGTGGCTAAATGACTTGGTGAAAATAACACACACATAACACACACACACACAAACACACAGTTAGTAAGAATCAGAGGTGGAATTTGAACTCATGTCCTTTGACTCCAGAGCCAATACTCTTTCCACATACAATGCTGCCTCCTCCATTATACAAAGCTAAATGTGTCCTGGATAGGAGTTGGACTGGATTATTCTTAATGTTAATATTAAATCTATTTAATTCTTAGATTATATTTTATGAGTTCTCCACCATAAGTAGTCAGTCAAAAAACATTTATTTAGCATTTATTATGTGCCAGATATGGTAGTAAGCACTGGATATAAAAAGAAAGGGAAAACAGGGCCAGCTCTCAAGGAGCTTACATTCTGAAAGGGGGAGATAACATGTAAATAATGAGGTACATACATACAAGATATAAAGAAAGTAGATGGAAGGTAATTTTAGAGGGAAAGTAGCAGCAGCTATGGAGGTTGGGGAAGGCTTCCTGTAGAGTCGGATTTGAACTGAATCTTGAATAAATGATGAAAGGTTCACCAGGGGAGATAGCACTGTATAGAGTGGAAAGTGAAGAGAACTCAGGACAGAGCCTTCAGGGACAACCACAATGAGTGGGTATGACCTGGATAAAGAAGCAGCAAAGAAAATTGAGAAGGAACAGTTTAGGTTGGAGAACCAGGAGAAAGAATTGTCATAAAAACCTAGAGAGGAGAAAATACCCTATAGGAAAAAGTGATCAGCAGCACCAGATGGTACAGAGACGTTAAGGAGGTTGAGGATCAGGTGAAGGCCATTAAATTTGGCAATGAAGAGATCACCAGAAACTTCTGAGAAGACAGTTTCAATTCAATGGTGACATAGGAAGCGAGATTGCAAAGGATTTAGAAAAGAGAGGAAGCAAAGACATTGGATGTACATGGCCTTTTTGAGGAATCAAGCCAAGAAAAGGATTAGCTTAAAATAATCGTTAATGGGAAAGGTATGGTCAAGTGTGCATTTTCTTTTTTTTAAGTAAAAGTAGGGTCATGAGTGTGTTTTTAGGTAGCAGGGAAATAGCAGTAGACAGGGATATCTTGAAAATAGGAAAGTGAGTGGGATGGTAATGCGGGCAATCAGCTATAAAAAGACTGGATGGAATGAGATGGGGTGGGATGGGATGGGATGGGATGCGATGGCATCAAGGGTGCATATGGAGTTTTCCTTTGCAAGCAGAAAAGCCACCTTTTTATGTCAGGCAGGAGTGAAGCAGATAGTTGCAGAAGATGAAAAGGGGAAGCCCTCTTTCTACATTCATAATTCTCCAGGGCACAATGTATCTACCCCCAAGGCACCCTGCTTTAGGATTGTTCCCTAACTTGAAAGTCCAAAATTTTGGAATACCATTTAATCTCTGGTATCTACTCTTTTAGGACATAACATTTCACTTATTTGCCCCTTCTTTGAAATGATCTTCAGCATACATCTCCCCATAATAAAGGGGCTTGACCCCTTGAAGGAGTCTAATAGACTCTTCTTCCCACAGAATATATTCTGATGAATTCCAACAGGTAATGGCTAGTAAGAATCCAGGCAGGGATAGCGTATAGCCCTTCAACAAATATTTCTATGATTGCTAGCAACGTGAAACAAATCTAGAGGAAATGAGTATTATTTTATCAAGTAGCACAAAATAAAACAAAGATGATTTAAAATAATGGAAGGTTAAAATATCCCCTGTTAGGTTTGCTTAACCTTTGTTAAATCACAATAATTAATAGTGGCAGTAAATATAGTATACATGTTAAACCTTTCAAAATAAATGTAGAATGCTATTCATTAATTCAATAATATTCTGATGGCTCTGTGATCTCATAAATTTGGATACTTTTTGCAATTATATATATATATGTACATATACATATATTAACCCAGACATGCTTGCCTATTCCGTGTAACTTATCCATGTCTTTACCCAAATCCTTTAGGTAGGGAGAGGTAGGGAAGGTCTTCCTCTCATTCTCTTAACATAACGTGGGCACCAATAGAGAACATATTCCTTTACTTTCCTTTCCTCTTCCTATGCGATTGGTTCATCTTTCCCCCTAGCCATATACCCCTCTGATGACATTTTTAAATGACTCTCCTCCTCAGGAATCATTTGTAATGTTATAGCCCACTCACACCTATCATGAATCTTTCCCTTGTCTTTGAGTTAGCCTCAACTTTGATTCTTCAGAGACCACGGTACTCCTTAATGTTTAGTCATGCAGACCACAATGAAAATATCATCTAGAGATATACTTTGTTTCAAGAAAGTGTTTTGGGAGGGGTCATTAAAAATACTACAGAATTTTCCAAAGGCAATCAAGCCCATTCTTTTGGATAATCATGTTACCAAAAGAATCAGTGTTTTTAGCAAAATATTTTGGTTGAAATGGAATTAAAGGGCAGCTGTAAATGGAAATTAGTGAATATATACATATTTACATGCAGAAATTATATATGGTTTTAAATTTTAAACTTATCAAATTTATCTTCTCATGTTAGACATAGAAGCCCAGAATCTTAGCTGTGGAAGAGACTGTGGGCAGCTCACCAATTCTTCACTTAATGTAAGAAGCTCCTCTACCACATTCATGAGAAAGGGTAAATCTTTTGAGACAGAGATTTAAATTCAGGAATCAGAGAAATAGAGATCCCTTCAGTGTATGCCCTGTAGTGCCACACTAATTTGAACCATTCCGTATTACTCAATGAAAAATAGAAATGGCTGGTGTTCAACTATGGCAGCCAACACCCATTCCCTGAATCTATGTTTTAAAACATGTGCTCTCTTTCACTCATGGATCAAAAATTATTTCTATCCAAGCCTGACATTACTTCACTGCCTTATTATAACCCCCTTAAGGCATTAATGTCTTTCTCTGGTTCTCATGTCACCAGCAATTAATTTTATTGCCAAAAATGCTTGCTTTTTCCCTCTAAGCCTAATAGGTCTACATAATCTCTTAATGCTTCTACTCAGACTTCATTTTCCTGATCACTGCTTTTATTTAATTTTTTTTGTCCTCACTTTACTTTATGTTCAAGCTAGTAATTAGCAATTCATTTGGCCACTAACCCTGATGTTACACTCCATGACCATGTTACATCTACCTAGAATGCCCAGTTCCTGCCCTTTTATGACTACTGGACTGCCAAACGTACCATGTGAACTCCAAAAAGCCCCTTGTGAACTCATGATATTCCATATCCAGAAATGACTTTGCAGCTTCCACTACTATGTCAGGCTTCTATTTATGTCTTTCAAGAGTATATGAATTAAGAAGTATGACTGATGGGAAAGTATCTGGGCACTGAGAGGCCCAGTCACAGAACAGCAGCAAAAAGGCTGGCTTGGACCCAGATCCTTCATGCAGCTGTAACACTTGACACTGATGGTATGCCTGATGGCCCAGTTCTATTGCCAGCAGTAAGCCTTGCTTTCTGAGGCTGCTTGCCCTGTGCCACATGAGAGTTCAAATGAGGTCAGTGCTGGCCAGTTGTCTTAATAAAAGGAATAAATAAAATTAAAGGTTCAGGTCTTTCTCCCTGCCATGCCAAGTGGGGCATATTTTCCAATCTCTTTCATAGGTTCATCAAAAATGTATGAGACTGGAGTACTATTTTATAGCTTTAAAGAGAAATTTCCCACAATAATTTGCAGCAAACACTAATCATGGCATCGGATTTGAAGCTGAAAGAGACCTTAAAGGTCATTTAATCCAAATCCCTTATTTTACAGATGGGGAAACTGAGGCCCAGTGAAGTAGAGTGACTTAATAAAAGCCACAAGACCAATATAATTTTCCAAAGTCCATTTGTGCCATTGTTACTGCTTGCCTACTATACTTCTTGTTTAAACTAGTGTGATAACTTCTTCTTTGATCTCCTTGCGACCAGCCTCTTCCTTCTTTCATCCACCTGTCACACCGTGCCAAATCAATATTCCCAAATATCAAAAGCATTAGTTTTCCAACTGCTTGTCCAGTGCAAATTTAATGGTTTATTATAGTAGCTGGAGAAGCCTCTAGGCTCAGTGTCTGGGTGATCTGGATTCAAGTCTTACCTTTAACACACTGACTATGCAACTCTGAGAAAATCCTTCAGCTCATTGCCCTAGATAATTTCCCTAAAGTTTCTATAGCCTTGTTTTTAAGAGCCTTATGTTTTGCTTGTATAGAGACCATACTTCTTGCTTCTCTTCTTCAAGACTATCCTTCATTTCAGTATATTTATATTTCCAATATATTGTTCTCTTTTTGGCTTCTTTGGAGAGCCTTACCACCACAGTCAGGGTTTTTTGATTATTCTAATTATTTTTGCTATGCAAGCCATAAATTTTGCCATTTGTTTCCTATTAAATTCTCTCAAAATTATTCTCCCTCAAACCATTCTAAAATATCATATGGTGGTTCCATCCTCTCTTGGGAATCAATAGGGTTCTATATTTCATCAGGGGTTGGTTTAATTTGCTTTGTTTTGCAATCTTTTTGTATTCTCTTGAATGTTTTGGTAGTCCTCTTTGCCTCTAATTTTAGCATATTCATTATTAACTTATCTGCATGTGCTCTAGGCTTTTAATTGAATTTTCCTCCTTTTAAAATCTTTGGTAGTTTTAGCTTTCACCCCCCTTTGTCCCCTGTTACACATTCTCTGGTTCCTCCACCTTTGATAGTGGGTTTATCCTGGGGCTGAACCTCAAAGTTGTCTCAGCTTCCTCCCATATGCGGAATTTACTTTTCAATGGCCTCAGTTCCTCATCCAAATATTGTCTGAGGAGCCAGGACCAATCCCAACTGAATTATAGCCCCTCTTGCTTCAGGCCCCATGATGGACCACTGTACCAATTCCATCCAATCTTTAGTTATCTGATTGGACTGAATCAGTGTCATCTATTTTTCATGGACTTTGTGGGAAGGAAGGGTGAGTATTTTGGGAGAGTTTCTTCTTCTTGGGGGTCTTTAACTTAGGAGCTGCTCTGAGGAGCAGAAAACATGATGACTTGCCCTCTCCCATACCTCTCTTAAGACAATTCTTTAAGACTATAAATTGTAGCATAAGTGCTGATCTCCACTGGTAATTTCTTTACCAGCAGCTTCCTATTTCAAAGGTTTGGAAAATGTTTTACATACGTTATCTCAATTGAACAATATTTGTTATCATCCTTATTTACAGAGAGGTTAAGTGACTTGCCCATAGATAGCAAGTTAGAGAGGTAGGATTTGTACCTCTTTCTCCTGATTCAAGTCCAGTACTTGATCCATTATACTGCAATGCTATTCATTGCACTTTATAAAACTTTACTACCAAATCCTCTTAAAAAACAAACTTTAAAAAGTTCTCTTTCTCTGTAATGGAATACTATTTTGCTATAAGAAATGGGGAAGATAAGGACTTCATAGTGTCTCCTCAGACACAATTTGGATCAGGAACTCATCTAATAAAAAAAAGACTTGCCTAGGGCTCTGAGAAGCAACATGATTTGCTCACATTCATACAGTCAATGTGTGTGGGAGGTAGGACTCAGCTCTCTATCTATCATTACAATCTAAATTGCCGATGATGATAATTATTGTAATTGGTTTAGTTCATATCATCTGAGTCATGGTTTTATTTGCATCATATCATATAGGTCTTTCCAGGTTATTATGATCCTCAAAACAGGAAAATGATAAATTCTGGAGAGGATGTGGGAAAATTGGAGCATTAATACATTGTTGGTGGAGTCGTGAACAGATCCAGCCATCCTGGAGAGCAATTTGGAACTATACCCAAAGGGCTACATAAATATGCATACCCTTTGACCCAGTAATACCACTCCTTGAGTTATATCCCAAAGAGATCACACAAGTGGGAGAGGGACCTGTACGTACAAAAATTTCCTCTTCTTTTTTGGTTTCGTTTCCTCTCTCACGATTCATTCCATTGGTCATAATTCTTCTTTACAACTTGACTATTGTGTAAATAAGTTTAGTGTGAAGGTATATATAGAATCTATATCAGACTACATGCCATCTTGGGGGGCAGGGAGGAGGGGAGGAAAGGGAAGAAACTTTGAAACTCAAGAACAGGTAGAACTGAGTGTTATAAACTAAAAATAAAAAAAATCTAATAAAAAAGTTGCCTAGGGCTCTGAGAAGTTACATGATTTGTCCACATTCATATAGTCAATGTGTATGGGAGGCAGGACTCAGCTCTCTACCTACCATTGTAATCTAAATCACTGATGATGATAATTATTATAATTGGTTTAGTTCATATCATCTCAGTCATGGTTTTGTTTTGCTTTGGTTTTTGTGATTTGCCTTTTTATATTAACAGCACATTTGAATAATTTTGAAACTCATTTCTAATGGAGATTATTACTTGCAACATTTACAGTTGTATTTGCATTGATTGTGTTTTTAGAACAAAAAATTATGCAGCTAATTAAAAATAATAATAATAATAATAAAAACTGTCCAAAAAAAGAAATAAGCATGATGTTTTCCCAGAATTTAGTTTGAAGGGTTTAAAAACTGTAGAGATTTAGTCAACATATTTCTTGGTGCCACTGAGGCTTTAATTAATGATAGATTTGAGAAATTCTCTAAAGAAATGCTGATGTTTCTCTGAAAATGGCATAAATGAACTTTTCCTAGGGATAGAAAATGACCACTCCTAAAGATCGTAGGGCCCTTTCTCTGTGACTCAGATTTTAGAGTTAGGAGAAAAAATTCTCAAAAATGTTGAAACTCATTATTCTTCCAGTTCCTCCTTGCTCTACCCTGGGATGAAATCTTAATTCCAATGTGAAATGATTCCATATTCTTTACTAATCTTCTAAACTCCCTTAATTCTCCTCTAATGTGACATTCCAGGCGTTCTTATCTAGCACGACTTAAGGAAACACACTTCCACCATGTATTTGGTTAATCCAGAAGCACCAAATGAAACTTTCTGGTGTGTGAGGAAAAAAAAAAACCAAGGAAACAAACAAACAGTCCTGACTCACTAAAAAGGCTTCATTTAAAAGATTTGCTATGATGGCAGATTGCTGCAGGGACTGAAAGAATTCTACAATTGTACCAGGGACCATCATCTACCTTAGACCCTCATTTAAACTTCTACCTTCCTCTTCGTCACTAATTTAATGTTTTCTAAGATGTTCAATATATTTTGAGAAGAAAACAACTTGATACAAATGTAATAATAAAGGCATTAATTGTCACTGTTGAAATCAAGTAATTGATTTTAAGACAAAGCATTTTAAGGCTGAGTAAGGGTGAGAATTTCTTGGAAGACCCAGGCCTCTGCTCCTGCTTTAATCAAGGTCTACCACCACCTACTTACAAAACTTTAGCTCTTCCTCATTGTAAAGAGCTGAGTTTGGTATTGAAAGGCAGAGGGGAAGATGGAAAGCCAATAAATTATGATCAGATAAAGGAATTTCAGAATTCATGTACATGGAGGTATTTGCAGGTATGGCAAGATCAAGGGTATGATATCTTTGTGTCTAGCTGAGGAGGGGTGGAGGAGTAGGTTTTGGCAAAGGAGTAGGTTGAGAACTGGCAGGTTAGGGCATTTGAGGGAGTATTAATATGTATGAGGACCCTAGCATTAGGTCAAGAATTGGGGAGGAGAGAAAAATTGTGAGCCAGGTGCTGAACTATTGAAGATGGAAGAAGACTGTCCTAGAAGTCTGTAGAAAATTACTACTAGGATTTTCATTGTGTAGTAGATATGGACTGTATGGACCTCAAAGGAGAAGTTACTGAATGATGGGGTGGAGGGGAAGGGAGGAGGATTTGAAAGTAGCTATATATCTTTTCTAGAGGGCCATGCAGCCCCTACCTTAGCTTCAGGCAGTGGAGGGCCTGGCTTGGAAGGGTCTCTATTGATAGTGAGATCTTTGTCATTGTCATGACAATCCATGCATTCTCCCAAGATGGATTTGTGTGCCATGACTGCAGAGATGTGAGCCCTTGTGGTGGCCTGACTAGTGCAAGTGCATGAAAACCTGGGCCTGGTGGGGGATGCCCTCCATCTGGTCCTGAATTTTCTGGGTTTGTACTGGCCAGTTGCCTGCAGGCTGCACTGACTGCAGCTGCTGGGGGTCACCTGCCTCTTTGTGGGAAACAAAGTGGAAGAAAGTGACCTCCCTAGCTGGCCTCCTTGTGCCTCCTGGGTGCTGCCTCTTTTCCCACCTGTTTTCAGGCCAGTGTGTGCTGCCCGAACCTAGAATTCTACTACCCCTTGTTCTGCCTACACCTATTCTGTCTTCACCTACTGATCATCCCGGACTGAGAGCTGATCGTGGCATGTGCTCTGGGCCATATGTTTCTTGGAGGCTCTGGGCTGGGAGTGGATCAAGTCCACTGCTCTGTCCTACTGTTGGTGGAGCTTGTACTACAAGAGGCCTGGTGGCAGTGTGTAGGCTGCCATCTTTCTCAAAAATCTGTACCTCAAGAGGCAGTGCTCACCTGCTCTCTGGGCCCTGCTACAAGGTGCTACCCTAACACCAAGCGTGAGGGTGGGAAGCACAGTGTGTCTGTGTGCGCATATATAGACACACATAGATGCATATACACATATAGTTATACCCCCAGCTCAGTCTATTAAAAATATATGAGTTATACCCATGCTTATTATATATTGTGATACATAATATATACATATACATGAATGTTATATGTGTTGTATGTGTGTGTATACATGTACATATGTATTGTTCTGATTTTCTAACTCATTGAATTGTCTGATCCAGTAATTATTGTTCAAAACCCTTCCAAAGTTTATATCAAATATATCACAAAGGGGTGTGTGTGTGTGTGTGTGTGTGTGTGTGTGTGTGTGTGTATGTGCACGTGTGCACACAGAGAGGAAACACTAAGAATGGAAGGAACCCAAAATACTACTTTATTTACTAAATTTTTGCTGTGATGTACTAAATGACATCCACTTGGATCCAGGATTGGACAATGAAGTGCTCACTGCTAAAGCTAGAGCTATTACTTCTCCTGTGAGCTAGGAAAAATGTATGTTATGCCTAGAGTAAAGCAAACCAATAAGCAAGATGGGAATTGTGGAGAAAGGTATTTATAAAGGGAACAATTTCTTCATTATCCTCCCAAATGTTTGGTTTTGTTATTGAATGCCTATCATTTCTGAAGTACTGGGTTAGATACTTGGAGATAAATAGAAAAAAAAGAGGATAAGACATAGTTCCTGCCCTTGAGGGGATTCTAATCTATTCAAGAAAAAAAGTTTCTGTTGAACTGCAGGCCAGAAGCCCTAGCTTTTGTTCTGCTTATAAGCCTTGCCTCACTGGATCCTTACTGGTTTGTCCCCTATACCGCCTCTCCTCCTGACTACCATTGCTCATGCCTAGATTTTAACTGCCAAGGATGAGGTAGGGGTTTCCTACTGTCTCTGAAATCAGCAGACACTACCTTTATAATTTTCTTTTTAATTTCTACACCTTCAGGGAAATTTGGAAGGTAGTAGAGAGGAGGTAGTAGAAAAAGTGTCCTTAAGGAGCTGGAGTCAGGAGACCTGGGTTTGAATCCTATGGAATCAAAGATCAGATTAGAGGCCATCTCACTACTTCGGAGGACCATGAACTTCAACACATTCATTTTACCTGTATAGGAACAGCAACATAGAGGTTAAGCAAATGAACCAAAGTCACACAGGCAGTACCTGTCAGAGGTGGGATTTGAACCTATAACCTCGGATTCTGGAGCCTAATACTCTTTCTCTTTTACTACTCTGGCTCCCACTTTGGATGCTTGCTAGTTGTAGCATTATGCACTAGTTACGGAACCTTTCAGAACCTCAGTATTCTAATCTACCAGATGGAAGCAGTGGTCAATCAACAGATACTTACTAAGGATTGCCTATGCATCTGACACTGCACTAAGACAAGACTACAAAGACAAAAATAATGGTTTTCTTTTCATGAGTTATACTTTTAAAAATCTCAGAAGAAGGCAGTGCCTCTCTCTCAGAGGAATGAATTTCTAACAGTGGAGGCTCAGGTATCGTGAGACTGATAGGGGAGACACTTTTGGGTATGGGAGGTTCTTCTGGTACCCCTCAAATCATCTCACACTCTAGGGATGGAGTATAAGTAACCTCATACTCCATACAGTTAAGGGCATCCTATCCTGAGGGATGCTATACCATCTTTTTTCTTTCAAAAATATTATAGTCGTGTGATCTTTTGACCAAGCAATACCACTAGTAGTCTATTTCCAAGATGATTAGGGAAAAAGGAAAATAATCTATATCTTCTAAAATGTTTACAGCAGCTCTCTTTGTGGTGTAAAGAACTGGAAATTGCAGGGATGCCCATCAATTGTGGAAAGGCCGAACAAATTTATTATTTAAAAATTTATTTTATATTACTTAAAATTTAAATTTTTAATAAGCTTAGAAAAGGCAGTGTATGTATATATCTAGGTATATTTGTATGTATATATAAATTCATATCTGCATATATATATAATATGTGTAAATATATATGTAATATACACTTATAACAAATGCATACATATATACTTGCAAAAACATCCATGTATGTGATATACACATTCCCTTTCATTCACTCTAGCTGAACTGGCCTCTTTATTCTTCCCCAAAGTCAGCATTCCATCTCCTCCATTCATGCCTTTGCACAAGTTGGTGCCCATACATGGAATGCACTCTCATTTCACTCCATCTCTTAGAATTTCTACCTTCCTTCAACACTCATCTTAGTTGCCTTTCCTGATGCAGCTAGCTATTGGTTCTTGCCAGCACCTTCCTCAAATATTGTTATATAACTTAATTACGCAATTCTCCCTGTAGGACATAAGTTCCAAGAGGGCAGGAACCAGTTCTCATTTGGCCTTGGTTTTCCCAAAATCTAGTGCAGTGCCTTAGACATAGCAGATCCTTCATAAATGTCTGATTCTAATAGAATCTATTACTTTCCGAAAATGAAAAAGAAAACAAAAAGGAAAACAGCTAAACATTCCTTAATGCTACTTTTCGTGATAGCTAGAAGGGCCATGAACTTTTTGAACTTTTTCCCCTGTACAAACTTAGTATATCATGTGTCAATGCTATCATCTTGTTTGACCATGTGTCTGACAGTATTTATATTTGTCGATTTACATTACAAAGCATGCAGTTTGCTACAGGGTAATAAATACAAAGACCATAACATCAACCCATGCCCTAGAGAATTCCATGTTATATAATTGTTAATATTTTAAAAGGATAAAGGGGAAATTTATTATTTGGGGTTCTACTACCTTAAAATGAGCATGCTCCAAAATAAAGCAGAGGTGCAGGAGCTGCTCTTTTCTGATCTTTCACCCACATGTCTAGTGACTTCTTCTTGGTTTCCCTCTCTGGATTGTTATCCAAGTCATGCCCATTAACTTGGTGTCCCCCAAGCTCTGTCCTATGTCTGCTTCTCCCTCTATGCTACTTTGTTTTTGTGATCTTCTCAGCATTCATGAATTCAATGGTCATTTATATGCAGCTGATTCTTGGTTCTACTCATCCAACCCTAATATCTCTCCTGACTTACAGTCTCACAACTCTTACCACCTATTGGACATCTCAAACTGGATTTTCTATAAACATCTTCAACTCAACACAACCAAAACTGAACTAATTCTTTTACCTCCTAAATCCTCTACTTTCAAATTTTCTTCTTGTTGTGCTTTTGAGGGTACCACCAATCTCCCAGTCACCCAGGTTTGCACCAAGTTGAGGGCAATAACCCTCAACACCTCACTCTCTCTCATCAGATAGGACTTGTTCCCAAGTCCTATTGATTCTATCTTTGCAATGTCTCTCCCATATGCCCCCTGTTCTCCTCTGACACTGTCACCACCCTTGTATGGGCCCTCACCTCCTTATGCCTGGTCTAGAGCAAGAACCTTTTGTTTTGTTTCACTGCCTCAAGTCTCTCTTCACTCCAGTTCATTCAACATTTATCTATCAAAGTGACCTTCCTAAAGTGAACTTCTGACAATTCACCTTTTCCTTCCCATTCAATAAACTCCCGGGGCTCCCTATTCATCTCCACAATCAAATACAAGATCTTTCTTTTGGCTTTTAAAGCCCTTCTTCCTACCTTTCTAAGTCTTCTTACACTTTATTCATCACCACATATTTTGAGATCCAGTGACACTGGGATCCTTGCTTTTTCTCACACAAGACACTCCATTCCTGCTCCTCACTGCCAATACACACTGGGTATATTTTCACCAGTAGTCCCCAATGCCTGAAATTCTCTTCCTTCTTTTTCTCCCCTACCTCAGGGCTTAAGAAGCCTTTGCCAATTGTCCTTAATCTTAGTGTCTTTCTTCTGCTAATTATCTCCAATTTATCCTATATAAATCTGGTTTGTATACAGTTATCTGAATGTTGTCTCTCCCATTAGACTGAGAGATCCTTGAGGACAGGACAGTCTAATGTGAGACCGTTTTTGCCTTTCATTGTATGCCTGTGCTTAGTACAGTCCCTGGCACATAGTAGATACTTAATGATTGTTGACGATTAAACTTTCCTGACAAAACAGCTAACAATAGTATGATTTCTTTGTTAGCTTACTAACCACTTCTAGTTCCTGTTCTGAAGTCCCACAAAGGACTTTGGGGAATTTTTGGCCAACCCAAGTACCTTAAACAATTCAAATGCCATTATATTTCAGTGGGAAGAAGGCAGTTTGGGAACTAGAATTAGATTCCAACTGGAGGGCTACTACTAAAAGGGACATCAGACAAATTATTCAACTTTTCTCTGATTTAATTTCTTATCAATCAGTTAGTTAGTCAATAAACTGGGATTTTAAAAAAGGGGCAAAAGATAGTTCCTGCAGTCTATGAGCTCGGAGTCTAATGGGAGAGATAACATGCAAACAACTATGTGCAAAGAAGCAATATGCAGGATAAATTAGGATTAAAAAAGTGGAGGGGGGGGGTGGGAGAAGGCAGTAGAATTAAAAAAGAATGGGAAAGTCTTCCTGTAGAATGTGGGATTTTAGCTGGGACTTGAAGCCAGAGAAATTAGGAGGTGGAAATAAGGAGGGATACCATTTGAGGCGTGAGGGACAGTCAGTGAAAATGCCCATAGTCAGGAGATGGGAGTGTCTTGTTCGAGGATTATCATGGAGGCCAGTGTCACTGGATTGCAAAATGTAAAAAGCCTTTGAAGGAAGGTGATGAGAGGGCCATGTTATAAAGGATTTTAAAAACCAAACAGGGCATTTTATATTTGATCCTGGAAAGGAGAGGGGAGCCACTGGAGTTTATTGAGATGAGGGGTGACATGATCAGACCTGCATTTTAAGAAGATCACTTTGACAGTGGACTTGAAGATGGATTGGAGTGGGGAAAGAGGCTTGTGGCAGGGGCACCACCCAGCAGGCTATCACATTCAAACAGAGACAAAAAGATACTCAACTCCTTTCCCTTACTTAACTGCCACCTGGTATTCAGTCATTTACCAAGTCTTGTCACTTGGGTTCTGTCATTCACTCGTGTCTGAATCTTTGTGTCTCACTTTCTTGGCAAATGTACTGCAGTAGTTTCCTTCTTCAGTTAATTACACATCATTAATATCTCTTACATCAATCCACTCTCCTCTCCTCACACCCAAATTCCCCTCATCATCATCTGCCTGAACTATGCACGGCAACAGCTTCCTAAATATTTTCCCTGAATCTAGTCTCTTCCCTGTTGGATTCATCCTCCACACAAACCAAATTGATATTCCTAAAAATCTTGATCATATAACTCCTTTGCTTAAGAATTTTAGTGGCTTCCCACTGCTGTTAGCATAAAATACAAGCTCCTCCATTTGGTACTTACGGCCTTCCACTAGCTGGCTCCAGCCTGTCTTTCCAGACTCTTCAAATGTTATTCACACTCAAGCACTCTGTAGTTCAGCCAAACTAATCTACTTACATTGCTCCCTGTATACAACATTCCATCTTACACCTCTGAACCTGGAATGCTCTCCTGCCTCTGGTTCCAAGAGTGGAAGGTAAGCGTCCTGTTATTTTAATCTCTAGTCTTTAAAGGTATATGGATGAAACTCAAGTTGTTCTTCCACTCTCCTAAGTCTCTTCCACATCTTCCTCTGGTCATGTTTTACTCTTGAGCTTCCAGAAAGGCATGTTCTGAATGCTTTATTTACAAGTCTTCTAGGCATTCTGTTGATACTGCAATAATCTTAGAAGGTAACTGTTTAGCTAAAAAAAAACAAGGTGCTCTTCTTTACAACCTTGTTGACTTGGGAAAGGACCTGATATAATGAGCTGAATATTAAATTAGGAATAAAGACTTCTTAATTCCAAACTCAACTACACTATCTATTCACTTCCTGATGATTAAATATAGGAAATGTTTTCTCCAACTTCACAGTGATTCAGTGACGTAGATTTACTACTAAGATTTTAAGTAAAGCAGTATACGAATTAAATCATTATATATGATTAGAGATAAGCTGGATCTGCTACTTAAATTCACTATTCCAGATGGTACACACAGCAGGGGCCTTAAAAATAAAGACTTCAAAAGGTATCTTAATTATACATTCAGAAAGAGCTCTCACCCCTACTGCATGGAATGTGTTGCTAAATTTAGAGATACAAAATGTTCACGTTTCAATCCACAAGAGATATTCTTAATTATAGTATGTCCCAACCAAAATAATTGTCAGTATTACTAGAGCTTAAATGTAGCATAGTAACACAGGATTTCTCATTCTTGGATCCTATCTCCTTTACTATGAGTCATTAGCATGTTTTTCCCCATTATATTGGATCCAGTTTTATAGTAGCTATTGGAAGACATTGTGAACGCACTTTTGCTTTACAGAGGAGTTGAGAAATCCTGAAACAATATTTCTGCCATTAAGACTTTCTGTGTTTCTCTAATATATTCACTGTCTTTGTTTGATTCAGCTCCATCCATACATTTCACTGAATCCTCCATACATTTGACAACAGAATTTGATTTCAAAGACTAGCTAGGTGGCATAGTGGATAGAGCACTGGGCTTGGAATCAGGAAGACTCATCTTGCTGAGTTCAAAACCAACCTCAGACACTTATTAGCTATGTGACCCTGGGAAAATCACATACTCTCTGCCTCAGTTTCCTCATCTGTAAAATGAGCTGGAGAAGGAAATGGCAAATCACTCCAGTGTCTTTGTCAAGAAACCCCAAATGAAGTCATGAAGAATCAGGCATGACTGAAACAATTCAGCAACAACAAAGAGTTTCAAAGAAGATGGCTTTTCAAACGTTTGGGAATTTTACAGTGTGACACAAAATCCTAAGAAATAAAAACCAAAGCAAAAACAACTCTAAAGACATTTGTGACTTTTCATTCTTCGTTTTTAGGGTCCTTCATGTATTGATTCTTTCATGGAGAATTTGACTCACCCCAGGAACACTGAAACACATGTTACTCAGCTGATATTCTGCCAGACCCTACCTGAGCTCCACAACCAATGTTTTAAAGTCTATGGAGAGGAGGGAAATATCGAGCAATATTCTTGAGAATTTTTTTTCCTTCTCATATGAAACTATAGCTGCTAAAGAGGCTGATGGGATATTCTGGCTCTCATTCTGAACAGATAACTCTTAGTATATCAACCATATTTCTATCATTTCCAAATATAAACCCACCATCTTCAGCTGGTCATTCTTAATAAAATACTTTGAAATCATATATGACTCCTTGCTTTGTACATTTTGAATGAAGGCTAAAACTTTAAGGTAAATGCCACCCTGTCGTCCATTTAAAGAATGTATAAAATAATATGATCCCTGGAATTTAGGGTTTTATTTTAAGAATGAAAAAGGAAAAAAATAAAAAACACATCACGATGACCTTGACGAATTATTTCCATTTTCTTTCATAACAATTTATGTCCAACTTTGGAGGGAAAAATTCGTAAAATATTATAGAACATTCTTTCTTCCAAGAAACCCTGACATCAGGAGTTCCTAATTTAGTTCTTAGCCTCTGGATGCTACATGAATTCAAATACACATGTAAGGGCACTTCCAGGTGAGTAGCGAAAACTAAGTCAGAATAGTGAGTTAGAAAATACCTGAGGTTGGTTTCAGTTTCAAACTTTATTTCATAACATGATCCCATTTCTCAATTGAATGGCCTTGCTAGAGAAAGCTAAGCCAGTAGAGAAACATAATTTGATTGCTATAGAAATGAAGCAGCTGGATTCATTTTGATTGTGGGAGGTAACAGGAACACAATATGTGAATCGAAATCAATATTAATATGTTTATAGTATGTAGATAGATGGACTTATTTGGTTGATAGATTTATTGGGTTCTTGGCACATATTTAGCAGCCTTCATACCTTAAGTGCTTTGGATCTTGCTAGACATAGTCATCTGGTGAGATCTCTCTGAATAATTACTTTAGATTATAAATTACTGTAGGGCAGGTAACTAGCAGAAGAAGTATAGATATAGATATAGATACTGGTGACATAATGGAATATCTCTAAAAATAGCATGATACACTAATATATCGTTATCTCTCACATGATTTCTTCTTTCTCCTCTTCAAGTTTATTATAGCTCTTGCTTCCCTTCCCCCAAATGTTTACCCTGACCCTATCCTTGCCACTCAGTTTTTGAGGTTGCTTTTTTTTTCTTGAGGAGGAAGAGAACAGTAATGTTTTCATTTTGTCTTCCCTATTACAAGAAAAGGAAAGAACAGTATGGGAAACAGCAAGGATAAGAGAGCAAGTTACTAGTCAGAGTCTTTGGATGGGGGTCAACAGTAATATGTGGAAAAGGAGATTTTGATCATAAGCCTGGGCCAGCACCCTTCCTTAGACCTCTATTCTGAGAAAGACTGCCTTAAACTGAGCCATTAAGTCAACATTGAAGAAAAACAAAAAAAAGTTGTTTCAACTGCATAATACAAATCATAAATCATTAGTAATACTCAGGAAGATGAAGTAAAATTTAAATTTACATTGGCTTCTACTGTGATATCTTGGAAATAACTAGTATAAAGAAATTTATGAAAAGAAAATGGTATCTGAGTTTTTTTAAGTAGAATTTTCTCTTCCATATTTTCTAAGTTATATAATTCCCTCAAAGGGATATGTCACTTTTCCTCTTAGCAGAATATGATTGTGTTGGTTCCAGAAAAATCATGAAATCTTTTTTTAAAAATTGCTTATACAAAATACCAAGCCTTCATTGTACCAAAATGATAACAATTTGCCATAGTCTAAACTATAAGCAGTTATTAAATAAGTCAGGGAACATCTGTTTCCATTCATTAGAATGTGGAACACAGTACTTACCGCCATCTTCAACTGTAAAGTAGAAACTATCACTTGTGGCATTAGCCCCTTCTCTTAAGACATAGCATATTTTCATGTCATCAATGTCAGCTGGAAAAAATAACAAAAGAGTAAAATGACTTTTTAAAATTGGAAAGAATGCAGACTATCTAACAGGTATTAACCTGTGCTCTCCCCCACCCCATCCCTTTTTGCTCAGTCAGATGCAAAAAATGCTTATCTAACATGCCCATGCCTGAATCCATTGTTAGATACAGAGCTCTGAAGGGAGAAAATGCCTCTAGACTTCCTAACCTAGCATCATATTGGTATTTGGTCTTCTAGTAGCTGACTTACATTATACTGAGGTAAGTTGAACGCAGATAAAGAAACTGAAGAATCCGGAAAGAGACACAGAGGATGTCAGGCCTAGCTAAAAATGTAAAGCAGTAGAAGAGCTCAATTCTGGTATCCTTTTACCTCTGCCTTCTCTCTCTTGGCACATTGAGTCTCTGGGTACCCATTTGCTGTCTCATTCCTCAATTTCCCTTCATTTAATTCTTTTACAGAGTATCTCTGTGATAGGTTTTGAGGAAGATGGAAAGATGACTAAGACAGAATCCCTATCTTCAAGGACCTTACTTGTTTCATTATTTCTACCAGCTTATTTTCCACAATGGTGGTGTACTGGCAGTGAAACTGATCAAATAACATTCTCTTCTACCATTGTAATCACCACCCTATACCCATATTTGTTTCAGGCAAGTCAGATAGTAGCTATTTCTAAGACTACATGAAAAGTAAATCATCACTGAAAATAGATTCCAACGATAGTCCAATATTTATTTATCCAATAAGCATGTCAGGGTTTTCTCTTCCCCTTTAACACAACTTTAAGTACTCACCTAAGGGGAAATATGTATACAAATAAACTTTACTAATACTTGCAAGAATACAAATTCAATGTTGTGCAGTGATTGTAAGGGGTGTGATTTGTATAGGTACAATCTTCCATGAATGAATCTCATGATAGATTATCCTTCTTAGAACCAAGCTAGATCAGTAATAGGACAATGTACATGCTACAGAGATTTAAAGGAGTGGTCATTTTAAAAGCCTTGTTATGTCAACTACTGACAATCACATATGGACCTTCTGGTGATGAGTTATTACCTATGAAATACCTAAGCTTTTTAGATAAGTTGCTCCATAAGAATAAGATGTCATCTACTAGTTACATCAATATGAAATCAGACTTTGTTCCCTTATGTAAATTCAAGCTATAGATTTCTTTGTAAATTCACTCTTTTCAACATATGCTAGCATGTCTACTTTTAATCAAATTAAACTAGGGCAAATAACTTAACGGCAACTGAGTGTATGATATAGAGCTAAATCAAGATGCCAATATCCCATGTTACACACTGAATTTGTACAGAAAAAAGTTCAAATAGTTCACTTTAAAGATACAAAGCCAGAACTGGCCCACATCTATGATACTCCTGGTTGATACAACTTCCAAAGTAATTTTAGGGCTGGCGATAGAATTTGATTTAGTACTCATTATTTTGCATGTACTGCTGGGGAAAAGAGATGTCCCTTTGTTGAAAAATGAAGATCCAATCCAAGAGGCTTGGAAATAGAGTTTGTCTAAGGTCATGAAAAATCCTATCTGTACAATGTCTGGGGCAAGAGTTATTAGATGATTCCCCCAAATTCCTTCCAACTGAGTAAATTCATAGAAAATTCAAGTCCAGGAGGGAAAAAATGAAATGACAGCTCTTCTAGCATCCATTCTAGTCCTCGTTTGTTTCCTGAATCACATTTGACTCTAGGCTTTAGCACAAATGGCAAGAAAGCAGTGTGATAGAACCTCACTTCAACCACTAAGGGGCACCCCCACTCACTGGCCACTCACTCTGATAAGTCTTAACTTATCTTTTGGAAGAAAATTGCCCTCGGCTCTGCCTACATAACTAAATAACTCAAAATTAAGGTAACTTAATTCTTTGTTAAGATCCTTGGGTTAGGTTAGTTTTTCCCCTCCTTTCATAATTTTAAAGAAATTTGGTAGACTGACATTGACAAGATTATAATCTTCTGCAAGCAGAACATGAAAACCTTCCTTACTGAAACAAAGTTCTGCATCATTGTTTTTTAAGAAAAGAGCAAAGCCTTTAGGAGCATATTCCCAGAGAAGCGGAGCACTAGCTCAAAACTGATTCTTAAGATTTCTTTAAAGAATAAAAAGAGCAAAGAGAAAAGGACCTGTTTGTACAAAAATATTTATAGCAGCTCTTTTTCTGGTGTCTAAGAATTGGAAATTGAGGAGATACCCATGAATTGGGGGAATGACTGAACAAGTTTGGGTATATGATTATAATGGAATATTATTTTGCTATAAGAAATTATGAGCAGGCAGATTTCAGAAAAATCTGGAAAAACTTACTTGAACTGATACAAAGTGAAGTGCGAAAAAACCAAGGGAACATTGTACAAAGTAACAGCAATATTGCATGATGAACAACTGTGAATGACTTAGCTATTCTCAGCAACACAATTCAAGACAAACCCAAAGGACTCATGATGAAAAATGCTATCCATCTCCAGAGAAAGAACTGATGGAGTCTGCACACAGACCAAAGCATACTATTTTTCATGTGTTTTCTTTCTTTCTTTTTTGTGCAAATTTTCTTCCACAAAATGACTGATCTGGAAATATGTTTTACATGTTTGCACATGTATTACCTATATTAAATTGCTTACCACCTCAGAGAGAGGGAAAGGAAGGGAGAGAGAGAATTTGAAACTCAAAACTTTAAAAAAAAGAATGTTAAAATTGTTTTTATGTGTAATTGGGGAAAATGAAATATTATTGATAAAAAATGAAAAGAGTACATGCAGCTATATCACTATCAAACGTCCCAGAATTTTCATTCCAAGTCAAGGCAGGTGATATTGATTAGCTAAAACAGGCCAAAAATGTATTTACCTTCCTACATCATCCTTTAAGAGGTAAAAAGGCCCAATATCCAGGGGTGTTTTTAATCTCAAAGAAGGAAAACCATTGACTATAGCAGCCTTATTCTACAATTATCCCCAAAAAATGTTTAATAAAGATTAGAATGGAAATTTTTAGGATGTATTCATACCTTAAACTACACACACACACAATGTTTAAGGTATAAATATACCCTCTGTGCGTGTATAGATGATAGATAGATTCCCTTTGTTAAAGGGTAGAGGAATTAAGAAGATAACAAAAATCAAAAATAACTTTCTAAAAACAATATGAGATAAACAAAGTTTCTTATATTTGTTTATCATACTTCAGATTTATTTCTGCTAATCTACACAATCTTCTCATGTTTTGTATAATTAATAAAATATAATTTATCACTTGATTAACTGCAAATGAACTCTAAAATATAACCCCAATTTTACTCTTCGGCCTAATATATTAAGCTTCTCCAAGGTGATTTCTAAATTACACTATATATGACTGTATCCTGCAATGAATTCTAGTAATTATTTGTTCCATTTTCACCTGGAATGCAATTTTACATTAAAAATGTTTTGGCCTGCCTAAATTATTGCTTTAGTAGTTTTTCTGACTGTATTTTTAAAATTGGAATACATATATATACATACATACACATATGTGTTACACACATAAACATATATATGTATACATACATATCTGTGCATACATACATATTGTATGTATAGCATCATGTATTTCTCTAGCCCACTAAATCCCATCAAAATATAATTCAATAAATCCTTCAGGATCAAAAGCCACAGCTCAGTTTAGCCCTCACCCTAGACACATATATCATTCCCTTTCTAGAAAAGCAACCATGGCAACTCCATAATGGAGTTTTTTTCATTCTTTCTCACTTATCTAATCTCCATAAATAACTGCTATGAACCAAGCTCCAGCCTCAACTTGTTGAAATGAATGCTGTTTGATTATATCTACATATATATATGTATATATGTATATGTGCGTGTGTATATGTATATATGAAGTAATTTTCTTAGTAAATATTTAGATCTTTGCTAGAGCTATATGAGTTTGCTGGCCTCACTAAAGCAAGTTCATCATTCACAATTACTTCACATTTTACAAATGACTACAAGGCTTGACATACTGTGTACAAGAGCACAAGGGGTAGAGGGGTGGGGGGCAGAATGGAGCAGTGGAGTGCTGCCATACAGCAATATTTAAAAGACAACTCATGTGTTCAGAGCTGTCGGATTTGGTCTGGGATCACTTTAATTAACCTTTTACTCCAAATTCACCAGGACCCCTTATTATCTGTAATACCTAATCCTTTTCACAGTGGGGAAGAATGTTTAAAGCATCATTTTCTGCTCTTCAATGCTCAATAAACATCCCTCTCACCTTCTTTCCTTTACATGAACATGGACCAGATGAGAGACAGCATGGCATCGTTTATATGGTACATGTCAGGGGCCCTGACAGAAAAAACGTCCTGCTGGTTTGGCATGACATTTGGCATTTTGTAGCTTGCCTGTCTCTGCAGGCCCTAGGGTATATTCAGGCATTCAGCCAAGATTCGAGGAGTTGGAGTGTGGGGCTATTTGCCAGGGTCCAAAACAGGCAAGTAGTTCACTTTAACACATTTTGAGACTCCCATGTTTATTAAAGCATTTGCTGTCTAAAAGCAGAGCACTGCTAAGAATCTAGAAACAGGAAAAAGACACTCCCAGTGGGATGTCCCAGAGTTAAACTTCATCCCTGAGCATAAAAATCATTGTGAGGGATATATATCCAATTTCCATCCTGTCACCCCAAGGGGGATTTTCATGAAAGCAACCAAAGCACTTTGAAAAAAAGGGGGGCCACAAAGTCTAGAGGTCAGGGCTTTGCACCCAAAGAGAGAGTGCTGAGCTAGGTAACCAACTATACCACTAGTAGCTATGCATAAATCACTTGCCCTTCCTGCCCCAGGCTATATGCAAACAGAAAGGGAGCCAAAGCAAGTGCCTTATTTATTCATTCATTCATTCACCAAACATTTGTTCAATGTGTATTATGTTCAAAGAACTTTAATTCAGATTAGAAATGCACTTAAGCTTTTAAAATATCTAGGGAATGGAAGCAATTTGTCCTTTTGGGTTTGCAGGCTAGGTACTGGTAAAGGCTAGAGGGGAGAGGAGCCTGTAATTAGTTAAATAATTACTTTAGTTTCCCACACATGGTTAATGGATCCTCGATTTCCAAACAGAAAGTTGTAAATATGTTGTGCACAGTAAATAGCATCTTACTCAGGTTTTCATTTTTTAAAATTTAGATAGAACCTTAGATAGAAATAATCTAATCCAACTCACTCAACCTGTTTGGAAAAGATAAATTATGTCACTGTTTACCATGAAGATAATGAGTTATTATTATCATCACATTTTCAAAATGATTTTCTAAGTAAATATGCAGCAAGGTATGATATGTACGAATAATCACAAAATTCTAAGGATTCAATAGTTCCCTTAACACATAGCATGTCAGGCCTGAAGTCAGGAAGACTCAACTTCCTGAGTTCAAATCAGGCCTCAGGCACTCACTAGATGTGTGACCCTGGAGAAGTCATTTAACCCTGTTTGCCTCAGTTTCCTCATCTGTAAAATGAGCTGGACAAGGAAATGGCAAACACTCCCACATCTTTGCCAAGAAAACCCCAAATGGGTTCATGAAGAATCAAACATGACTGAACAACAATAAAAATTCACTATGTAATGATATTTCTAGGGATGGATGCATCTTTGGTATGTATATTTTGTTGTTTTTCTGTCATTTTCAGTCATGTCCAACTCTTCATGCCTTCATTTGGGGTTTTTTTGGCAAAGATACTGGAATGGTTTGTCATTTCCTTCTCCAGTTCATTTTACACTTGAGGAAACTGAGGCAAACAGGGTTAAGTGACTTGCCCAGGGTCACACAGCTAGTAAATGTCTAAGGCTAGCTTTGAACCAGAAGATGAGTCTTCCCAAATCCAAGCCCAGAACTCCATCCACTGTACCACCTAGCTGCCCTTTGGTATGTATAACTGGATAGCTGTTCTCCCTCTGTACTTGGATTTTTCTACATTAAAATATATTCATGTAAAATAAAGCAAATTACACAAAAATCAATGGTAACTCTCTCAAGGTTCAACATTCTGGTCAGTTATCAGAATCATTTGGAGAAGTTAGTGTGGTGCTGTGTGAAAAAAATAAAGCAAAATACTCAAGTTGCAGTCACAGAAATTCAGGATTTCTGATCCCAGCTCTATCACGATTACTTGTGACCTCAGTTACCTCATGTGTAATATAAATGGGATGGACTAAACTCAGTTCCCTTCCAACTCTCAATCTCTGACCCTATGAATTCTAAGAACAACTTCAAAATACCAACTGAAACCAAATCAGACAAAAAGTTCTCTAAATTAAGTTTTATCTAGGTTCAAAGTTATTAATAATTTTTATTACTGCTACTACTAGTAGTAGGATTCACATAGCTGCATTCTTCCAAAAGAGCATGATGTAGTAGATTGAGGACAGACCTTAGAACATGGAAGACTCAAGTTCAAGTCTTGCCTGTTAAATATACTGTCTGTGCCTACAGGTAGATGGATCACTTCATCTCCTAGTGCCTCAGGCAACTCTCTAAGAGTGTAAATGATAGGTGCATTCTCAACCTATATTATGGAGAGAATATCTGCCCTGGGAGTTCTCAATGCTGATGAATTAACAAACCTAGATTCATTTTTCCAAAAAACTAAAAACTCTTTCTATGGTATTGGAAAAACGTTTTCCCTTAAAGGTATGAACCTTGAAGGGGGCATGGCCCAGGAAGCTTGAGAGAGATGTATGGCAGAGTCATTTCTCCCTAACCCCACTAATTGCTTTAGACATAGTGCCACCCATCCTTAGCTTCCTAGCAGACTTCCTTCTTCTAAACTCCTTCCCTGTACATTCATTCAAGGATTTTCCCCTTAAAATCCTCAGTCTCTCATACCCTTCTCAGTATCTCCCCAGTGTCATCACCTCCCAAACATTTATTCATCCCTCTTTCCCTGCCTATCCTCTCTATCAGCTGTCAGTACAACTGGACGCATGACCACAGATCATGCTTAAAAGTTTTCTTTATTGTACCCCCAGCATAAGCTTAAGCATACCAGAGAATCCAGGAGTGGGGTAAAAGCTTGAGCACCTAAGTCACTGAGAATGCAGAGAATTCCTAATTTCTTCCTGAAGGGGAAGAAAACAATCAAAAACATCCTCTCATTTAGTCTCATTGCATCCTTTTGAGGCAGAATTAGGTAGGTATTAGTATCCCCATTTTATAAAGTAGACAATAGCCCAGAGTTTAAGTGACATCCACAGTGTCACACACAGGAAGTCGGTAACTGAGCCAAGAGCTGAATCTGGTCCTATTCCTATTCTAATACTCTATTTTTGCATTTGTCAATGAAAGCTATCACTTCCGGAAACAGAACCCAGTGTATTCAGTAACTGTAAGTGAAGAAAAGAGAATGGTACCTTGTGTAAACTGAGTGACGCTGTGATTGCCTTTCCCCAGGTTGAAGAGAAAGCCATGGTGTGGGGCTCCTGTCACAATGAACTTGAGAGAAATGTGCAAGCTGTCCTTGTCCTCCACTTTCAGTATTTTGTTTGTAATCATGAAACCCAAGTGTCCAGTTGTCAAAACGCGAAGGGTGGGGGCACCTTTTTTCACCACAATTTGAGGTGAGCTGTTGTCCACAGCAATCACCCGGATTTTCATCATTTGGGGTCTCCTTGTTTCAAATACAGTATCAGGAAAAACATAGAAACCAGCATGTGTGCCATCAGTCACAGTGAAGGAGAAGCTATCTTCAGTTGACTCTGTCCCATCATGTTTGTAGCTAATCAAATTTTCATTCAGGTCCTGTTTGGTGAAGACCATAACAGGCCTGGTATTATTGAATAAGAGGTGACCGTGAACAGGTACTTGAGTGACAGTGAATTTCAAGAGATGATCAGGAGTATCTCTGTCTTCTACAGTGAGTTCAAAGGGAGTGATCAGCTTATTTTCACTTTCACTCACCACCAGATTATGAATAGTGACCACTGGCTTCTTGTTATCTACATCACTAATGGAGATCCGGAAAGTCCGAAAGACAGAGTTACGTCCATCAGTAACTTCAAACTCAAAGCTATCCATTTTCACCTCATCATCAGATGTGTGAATGTAGTAAATTTTGTTCCCTGCAAGCTGAAGCTGAGTGAAAGAAGTGATGGGCACTCCTGATTGATCTGTGCACTCCAAGTGACCCCTCATAGGGGCCCTGGTGATGCTAAAAACTAAATTTTCATCAGGACTGTTGAGGTCACTGGTGCTCAGTAAGTCCGTTGTGAGTGTTACCCTGCCACCTTCTTTTAAAGAAACTCCTTTGCTTATAACATCTGGGAAAACCATGTCAATGCTACCAATGGACACATAAAAATATCGGTCAATGAGGGGATTTATTCCATCAGTCACATCAAATTTGATCAGATCCCGAACACCCTCCTTCCCCAAATGCATATATTGAATTAAATCTCTGTCCACTTCATCTTGGGTGAAATTCATGCCCAGGGTGATGTTCTCAACTGCACCATCAGGCCTTCGTCTTTGTAATAGGCCATGCCCTGGTCCATAACGAATAATATAAACCAAACTTTTGTCTTCAGAATCTAAATCAGTTGCCATCAGCACCCTGTTGCTGATAATTTTGGTTTCTCCCATTTCAATTTCTAGTCCATTATTGATAGTCATTCTAGGGGTCTCATCGTCAACAGGAATGACCAATATGATCACCCTTTTCTCCACTGAATATTTGCCATCAGTTAGTTTTATAGCAAAGCTGTCCTCCTGAGTCTCAGAGTCATCATGCTCATAAATAATACTAGAACTCTCAATGATCTGATCCAGGGTGAAACTTTCCACCAAAACTGTACCATTTATCAACTGGTTCATGATGTGACCATGGGAGGGAAAACGGGTGATAACAAAAGTCAGATCATCTGCGGGAACATCTCCATCAGCAGCATTGAGGATGGGAGTATCGATAACCAGACTCATGCCTTCCATCACCATAAATTCTCGCATAAACATTTCTGGCTGCTCGTCATTAGTTGGAATGATCACAATGGGAAAAAAATGTCTATGAGAAAAATTAATTCCATCTGAACAACGGAATGCGAATCGATCTTCCACTGGTTCCACACCCTTGTGGATACTCTGGACATAATAAATATGTCCCTGTTTGAGATCTTTTAGAGTGAAGGCACTGATGGCTATTCCTGCTCTTGATTTCTCTGAGCCTGGAGCTGGGGAAATATTTTCAACATATCCTGAAGTAGGCTGAGTAACTATTGTACATAAAATGTCATCATTAGGGGAATCAATATCCTCAGCATTTATATGAGAAGTGGTAATTACCCTTTTATCACCCTCTACTACCATAAATTGCTCCCCAACAGTGACCTCTGGGGCCTGATTATCAATGGGGAGAATGGTCACCAACACAGTAACCCCCTGCACAATGTTGCCACCAATCCGCCACTCCTGAGACATATCTGACAATGTCAGGTTGAAAGAATCCTCTTTGGGAAATGGGCCTATTTCACCACTGGTGTGGGCATAGACAACGGATCCCTCTAGGATATCCCTCTGTGAAAACTGCTCAGCTGGGACTCCATTGACCAAGATTTCCCCATATACTGGGGGGGTTTCCAAGAGAAAAGTCAGCATCAAATCATCAGTGTCCTCATCAGTACCCTTGATTACATGAGCTGTGATTTCAGCAGCTTCATTTTCTAACACATCTAGGTAGGAGCCCAAGGTGCCAGCAGGCAAGGACAGAATGGGTACCTCATCATCTACTGGGCGTACATTTGCTCTGAGAGTGATGGGTACCACATGGAGGCCATCGCTCACTGCTATAGAGCAGCTGTCGCTAGGGGACTCATCCCCATTGTGGACATAAGTGACCCTGCCTCGAACAATGTCCTCCAAGTGAAAGAGTTCACCCACTACTAGCTTCCTTTGGCTTAACTGCAATTGACCATGCTTGGGAGCCTGAGTGAGGGTGAAGGAGATATGGGTAGCATCAGTGTCCACATCAGTAGCATGTAGCTCAGTTTCACTCAGGATGTGCTGGCCCTTCTCCTGGATAGTGAAGCCTGTATTGAGGATCTCAGGGGGTTGATTATCCACTGGCTGAAGATAAAAAGTAAAGGTCCCTGGAACCATATTCCCAGCCTGGTCCTCTACCCGGTACTGGAACTGGGCTACCCGAGCAGCCACCCCCAGTTCCTGGTCTGGGGGTTTATAAGCAATTTTGTGGTGATTGATCTGGGCCTGGGTGAAATGGGTCACTGCAACTGAGGGGTTATCAGTCAAAACCAATGTGCCCAGTGGGGCCGGAGAATGATTTTCATCTGTGTCTGTGGGGGGCTGAGTCACAATGTAGCGCAGTTCTCGGTCATCTGTGTCCAGATCAGTATAGCGCAGCCACTTCTTTCTTAGTGGCGTGAGCTGGTACTCTTGTACCACCATCCTCAGTGGGCAACCACTGCCCAGCTCTGGAGGCAGGCGGTCCACAGGATGAATACGCAGCACAAACTTTTGTAGTCCTGATTGGTTGGGCGGGTCATGGTCATCCTGGACTCTGAAGACAAACTGGTCCATGACAGGACCCACTCCAGGACTGTGGGGACCGATGTGCCGGTAAAACAGTCTCCCCTCGACAATGTCCTGCTGTCGCCACTCTATCACTGACCTCTCATATAATGTACCCTTCTGGGAGTCCACCACTTGCCTCCAGGGGCCTCCAGTAAGCTCCTCCCCGTCTCTGGGTGGATGGGTCTGGCGGAGTAGCAATTGTCCAGTTGATGAATAGGGGGGCTCCAACACAAAAAGTATCATAGAGTCATCAGAGTCAATGTCAGTGGCACTCAAAGCCAGTGGTGGAATTGGAATAGTATCACCCTCAGCCAGCACCAGTCCAGTATTAGCATTGAGGACAGGTGGCTGGTCATCCACAGGTACCAGGGTAATGGGAAAGAGAAATTGCACCTGGTGCTGTCCTCCTCCATCTACCATTCGAAGCACCAGGTTATCGCTCAGAGAGCCATCACTATCATCATGCTGGTAGACTACCTGCCCAGCCTGCAGCTCAGCTACTGTGAAGTGCTTTCGTGGTGGTCCAGAAACAGGATCTCTACTAGGGGAACCCAAGAGGGCCAGATGCCCATGCTGAAGGCCAGCCACCACCTCCAGCTGCACAGCATCGAGGTCGTCCTCATCACTGATAACCAGATTGGAGGGTCCACTGCCTGGGGGGCCAGTGAGGGGCCGGGACTGACCCTCGTAAAGGATAAGGCCAGTATTTCTGGTGACTACGGGAGCCAGAGTGTTCATGGGCTTCACAACCACCATGAAGGCAAAAGGATCTGAAGCTGCACCCTCTGGATCTACCACTTCCAGCTCTAGTTCAAAAAGACGCTCTTGGTCAGAATCTTCTGCTGGGGGCTGGTAAGCAATTTTGAGGAGCCGCAGGTCCCGCTGGGTGAAGGAAGATAGAGGTAAGCTGCGGTCATCGGTGCTCACCAAGTAGCCTTGACCTTGCTGGAACGGCGAAGTGAGATTGAAGACCAGCAAATCAGGGTCTGATTCAGAATCCTCAGCTGCCAACATGTCCGGTGTCAGGGCAGTCAGCACAAATTGGTCCACCTCCATCATCATCATGGCAACAAAACTGGGCTTAGGTGGTGTGTTCTCCGTGCCTCCCCGGATCCTTACCAGCACCTGAAAGTGCTCTCGTTTCAAAGACGGGCTTCCTACTGGGGCACCCCTGGGGTGCAGCTCCACGATCATGGGCACCCAATCTCGATTTGGGGAGCGACCGGGTGCTGTATGCAAGTATCTCACCCCCAGTTCCAGGAAAGCATTGCAGTCCATCATCTGAGGCTTCTCCAATCCCTCTCCCCCTCCCCAGTCCCTCTCTGCTCCTAGAGCCTGTGGATAGTGAAGCAGTTTCCCATAGCGCGGAAGAGCCCCCAGCCCAGAGAGAATGCCAACCCTGCATTCCTCTGTCTCGGGCAGGTAAGTGAATTCCAGACTACGACGATCTAACGGGTTACTAGTACCCAGAAGCTCCTCTACGACCAGGGGCAAGTTCCTGGTCACTATCTCCAACTGGGTAAAGAGTACCTCCACCTCCAGCACCAGGGGCAGCACCACTGACCCGCTGGGAGTATCATAGCGCAGCTGCAATCGGACTCGGTCCCGTGAAGGGCTGCGTGCGCCCAGGTGCGAGTAGCTCACCTCTCCAGGTCCAAAGTCACAGGGAAACCGCTTGGGACTGAGGTGACCAGGCAGCTGAGCCAGCGCGTCGTTGCCCAGCACCACCACCTGGCAACGATCCCCCGGCTGCACCTGCAGCACCAAGTCATGCAGAGGGTCCAGCCAGACCGCGCGTCCGAACGGCACCCGGAGTCCGCGGTTGGCCAGCACTATGACCTCTTCTGCTGGGGCACCCGATGGCCCAGTGAAGCCTGGAGACAGCAACGCTGAGCTGGGGCCATCAAGTTGAGCGGAGACCCACCTCGCTAGTGACAGAATTAGGAGTAAGAGCCAGGGCAGCGGATGCACGCGGAGTGGCCACGAGGTGACAGAGCGAACAGTCCCCGGCTGCGCTGGAACGATCCCGAGAGTTCCTGCAGCTCTGCTCACGCCGTGGCGCATGATGCCGGTCCTTACTTAGACTACGGAGGTGCGCCTGAGAGCCAGCAAAGTCGGCTTCCCTAGAAGGAGCGAGCAGCACCCCTGGGAAGCGGAGGGGGCCGAACAAATTTGCGGCGTTCGCAGAAGTAACTGCACGGGGCGGAAAGCGCAATGCAATTCAGACTGGCACTGCTGCTCAAAGGACGGCTCCGCCAGGGCCGAGCCCCGCCAGTTCCACGGTCTCCACGGCTTCTGACTCCTTTGCTAGGGTAGCACTACAAACTGAGTTTTTCCCTGTCCCCTCCTTTGCAGGTCCTAGAGGACCCGGGGCGGTGAGACAAATCCCGCCCCTCGCCCCCCTTGCTCTTGCCTGTCAGAGTGACCAATTGATCCTCTGGAGAGGCGGGACCCTCATAGAGGATTGGGTGCTAGCTACTACCAATCAAGTCGAAGGCAGAGGCGGGGAAAGGGTGGGGTGAGTGGAAGGGGAGAGAAGCTGCAACAGGTTGTTCTCAACGATCGTGGGGAGAAAGACTTTGGCTCCGAACCAGCTGGGAGCTCCCAGGACTAGCAGGCTTCCCCTACTCTGCAATGCTCGGGTTCTGGTTGCTGGTGGAGGACGGCGAACATGCTGCACAGACCGAAGTTCATAGGATCATTTTCCTTTGGGCTTTCACTAGAATTCTGAAGTACAGCCGTTCCCTTTAGAAAAGAGGTGGGGATGGAGGGGGCAGGAAACTGGATCTAAAGCTTGAACTCAACTATCCTGGGCCAGTCCAGAAACCAAGGCAGTTCAGGATGACCGCTTGCAGATTTTCAGGTGAACAACAACTTGTGTTGATAAGAAAAGAGCCAAAACTTGCCCCGCATTTCTTCTCTCCTTTAAGAAACACAATGGACACATTACTGAGTGTTGGGTGGCTTTACAAGTCCCTCCTTCCCCACCCCCTTTGCTATCAAAGTTCACAAACTAAGAGAAAGGGGCACTTGGAATGCGTGAGAAATGCAGTCTGAGCACAGTCCTGAAAGAACCAAATTAAGGAACGAGCTGCAGAGAAAGTGGCCCCAGGCGCTCAAAAAGCCGAGAAGGGCTTGAAGAGCTGTCATTAGAGATATTCCTGTTCCCCTTGCAATAATTAGACCAAGTACAAACTAAATCTACTTGTCAGCATCACATTTCTTTGCATGTAAAAAGAATTGATAAATATCCGGAGGGCAAGCTAAAATAAATTAGATCAAGTTTCACAGTAGTCAGAACTCAAAGTTTGAGCTCTTCCTGCCCTCTTGTGTTTATACCTTTTCATTGATATTTATTTCTTTTTTTAAAAAGTCATTAATAAAATTTCATGTGTATTCCTTCCAATAGTTTGGTAAGTTTGCTTATCATTAGCAAAATATTTTATCTAACTCACAAGAAAATAAAAATTGACCAGTCATTAGCTCCCTGTATACTTTAGCCCAAAGACACACTTGGGGTTTGGGAGACTGACCATACAGGAGGGTTGGGGTTGGGAGAGGTGGTTACAGGAATAAGAAATATTTATTTTCAGTTAGTCTATATTTAAGCTATAAAATGTAAAAATAGGTGACTTTCAGTTTTTGTTTTATGATTTTATTCTGAATTTAGGATCATAGACAAGCAATAACCTTAGAGATCATTTAGCAAGTCAAGAAATCAAGGCCCAGAAAGATGAAACAGTTTCCTCAAAGTTCCATAGCTCCTTAATGGCTGAATCAAAACTAGAATCCAGGTATCTTTACTACTCTTACAACATTCTTTCATCTACATCATGGATATTTCATGATTTTATCTGTTATATAGCTCCCTGTACACAAAAAGTGTGTTGTAAATAATGAATGTTGTAGGGACTTCAGGCAAGACAAACACACTAATACACTGTGGGTGGTGCTACAAATTGGTTCAACTATTTGAGAAACATTTTGGAATTATGCTTCCAAAAGGGATTAAAATAAGTATACCTTGTGAGCCAGATATCTCATCATTAGGCATATTCTTCAAAGATATGACACAAAGAAAATCCCACATATATCAAAATATTCATATCAACACTTTAGTGGCAGCAAAGAACTAGAAACAAAGTAGATGCTCCCCAATCGGGGAATAGCTAAACAAGTTGTGCTATATTAATATAATGAAATGTTACTATGCCATAAGCAAAAATGAATAGGAAGAATTTGGAGAAACATGGGAACCTTTGTTTTAACCGGTGGAGTGAGAAGGAAGCAGAAACAAGAAAACAGAAATGCCCAGTGGCTACAACAATGTATATGAGAAAAGCAAAAAACAAACAAAAAAAGGAAAACAGAGAAAAAAGAAAGGAAAGAAGGAAGACACTAAATTCTATGTAGTCATATTGGCCAAATTTGGCCCTAGAAAAGAAATGAAAAAAAAAAGTCCCTCCTCTTTGCAGAAGTAGAGGGAAACGGGTGTAGAATATTGCATAGATTACTAAGTTACCTTGGTATGTTTAGTTTTGCTGAGCTAGTGTTTCTCTTTTTTTTTTTTTATCCTTGGTTACAAGGGATGAAGGAGTCTCCAGGTTGGGGAATGGTGAAGGATATATTAAAAAATAAAGATAATGTAAAAACAAAATATCTCTCAAAAGATTTTTTTTAACTCTCTGAACTGTTCATTTAGACATTTAGACAAGTGGCTTAAGAAAGTCTTCACATTTTGCAAAACAAGAATTAAATGGTTTAGAAAATATATAATTTGTTATTGAGGCACTGAAGTGGTGTAGTGGATTGAGCAGTTGACCCGGCCTTAGGGAGCCCTGAGTTCAAATTCAGCCTCCAAGACTAGCTGTGTGACTGTAGTCAAGTCACTAAATCTATCTGCTTCTGTTTCCTCCCCTCTGACAGGTGGGGATGATAATAATAGCACCTGCCTCCCAAGGTTGATGTGAGTATAAAATGAGATAATATTTATATAGGGTTTTGCAAATGTGAAAGTGCTATAGAACTGTCATTGTGTTATTACTGAAATACAGAAAAGAAATCTACATTCCTTGTCGTTGTTCATTCCAGTCTGACCCTGAGACCCTATTTGTTTTTTTCTTGGCAGAGATACTGGAATGGTCTGTCATTTTCTTCTCCAGCTCATGTCATAGATGAAGAACTGAGGCAGTCAGGGTTAAGTGACTTGCCTAAAGGTCACACAATGTCTGAGACTGGATTTGAACTCAGATCCTTCTGACTCCAGGGCTAGTGCTCTATACACTGTACCACCTAGCTGCCCCCAGCCTTTGCTTCTAAACCTCTAGTGGGAACTTATTTCCTTTAAAGGCAGTCTATTCTGTATTTTGGATAACTGTAATTGTTAGCAAATATTTCCTTAGTTCAATTCAAAATTTGTCTCTCCTGTCCTCTAGGGTCAAGCAGAACTCGTCTAATCCCTCTTCTGTGTGACAGCGCTTGAAATAGTTGGAGGTAATGATGTTGTCTGTGACAAGCAGACAAGTAGCAGAACTCAACTTAGACATAGCTTCTTTTCATTCCTTTAGATGAGATTGGTTCAAGAAAGGAGCCTGTCAGATGTTGGAAGGTCTAAAGTTCTCATGAAAGGGAGAAAAATCTAAATGGCCATTTTACAGCTATTAACTTTTGCTTTAGAGACTATTCAGCATTGAAATGGGTGCTTAGAGATCTTCTAATCTTTGTCGTTGTTCAGTTGTGTCTGACTCTTCCTGATCCCATTTGGGGTTTTTGTTGGCAAAGATACTGGAGGGGTTTGCCATTTCCTTCTCCAGCTCAAGAAACTGAGGCAAACAGAGTTAAGTGACCTGCCCAGGGTCACAGTTAGTAAGTGTCTGAGGCCAGACTTGAACTCAGGTCTTCCTGACTTTCAGGCCTGGCAGTCTATCCACTGTGCCATCTAGCTGCCCTCTTTTAGTCTAACCTCATTTTAAAGATAAAGAAATTAAGGACCAGAGAGATTCAGTAACTTACCCAAGGTCATACAGCAAGGTGGTAGTCTTTGGAATCCCATCCTTGTTTTCTTTCCTTTGTGCCACACTACTTAGGAATAAAGTTAACCCTTTCATATTATTGCATGGAGCTGAAGTTGTCTCCACTAAGCATTCTTCTCACATATTGACATTATACATGGTTCAAATCCACACTTAGAGGGAAAAAAATATATGCCCACTAGAGGCAGCTAGGTGGTGTAGTTCATAGAGTGCTGGGCCTGGAGTCAGAAAGAACTGAGTTTGAAAACACCCTCAAACACTTAACAGAGGTGTGACCTTGGGCAAATCACTTAACCTCTGTGCCTCGGTTTCCTCAACTGTAAAATGGAGATAATAACACTTACCTCCCAGAGTTGTGTGTGTAAAGCACTTAGTATAGTACCTGTGACATAGTATTTAATAAATATATGTTTCCTTCTTTTCAATCCATATAAACAATTCATATGTTCTGTTTTCTGAGAGTTCAAGTAGGTTTTAGAGTCTGCTAGGTAGCCTTTTTAAAATTTGCAAAGTCTATATTATATAATTCGATCCTTTAAAAAACCCTGTGAAGTATGTGCTATTATTATACCATTTTATAGATGGAGAAACTGAGACTGAGAAAGGTTGAGTGACTTGTTCAGGATGACATAGTTAATAAGTGTCTGAGATAGTTTTTGAATTTAGACCTTCCTAAGCTTTCTCAGCTTCAGCACTCTGTCTGATATACTACTTAGAACGTAGGAGATGCACTGCTTATTTGTGCCCATTATACATCTCCCTTTTGCCTTTTGGGCATCCTTAAATTTTCATTCTTTAGATTGTAAGATGTTGCAAGATTCGAAACCATAGAGTGTCGTTTGGAGAATGTTTCCATTTAAAAGACAAATTTCTTTGTAAATCTTTACAGATTTGTGGGAATTCAGTATTGAAGGAAACTTCTTTGGCCATATAGTCTAACCCGGGGTGGGCAACATGTGGCCTTGAGGCCAGCTGTGTTTTTTTAGGTCCTTGGGTGCGGCCTTTTGATTAAGTCCAAGTTTTACAGAACAAATTCTTTTATTGAGGGGATTTCTTGTGTGAAGTTTGTTTGAAGTTTCTGTCAAAAGGCCACACTTGAGGACCTAGAGAGCCACATGTTGCCTCAAGCCTGCAGGTTTCCCACCCCTGGTCTAACTGAGAATTCCCACTATGATATGCATGACAAGTATCCATCTACCTTCAGCAAGGGGAAGCTCATAATCTTCTGAGACTCATTATCTTCTGTTACTTTGAGGGGCAGGTAGGTGGTACGATGTGGCCTTGGACAAGTCACTTAACCCTGTTTGCCTCAGTTTCCTCATCTGTAAAATGAGCTTGAGAAGGAAATGGCAAACTATTCCAGTATCTCTGCCAAGAAAACCTTAAATGGGGTCACAAAGAGTCAGGCATGACTGAAACAACTAAACAATAACAGCATGTTACTTTGGGAAAACTCTGATAGTTAGAAACCTTTTCCTTGTCTAAAGCCTAAACTTGCCTCTGACTCTTTAATCCACTCCTCCTACTTCTGCCCTCATTAGCCAAAAAGAAATTATCTGTTTCCTTTTCCACATGACAGCCCTTCAAGTACTTGAAGGCAGCTATCATATACCCCCCAGTCTTTTCTTCAGGAAAAAAAAAATCTCCATTTCTTTTAATGGATCCTCATATGATGTGAACTCAGAGTCCTTCACCAACCCAGCTACCCTCTTCTGGGTGCTCCGTCAAATTCTTTCTTGAATTGCAATCCCTAGAAAGGAACTGAATACTCCAGTTAGTCTCACCAGGACAGAAGAGTATCACCTCTTTATTCCTAGAAGTTACGACTTTCAAAGGAATCCAAGACTGCGTATGTGTGTGTATATATATATATACATACATATGTGTATATGTATATATGCATACACACACAAATATGTATATACATACATACACACACACACTTATGTTGGTCCTCAAAGAGGACCAAAATGACACCACTATGTTAGTCAAGTTATGATGCGTCCGACTAGCTGATCAGACCAATACAAACTCAGAGGGCTCTACCACAGGTTGGGCACAAATAGCTCACGTGAATATTTGGGGTGGATTCTCTAAATTTGTACATTTTGCATTTCTTTTAAGCTACTTCAATTTTGCTTTGCTCATAGAGGACAGCACCTTCTCTGATGAGGGAATGCCATGCTGGGAGGTCCTGTGCCAGTGTCTCCCATGTCACATAATCAATTCCAAAGTTCTTAAGAGAGACCTTGAGAGTATCCTTGTATCACTTCTGACCACCATGTGAGTGTGTGCACTGTGTGAATTCTCCACAAAATAGTCCTTTAGGTAAGTGTACGTTTGGCATTCAGATAACATGGCCAGCTCGTTGTAGTTGTACTCTCTGCAGTAGAGTCTGAATGCTTGGCAGTTTAATTCAAGAAAGGACCTCAGTGTCTGGTATGTTAATCTGCCAGGTGATCTTCGGAATCTTCCTAAGACAATTCAAATGGGAGCAATTCAGTTTCCTGGCATGGTGCTGGCAGACTGTCCAGGTTTCACAGGCATACAACGATGAGGTCTTCAGTTTGTAGTAGTCTGTATGGATCTGTAGACCTTCAGTTTGGTAGTCAGTCTAATACTTCTTCTCTCCCATGTTTTCCTTCAGAGCCTCCCAAAAACAGCTAGCTCTGGCAATGTGTGTGTCAATCTCTTTATCAATGTGTACATCCCTAGAAAGTATACTACCAAGGTAAGTGAACTTAAGCACAGCATTCAAAACTATGTAAATATATGTGTATATGTGTATATTATATATTATATACATATACATACATACATACATATATTACTCATGAATCCTAACTCTCCATTCAGTACTCTCTTCTGCAGCTCTGCCAACTTTGGTTCTCTCAATGTCTGCTCTTCAGTGCCCTCTTGATGTCTGCTGCCTCAATGTCTTCCTCTCAGTCCTGCTGCTCTCAGTTCTGCTTCCATTCAATTCTGCTCCTCTTCAATTCTGGGCTCTCCTTTTATACAGTCCTAGCTGGCATCTGATTGGCTAGAAATCAGGTCTCTGATTGGCTGAATTCACAATTGACTAGAACTAAGTGCACATACCATTGGCTCTGGCCTTAGCAACTCCCCTTAGGGCCCTGAGGGCTTCACACTCAAATTGACTTAGTACCTAGTAAGCAGAGGCTTTAGGCCTACTTTCAAACAAAGTTACAATCAAGCTTTCCTACCTAGCCATACTTGAGGCCTATTGAATGGGTGGGGAAGATCTTTGATCACGTTAATGCTACGGTATATTTATAAAGTGTTCTTATATACTCTGATTAGTATATTTTCAAAATATACTAATGCCACAGTGTGGCATGGTGGATAGCAAATTGGCCTCAGAGCCAGGAAGAACTAGGTTCAAGTCCCACTTCCGAAACATATTGGCTATATGACCCACTTCACCTCTCATTGCTCTGAGAGTTGTAGAAAAATGATCAACCTGCATTGATAGTAAGTTTCCTTATCTGGGGGTTCTCTATATCAGTGAAATCATGGGTCCAGTTTCTACACCTATCTAAGAGAGAACAGACAAATTTTAGATTTAGAAAGAATATTTTGTGATCTGCAGGATCTGGGGAGATTTTGATGATCAGTTTGGCACAGTGGAATTAGTGCTGGTCTGGGAATCAGAGGTTCAGATCTTGTCTCTGAAGCTTATTTTTGGGTATGACCTTGAGCAAGTCACTTATTCCTCCCATGCCCCAGTTTTCTCATCAATAAAATGAGGGGGTTGGACTGGATGACTGCTGAGGTTCCTTTTGACTTAGAACTGTGATCTTCTTTGGGTGAGCTGCATTGTCCTTGCTAAAAACATCCTTCACAAAATGCCACAAGGCCCTCATTTTTTTTTTAAATTCCAAACCTTGCTTTAGAAGTCTCATTTGAGAAATGTCATAATCCAAATACTCCTTGACCCTTACCTGCACTACATGTCACTGAGTTGGTTTTTGACTGGGAAAAAACAGATCAACTGGGCGATCAACAAGGCTTCCTTTTGGCTTCAGGGTTTTCCTTTCTTCCCTTTTAAATCTCAACTCTGTTTGACTTGTAAGAATTGATAAGATCAGCATCCAAAGTATGGTAGTATCCTGGAAGGGTAGAGTTCACTAGTTTGTTTGGGGTAGGAAGAGGCCTGTGCCACAATTAGGTTTAAGTAGCCTGAAAAAAGTCAATAATCTGTATTTTTTAAACGTTACCTTTTCTTTAAATATTCTTAAGGATTTTGCTGACTTCTTAGTTACTCCCTGTCTTCCCCAATGGCATGGAGCATGTATTGAAAATTGCAATTTTTTCAATAGAAAAAAAAAACCTGAAAAAAATCAAAATCTGTGAAATTTGTTCAATCATTCATCATTCAGTGTAACATGAATGCTGGAGACAAATGGTTAATTTGAAAAAGAGACTCCAGGTAGTAGCAAACTGAGGAAGGGCTTTCATCCATATCCCTTAGGGTAACTGAGATTCCATTTCATTAGAGTGCTAAAAATAAGAATTCATTCATGACAATTAATTTACTGGAGATAAAAATAACACTGTAATAATTTAGAGGTTATGAGAAGGTAGAATAGTGAGAAATTTAATTGCCTAAATTGAAATATCTCCTTATTTACTTGTTAGTATTCTTCTTAAACAGAGGCTGGCACATAGTAAGCGCTTAATAGATGCATGTTGATAGACTGACCAACTGATGCTTACTGACAGTTCCAGACAATATTTTTATGTAATATGTCTGTTTAGACAATAAGTTCATAGATCTTTGTATATGAAGATATCTTTCCTGGGAAAATTGTTTTGAGGACAAATTAAGTTAGTTAGTCTTTCCTTCTCCCACTCCCACTCTCTGTCTCTGACTTTTTCTGTGGGTTTGTCTGTCCATCTCAATGCTGATTGGCACAGAATAGCCCTCCCCTCTCTGGGGTTCATCATGTTGGTACTAGACTTAGTGTGGATGCCAGATCAAGTGGTGTTAGCACCACTGAAGCTTAGAACTCCTGAACTCAAGCAATCCACTGGTCTAAGCCTCCCAGACAGTAGGGACAACAGCCATGAGCTACCACACCCAGTCAGGTTAGCCAGTCTTAAAACACTGAGCAGTCAACTAGGCAGTTAGTCAACAGGTGTTTATTAAATGCTTACTATGTGCCAGGAACTGTGCTAAGCTCTCGATCACAGAAAGGCAGCATTGTCCCTGCCCTCAAGGAGCTCACATCTAATGGATATACATAAATAACTGTTGGCATACAAACTGTATACACAGTAGCTTGAAGGTGATTTCTGAAGGGAAAACACTAACAATTCAGGGAGGAAAGAGCAAAGCAAGGCCTTCCACAAAAAGGTGGAATTAGAATTGAATCTTCAAGGAAACGAGGGAATGGAAGAGTCACAAACTACGCCAGAACTTGAATTTCCTTTACAAATTAGATTAAAGTTGTCAGTCTGAATCCTTTTGTAGAGGCTCAAAGATCTCAAGGCAACCCATTCCATTTGGACACCTTCAATTGTCTAATTGGAAATTCGTTCTTACAAACATCTGAAATCTACTTGACTTCAACAAGTAGAATCTTTTTTATATCCTGAAAGTCTTTAAATACCACAAAACAGCTAACATCCCTCTCCTTTAATCAGATCTTATCAAATTTAACACATTCATTTCCTTGAGCTGGCAAATATTTGACATAAGTCTTCTCCAGGTTACCCTCTTCTGGACAATATATATATTTTCAATATCCTTTCCAAAATATGATGTCCAGAATCAACATTATACTCGAAGTGTGGTCTAAACGCAGCATATCTATTGCCTCTCTAATTCTAGATATGGTGTCTCTATTAATTCAGATTAATGTGCCTTTGGTTTTGGGAGGATGCAGTGGTGCATTGTTGACTTATTTTGAGTTTGCGATTCACCAGCCCTCAGATCTTTTTCATGTGAAATCTTGTCTAGATGTGACCCTTCCATCTCATTAACTTAAATATTTGATTTTTTAAAAACTCCGTTTCATTCTTATTTTACTTCCCCTCACTAACTCAGGATCCTGACTTGTCATTCCATATTTTGACTATCTCTCCCACTTTTCTCTACTATGAAAATAAGGGATAGGTCACCTAGGCCTTCATCCAAATCCTCTCCTCTCCTGTCCTCTTTTGCCCTCTCCTGTCCTTTCCCCTCTCCTCCCCTCCCCTCCTCTCTCCTCCTTTTCTCTCCCCTCTCCTCTCATCCCCTCCCCTATCCTCCTCTCCCTTTCCCTTCTCTACCCCCCCCTCTTTCTCTCTCTCTCCCTCCCCCTCTCTATCCCTGTAGTGATTGGTGTTCTCTCTCTTGGAAGAATCTTTAGTCCATGGAGCAAAAAAGATGCTTCCTCCTTAAAGGATCCAATTATACTGATTGCATAGTTCCAACAATTCAGTAGTCTGTCTCTTTTCCCTTTGTGCCATCATTTTGCACACTCCAAATTTAGGACAGAAGCTTGAATACCTCTTGCTTTCCAAGGATTCTTTTTTTTGCCCCTTTGCTATCTTTGAGAAGAATTTCTTCTATTCTTTCAAGGAAAACTTCACTTTCCCTTTCAAATTAGAAAGTAGGGAGGCATTCCTTCAGCCTCTTTCTCCTTTATCAGGGAGACAAACTTGCATTTTGCATACTTGCAATTATTAATTGGCATTGGGAAAAATATAAACATCTGTAGGCAACTGATATATTCTATTCCATGCTTATTAAAATCCAGGTCATCTCTGTCACTCTTGCTACCAGTTCTCATGGTTATTTCTGTTCATTGTTGGGGTGAGAGTGTGCTTTGTTCCCAGGATTCAGGAAGACCTTGTATTCTACCTCAGATTCTTATTAGCCACAGGACACTGGGCAAGTCACTTAATCTCTTGGATTAAGTTCCCTCACCTGTAAAATTAGGCTAATAATAACACCTAGCTCACAGTGTTGTTGTAAAGATCAAATGATTTTATATATGCAAAGTATTGAAAAACAAAACTGTTATATAAATGTTGGCTATTCCAAGAGAAATCCATGACCCCAGATTACCATAACAACAATTATCATTCACATCAATATTCAGTATCAGGGAATGGAATTTTAAATTTGCTTATTCGATCCAACCTATTCAACAGTCAATGATGTCCAATATTTATTAAACACTTACTATGTGCCAGATATGGTGCTAAATGCTGGGGAAACAAATATGGTGCCTTTTAGCAGGATATAGTATCTTTCCTTATCTCTTTTAGTTAGAGCTATCTTTGCTTTTGCTTTGTCTGAGATTAGGATTGCAACCTCTGCTTTTTTTTACTTTAGCTGAAGCACAATATATTCTGCTCCAGCCTTTTACCTTTACCCTATGTGTATCCCCCTGTTTCAAATGTGTTTCTTGTAAACAGCATATTGTAGGATTATGGTTTTCAATCCATTCAGCTGTCTGCTGTTTATGTCATCCCATTCACATTCACAGTTATGATTGTTATCTGTGTCTTTTTCTCCATCTTATCCCACCCATTTCTGCTTTTATTTCTCCCCTCTCCCTTCCACTCCTCACAAGAGTTTTTACTTTTGACTGCCACCTTCCTCAGTTTACCCCCTCTATTGATTCCCCTCCCTTAGCTTACCCTTTTCCCCTTGCTGCTTCTTCCATCCCTTCTGACCACACTCCCCCTTCTTTCCCTTTTCTCCTTCTACTGCCTGTAGGACGAGTTTTATTTCTATACTTCTCAGAGTATGTTACTCTCTTCTTGTACCAAATCCAATGAGAGAAAAATTCAAATATAGCTCTTCTCCCTTCCTTCTTTCCCTCTACTGTACTATGTTTTTGTGCCTCTTCGTGTGATATAATTTACCCTTTTCTACTACCTCCTTACCTCTTCTCCCAGATCCATCCCTTTACATCCCTTAATTATGTTTTTATCATTATATCAGTTATTTTATACTGACATCAACAGTCTATGTATATCCCTTTCAATTGTCATAATAACTATACTATTCTCAAGATTGACATCTATATATAACATATATAAAACAATATAATCATTTTTATGGATACAAACAGTTTGCCCTTATTGATTAACAAGGTTTTTTCCCCTATTTACTTTTTATGTCTCTCAAGTTTTGTATTTGAAGATCAAATTTTCCATTGAGCTCTGGCCTTCTCATCAGGAAGATCTGGAATTCTCTTATTTCATTCAATGTCCATCTCCTTGCCTGAAAAAGATCCTTGGTTGTAGTATAAGCTCCTTTGCCTTTTGGAACATCATATTCCAATTTCTCCTGTCATTTAATGTAGAAGCTGAAAGATTCTGTGTGATCCTAACTGTAGTTCCACAATATTTGAATTGTTTCTTTCTGGCTGCCTGCAGTATTTTCTCCTTGGCCTGATAATTCTGGAATTTGTCTATAACATTTCTTGGATTTTTCAATTTGGGATCTCTTTCAGGGGGTGATTGGTGGATTTTTTCGATGATTATTTTGCCCTCTTGTTCTAGGACCTCGGGGCAAGAGTCCTTAATGATTTCTTGGAAGATACTATCCACACTCTTTTTTTTCATCATGGCATTCCAGTAGACCAATAATTCTTAGATTGTCTCTCCTGGACATGTTTTCCAGGTCACTTGTTTTTCCAATTAGATATTTCATGTTTTCTTATATTTTTTTCATTTTTTAGATTTTGTTTGACTGACTCTTGATGCCTCATAAAATCATTAGTTCCTACTTGTTCAAATATAATTTTTAATGAATTGTCTTCATTTTGCTTCTGGGCTTCCTTTTCCATTTGGTTTATTTTACTTTTCAGGGCGTCATTTTCTCTAACTAGATTCTGAATCTCCTTAGCCATTTCACCAATTTTACTCTTTAAAGTTTTGTTTTCGACCAATAAAACTGATAAACCTTTGGTCAATTTGATTTAAAAAAAAGAAAGAAGAAAATCAAATTACCAGTATCAAAAATTAAAAGGGTGAATTCACCTCTAATGAAGAGGAAATCAAAACAATAATTAGGAATTATTTTGCCCAATTGTACGCCCATAAATTTGACAACCTTAGGGATATGGATGAATATCTACAAAAACATAAGTTGCCCCGGTTAACAGAAGAGGAAGTAAAATTTCTAAATAACCCCATCTCAGAAAAAGAAATTGGGCAAGCGATCAATGAACTCGCTAGGAAAAAATCTCCAGGGCCAGATGGTTTTACATGTGAATTCTATCAAACATTTAAAGAACAATTAATTCCTCCACTTTGTAGACTATTTGGAAAAATAGGTGAAGGAGTTCTAACAAATTCTTTTTATGACACAAATATGGTACTAATACCCAAACCAGGTAGAGTCAAAACAGAGAAAGAAAATTATAGACCAATTTCCCTAAAGAATACTGATGAAAAATTTTAAATAAAATATTAGCAAAAAGATTGCAGCAACTTATCATGAGAATAATACACTATGACCAGGTAGGATTTATTCCAGGAATGCAAGGCTGGTTCAATATTAGGAAAACGATTAGCATAATTGACCATATCAACAACAAAACTAGCAGAAACCATATGATCATCTCAATAGATGCAGAAAAAGCCTTTGACAAAATACAACACCCATTCCTATTAAAAACACTAGAAAGCATAGGAATAAATGGAGCCTTCCTTAAAATTATAAATAGCATCTACCTAAAACCATCGACAAGCATTATTTGTAATAGGGATAAGCTAGATGCATTCCCAATAAGATCAGGGGTGACACAACGATGTCCATTATCACCCCTTCTATTCAATTTGGTACTAGAAATGTTAGCTGTAGCAATAAGAGAAGAAAAAGAAATTGAAGGAATGAGAAGAGACAAAGAAGAAACTAAATTATCACTTTTTGCAGATGATATGATGATTTACTTAGAGAATCCTAGAGAATCAAGTAAAAAATTACTTGAAATAATAAACAACTTTAGCAAAGTTGCAGGATATAAAATAAACCCACATAAATCCTTGGCATTCCTATACATTACTAACAAAGCCCAACAGCAAGAGATAGAAAGAGAAATTCCATTTAAAGTTACTGTAGACACTATAAAATAGTTGGGAGTCCATCTGCCAAGACAAACCCAGGGACTATACAAACATAATTATGAAACAGTTTTCACGCGAATAAAGTCAGATCTAAATAAATGGAAAAAATCAGTTGCTCATGGTTAGGCTGAGCTAATATAATAAAAATGACAATTTTATCTAAATTAATCTATCTATTCAGTGCCATACCAATTGAACTACCAAAAATTATTTTACAGAGCTGGATAAAATAATAACAAAATTCATCTGGAAGAACAAGAGGTCTAGAATATCTAGGGTATTAATGAAAAGAAATGCTAGGGAAGGTGGCCTAGCCATACCAGATTTTAAACTGTACTATAAAGCAGCAATCATCAAAGCTACCTGGTACTGGCTAAGAAACAGAGTTGTGCATCAGTGGAATAGGATAGGTACACAAGATGGAGAAGTCAACGACTATAGCAATCTACTCTTTGATAAACCCAAAGAGGCCAGCTTCTGGGCTAAGAATTCACTATTTCACAAAAACTGCTGGGAAAATTGAAAAATGGTAGGGCAGAAACTGGGCATAGACCAACATCTCACACCATATACCAAAATAAAGTCAAAATGGGTTCATGACTTAGGAATAAAGACTGATACTATAAGCAATTTGGGAGAGCAAGGAATAGTTTACCTATCAGATTTATGGAAAAGCAAAGAATTCATGACACAACAAGAGATAGAGAGCATTATAAAATGCAAAATGGATAATTTTGGTTATGTTAAATTGAAATGTTTTTGTATAAAAAAACCAATGCAACAAAGATTAGGAAGGAAGAAGAAAATTGGGAGAAAATCTTTACAACCATTGTCTCTGACAAAGGCCTCATTTCTAAAATATACAGTGAACTTAGCCAAATATATAGGAATACAAGTCATTCCCCAATTGAGAAATGGTCAAAGGATATGAACAGGCAGTTTTCAGAGTAAGAAATTAAAGATATCTATAGGCATATGGAAAAATGCTCAAAATCACTAGTGATTAGAGGAATGCAAATCAAAAGAACTCTTAGGTACCATATCTCTCCTGTCAAATTAGCTAAAATGACAAAACAGGAAAATAAAAAATGCTGGAGAGGATGTGGGAAAATTGGAACATTGTTTCATTACTGGTGGAGTTGTGAACTGATCCAGTCATTGTGGAGAGCAATTTGGAACTACACCCAAAGGGCTATAAAAATGTTCATACCCTTTGACCCAGCAATACCACTTCTAGGGTTGTATCCCAAAGAGATCGCACAAGTGGGAAAAGGACCCATATGTACAAAAAATATTTATAGTGGCTCTTTTTGTAGTACCTAAGAATTGGAAATCAAGGGGATGCCCATCAATTGGGAGTGGCTGAACAAGCTATGGTATATGAAGGTAATGGAATACTATTGTTCCATAAGAAACAGGGATGATACGAACTTCATAATGGCCTGGAAAAGCCTACACGATATAATGCTGAGTGAGCAGAGTAGAGCCAGGAGAACATTATACACAACCACAGATACATGGATTCTGTGAGGACTAACCCTGATAGACTTTGCTCTTCTCAGCAACACAAGGTGCAAAGACAACTCCAAAGGACTCACGATGGAGAATACTATCTACATCCAGACAAAGAACTATGAAGTATGAATGCAGATTGAGGCACACTTCATGCTCGCCTTTTTCTACCCCCCACCTTTTTTTTCTCTTTTGCTTTTGTTTTTGGGTTGGTTTTTTTTTTGGTTCTGTTTCTTCTTTCTCATGATTCATTCCATTGGTCATAATTCTTCTCCACAACTTGACTAGTGTGTAAATAAGTGCAATGCACCATGCCATCTTGGGGACAGAGGGGGGGGGGAGGGAGGGAAGAAAATCTGGAACTCAAAATTATGTAGAACCAAGTGTGGGAAACTAATAATAAAAAAATTAAAAATAAAAAGTTTTGTTTTCATTGGTGAATTTTTTTCCATTTTTTTCTTTTACCTCTCTAATTTGATTTTTAAAATCTTCCTTGAGCTCTTCCAGGAATGCTTCTTGGGCTTGAGACCAGTTCACATTCCCTTCTGAGGTTTCAGATGTGGGTATAGTGTCCATGCTGTCCTCTTTCAAATTGATACTTTGACCTTCCTTGTCTGCATAAAAAGAATCAATAGTCCTTGGTTTCCTAGAGTTCTTCTTCATATTGGTTAACTTTTTCCTGGCTTTACAGTGGATTTCTGGTTCTGGGAATCAGGGGGCTCTGTCCCAGGCTTCTTGTTCTAGGAATTGTGGGCATAGTTATTGGCTTTGTGTGTTATGGCCTCTGGTTTCGTGAGGTGTGGGGGAGGGGTGGCTTGGCTGCTGGAAGTCTCCTCTTCCCTTAGTGCTGTGGTACAACCTTTGGACTGATGTCTGCCACTTCTCCTGGCTGTGTGAAGGCACATCTGGGGTCCTGGTGTTGACAATTGCTGGCTCCACTCTCCTGAGGCTCAGGAACTCCCACTGTTATGCTGAGGTGGGGCCTGCTGTGACACTTCTCTTCCAGCACTAGTCTCCTTCCACCACCATGATAAGGGCCCTCTCCCCAACTTCTCAAGCTTAAAGGCTACTGAAGCCCCACTTCTGGCTCTTCTGTTTCAAAGTTTCTCCTGAAGGAGTATGTATTATCTGGGTTAGGGAGGGAGGGAGGGAGGAGAGCCATTTTAGCCATCCCTTATGACTCCTGGAAGTTCAAGAAGGCGCGTTTCAAACCTTTAGACTGCTGGTTGCAAGCCTCTGGAGTAGTTGTTCTCATGGCCTCAGGTGCTGTGCTGCTGCCTCTTGTAGCTCCCACAGACTTCCCTCTTAGGCTGGGAGGTGTGGGTATTGCCACCAGTTTTGCATGCCCAGCATTCTCGCAGCCAGGATAACTGGCTGAGTTCCACAGCTGCTTCAGCTTTGGTGTGGTCTGGTGCAGCTCTCTGCCCTGGGCACTCTCCCAGCCTAGAGATCCATCCTGTCGATCCTGAGAACTCTCCTGGCTTGGAAATTTGCCACACTCAATCTACTGGAGGCTTCTAACTCTCTCAAATCTGCTCAGATTTACTTTTTTAGAGATATCTGACAGAATTTGTGTGAGAGCTCCTGTAAGATGCTGTTTTTATGCCACCATCTTGGCTCTGCCCCTGGGGAAATAAATATTAAAAAAAGAAAGACATTGCCTGACCTCAAGGAACTTATAATTTAATGGAGGAAGGTAACATCTAAAAAGAAGCTGAAAGAAGGGTAGGGGAGGAGGGAGACAGAACATGGTAGAGAAGCCAATCAGAGAAGTCCCAGAGTAATTGAGGAAATATCTAAGGTGAGCTCTCTCCTTAAATGAGGTTTGAAGATCATGGCCCCTACCCTCCAATCAGAAAGGCAGAGGGTAATAATGAGGTGGAATACAAAGACTGATGAGTTTTGCAGGATGGTGAAGTTATCCCAATAATGAGCTTCCTGGGGCACAATGGAGAATCACATCAGAGAACTTGTAATGTGGTGTGGCCAGATGAAAAATAAGATATCTGAACTGATCACTTTACTTAAATGGAGAAAATACTCCTTTTGCAAATGAGGAAACTAAGGCCCATAGAGGCAAACTGATCAGCCAAGGACATCAAGGTGATAAGGAACAGAGCTGGGATTTGATCTCTGGCTCTTTGGTTCCAAATCCAGCTCTCTTCCTACAATTTCATTCTTTCTTTCATTTTAAGCCCCAAGGAGTTCTATGGTTAAGTTAGTTTGGAAAATGCTGTTCCATGACCTGTGGCCATTAAAAAGTCCTTAAAACCAATGACTCAAGTTTCACATGCTTAGTGTCATGACCGACATTTCATTTTTTACTTTTTTAGAATTTGAATTGTACTACAAAACTGGAGTTAGCTGGAGACCTGTGAGCTGAGTTCATTCCTGCAGTGCTAACGATGCCAGACTTGCTGGTTCACTGAACTCATCACCCACTTTGCCTCACTCTGCTTTACCTTCCAGTATAACCACCGGCTATACTACTAATCTGGACTATTAGCTAGTAAATGTGTACTAATACCCACAAGGGGAACAGTATGAGACAACTATGTGACTGCTATTGTGGGAAAAATCACTGACCCACAACCTCAAAGCTTAGTGATGCCCTGCTGACAAATGAATTAATAGCTTCATTTTCATAAATAAGGGACAGGGCATTGATTTGTTTTAGTGTTGGTACCTAAATTCAACATACCTTCCCCCATATCTCCAACATGCTTCCCTAAATCATTATTTATTTATTTGTTACTTTAATTTTAAAAATGTAGATAAAATTTTAAATCTGGTAATGACAAATTATACATACCAAACTCAAGATTAAATATTAAATTCAATTAATTTACAAGTTGAGACACTATATTATCCTAATACATATGATCACACATGTAGTCTGACTCCTTCAAGCTGAGTAAAATATTCTAGTTGTGCACTGTAGGTAATAATAACAATGAAGATGATGATGATAATAATGCTAATAACATGACAATACCTTGCCTTTGTAGATTATTTTAAAGCTTGCAAAGTGCTTTACATAAATTATCTTGTTTGCTCCTCACTGCAACTCTGAAATAGGTGACATTTTTATCTTTGCTTTACAAAAGAGAAAATAGTCTCAGAGAGGTCTAGTGATTTTCCCACTCACACTGCTTGAACTCAGATCTTCTTGACTCCAGATCTGAAACACTATCCACTCTACCACATAGTATCTGAAGAGGTGAAAGAATCAGAACAAAATTTATTTTTCAGTTATTGTACTAAAGAGTGTAACTCAACACCTCTTTTCCTCCCATCACCCCGCGCACACATAAAAAGAAATAGAATCATAGTCAAGGTTCCATTGTCTACTGACACTCTTTCTACCGTAATGCAAATTGTGTTCTTCCCCCTTTTATAAAAAAATATGTTTTTTGTTACATTTTAAGTTCTGAACTGTCTCCTTCCCTTCCCACCTCACACTAGGGAAGACTGCCATTTGACAATATAAAACCATACTAAGCATACTTCTATTAGTTCTTTCTCTGGAGTTGGAGAACATCTTCCTTCATAGATCCTTTGTAGCTGATTTGAATATTTATAATACTCAAAATAACTTAGTTGTTCACAGTTGTTTTTTGAAAAATAATGCTTTTACTCTATACAATATTCTCTTAGCTCTGCTCATCTCATTCTTCAAATTATGTTCTTAATAGCATAACGAGCTGACCATAACTTCCCATCCACTTCCACCTCTACTGCCCAGTCAAAGGGGTAATCGAAATTGTAGGATTAAACAGAGACAATAATTTTAGGACTCCTTAGGGTGGGGTATTGGTAGGATGAAATGGGGTAGAGATTAATTAAGGGAGAAATTGGTTGAATACATTTGATAACTAAGTCTATATAACATGAAATAACACGAAAAGAAGACAGTAATCTACAATTAAAGGAAAAGCCTATTTGCGATGCAATGATTAGTTTTGCTGATTGTTTTCTATTCCTTTTCCTCTTTTAAACAATTTTTAATTAAGGGATAGCTCTGTGAGCAAGGAGAGAAGGAGGATAGAGGAGAAACTAAAAAAATGACAAAAGATTATCAATAAAAATCTGTTCAAAACTATTACAGGCAAAATGAAGGCTATTCTTCTGTAGGGGATGCAGTAAGAAAGAGAGAGAAGGTTAAATGGAGTAGGGCCAGGTTACTGCAGCTGCGTGGGCCTGACCCAAGTCATTAATAACAATTCACTTTGGTTTGATGTTCAACACACAAGGCCTCAGGCGGGGAACACATTTTCAAAAAATGTTTAATGTTTCCCAACATTTGGCAGGGTTTCTTGTTAAGAGTTTTTCATGTCAGCTATTCTAGGACCTTACAATCCATGAATTTTCCACCTGCAAATTTTCAAACAAAGCTCAGAATTAAAGAACTTGCCAGGATTTAAGTAGAGTTTGAACAAGACCACTAGTCATACTGACACATAAGAAGGTAAACAAAAGCAAATGAGGGGTGAATGTTCTATGACTCAGGCTTAAACCAAATTGTACAACATCCCAGACAAATGGCCCTCTAGTCTTTTCCTGAAGACCTCCAATGAAGGGAAAACCACTACTTCCTGAAGTATCTTGTTCTACTTTTGAAGAACTCTAATTATAAGGAAAATTTCCCTTACTTCTGTTTCCTTACCTGAATTTATTTCTTCATAAATTTGGCCTATTTTTCCTAGTTTTATCTTCTTGGACTAAGCATAACAGTTTATATTTCATATGACAATATCATAAAAAGTGGGGAAAAAGTATTATGATATCATCATCTCAAGCAATCCTTATAGCATATGATCTAGAAGGAAGGAGTGAGGCATGAAAAAAGGGAGGGAAAGAGGCAGAGGAGAAGGAATGAAGGAAGGAAGGAAGGAAGGAAGGAAGGAAGGAAGGAAGGAAGGAAGGAAGGAAGGAAGGGAAGAAATGAGAGAGGGAAGGAGGAAGGGAAGAAATGAGGTAGGGAGGGAGGGAAGAAAGGAGAGAGGGAGGGAAGGAGGAAAGAAGGAAGGGAAAGAGGGAATGAGGGAGGGAGGAAGGCAGCAAGAGACAGAGGAAATGAGGGAGAAAGGAAAGAAAGGAGAGAGGGAAGGAAAGGAGAGAGGGAGGGAGGGAAAGATGAAGGAAGGAAGGAAAGAAAAAAGGAAGGAAGAACTAATGGAGCAAACCTTTTATAAGCAAAATGAAAAACAGTCCCTACCCTCAAGGAAATTATATTTTAACAGGAGATGACACACTAAAGGGGACATGATTTTGAAGTCCAGAAGTCAGCATCAGGATAATGGAGGTCAGACTTGGCCTTTCTGCAAAACTGAGGCTCAAAGAGGAACTCATCAATAGGAGAAGGGGATTGACTTTACAGAGAGAACTTCCATGTTGAAAAGGCTACAGGGATGGCTAGGCATTCCAGGGTAAAAGGCCCTATGCACTGAGGGAAGTGACAGAATGAGACAGCATGGTTTTGATGTCTAGAGCCAAGAAAAGGGCTGGGAGGAGAATGAATGCTAGTCTGAAATTCTTCATTATCTTGATCATCCTCCTTGGGAGGTCTTTCAGTTTATCATTATTTTTCCTGAAATTTGGCATTCAAAGCTAAACAAAATATTTCACACATAATAGTCTGACCAGGACAGTAAAATGCAACTATCCCTAACTTATTCCTCTATACTCTACCTCTCAATGCAGACTTAAGATATCATCTCCACCATCAGCCTAAACATTTCTGGCAGGAGCAGACTTAGTTGCTTGTGTCTAAGGCCCATTGAGGGAATCTCCATGTTCCCCATGCTTCAGAAACTGGCCACACAACCCTTGACCTTCACCACCATGCAACAAGTGGAAGATGCTGATTTTGTGCACTCACATGAAAGGAAGGGGCACTGGAAATGTCCTATCTTCTTAATAGTTTCTGACCCTAGGTTAGTAGTCCTCAGATTGATGTCCAAAACACTTTCCATCTTCCTACGATGATGAACAAAAGTACTGTATGTTTATCAAAACCAAAAGGAAAACTGAGACAAAGGAGGAAATGGTGAAGGAGGCAATTGTTTGTGGTTATTCTGGGTCTCAAACAAAGAAACAAAGATGTTCTACTCAGGATCCAGTGTGGTGCACCATATAGCTACTGATACAAAGAGGCTGAAACCCCTTTGCAGTCTTTACTTGGGGCTGTACTCACTAGTCAAGAGAGAAGAGTCAGAAAGTGAATGACAGGGGAATATTTTTTAGCTGAAATATCACATATTTCAAAAGAAAAAATTCACAATAAAATCCTAGAGCTTAGGCAGATAAATCAATAGAGAAAATACAAAAATTGTAATGAAATATGAACAATAAATTCTCAGGGAAATTATAAAATTCTTACAACAATTTAAGACATAAAAGAAGTGTGTGAAGAAATTAAGAATTCAGTAGACTCCCCAAAGAGTGTGTAACAACAAGAAACCCCAGAATGGATCGAAAGAGAAAAGAAATCCATAAAAGAAAAACTGCCTCTCTTAGACTTCTGCCCAAGGTTCTTCATTCAGCAGTCATATACAAATCTAATCCCTTCCCTCTCTCAAAAAATTTGATCGTGACACATTTAAGCTTAATTTTCATTATGTATACATTCTTTATCATCTTCTTAAGGCCAGACAACCAGCACAGCAATAAACCAAACCCTGATCTTTAGCATTTGCCAATTTCTAAGGTACAAATGTTCACAATGAAAATTTAACAATCAGCTCTCAGGAAATGGTTCAAGTTCCTCCATCACACCATCATACACCTACTTTCCTCCATTATCACACTTCAGATAATCAAAAACAGCTGTAATACATTTCCTATGTCATACTATCTTCAAACTAAAAATGTTCACGTTCTTCAACTGATCCTTAAACCCTTTAATATCTTGGTTGCCTCCCTCCAGACACACTCTTTTATATCAACATACCCCAAAATATGGTTCCTTGATTTGATCACATACGCTAGATGTGGGATGATCAAAGCAGAGTGCAGTGGGACTATAACTTCCTTCTAATACAAACTACCCTTCTATGAATGCAGCCTAATGTCACATTTGTTTTTAGCATCTCTTGTGCCATTGTTGACTTAAGATTGAATTTGAAATTCTATAAATGAATTAGGGATATTTCACATTAATTATTTGCTAGCAAAATCTCTCCTATCTTATACTCATGCTATTGATTTTTTAAAACAAAATGTGGAAATTCTCATTTGTCAATAGAATAATAATAATTAATAATAATAACAATAATGATACACATATACAACACTTTAAAGTTGCAAAACATTTTATAAGAATTGTTTCATTTAATCCTCACCACAATCCAGGATGTAGGTGCTATAATTATGCTCAATTTACAGATGAAGAAACTGAGGCGTATAGAGGTTAAGAGATTTGCCCAGAATCACACAGGTAGTGTGATTTGAACTCAGGTATTTCTGACTCTAGGTCCAGCATTCTATTCACTGTGCCACCTAGTTACCTCTATGAGTTGCCATCTTGTTAGATTTGGCCAATGACACCAGCATTTTAGGATCTCAAATCCAAATTTGTCCTCTAACGTATTGGTGATGTGATCCCTACCTGATTTATGTCATTCACACATTTCCAAGCCTTATATACCTTCTTCTGATTCATTCATATAAACACTGAATTGAGGTTCCTAAATTTAAGTCTAAAAAAACAGTATGCTCCATGCATATACTTTCCATACTGGATCAGCAGGGGACAGTGAATGAATAAGCTATTTGTTTGGCTCAAGGCTTAATCATTTATCCTTATAGCTATCTATCAAAGTAATACCTTGAACTATCCAACTCCTCTTCCAAAGCTTCAGCACTATTTGAGCCTGTGCAGGAGATAAGAACTTAGGATGGGGCTCTAACAAATGACCACTTGGCACCTTCCCATCTCTGTTCCAAAGCTGAAGTACAGATTTTAACTATTCCATAGGCCAGCCTGTGGCCATGGAATGACTAGTATTTCTGTAACTGCATTAACTTCCTAGGGGTTTACAACCGTGGTGTTGTTTCTTCTCTCACCATTGCTAGTAATGAGATCCTCAGTCTTAAAGATGGAAACCAAGGCAGTTCTCAGAGAGGAGAGCTGTTCCCTCTTGGTTCCCCACTGGAGATCTCCTTATAGCCAGGCATTCAGGAAAAGTGAATTTGTAAGAAAAGGTTGAAGAGAATGGCAGGTCCTTCTTTGAAGAGGGAAGGATTCCTCAACCAGGAGACAGGAATCTACAGATAAGTAGGACCCCAAGCCTCATCTAACACATACTCAACAGGAAACAGAGTCACAGAGTATTAAGAGCTGAAATAGACTTCAATGATTTACTAATCCAACTGCCTCATTTTACAGAAGCAAAGGCAATTGGCCCAGGTCACAAAGATGTAGGTTATGGAGTCAGGTCTTGAAGCCACATCTGTCTCTCAAGCCCAAGTTTCTAGTTCTGGTGCTGCTAACCATCCAACTGTCTGAACACTGGCAACTTTCCAAACTTCTCTTGGGTGTATTTCATCTAGATGAAGAATTCAGACTAAATATGCAAGGTCTCTTTCAGTTCTAAAATTCTATGATGCTAAGCTAGTTGCTGCAACCATGTGAAGGCACTAGGCCTTCCTCCTTCTACAACGTGATCACAAAGTTTCTGAAAAATTGAAAAAAATAGCTCTTCCTAACAAGGTTGAGGTTCTCCAAGGTAGAAGTATGAGTAATACTACCTATGTGCACTAAAAAATAATAGACTTTAGGTGATCTGGGCTTAAGAAGGTGGGCTACCTGCAAAGCTGTTTTTTTCTAAATACATAAGCAGTGGGTTCTTTGGGGTTTTTTGGTATTCTAAATCCTCCATGTTGGGGTTTCCTACTTTTCCTGCCTTTACCTCGGTGCTTGTTGCATGATCATTCTGGAAGGTTAATTTTTGCTCTTCTCTGAGGTAAGACAAGCTAGAAACCCTTGTGCCAGAAGTTCTGTTATGGAAACCAATCATACTGCTGAAAAATCAGCAGAAAAAATCACAATAGTAGCTATGTTTACATATATTTTTTTAATTGAAGGCTATAAAAATAACCAAGAAAATAAATGTTGATGCAATGGGGAAAAAAAGAACAAGGATAAGGATAGCTAGGTGGTGCAAATGGATAGAAATCCAGGCCTGGAGTCAGGAAGATATGAGTTCAAATATAGCCTCAGACACTCACTAGCTGTGTGTCCCTGGGCAAGTCAGTTAACCCTGCTTGCCTCAGTTTCCTCATCTATAAAATGAGCTGCAGAAGGAAATGGCAAACCATTCCAGTTTCGTTGTCAAGAAAACCCCAAATGGGGTCATAAAGAATCTGACACAACTGAAAAACAAGGACAATTTATTGACCCTCTCAAAAAAGGAAAAGAATTTTCTTGGGAATAATGTCTTAATGAACACAAGCTGGTGACTAGAAATCAGTATTTTCTTTCCTAAAGGCTTACAAACTATCTGTTTAATAATTATTTCTAGAATTTTTGTAGAGATTCAATTCAAACTCCGTTTATAGTTGCCAGCCTCAATCTTGATCCTACTTTTGAAAATCAGGATCACATTTTTTTGTCTGAGTACAGTCTTTCATATACCACTCCTTTTTTCTCTATCAGGATTTCTCAGAGATTATCCATAATGCTTATATGATCAACTCTACAAAGTTTTCATTTTTTAGTACCATAGAATGCAATTTACCTGGAACTAATTTTATTAGATTATCTAAATAAGTGATTAATGCCATTTTACTAACTCCCCATTATAAAGCAGGGATTCATTTCTTTTTTTTTTTTTTACAATGCTTGTTTGCCCTTTTCTAATTTAAAGACCACTCTCCTTGCTGGAAAAGGCAGACAAAGCTCTACATCTTCTGTGGCTCATCTGTTCTCATTATTCCATCTTCCTCCAGTGGTGAATACCTAGCATTCCCTTCTTCTATTTGGTCTAAACATATCCCCAAGCACCACTAAACAGCCTTTATTGTCCTTAGCATTTTTCCTCAAGTCTCAACTCACTCTAGGAGGAATTGTGCCATTATTTTGTACTTATTCTCAGTTATGTGCCCCTCCTTCTATCTATTATATGTGTTCTTTAAAAGTATGAGCTCATTCAGTGAAACCTCATGTGTGAAGAATGTCTATAGTCTAGACTATGACATTATAGACACACGAGCCCGTAAATCTTTTAACTAACCTGCTTTCAGGTTATTTTACCTGAGAATTACTGGCTCTCTCTTCCATTCTGGTGAATCTTTCTCTGTCATGCCTGCTGTCTACCATTGTCTTTAGCACTTCAGTTTTGTCTGGGCAATTTTCTACCTTCCCCTGCAATTTCAATTAAAAATGCCCAGATAAAGGGATAGGTCTAGAAAAGTTCTGAGGTCCCTTATAGCTCTCAGCCTATGACTTATGATTAGGTCAACAAGTGTCCTGCTAAATTTTTTCTTCCCAGCTTTTGTGAGATGATGATTTGCTAAATGGTATTCAATATGCTTGCAACATTATTTTTGGTATTCTAGACAATTTAATATTTCTTCTCTTGTAGGCCTTGATTATATTAATAACAATCTTGAGGGGGGAAATTAAATTTAATTTTACCAGGTCCAATAAGTGACCTGTTCTTGTCCTTTCCTCAGTTCATAGTCAGATGTCTACCTCTTGACTTAGACATATACACGAACATTATTAATTTAAAATGTCCCACATTGGTTCACTCATATTATTTATGGGCCAGAGATATTATAAATACAGGTTTTAGATGACTCTATTAAATGCATTCTTGACCATGAGAATGGAAATTTCTCTTAAAACATCTTCATAATTTTGGCTAATACCTTAAACTGCATCAGAATATTTAGAAGATAACTCAAGAATTCTAGGGCTGAAGTTGTATGACTATTCAAAATGCCCATAGAAATGGTTGGCATTAAGCCCTGAGGATGGTTTCAGTCATTATTCTTTCTCTCCTCATAAAACAGATGCACTAATCTCCATAACAATGGTTGTCATAACAAAACCAGCAAATACAGTTCACTTCATCATATTGAAATTTAAACAACATAAATCAATATATGCAGATCCTTACCAATTGTATAAATGGCTTATTGCTACTTTGACAGCATTCATCGGTTTGCACATTGTTAAGAGAGTGAAAAACCAACAATTTGGAGCATCAAATGAATATGTGACATGTACTTTTTTCATAAAGATCAAATAACGTCCTTTATCATATTTCTGATTCTATACTGGTTCCTAAAATCATCCATTTCTATTTCCTTTTAACAAAAATAGATTCTTATGTGGTAATAAACAGTTAATTTTTGAAAATATCTAAATCTTGATTATGTATAGGTATATAATCTAAAATGGTATTACCTCAAAGTGTATAGTTATCACAAAAATGCAGCATAATCACTTTTCAGAAGACTCAGTACACTAACAATTGTGTAATTTAGTGAACCCTAAAGTTGGGAAGAGGTAGTCTAACATACTTGGACTTTACCCTCCCTTTCAAAAGTTATTGTCCTACTCTCATATCTCTCGTTCCTCTCACAACCACAATCCCCCCAAAATCTTTTGTACTGGTTATCTCCCTTCTTATTTACTTTCCCAGTCCCTTACAATCTGACTTCCTATCCTCATACAAGAATGAAACTTCTCTCTATGGTTATTAATAATCAATTTAACTATTCATTCCAAGGGACATCATAATCCAACTGCATCATAGTAGTCCTCTCTGCAGCTTTTGACACTGTTAAGATACCCTCACCCTTCCTTTCTTTCTTTGGCTTGATAATACTTGTTTCTTGGTTCTCCTCTTACACACCTGACCTTTCCTTCTCAGTTTCCTTTGCTGGGTCATCATTCATGTCTTGTTCAATAAGAGTGGGCATCTCCCAAGGCTTTATTCTGGGACTTGCTCTCTTTTCTCTATATACTTTCACTCTTGGTGATCTTTTCAGGCCCCATTGTTTCAAATATCCCTATACTAATGTCTCTCAAATCCATACTTTCAGCTTTAATCTCACTCTTGAACCCCAATGCTATATTACTAATTGCCTATTCGCTATCGCCACCAAGATATCCTGCTTTGAAGCATCTAAAACTCAGTATGTCAACAATAGAATTAATTTATTTCTTCCCAAATAGATTTCTTTTAATTTCTTTATTTTTGTTGATTACAACATCATCCTTCTGGTCATCAAATTTCATAAACTTTGTGTGGTCCTTGACTCTTCCCTCTCCATTGCCGTCTATATCCTATCAGTTGCCAAGTTTTATTCATGCTACTTCTATTCTCTCTTATCCATTCATACAGCCTCTACCTAGTTCACATCCTAATTACCATGTGTTTTAGAATATTATTATACTCTGTAATTCAATGGACATACAGTTATATGGCAACAGATGTATATTCATGCATTCAGTTTTGCATGTGCATGTGTGCATGTGTGTGTGTTATTGTTGTTGTGGTTGTTTGTTCTTCATTCTCAAAGAGGACCATGACGTCATGGAAGTGATGCCATTACATGCAAGTGAATTGGATTGAAGTGAGGGAAGGCTGTGCAAAGTCACCATCCTCACTTTCTCCTCCAGAGACATCTGGGTCTAGCAGCCAGATACACATCAGCATTGACTGGAGATAGCCGTGTATGTAGTAAAGAAAGCAGCAAAGATACAGGAAAGGAGAGGACACTCACAGATGACTTACAGGTATCAAAAGTGACTATGGAGATCAGGGACAGCTAAGAGAAAGGAAAGCAAATAACAAAGAAAAGAATAGCAGCTTGCGGAAAGTTACGGAAGGAAAAAGGCAAGTTTGTCCACCTCAGTAGTCCCTGATGGCATCATTATTTTCTAGTACATTGGAATAATTAGTGTACATTATAATGACTTTAAATCAACAATAAAGTATTACATTATATTCCTTATATGTTGTTTGTTAAGACTGGAAAGTGTGAGACTTTTGTAAAAAGAAAAACAATTCAATAAAAAACCTCACTGTTGTCGCCATATTTAGAGGGAAAGAGAGAGAGACAGAGAGAGAGAGAGAGAGAGAGAGAGAGAGAGAGAGAGAGAGAGAGAGAGAGAGGGAGAGAGAGACAGAGAGAGAGAGAGAGACAGAGAGAGAGACAGAGAGACACAGAGACAGAGACAGACAGAGAGAGGCAGACAAACAGAGACATACACACAGAGAGACAGACAGAGACAGACAGATAGAGACAGAGAGAGAGACAGACAGAGGCAGACAGACAGAGATATACACAGAGACACAGAGAGACACAGAGAGAATGAATTGAATCAGGAGTGAGAAAGGAAAAATTTTTAAGGAATAGGATTATGATTCTAGAAGGCAATATATGATTTTGGAGGAAATGATGCAACAAGAAAAGAAAGGACTGGCTAATGAGAGCTCAGTCCTTAAATCATACACAGTATGCTCTGCTTGGTATCAACTCACATGGAAACTTGGTGATCCTGCTTCTAGAAGTTCATGATAGAGGGTGGCTTTTTCACTTCCCCGATGACAATGCACAGGTATTCCCTGCCTGTTTCCTGTCACCTTACCACATGGTGATGAAAAGCCTTTTAGCTAACTGCAGAATTAGAACCGGGTGTGCATACAAAAGGCACACACATAGGAAATTAAAATCTCTCTCCCTCTAGCTTTAGCATGAAAGAAATACTATGAGTCTTTTATTGGGAAGAGAGATAGGATCAGTGACAATAGCACTATAGCTGGCTCATTTCCCTACCTGGATGCCATGTGGCTATGAATACCTGGTGTATCCTTCTGTCCTTATATCTATTCTTTCCTAAAGATTGTAGGTGAATTAAATATTGGGGATGGAGTGGTCCAGATTATGATTTTATGTGCTTCAAAAGTTTTGAAGTATATTGTATGCTAAAGCATGCATTTTAATCCTAGTTCTTTACATACTGTCTGTGAATTAGTTTTTAAAATATTGTAACCATATTTCAATTATAATCCTATGTATTCTATTTTATACATTTTTTATTTATTTGAGGCAATTGGGGTTAAGTGACTTGCCCAGGGTCCCACAGCTAGTAAGTGTCTGACAAGGACAGATTTGAACTCAAGTCCTCTTGACTCCAGGGCCAGTATTCTATCTATTGCACCACCCATCTTCCCGTATTTTATGCATTTAAAAACATTATTCTAAGAAAGGGTCCATAGGACATTAGACTGGTTTCATAAAACTAGAAACTTCAAAATATCAAAGGGGGTCCATGAAACAAAAAAGATTTAAATGGTTTTTTCATGTTTCTGACCTACATTTTGTGTTCCATTGGGAAGTCCAGAAAACTGGGCTTGAAATTCTTTTTTTTTGCCAAAACAGTTTTTTTTAGCACAATGGGATGGCTAGCACTACTGTATCCACCAACCAAAAATATAGTTTGCAAAAGGCAGTGAGTGGGCTAATCGTGCTGCATGATTTATAGTATACACATAGCCATGTATCATAACAGAGCATAGCTGAGGTTGGCAAAAATCTGGAAGTATTTCAAAATTAATAATATCTTGGCTAATCTAATGATGCATTGAAATTAAGTCTAACAAACTACAATTAGGAATGTACTACAACAGAAACAAGAAAGTGAATGTAATAACAAAATTGAAAACTGTTTTGTTAGACAAAAAAGGTTTTTAAAGCAGGTTAATTCACATAAGGCAAATATACAGCCCCATTCATCTCTCTTGATGGCACAATTAAGTCCCTACCAATCACATTGTATTACCCTGGAGGCAAGAAATATTTTTGGATTACAAAATGGACATAGAGTCATAGAATATCAGTCCTGGAAAGAACCTTGAAGGTCATATAAACTAAGCTATATATGATTAGGAATCTTCTTTATAATGTCCCAGACAAATGGTCAAGTCTCTGCTTAAAGACTGCCCTGTCACTACATTCCACTTTTTAACAGCATTAGTTATTAAAAAGTGTTTTCCTTTAAGGACCTGAAATCTGCCTCTGCTACCCAACGGTGCTAGTTCTGCCCTCCTAGATTAATGAGTGTAAATATAATCTTTCTTATCTATGACAGCCTTTCAAAACTTGCTGATAGTTATCATTTCCTACCTCCTTTTCTCTCCCCTCATCTCTTTACTCCTAAACATAAAATCATAATCCATTCGTAGCTTGTCATTTTACATAATCCTCAGGGTAATTAGGGACCTCAGAGCTCATCAGGTCCAACTTATGCTTGTCCAGAAATTAGTCACCCCACCCTCATTTGATAAACTCTAATGGGGACAGCTAAATAGCTCAGTAGATAGAGTGCTGGGTCTGGAGTCAGGAAGACCTGAGTTCAAATCCAGCTTCAGAAGGACATGGCAAACCACTCCAGTGTCTTTGAAAAAAAAACCAAAAAACCTTGGACATCATAGTCCACAGGGTCACTTCTGAATAACTCAACAACAATGGGGAGGAAGCCATTATATCCAAGAGTATTAGAGATTAGATTAAGTATTTACCTTGTAAACAGCCACAGTGCTAAACCTGGGAATACAAATATAAGCCACAAGAAAGGCAGACTCTGCCCTCAAGGAATTTACATTCCATTAGGAGAAAACGACACTTATATAGGAGCCATAAATGGGGGTGGCAAAGTATTTCGAAGATGCAGGAGCTGAGCTGCGATAGAAGTGTGCACTTCCTCAATTGGAGGTCGTAGGGAGGATCTCAGAAATGAAGGGAGCAGGCCTCAGAGATGGAGCTATCTCCAGCATATCATTTAACCCATTCCAAATTCATCTATGCCTTCATTCAAATCATTAATACAAACCATGGCAAACCATTTCATTTTTGGATGACTCTAATTGTTAGCAAGCTTTTCGAAAACTAAATCTGCTTCTCTGTAAATTCCACCAATTTGTTCTAATCCTTCTTCCTTAGGCCAAGCAGAACAAAGTTTATCTCTCTTCCACATGAAATAACCCACTACATTTACTACAATAACAACAGCAACAAGAATAATACCTAGGGGTTTATTGCACTTTCAGAGTTAGAAAGTGCTTCATATGTTATCTCATTTGAATATCTCAATATCTCCATGGAATAGATGCTATTATTATTATAATTTTATAGAAGAAGAAACTTGGACTTATGTTTATCAGTTAAAAATTTCAAAACTCTAAAGATAGTTCAAACAAAATGGACAGATAGATCATGACATCCTACAACTATCATTTACTTCTGTCATTACTCTGCTTTCAGACAGATTCTCTCAGTACATTCATCTGAGGGGAATTTTACCATCTTGTTATCAGAACAGTCTATATCTGATAGAAGCTGAGGGAAATCAAATGATTTACCCAAGGTCACAAAGCTAGTGTCTAAGGCAACATTTGAACTCTATTCCTCTTGATTCCAAGTCAAGTGCTCTCTCTCCCAAGCTATCTATCTGCCTTCTTGGTCAATATTCCCAGAACTTTCAACAAAGACTTTCATGATTGTGGACTATAGCCTGTCACTATCTCAAACAACTCTTGGACATTCTCAGTTCCTTATGACCTTCCCAAAGGAATACAACACTCTAGAAGTGGCCTGAGAAGGGCACAGTATAGTCAAACTGTAATCTCCTTGCTCCAGATACTATACCACCATTAATATACCCTAGACATGCATTAGGTTTTTTGATTGTCATTTAATACTGTTGATTAATGTTGGACTTTTTTTGACTGCCTCGAACACTGTCCTCCCCTCAAATGTTTTTAGCACAGACTTTTGTAGCTAAACTTCTGCCCTCTTGCCTTTGTAAATTTGATGTTTTAAACCAATGCATAATACATGGTATTTATCCCTGATAAATGTAGTCGTGTTATATTTAATTATTTTTTCCTGCTGACTAATGAATAGGAAAAGAGATATAGGATGGTAAGTTGAGGAGGTGTCTGGGTTGAGTGAATGGTTTTATTTTTGGTTTTGTTTTTTTTTGTAATCATGATTGCCCCTTTCATATTTGAGTAGTTTGATGAATGGGAAAGAAAAAAAAATCCTTTGAATAAGGGAAACTGATAAAAATCAGCATGAGAAGCAACAATGCATTTTAGATTGAATGCTGAGGAAGAAAACAGATTGTTCTGAAGACAGGATTAAAAATTTACCCTGAGTTGAATGAGAGGACCAGCAATGAAAGGCTGGCAATGACAGAAGTAATAATAGCTGAAGGATATTGCGGTCTATCAATTCATTTATGTCACTGTGTTTAGAGTTTTGAGGTTTATAACAAGCAAATTGTAAGTCAAATAACTAGAGACTATAGGAAATCTATATAAGAAATGTTGGGTTCATACTTAAATGGTAGATTTCTTGAGTTTTATCTCATAAAGTAAAGATAAGTCACTGACCACCAGGAAGTTTTGACTGGAAAGATGTAAGAAGCCAGAGAAAACGCTACATGAAGATACAGAAGAAAAGATGAAGTAGATGAATGAGCAGAGCACAGGCATCACAAGAAGCAGAGGACCAAAGACATGAAAGTCTTCTACTTAACATAGGTGACTTCTATTGTTTAGCAGGGAACTTGTTAACTGGAATAGAGGAATTGCTTTGCTCATTGGCTGGAGAGAGTTTGGAACATCTTCTGGGAGTACATTTGAAGAGGGTTAAATCTTATTGTGGGGTGAAGAACTATTTGGACTTATCACTCTATAGTGCCTTTTATGGGGTAAGAAAAGTAAAACCTTTCAGAAGTGCCTACGAAACCCTCTACTATCCCTCTCTGTTTGGGAGGAGAAAAGGAGGGGGAGGTGGACAAGTTTTGTGTTTTTTGCTGTAAACTGTACTATACAGCATAAAATAGCCTCAAACTGACTGGACAAAGTAGAATCTTTTGCCATCTGCAGATCTGAGGAACTTAGTAGTTCTCTGGTTTCAGAGAACTGTTTGTCACTGAGTGTAGTTAATAGCAGCTAATGCTGCTGTTCCCATATTTCTTCCTACAAATCTACAGCAACACCTTCTTTTTCCTAGCAGCAAGTCCTTCTCTCCCAGTCATCTCAATTAGTACATTCTATCACAGACCCATCAATCCTCAAAATTTTTGGAAAACAAGTTTTTCCCCCTTAAAATAATATGTGTACACCATTATTATTTAATATTGTACTAGAAATGCTAACTATAGCAATAAGAGAAGAAAAAGAAATTGAAGGAATAGGCAATAAGGAAACGAAACTCTTTCTGCAGATGATATGATAGTGTACGTGGAGAATCACAGAAAATCAACTAAAAACTTGTTGAAATAATTAACAACTTCGGTGAAGTTGCAGGATATAAAAATTATATATTACCAATAAAGTCCAGCAGCAAGAGACAGAAAAAGAAACTCCATTCCAAATAAGTGTAGATAATATATAATACTTGGGAGTCTAACTGCCAAGACAAACCATGAGCTATATGAGCACAACTGAAAAACACTTTTCACACAAGTAAAATTAAATCTAAACAACTGGAAAAATGTTAATTGCTCATGGGTAGGCCAAGCCAATATAATAAAATGACAATTCTACCTAATTTAATTTTTTCAGGGCCATGCCAATCAAGTTATCAAAAATTATTACATAGAGCTAGACAAAATAATAACAAAATTTGTCTGGAAGAACAGAAGATCAAGAATATCAAGGGAATCAATGAAAAAAATGTGAAAGAATGTGGCATAGCTATACCAGATCTCCAACTGTATTACAAAGCGGTAATCACTGAAACAATTTGGTACTGGCTAAGAAATAGAGTGGTATATCAGTAGAATAAATTAGGTCTAAAATACACAGTAGTAAATAACCATAATAATCTAGTGTTTGATAAACCTAAGGATTCAAGTTTTGGGAACAGAACTCACCATTTGACAAAAACTGCTGGAAAAAACTTTACAGAAACTATATATAGAATAACATCTCTCACCATATACCAAGCTAAGGTCACAATGGGTACATGATTAGACATAAAAGGTGATAAGCAAATTAGGGGGGCATGGGATATCTTACCTGTCAGATCTAGGGATAAGGGAAGAATTTATGACCAAACAAGAGATACAGAGTACTACAGGAAGTAAAATGGATAATTTTGATTACATTAAATTGAAAAATTTTTGTACAAACAAAGCCAATGAAACCAAGATTAGGAGGGAAGCAGAAAACTGGGAAAGAATTTTTCAACCAGTATCTCTGATAAAGGCCTCATTTCTCAAATATATAGAGAACTGAGTCATACTTATAAAAATACAAGTCATTCCCCAAATGATAAATAGTCAAAGGATATGAACAGGCAGTTTTTTTATTTTTTTATTTTTATTTTTAGTTTACAACACACAGTTCTACATAATTTTGAGTTCCAGAACAGGCAGTTTTTAGACGTAGTCAAACTAAAATGAAAAAAAAGATCTAAATCACCATTGATTAGAGAAAGGCAAATTAAAACAACTCTGAGTTACTACCTTCTATCTATCAGATTGGCTAACATGACAGAAAAGGAAAATAATAAATGTCGGAAGGGATGTAGGAAAATTGAGATACTAATGCACTGTTGGTGGAGTTATGAACTGATCTAGCCATTCTGGAGAGCAATTTGGAACCATATCCAAAGGGCTATAAAATTGTGCATATCTTTTCACCCTGCAATATCACTACTAGATCTGTATCCTAAAGAGATGTAAAAAATGAAAAGGATCCATATGTACAAAAATTATAATAGCTCTTTTTGGGGTAGTAAAGAACTGGAAATTCAGGGGATGACCATCAATTGGAGAATGGCTAAACAAGTTGTGGTATATGATTGTGATAGAATAAGAAATGATGAGTAGGAAGCTTTCAGAAAAAAAAAAAAAACTTGGAAAGACGTGTATGAACTGACGCAAAATGGAATGAGCAGAACCAGGAACACATTACATATAGTAACAGAAATATTGTAATAATGATCAACTGAAAATGACATAGTTATTCTTAGCAATTCAATGATTCAAGACAATTCCAAAGGACTTATGATGAAAAATGCTATCCATATCCAGAGAAGGAACTGATAGAGTCTGAATGCACATTGAAACATGCTTTTAAAAGCATACTTTTTTTTTGTTTTTGTTTTTGTAGAGCACCGGCCCTGGAGTCAGGAGGACCTGAGTTCAAATCCGGCCTCAGATACTTGACACATGTACTAGCTGTGTGACCTTGGACAAGTCACTTAACCCCAATTGCCCTGCCAAAAAAAAAGCATACTTTTAAAAACTATTTTTCTTGAATTTTTTCCTTTTTTTTTTTACAATGTGACTAATACGGAAATATGTTTTACATGATAGTACATGATGATCCATATCAAATTATTTGCCTTTTCAATGAGGGAAGAGGGGAAGGAGGGAGGCAGAAAATTTGGATCTCAATTTTTTTCAATGAATTTTAAAAATGATTTTGTATGTAATTGGACAAAGATGATTTTTTTTAAAGACAGCATGTATGCTATAGCATATACATGCCTCCTTTCCACCATTGCAAAGGAATTAGAAGGGGAAAATAAGCAATCATCAGTCTCTTTGATACATCTAGAAAGGAAGAGCTTCTTGGTATAGGAACACGCCAGTCACTTGTGTTCTTAGGACAGCCAGGATATTAGTGCACTTCTCACTGCAACAGAGTTACTTTTTATTTACTTTTTATATATTTTATTATAGTTACTTTTTATGTATTTATGTAGTCATATATAACTATATGTAGTTACTTTTTATATATTTATATTTATTTGTGTACATGTTACTTATTCCCTTCCACTATAATGTAAGTATACATTATAATATAAGTATACTTTCTAGCTACTTTTTATATATTTACATTTATTTATCTGTGTATATGTTATTCCCTTCCAGTATACTGCCTTCTTGAGGGCAGGGACAGTTTCTTTCCTTTCCTCACAACCCCTTCCCACTTTGGATACTCAGTATCTATTGTAGTGTCTGGAACATGGTTTGCACTTAATAAATACTTGTTGAATTGAAATGAATTCTCATTTTATTTCTCTCCCTTAGTCCATAACATAATGCCTTGCACAAAGCTGAAACTCAACAAATGCTTGTTGACTAACATTGTAACATTACAAGTGTTTTCTGAACATCATATACTGTGTTGTTCAGTGGGAATTTTTCTATAATATTTCTTAACAGGAACCCCTAATTCAGTATTGAATCAGATCTATTACTCACAATTTGCTTCTTTTAATGAGTGTTCCATTGTATATAAATCTTTCAGACCACCGAGGAGAGCAAAAATGGGTTAGTTTACTCAAATATCTCTCTGTCTCTGTCTCTCATTTTGGAATGACTAAATAAGCATGAATCAAAAATCATAACTGCTCCCAGAGTCATTAATTTGTGTATCTTTCCTCCTAAAAGTAATGTTTAAACTTAGTTTCTTTTATAATTGTATGTATATATCATACCATGCAAACTCTCTTTTGCCTGGCCAACTCCATCTCTCTTTAGAGTTGCAAATTCTGTAGCTATAAACATAAATTAAGAATTGTCCATTTTTGGAACAAGAGAATGGCTTAAGAAACTATAAATAAACGTGATTTATGCATGAGAGTTGTGCCCAAACCTTTCCCTGAAGGGCAGGTATGAATATACTATATATGTGCATATTCACTTTTTCCACAGAAATCAAAAATGGAATGAAGGTTGTATATTTTTTAATGAGGATGTTGAGAATCTTTGATCTTTTTCTGCTATAAAAATGATTTCCTGGCCATGTCAATAAATAAATGGCAGATAGAAAAATAGAGCATTTATTAAGCACTGTGTACCAGACACTCTACTAAATGTTCAGAATATTAATGCAAGGAAATAACACAGTCCCTACCCTCAAGCAGCTTACATTCTAATAGGGGAAAACAACACATAAAAGAGAGCTGGAAGGGTATACACACACACACACGTACACACACACACACACACACATATGTATGTATGTATGTATGTATATATATATATATATATGGAGTCATGCTGTAAAATTTGCTATAAAGAATAGTTGTGGCACGGATATGGGGTAAAAATAAGGCCAAAATTGCCCCATCAGAGCTCAGGGTGGTTATATGTATGGTATCCAAAGTTTTGGTGGGGAGGTGGTAGAAATAATGGAAATGGTAAAGATAGCATGCCTTTCAAATGGCTGGAGAAAAAAAATAAAATGGGTGGAAAGTGAAGTGTATCTCTGTATCTGGGCAGGAAAAGGCTGTGGTTATTCTACCAGATAACAGATGAAGCATGCGGAAGTGGAAAGGACACTGGATCTGGAGTCAGAAACCTAGCCTTTCGAGCTGCAGTTTTGTTCATATGTTAGAGGTGTAAATCTTGAGCAAATCTTTTAACTTGAATTTTCTTTTCTCCAAAATGGGTTTTCAGCCACACTAAACTGCCATTAATTTCTTGTATGCCTCCCTTCCCCAGGCTGCTATCCATGATATGAAGTGACCCTTGGGTTACCCTCTGCACTGAAGGGAACAACTTTCTGGGCTAGGGACCCTTTACCCCATCCCTAGGTCAGGCCAGAGCTTGGGTCCCTCTAGATTTTGTCAAGGAGATAATCAAACTATCTGTTCTCACTTTCACTCTCATCATTCCGACACTTGCTCACCCCAGACATTTTATTAGCCTTGGTCATATCCCACCACCAGCCCCCCTCCCCAGTTCCCCACTTTAAATCACCCACCATGAGTGCCTCCAAAATGAGGCAACTGTTTGCCCTAGTGCCTTGATTGCCTACCCTAGTTATAGCTCGAAATGTTCAGTACCTTAGTGAAACACAATGTTAAGTATATTGAAATAATTTGGAAAAAAAAAGAAACATAGGTTTAAGCAAAGGAGATTCTATTAATTCTTCATTTGAAAGAGAATACACCCTACCCTCTGTTCTAGGGCATGACTCAGGCTGCTCCAGTGGTTCAGGCTTGGGATTTGAATGAAATAAATAACCTGTAGATCATATAATATTTTAGCAAAGGAATTTTACTTAACAATAACTTGGAAAGGATACATAGCAAAGATATAATATTGGTTTTTTTGTCTCAGGACACTCATCTTCATAGGAAGGCATGCTGGTCAGATGTGTTGAAGCCCAGAGGAATAGTAGTGCTGACTACTTGTGGCTTTTCATGCCTTAGGTGACCAAGAATCCACAGTATGTCAATTGTGTAAGACTTAGCTCTTTGAAACAATTAAGTCCTGGAAATAGTTTCACTGATTTTTCAGGGAACCAAGGTGAGGGAGTCAAAGAGCTAGTTTCAGAGTCAAAAAGGTCTGGCTTCAAGTCCTGACTCAAACACATATCGTATATGTGACTGTGCAAGTCACTTAGTGCTCTAGGAAACTAAGACTATAAATTGCAGAGAAAGTTTCAACTTGCATTGATAGAGCAAATTTTCTCACCCAGGAATTCTCTATACAGGCTTACCTTGAAAATATTATAGGTTCAGTTCTAAAATACCACAATAAATTGAATATAATAATAAATCAAGTCATAGGAATTTTTTGGCTTCCCAGTGCATATAAAAGTTATGTTTACACTATACTGTAATCTGTTAAGGGTGTAACAGTATTATGCCTAAACAGCATACATGCTTTAATTAAAAATACTTTATTGCTAAGAATGCTGTCATCTGAGCCTTCAGGTAGCTATAATTTTTTTTTTGCTGGAGGAGGGTCTTGCCTCAATGTTGATGACTGCTGACTGATTAGGGTGGTGGTAGCTGAAGGAGTGGCTGTGGCAATTTTTAAAATAAGACAAAAATGGAGTTTGCCATATGGATTGACTCTTCCTTTCACTTGAACACTTAGAGGCCATTGTAGGGTTATTGCTTGGCTTAATTTCCATATTGTCGTGTCTCAGAGAATAGGGAGGCTGTAGGAGAGGAGGAGAGAGACTGGAAATGGCCAATAGGTAGAATAGTTAGAAGATGGCCAACATTTATTGATGAAGTTTGCTGTCTTACATGGGCGCAGTTTGTGGCACCCCAAAACAAGTACAATAGTAACATCAGTGATCACTGACCACAGATCACAATAACAGATGTCATAATAATGAAAAAGTTTCAACCATTGTGAGAATTACCAGAATGTGAAACAGAGACAAGATGTGAGTACATGCTGTTAGAAAAATGGCCCAGATAGACTTGTTTGGTGCAAGGTTGCCACAAACTTGAACTTTGTAAAAAAGCAATACCTGTGAAGCATGGAAAAGGAAAGTACAGGACAACAAGGTATGCCTGCACTAAAGAAGTCATAGGTGTAGTCCTTATCCACAGTACCTGGTAAAGCAATGGCACACAGTAGTTCCTTAATAAATACTGACTGATGGATAACTGTTCTCAGGTTATTTGACTCCATGGGACCATACCCACTCTATCTTGTGCTATTCCCTGCTCTGATTAGTACTTTAATTTTCAACATGTAACACATTAGTTTAAATGTTAAATTAATGACATTAAAATATCGAGTACCAATTTCTTATAATTATGAAATTACAAAGGAGTGTTTTTCTACACAGTCAAATTTATTCTTTTTAAAGCTCTGAGGTTCATACATATTGGTGTCTGGCGACTGATGTGAGGAGGACTTTTTATTCTAGTATGGATGGTTTTGTGTGTGTGTGTGTAACTCTCAGCCTAGGGCTCAAATAGATCCTAGGGACCAAGAAGGTTATTTTCTCTCTTTGATTTATTGCCCTGACCTGGAATTACTCTAAGAAATCTCCAAAATAAAGCTTATATCTATGTTTGTCCCAGTGTGGGTAATAAGCGTTACAAGGTCCTATACCAGAATGCAAAGTAGCACATGCAAACATATGAGGCAAGTTGTTATTTCATTCAACAACAAAAAATATGCAACAGATGCAAAAGACTTACAAGAGTCTGCAAACAGATACAGAAATACACAAGGCACCCCAATAGCCCACACTCTTGCCTCTCAGAAAGTACTAAAAGTTGAGAGTTGGCACCTCAATATCCAAGTAAGTTAATGGCTTTGTTCTCCAAATAGGATGATGCTCAGTAACTATGTGAGTGATCTTTCTCCAGAGACCACATTGCATCAGTAAAACCCCTTCTTTCTCAGGAGGGCCCAATCCCTGAATTCTCAAACTTAGGAACTCTTAAACTTAAGAACTCTTAAATTATCCATCACTTATGAGTCAACCTCCAAGCCTAGGACTCCACCCTTGGCCAGAGCGGCCATTCACATGTTCTTCTATCACGTACTTCTTTAGGAAATCTTATAATATCCTGGCTGCTATCGTATTTTGACCTTATTTTGACCCTCTTCTGCTGCAAGCAAATATCCCAAAATAGTTATTTATTTTGCCTACGAAGAGGAGATATAAAGACAGGTGCCACTCTCCTATTGATCTATCTTCTGATGGTGAAAAGGAAGTCTAAGTTTGTATAGTATCAGTTTGCTTTTATATACCACAGAGAAACGCAACATTTGTGAGAAGGCCCTCTCCTCCTGAATCCCAATGAGTTGGCAACCTCCAACCAATGACACTATCCTCAATCCCTGAAACCCAAACAATTGCTCTCTGTATAAAGTGGCAGTAAATATACTAATATACGAAGGAGAAGTGCCTCTCAAATGCAATTCAACAAAGGCTCGTGCTCTATGGTTACATCAAATTGGTTGAACTTATCAATTTGATGAGCCCCCCACCCCTTTCACCTCACTCACACTTATAAATGCTGGCAGCAAAATCGCATGATCTATGACCAAGAAGAAAACTCTGGTCCTTGTGGTTTTATCTAGACATTTATTAATCTTTCAGGCATAAAGCATAGGATTATAAAATTTGCTTTTCTTTGCACAGAGTTCAGGGGTGCTCATCTATTTTGTTCCATGTGTTATGTGGCCCTCAGGGTATCTTCAAAGTGTTCTACCTAGGGCCAGATGAGAGTGTCCATGAAGCCAGGAACATTTTTCTACTTTTGAATATTACAACAAAAGTGTCAGAACTGGAGGCCTTGGGGTCATTAATTTTGGAGGTGACTGTAGAGGTTTTTCTTTCTTTAAAAAAAATAAAACATGAAAATGCAAAGTTGACTACTTGGAAAGGAGAATCAAAAGGAATAATGCATTAATCATTTTTATCACTTAGGTTTTATGAGCCACCTCACCAGAAATTAATAGGTGGTCTAATTCACATTCAATTCATGGATAATCATGTGACATGCTTAGAAATAAGAATGGGCATTACACTGTCAAAATAATGATCTACTTCTAAATTTTTTTTACGTGTTTCCATCAAGGAATATGTAAGACTACCCTTATGTAGAAAGGACACGGCTGGTACTATCCTGTGTGTTTGCTTGTTACTGAAAATAGTGTTGTGTTAGAACTATAAATATCATAATATTTTGCAAATGTTCTGGATTATTTTAGCCACAGGGGAAAACCATGCTATTAAAAGAATTAACAAATGCCTCCAACTTAACATGAGTTCTAAATGTAGCTTCTTTCTTAATATGTTTCATGGCACTGATGGGTGGTAGTGAACTGAATTTTTAAAAAAAACACACCACTTTGGAATGTATCATACCACATGATATATAGCTATGTGATAGATAGATATATGCACATGTAATACTTTTCTTTTTCAGTGAAATATTAAAACATTCACAAAATTCATAAAATATTGATCTCTAGTTCCCAAATACTCAAATGAATCAGTGATCTCACTGATTTGAGGGTTCCTTCCCATGAGATAGAACACAATCCATTCACGCCTGCCCACCTTATGGAAGTTGTGTTCATATTATCTCCCAAGTTCACCACAGGAGGTTCAGCCATCATGCTGGAGGTCTTCCTCATCTTCCTCTGATATTTTGAAAATACCAGTGGAGTACTCTGGCTATGCCACATGATTAGTCTAGCTTACCTTCCTGTCTTCAGTTACATAAGAAAAAAGAACTCACAGAAATTTTCTGAATGTCTAGTATACTAAAGTATATTAAGCCATTACAAATGAGACATAAAAATCAGACAAAGGTAGATGAAATACCCTATTTCATTTCCATGTTTATATTCTGAATCAAATGAAAACAATGGATGAAAAGACTCTCAAATATTTATTTTCAGTCCTGGTCTTTCTTTTGACTTCCATTTCCAGTTGCTCCCTAGATATCTTTACCTGGATATATCATTAGTCCTTTAAATTCAACAAATAAATTGAGAAATTATCTCAGATCTTGATATTCAATCTATCATTATCTCCTAGCTACACTATTTTAATTACCACTTTAGCGATCTCTCAGTTTCCAGGCTTGTTCTTCATCAATTTTTCCTGCACATCTCTATTGTCAGACAAATTAAATTTCTTCATACACAGATAAGAACACCATCCCAATAATAGTACGTCTGTATAAAAATAGGGGAAAAACCACTGTATTTGGAGTCAAAAGACCTACATTCAAATTCTGGCTTTGCTCCTTGCTATTTATGCGATCTTGGTCAAGTCGCTGAACCATTCTTAGCCCCAGACTCCTTATCTGTAAAATTCAGAGTTTAGACTCTTAAGTCTCTTCCAACTCTTAGATCTATAATCCTGTAACAAGATGTCTTCTCAATTCTCAATATACTAAGATTCTATGATTTTTTGAGTCTGCCAATAAATCTATAAAATAAGGCCAGAATTCTTTAACAACTTGACTTGTTCAGTGCATCATAAGCCTCATCGAGGCAGGCTCATATGTGCACATCGTTTTATTTTTATTTTCAGTTCCAAGTTCTCTCTCTCTTTTTGCCCCTCCCTCACCTATTAAGAAGGCAATAAATACCATAGAAATATCAATTCATATACACATGATGTCATGTAAAACATTTCCACATTAGCCATGTTATAAGATAAAAAATATGTTTCCATCTGCACTCAGAACCCATGAGTTCCCTATAGAGAGGTGGATAACATTTTTCATCCTCAGTTCTTTGGAGTTGTAGCATACGTCGGACTTTGGAAACATTTTTTTCTGGGATTGACTTTCAACTAAGAAGCCCCATTTAAGCACAACACGTGCAGTTTGTTTTCAAATAGTCCCAGGAAAAGTCAATGGCATTTTTGCTTGGTGGGACTTAAAGTTAGAAAGATTGTAGTTTCAGTCTTTTCTCGGACACTTACTACCTGGGTGATCCCAGGCAACTCAATTAACCTTTATCAGCCTCAGTTTCCTCTTCTGTAAAATGGGGATAATAACAGCAACTACCTCACAGGGTTGTCATGCTGAGGGAGATAAAGTATGTGAAGTGTTTTAAAAATCTTAAAGTGCTTTATAAATGTTAGTTATTGTTATTGAGTAAGAGTGAGTCTGACTGCCATGCCTCACCTGTTTTCTTGAAGAAACAGCTTGAGGTTGGGGGAAGGGCATGTGTGAAATTCAGTGTTGAAGAACAGACACAAATTTCCACAAATATAATGCTAAACTTAATACTTTCTGGTCCCCTAATCTAAATGTTTGAAAGTTTAAGGAACATTGGCAATCTTCCAGAAAATATGATATACAAATGGAAGCTGTGTTCTTTTCTCTTGGTTGGTTTCCGAGCAGACCTTCTGTTCAGTGTTGGAACAGGAATTTGTACATTTCTGAATAAGACTAAGATATAATTTGATCATAAGGCAAATGCAATACTTGAATATTTTCAAGAATTGTTCTTTCATTTTTATAAGTTCAATGACGAGACACACATGAACACAAGGTCAATAGCAAATATCAAATAATCTGTAACTTCTACTTTGTTGACCGGTCTCCCAGAAGTCATGGGGGTGTTATTCTGACTAAGTTTTGATAAGGTTTTTTTCATCAATTCATACAATCTGACCGATCTGTCATACACATATCTAGCCTTCACATTTCCTAAACCAGAACTGACATACCTAGAGGATGGTGGGGGAAGAGCAAGGCTAACTGAGGAGGCCTTATTGTGTAGGTTAAAAGGGTCACCCAATAGCTTCTTATATTAACTAATTATTCTTGTTAATTAGTTGCAGAGATCAGCTGTTTCCATGCTACTTGATGAGAAGTGGTATTAGAAAAGCCTACCTTGCTCTAGTTAATAATAATATAGTTAATGAGTAACGGACATTTATACAATGCTTTGAGAATTGCAAAGTGCTTTACCTATAATTTCTTTTGATCCTCACAACAACCCAAGGAGGCAGGGCCAGACCCTGATAATATTGGCTAAACCTCATTAAATTCAATTTTTAAAAAAATTGAATAAAATTCTAGTGATTTTGAATGCTATGGTCTATATTGAATAATAATATGCACAATATATCTTTTTATTTAATCAAGATTGAAATTGAATGTGGAAACTGTCCAAACAATTCCACAAAATAATAACTGCACTTGACTAAATAATAAAATATATTAGAGTTGCTGTATGCTCTTTTCCTCCAATATATCATCTCAGCCAGTCCTTCCTGAGTTAGATTTGAACTTGGTTGTCTCTAAGGTCTCTTCTAACTTTTGATCTATTATCCTATGATCTAGATGGGACATTAGATACATCTGAATTTTGAAGGCTTGTATCTCTTGGATTCAGGGAAACCTGAGGATCTCACATTTTGTTGTTCATTCATTTCAGTTGTATATGACTCTTCATGACTCCGTTTGGGGTTTTCTTGGCTAAGATCTGGAACGGTTTGTCATTTCCTACTCCAGCTCATTTTACAGACAAGGAACTGAGGCCAAGAGGATTAAGTGACTTTTCCAAAGTCACACAGCTAGTAAGTATCTGAGGCCAGATTTGAACTCAGGAAGGTGAGTCTTCCTGACTTCAGACAGCACTCTACCTACTGCATTTTCTTCTATAGGGAAGAAAGCAGGGCAAAATTTCCAGCCTCGTTATGCTGGTGGTAAAGGATCTAGGAGAACCAATGTAGTCACAACCAGAGGAGAAACCAACTAACATAATTAAAGGAATGTGGAATAGAGTCAATACTGGACAGAGATTTCATGGTAACTTTTTGTCTAATATGTTGTCCTCATTTAAGAACTTTCTTTTGAGGAGCTCAAAGTTGCCTAGAGTTTTTTTTTCTTTATCCTAAGGTACACATAAATACCGGTATGTGGCAATAAGGCAATGACACAGAGACATCTATACTCAGAATGTTTATCCTCTTTCACTCAAAATAAGGGCATTGTTTTGCAAACCCTGAAGAAAATCCTGATTGCAAAAAAAAAAACGAGGAGAAAGAAGTTTTAGAAAGGACCACTCAAGAAAAGGGCAAAAGTAATAGCTGAGTTGAGGGAGACTAAAAAAGTGGATGAAATTGAAAAAAATAATGGATACTAACTACTTGAGGATAAAAGATATTCATGTGTCTTTCATGTATATTCATATCAAAATGAATGAAAAGACATCATTAGACTCATGATCTAGTCTATGGGAGAGTTCCAAAACCCTTTCTCTCTAAAACCATATGTAGCAACGATTCTGTTGCTCACTGCTTAGCCTTTCCAGAGCCTCTTATAGTTGTCAATTTGAATGATCGTTGTTTGACTAAAGCTTAAAAGTCGGAGTCTGCAGACACTATATTATTAAAAGCCTGAGTTTAGAAAGTTTGTACATTAACATCCTTTTTCAAAGGGGGTATTGCATGACATTTTAAATAAGCATATCATCCAGCCTTAACAACTTCTCTTTCAGAATGCAAACAGAAATTTGACAATACGTATTTCTCCTATTGCTACCTCTTTCTTTGTTCCTTTTGAATGGTCTTAATTAGAGTCCATTTATTTTTAAAGAGCATTTATTCATTCAACAAATATTTGCTGGACACTACCTACAATGTGCAAGGCACTGTGCAAAGTTCTATGATGGTTAAGAAATTTTTTTTTGCCTATTTCTTAATCAATGAATAGAAAATTTAAGGGACCACCTAGAGATTGTAAAGGATATGCATATTAGAAATTCTGGTCCCTTGGCTATACAGTTTTCCTTCCACATCACAACTTTCCCCATTGAGCTTTTGATATATCATGGGTCAGCATAAGAAATTAAATGGGAATTTAATGAATGGGAGTTTTGCAGAAGCCTCAGATGACAGGCAAAGACCAGTGGACAACACAGAAAAAGCCAAGCTCAGAAATGCATAAAATATATGTATAATATTAACATATTTTGTCTTTGAATACCATAAAATACATAATTTTTTAAAGCATAAAGTTAAAGTTTGCAAAAAGAACATAAAACCAGCATATGATGCACAAAGGCTAGAAATGTAGAGCTACCTTAAAAAGTTTAGTAACTCATAAATGCATAAAATGTATGTACTACAATATTATCTGTACTGTAAGTATTTTACTTTTTAATAACAGAAATGAATATCTAAACATTTTTCTTAAAATTAAATCTGTAATAAAAGAACTGTACTTCTATGCACTGGTTTGGGGATGCCAAGTGTGTTTATGACAATCTTTCGTGTGACATCCACGGTGATCTTGCAGTGATCTTTGCATCTCAAATCTTGTGTTGTTTAAATTCCATAAATTCTATTAAAATCATGGGTCCCAAGCATAGTGTTCCTAGTGGTCTGGAAAGTACTCCCAAGAAACAGAGGAAAGTGATTAACTTGAAGGAAAAAGTAGAATTGTTTGATATGCTTCATTCAGGCAAAATGGCTGCTGTGGTTGCCCACCCACCATGAAGGTGTTAATGAGTCAACCAGAAGGCATATCAAGAACAGAAAAGTTGGAAATCCATGAAGACAGAAGACTTATTCTCTGGTATTAAGAAAGGGCCAAAACATTTTACATGGATTTTCAACTTCATGTGGGCATGGCTCCCTTAATTCCTGCAATGTGGAGGGAATAACTGTATCTAGGTTTAGTACAAATTTATACTTTTTACAATGTCCAACTATCCATCATTTCTAATTCTCCTTTCCTATCTCCAACACAGGTTCTTAGCATTAAGAAAGGATAGAGAGTAGAAATGGAAAGAATGCATTTCAAGTCTTAAATATGCTTAAAGAATATTCAAGGATTCCATAGATCAGGGTTGATCAGCTTATTGATATGACCTTCTTTTGGGTTTTCTTGGCAAAGATACTGGAGTGCTTTGTCATTTCCTTCTCTAGCTCATTTTACAGATGAAGAAACTGAGGTTTGCCTCAGGGTTAAGTGACTTGTCCAGAGTGACATAGCTAGTGATTGTCTGAGGCTAGATTTGAACTCAGGAACATGAGTCTTTTTCATCCCAGGCCAGGCACTATCTACTGCACCATGGAGCTGCCTCATGTACTGGGAAAACATTCACCAGTTTGAATCACATACTGGCACTGAAAGTTTTGATTATTTTCAGGCTCAGTCTTTGTACTGAATCATAATCTTTTCCTGTTTCCCTGCTTCATCTTAATTTCTATTTACTCTCACTACTCCTTTCAGTAAATCACCAACAAGTATTACTAAATGCTTACTTTCTGCCAGGCAATGTGGTAGGGCCTGGGAAAACAAGTCCAGAGAATGATACTATCCCTATTTCACAATGACCTTTCATTCTAATGGGAGAGACAAAAGATACATATGAAAATATATCCACTTTGTGCAAAATCAAAACAATTCTGAGGTGGTACCACATACCCATCAGATTGGCTAATAAGTCAGAAAAGGAAAATGACAAATGTTGGAAGGAATATGGGAAAATTGAGACATTAATGATGCACTGTTGGTGGATTTGTGAACTGATTCACAAATTCAGTTTGGAACTATTCCCAAAGGGCTATAAAACATGCATATTCTTTGGCCCAATAATACCAGAACTGGATCTGTATCCCAAAGAGATAAAAAAAACAAAAACAAAAAAGATGGCTACGTACAAAAATATTTATAGTAGCTCTTTTTGTGATGTCAAAGAATTGGAAATTTAGGGGATGCCCATCAATTCAGGAATAACTGAACAAGTTGTAGTATATGATTGTGATGGAATACTATTGTGTTATAAGAAATGATGAGCAGGATGCTCTCAGAAAAAGTATAGAAAGACTTACACTAACTGATGCAAAGTGAAATGAGTAAAACTAGGAGAATATTGTACACAGTAACAACAATAGTGTAAGATGATCAACTGTGAATGACTTAGCAATACAAGCATCCAAAACAACTCTGACAGACTTATGATGAAAAATGCTATCCATCCCAAGAGAAAGAACTGATGGAGTCTGAATGCAGATCGAAGCATACTTTTTAAAAATTTTCTTTATTTTTCTTGGGGATTTTTTTCTTTGACAACATGACTAATATGAAAATATGTTTTGCATGACTACACATACCTACATCAAATTACTTGCCTTCTCAATGGCGGGGGGAGGGAGGGAGGAGGGAGAGAGAGAATTTGGAACTCAAAATTTTAAAAATTAATGTTAAAATCATTTTTACATACAATTGTGGAAAATAAAATGCTAAATAAATATTTTTAAAAAGAAAATATGTCCACCTTAAACATAAAGTGAATAAACCTAAATGTATACAAAATAGTTAAATACAAGTTATTGTATAGGTGGGAGGACACTAGCATGCAGGGGAACAAGAAATATTCTATGTAGAAGTTGGTGCCGGACCTGCATCTTAAAGAAAGAGACAGAATCTGAGATAGAGGGAAGGAGAGGGCACATTCCAGGCACAAGGAATGGCTAGTGCAAAATTATGAAAACGGAAGATAGAGTGTCATACATAAGGGACAGAGATAAGGCCAGTTTGACTGGATCATAGAGTGTGGGACTGAAATCCAAAGAGGATGGAAAGTTATGTTGGAGCCAAGTTACATAAGAATTTAAAATCTAAATAGTTTTTATATTATCCTAGAGGTAATAGGAAGACACTGTGGTTTATTTCATAGAAGTACATGGTCAGATTACTTTGACAGAAGTGTCAATTTGGATTGTAATGGGAAGAGACTTGAGTTAGGTAGAGAAATGAGGAAAGAGAACATTCCTCATTTCCCAAACATGTAGGGAACTAAGCCAAATTTACAAAAGATAAAGCCATTCCCCATTTGATAAATGGTCAAAGGATATGAACAGGCAGTTTTAGAAGAAGCTATCAATAGCCACATAAAAAATTCTCCAAATCACTATTGATTAGAGAAATTCAAATTAAAACTACTCTGAGGTAATAACTCACACCTATCAGATTAGCTAGTGTGACAATAGGAAAATGACAAATGCTGGAGGAGATGTGGGAAAATACACTGTTGGTAGAATTGTGAATGGCTTCAATCATTCTGGAAAACAATTTTGAACTATGTCCAAAGCACTATAAAACCATGCATACCCTTTGACTCAGCAACACGACTACTAGGTCTGTATCCCAAAGAAGTCAAAGAAAAATGAAAAGGACCTATGAGTAAAAAATATTTATAGAAGTTCTTTTCATGGTGGTAAAGAATTGGAAACCAAAGGGATACCCATCAACTGGGGAATGGTTGAACAAGTTGTGGCGTATGAGTATGATAGAATACTATTGTGTTATAAGAAATGATGAACTGGATGGTTTCAGAAAAACTTGGGAAGAGGTATGTGAATTGATGTAAAGTGAAGTGAGCAGAACAGGAGAACATTGTAAATATTAACGCCAATGTTGTGATGCTGATAAATTGTGAAAGACTTAACTACTCTAATCAATTCAATGATCCAAGACAATTCCAAAGGACCCATGGTGAAAAATGCTATCCACCTACAGAAAGAAAAATGGTGAACTCTGAGAGCAGATTGAAGCATGCTTTTCTCACTCGTTTTGTTTTTCTTGCTTTTTGTTTTCAATATTACTAATAAATTACTAATATGGAAATATATTTTCATGACTTCACATGTATAAATGATATCATATTACTAGCCTTCTTAATGGATTGGGGAGGGGTGCCAAGGAGGAGAAAAATTTGGACCTCAACATTTTTAAATAAATAAATTAATAATAAATTAAAATGATAAAAATTAAAAAAATAAAGTTTATTTTTTAAAAGAAGGAGGCCATTGTAATGGTCCAGATGAGAGGTGATAGGGATCTGAACTAAAGTGTTGGGTATGTGAGTAGGGAAAAAATACTTCATATGAGGAATATTATGAAGGTAAAAATAGAAAGATTTGGTAACTAATTGGATATGTGGAGTGAATGAGAGTGATGAGTTCAGGATAATGTCAAAGTTATGCATTTGGAGGAATGATGATCCAGCTCACTTAGCCTCTGCTGGACTCAGTTTATTCATCTGTAAAATGGGGATAATAATAGCACCTACCTCCCAGAGTTGTTGTTGAGGACCAAATGAAATAATTGTTAAAAAAAGACCCTATTCGGAAGGAGAGGGTGGTCAATGGTGTCAAATGGTGGTTCCCTTTGACAAAAATAGGAAATCTTATAAGAAAGAATGGCTTGGGGCAGGCAAAAGATAAAGAGTTCACTTTTGAGTGTGTTGAATTTAAGATGTCTCCAGGACATCCAGTGTAAATTGTTTAATAGACAACTGGTGATAAAGAAGCTTGGGCTGGACACACACACACACACACACACACACACACACACACACACGAGTTATCTGCATAACCAGTGAAGTTACCAAGAGAGTGAGTGCGTCAACAAGTATTTATTAAGCACTCACCATTGCCAGGTTCTGAACTAAGTGCTGAGGATACAAAGAAAGATTTAAAAAAAAAACCCAACAACAAACAACAAGAAAAGGCAACAACAAACTCTAGTCCCAGCTCTCCAGGAATTCATACAGTCTAATTGGAAAGATAACATGCGAACAACTATGTATACACAAGATATGTACAAGATGAATAGGGGAAAGCTTAGAGTGAGGGCACTCACATTAAGGGAGATTGGGAAAGGCTTCTTGTGGAAGGTGAGATTTTAAATGAGACTTGATGGAAGCTGGGAGGTAGATTGAGGAGGAGGAAATTTTCAGTCATAGAAACCTAGTGAAAATGTGTGGAGTAAGGAGATAAGGTACATGTACAAGGAACAGTAAGTGGTCAGTGACACTGCATGACAATAATTATAATGATAACTGGCATTTATATAGTGCTAGGCACTGTGAATTTTTCTTTTTTTTTCTTTTTTTTTTAACTTTATTTATTTATTTATTTTTAGTTTACCACACACGGTTCTACCTACTTGGGTTCCAGATTTTCACCCCTCCCTCCCCCCTCCATCCCCCCTCCCTCCCCCATATATCTGTGGTTGTGTAAAATGTTCTCCTGGCTCTGCTCCACTCACTCAGCATTATATCGTGTAGGTTTTTCCAGATTGTTACGAAGTCCGTATCATCCCCATTTCTTATGGCACAATAGTATTCCATTGCTTTCATATTCCACAGCTTGTTCAGCCATTCCCCAATTGATGGGCATCCCTTTGATTTCCATTTCTTGGCTACCACAAAAAGAGCTGCCATAAATATCCTTGTACATGTGGGTCCTTTTCCCGCTTGTGTGATTTCTTTGGGATACAACCCTAGAAGTGGTATTGCTGGGTCAAAGGGTATGAACATTCCTATGGCCTTTGGGCGTAGTTCCAAATTACTCTCCAAAATGGCTGGATCAGCTCACAACTCCACCAGCAATGTAGCAATGTTCCAATTTTCCCACATCCTCTCCAGCATTTGTCATCCTCTTGTTTTGTTATTTTAGCCAATCTGACAAGAGAGATGTGGTATCTAAGAGTTGTTTTGATTTGCATTTCTCTAATCAGTAGTGATCCAGAGCATTTTTTCATATGCCTATAGATAGCTTTAATTTCTTCCTCTGAAAACTGCCTGTTCATATCCTTTGACCATTTCTCAATTGGGGAATGGCTTGTATTCCTATATATTTGGCTCAGTTCCCTGTATATTTTAGAAATGAGGCCTTTATCAGAGAAACTAGTTGCAAAGATTTTCTCCCAATTTTCTGCTTCCCTCCTAATTCTTGTTGCATTGGCTTTTTTTGTACAAAAACATTTCAATTTGACATAATCAAAATTATCCATTTTGCATTTTGTAATGCTCTCTATCTCTTGTTGGGTCATGAATTCTTTACTTTTCCATAAATCTGATAAGTAAACTATTCCTTGCTTTCCCAAATTACTTGTAGTATCTGCTTTTACTCCTAAATCATGAACCCATTTTGACTTTATTTTGGTATATGGTGTAAGATATTGGTCTATGCCCAGTTTTTGCCCTACCATTTTCCAATTTTCCCAACAGTTTTTGTGAAATAGTGAATTCTTAGCCCAGAAGCTGGCCTCTTTGGGTTTATCAAAGAGTAGATTGTTAAACTTGTTGATTTCTCCTACTTGTGTACCTATCCTATTCCACTGATCCACACCCCTGTTTCTTAACCAGTACCAGGCAGTTTTGATGACTGCTGCTGTGTAGTACAGTTTAATATCTGGTGTGGCTAAGCCGCCTTCTCTAGCATGTCTTTTCATTAATACCCTAGATACTCTAGACCTCTTGTTTTTCCAGATGAATTTTATTATTATTTTGTCCAGCTCAGTAAAATAATTTTTTGGTAGTTCGATTGGTATGGCACTGAATAGATAGATTAATTTAGGTAAAATTGTCATTTTTATTATATTAGCTCAGCCTAACCATGAGCAACTGATATTTTTCCATTTATTTAGATCTGATTTTATTCGCGTGAAAAGTGTTTCATAGTTATGTTCATATAGGCACTGGGTTTGTCTTGGCAAATAGACTCCCAAATATTTTATAGTGCCTTCAGTAACTTTGTATGGAATTTCTCTTTCTATCTCTTGCTGTTGGGCTTTGTCAGTAATGTATAGGAATGCTGAGGATTTATGTGGGTTTATTTTATATCCTGCAACTTTGCTAAAGTTGTTTATTATTTCAAGTAGTTTTTTACTTGATTCTCTAGGATTCTCTAGATAAATCATCATATCATCTGCAAACAGTGATAATTTAGTTTCTTCTTTTCCTATTCTAATTCCTTCAATTTCTTTTTCTTCTCTTATTGCTACAGCTAATGTTTCTAGTACCAAATTGAATAATAGGGGTGATAATGGACATCCTCGTTTCACCCCTGATCTTATTGGGAATGCATCTAGTTTATCCCCATTACAAATAATGCTTGTCGATGGTTTTAGGTAGATGCTATTTATAATTTTGAGGAAGGTTCCACTTATTCCTATGCTTTCTAGTGTTTTTAATAGGAATGGGTGTTGTACTTTGTCAAAGGCTTTTTCTGCGTCTATTGAGATGATCATATGGTTTCTGCTAGTTTTGTTGTTGATATGGTCAATTATGCTAATCGTTTTTCTAATATTGAACCAGCCTTGCATTCCTGGAATAAATCCTACCTGGTCATAGTGTATTATTCTCATGATGAGTTGCTGCAATCTTTTTGCTAATATTTTATTTAAAATTTTCGCATCAATATTCATTAGAGAAATTGGTCTATAATTTTCTTTCTCTGTTTTGACTCTACCTGGTTTGGGTATTAGTACCATATTTGTGTCATAAAAAGAATTTGGTAGGACTCCTTCACCTATTTTCCCAAATAGTCTACAAAGTATTGGAATTAGTTGTTCTTTAAATGTTTGATAAAATTCACATGTAAAACCATCTGGCCCTGGAGATTTTTTCCTAGGGAGTTCATTGATGGCATGCTCAATTTCTTTTTCTGATATGGGATTATTGAGAAATTTCACTTCCTTCTCTGTTAGCCTGGGCAGTTTATGTTTTTGTAGATATTCATCCATATCTCTAAGGTTGTCAAATTTATGGGCATACAGTTGGGCAAAATAATTCCTAATTATTGTTTTGATTTCCTCTTCATTAGATGTGACCTCACCCTTTTCATTTTTGATACTGGTAATTTGATTTTCTTCTTTCTTTTTTGTAATCAAATTGGCCAAAGGTTTATCAATTTTATTGGTTTTTTCATAAAACCAGCTCTTTGTTTTATTTATTAATTCAATAGTTTTCTTGGTTTCAGTTTTATTAATCTCTCCTTTGATTTTCATTATTTCTAATTTGGTATTTAATTGGGGGTTTTCAATTTGCTCTTTTTCTATCTTTTTCAGCTGTATGCCCAGATCATTGATCTCCTTTTTCCCTATTTTATTCATGTAGGCATTTGGGGATATAAAACTTCCCCTAAGAACTGTTTTTGCTGCATCCCATAAGTTTTGGTATGTTGTTTCATTATTGTCATTCTCTTGAATGAAATTATTAATTGTTTCTCTGATTTGTTCTTTGGCCCACTCATTCTTTAGAATTAAATTATTTAGTTTCTAATTAGTTTTTAGCTTATTTTTCCATGGTACTTTATTAAAAATGATTCTTATTGCATCATGATCTGAAAAGGATGCATTGACTACTTCTGCTTTTCTGCACTGGATTGTGAGGTTTTTATGCCCTAGTACATGGTCAATTTTTGAGTATGTGCCATGTACTTTTGAGAAGAAAGTATATTCTTTTTTATCCCCATTCAGTTTTCTCCAGAGGTCTATCATATGTGCCTTTTCTAAAATTCTGTTTACCTCCTTCACTTTTTTCTTATTTATTTTGAGGTTAGATTTATCAAGTTCAGAAAGGGGGAGGTTGAGGTCTCCCAATATTATAGTTTTGCTGTCTATTTCTTCCTGTAACTCCCTTAACCTCTCCTCTAAGAATTTGTATGCCTTACCACTTGGTGCATATATGTTAAGCAATGATATTGCTTCATTGTTTATGGTGCCTTTTAGCAGGATATAATGTCTTCCTTACCTCTTTTAATTAAATCTATCTTTACTTTTGCTTTGTCTGAGATTAGGATTGCTACACCTGCTTTTTTTTACTTTAGCTGAGGCACAATATATTTTACTCCAGCCTTTTATCTTTACCCTATGCGTATCCCCCTGTTTCAAATGCGTTTCTTGTAAACAGCATATTGTAGGATTATGGTTTTTAATCCATTCTGCTATCTGATTCTGTTTTGTGAGAATGTTCATCCCCTGCATGTTCAGGGTTATTATTTCTATCTGCGTCTTTTTCTCCATCCTAATTCCCCCTGTTTATGCTTTTATTTCTCCCTTTCCCCTTCTCCTCCTCAACAAAGTTTTGCTTTTGACCGCCGCTTTCCTCAGTTAACCCTCCCTCTTTATTCCCCTCCCTTATCTTACCGTTACCCACTTGCTACTTCTCCTCTCCCTTCTGACCACCCCCCTCCCTTTTTCCCCCCTTACCCTCCCACTTCCCGTAGGACAAGTTAGATTTCTAAACTTATCAGAATATGTTATTCCCTTCTTGAACTAGATCAGATGACAGTAAAGCTCAAATACTGCTCTTCTCCCTCCCTTCTTTCCCTCTACTATAATATGTTTTTGTGCCACTTCATTTGCTGTAATTTACCCTTTTCTACTACCTCCTTACTGCTTCCCTCATAGCCCTCCCTTTATATCTCTTACTTATATTTTATATCTTTACATCAGTTAATTTATACAGGCATTCACAACCTATGTATATCCCTTTCAATTGTCACAATAGCTGTACCATTCTCAAGAATGACTTATATATGTGTGTGTGTGTGTGTGTGTGTGTATATATATATATATATATATATATATATATATATATATATATATATATAAAACATACATAAGATGATATAATGCCACATAAAGATGTAAACAACCTGCCCTTATTGGTTAATAAGGTTTGTGGGGTTTTTCCCCCTGGTTACCTTTTTATGTCTCTCTTGAGTTTTGTATTTGGAGATCAAATTTTCCATTGAGTTCTGGCCTTTTCATCAGGAAGGTCTGGAATTCCCTTATTTCATTGAATGTCCATAGCCTTGCCTGGAAAATTATGCTTAGTTTTGCTGGGTAGTTGATCCTTGGTTGTAGTCCCAGCTCCTTTGCCCTTTGGAATATCATATTCCAATTTCTCCTGTCTTTTAATGTGGAAGCTGAGAGATCCTGCGTGATCCTGACTGCAGTTCCACGATATTTGAATTGCTTCTTTTTGGCTGCTTGCAGTATTTTCTCCTTGAGTTTATAGCTCTGAAATTTGGCTATAATGTTTCTTGGTGTTTTCCGTTTGGGATCTCTTTCAGGGGGTGATCGGTGAATTCTTTCAAAGACTATTTTGCCCTCTGGCTCTAGGACCTCTGGGCAGTTGTCTTTGATAATTTCTTTGAAGATACTGTCAAGGCTCTTTTTTTCATTGTGGATTTCCGGTAGACCAATAACTCTTAAATTGTCTCTCCTGGATCTGTTTTCCAGGTCAGTTGTTTTGCCAATCAGATATTTCACATTTTTTTTCTATTTTTTCATTCTTTACGTTTTGTTTTATTACTTCTTGGTGCCTCATAGATTCATTAGCTTCCACTTGCTCAAGTCTAATTTTTAATGAGTTAGTGTTTACATTTTGCTTTTGAGTCTCCTTTTCCAATTGGTTGATTTTGCCTCTCAGGGTGTCCTTTTCTCTCTCTAGATTCTGAATCTCAGTAGCCATTTCGCCAATCTTATTCTTTAGGGACTTGATTTCATCAGTGGATTTTTTTTCCCTTTTTTCCATTTTTTCCATATTTTCTTTTAGCTCCCTAATTTGGTTTTTAAAATCCTCCTTTAGCTCTTCCAGCATTGCTTTTTGGGCTGGAGACCAGTTCATATTACCTTTTGAGGTATCTGGTGTATCTCCAGTATCGTTACCTACCTCTTCCATATTTGTATTTTGATCCTGCCTCTCTCCATAAAAAGAATCTATTGTCCTCAGTTTTTTTGTGTTCTTCTTCATGTTGGTTTGCCTTTTGCTGGCTTTACAACAAATTTCTATCTGTGGGCCTCAGGGCTTTCTGCCCCAGCTTTCTTATTCTGGGGGTTGTGAGTCTAGAATTATAACCTTCAGTTTCCTGAGGTGTGGGGGAGGGGTCTGGCTCCCTGGCATCTCACTCCCTGTGGGTGCTCTCCAGCACATGCTTTTCAAGCAATGGTCTCAGCTGTTTGTTGTTTGAGCTGATGTCTGGCACTTCCCCTGGGGGAGCAAGGTTACGTCTGGGCTCCTGGCGTTGACCCTTGCTGACTCTGCCCCTATGGGACTAATGAACTTCTGCTATTTGACCACTGAAGCCCCACTACTTCTGCTCAGTTCCAACGTTCTTTTTTTTCCCCCGAGGGATCCTCTGGGTGGGGAGGGGAGGGATTAGAGCTATTTACCTGGCCATTAAGGTTCCCGGAAGTTCAAGAAGCCACAGTTCATACGTTTGGGCTGCAAACCTCTGGAGTCGGTGTATCACGGTGGTGTTGCGCTGCCTCTCGTTGCTTCCACAGACTGCCATCCTGTGTTGGGAGTCCTGGGGATCTCCGCCGGTTTCGGGCGCCCAGCCTTCTCCCAGCCCGTCTCCCACGTGGATTTCCCGGCCGGCTGCTTTCGCTTTGGTCTGGAGCAGCTCCGCACCGAGCACTCTGTGAGCCTACAGGTTCGTGCCTCTGGCCTTTCAGACTCTCCCGGCTCGGAAATTTGCCCCACGCAGACTCCTCGCAGTTTCTGACTCTCTCAGATCTGCTCAAATTCACTTTTTTATAGGAATCTGACAGACCTTGTGAGAGAGCTCCGGTAAGACACTGCCTTCATGTGGCCATCTTGGCTCCACCCCCCCCCCCCCCACTGTGCATTTCTCAATTGTCTTATTTGGTCTTCACAACAACAGCCCTGGGAGATAGGTTATTATTATCCCCATTTTGCTGAGGAAACTGAGACAAACAGGAGTCACATAGCTAGTAAATATCTCAGGGCAGATTTGAACTCAGGTCTTTTTGACTCCGAGCCTTTAAATCTATCCACTATGCCATCTAGCTACTTCATGTACTCTAGATCACAGAGTACATGGGGCGTGTAAGGTGTGAGAAAATATGGAAAGACTGAAAAGGTGGGAAGGTACCAGTCAATCAATCAACAAGCATTTATTAATTGTCTACTATAAGCCAGGCACTGTGCTAAGTGCTAAAGATTTAAGGAAAGGCCAAAAACAATCCTTACCTTTAAGGACCTCAGAATTCAATGGGGTAGATGATAAGCAAACAAACTACATACAGAGTAAATATGAAATAGTTAACAGAGGGTAGGCATAGAATTAGGAGGTATTGGGCCTGGTTCTGGAGGGCTTTAAAAGCCAAACAGAAAATTTCATATTTGATTCTGGAGATAATAGGGATTACTGAATAGTGGGACAACATAGTCCTGTATTAAAAAAAAGATTAATTTGACAGCTGAGTGAAGGATGGACTGGAATGGGGGGATATTTAAAGCAGGGAGAAGAGAGATGAAGCTGTAGGGCACAGCCTTAGTGAATATTCACAGTCAAATAATAATCCAGAAAAGGAGAAAGAGGAGTAATCACTCTGGTAGGAGAACCAGAAGACCATAGGTTACAAAAATCCTGAGAGAAGAGACTGTTCAGAAGGAGAAGGTGGCCAATAGTGGCAAATGCAGCAGACAGAAGAGTTCTCATTCTGGGGTCCACAGACTTCTCAAGGGGTCCATGAATAGATTTACCTCATTATTTCAATGTAATTTATTTTCTTTGTAACCCTCTGTATCTTATTTTACTCATTTAAAAATATTATTTTGAGCAGGGGTTCATAGTGTTCAATAGATTGCCAAAGGGGTCCATGACACAAACAGGTTCTGAACCTCTGGTCTAAGGATGAAGACCAAGTAAAGCCCCTCAGATTTGATGATCAAGAGATCATTAGCTTTGTAGGGCTTCAAAATTTAAAGCTATTGATCTAAAAGTGCGTAGCAAAAGTGTGCCTGCTAAATTTTTTTAAAAAATATTTTTAGAATTGAAGAATGTTGGAACTGATAGGAAACCATTTTTTGTAGGGGAAGGAGGATTGGACTTTTTAAAAATTTCATCAGTGTAGCAAACTCCAGGTTAGGAAACATCTTCTACCAATGTACATTAGCCCCTTCCATGAAATTTATAGTCTTAGAGTGTTGTCTGAGCCACTGAGAGGTCAAAAGAATTTTCTGGGGACAGACAGCTAGTATGTCAGAGGCAGGTCTGGAATTCAGGTCAAGTAGACTGCTGCCTCTCATAACAATAATATTAGAGAAGTTTTAATCCAAATCCTTCATTGCGTAGATGAGGAAAAGGAGCCCAGGAAATCTGAATGATTTGTGCTGGGTCATTTAGTTTCTTAGTATATTGGGGAATTGGGCAAGAAACCAGTGCCTTAACTCCAAGTTTATTATGACTCCTTTATCCAATTCATCACATTTTCTTTCCAAATAGAACCAATATAAGACATCTCTGTACTAATCCTTCATTTCACTGTAGATCCAATAGGTGCTTAAATTAAAAAACATTATTGTGAAACAATTACCGTTCTATAAGTTCAGTGAAGTATATTTTGACTTGGTTGATTTAGTCAGTGTTATCTTTGATTCCATTATTGATTAGCTCTGAGACCTTAGGTATATGTTTAACTTTTATATCTGTTTTCTTCTCTGAGAAATGGGAACATTATAAATCCAAGGCACCTGGTTGTGCACGTCTGTTGATATTTCTCAAAGGTTTTGAAGATTACAAAGCTTTCTCTCCACACTAAAAGCAAAATACCATCCATACATATTTGAAATATTTTACTCTAAGATAGATTTTACCATCCAAACAGAAACAGGACACATCATCAAGTTTAAACATGTTGCATCGTTCTTCGTTTTTGCATGTCTCTTCAAGGAAGCGTCTATGTTGTTAGGCTGAAGAAGAACAATGCACATGGTTGGGAAACTCTACATATGTTTCCAGCAGCAGATACAGTACAGATATTCCATACACCCTGTGGGCACTCAGTTAATACTTGCTGACTGATTGTTGGTACAGTGCCAATAAATAAAGTTGCAAATTAAGCATATTATTCTAGATGCCAGCAATAGGCTTAGAGTCCCCCTAGTATTGTAACATTTTCACTACATGACTTCCAATTGCTGTGTAGACATAACCTGACTTGTAGAAATCAAACAATTTCAAATAGAGCTCTTTTGTAGCACACAGTATTAAAACGGGCTGATAGTTTAAGTCGATTGCCCTCTGTGGTTGTCTTGTCACTTTTAAATATCAATCAGGATTGCTTTTGTTGCAATTGTGCTACCAATTATGCATAGAAGGAAGAGAGATTCCACAACAGAAAGGGCTAGGTGAAGAACACAATTTTGGAAGGAGAGAATGAAAGATTCAGTGATGGAAGTGGGGGATGCCTGTGAGAATATTTCATTTGCCCCTGTAAAAGATGATTGGTGTTTATATTAAAGGAATGATTATGGAGAGGAAAGGGCAAATCCTATTGTAGTGAAAGAAGCAAGATTCTTGCCACTAATTTATTCAGTGTAAAGATTAGAGAGTCAAGGCTACCCTGAGGTGCTTGCTTTGGATTGTTGGATAGGTTGTCAGTGCCATTTAATGTAATAAGGGAGAAATATAGGAAGCAACCTGGTACAGCGTTCAGAGTCAGATGACCTATAGCCTCTGATGCTTCCTACTTACGTAACCTTGAGTATGTCACTTTATTGTTGTAGGTCTACTTCCTTATCTGTAAAATAAGGAGTTGCACTAGATGGTTTCTAAGGTCCATTCCAGCTCTGCATTTCCGATCTTTACTAAATTTATCTTCAGTTAACATTCAAACATTTAGTCCAATATTAAAATACTTCACAAGTCTGAACAAGCCCAAAAGTAGGCAAACAAAAATATGTATTGGGGGATTATTGAATGACAATTTTAATCCTATGACAATGGATGGCATCAATCAGTGTCCTAACATGGAATAAGAAGAAATCAAGGATGAACCTACTCCTGGTTTCTTTCTTATGATTCAATGTCAAACTTGATCTACCAGTAACCTACATGATTGGTGATAATACTACTTAGCTATATAATGAAAATAATATAGAAAAAAATAACATTATGTTGGGTAGAAAATCTGGTGGTTATGCTTTAGATCAGGGCTGTGCAAAATGCAACCCACAGTGTGATTTATGCGGCCTGCCTACAAGCATAGAAATTTACATAAATGCTTTAGTAAACAAAACTGGGCTACCTCAGAGCTCTCACTAAAATGGCGAATCAAAATATATTGTCTACAGTTTCAATAAAAACCTAAGGTTGGACAGCCCTGCTTTAGATAACATGTACTCCTTTTGCTCTTCTCTGGATATGTTCTGAGCTATGTCTCTTTTGTTTTTTTTTTTGTTTGTTGGTTTTTCCCCTTTTATTGTGCTATATCTCTTTTTAAGCATGTATAATACTATACTTTGTGTTCTGCACAGAAAGCCATAGCCAACGAGCCCATCTCCCCAGGGGTCTGTACGCCCACAGGAATATAAGGGCATGGCTCTTGGACATGCCTTCTTTGTGCAAGTGCCTGTACTTCAGATTTTTAAAAAGAAGGAGAACGTCTCATGCAAAGAGCCAGCTGACAAAGGAGTTTAAGACATTAAGGGGATGAAATCCTTGTGATCGCAAAGCAAAATCCTATATGAGCATCATAACTATGGGATCACACAAAGTGACCAGTCTACAATTACTTTTTCTATTAAGTTGAGAGAGTTTAGCCTGATGAAAAAGAAATAGAATTGGACTTAGAATGAGAAGGCCTGGTTTTGAGCATCAGATCTACATCGCTATCATTTTCTCTTCTGTGAAATAGGAGAGTGGAGTGGATTACGAGATCTCTAAGATCACCACCCCTGCTCATGGTCTGTGAATCTGTGAAGTCTACTATTAGATATTTCCATTATTGAGAGATATGGCCCTTAAGGCAAGGGTGACAGCTGATAAAATCATGGCTCCAACTAGGTCATTTGCCAGACAACTTTTAGTCTGTAGCACTGAGTCGTTGAGTCCCCTGAGCCATTCAGGTCATGCTTATCCAGCTCTGTCGATGATAGGTAACTGCTAGACTTAGTCTCAGTCAAGTTATTTCAGGGCTGATTAGATACTGTCATGGGTTTGTGCTTCTGTTGCCCCAGGACCTCTTCCTCTTGGCAGTGGCAAGAGGCTCTGCTGCCATAACACATAGCTGTGCACAAGGCATGAAGTGATTCCCTCTTCCCCCTTCTCCATGAATAAATGAACAAGAGTTGAACGAATACATGTTTACACTAACCAGTCTTACTCTAAAGTGGGATAACCCCAGAGGGTATTCAGCCATTATCTGGTAGCTTTTCAGGTAACTTGTGTGCTTTGCATTTTCCCAAAGAGGGAAAGGGAACAATAATAACCTGTTACAATCTAAAACTATGCCACTCAATTAAAAAAAACACATTTACTAAGTACCTTTTGCCAGGCATTTTGGGAATTCATCTGCCCTGCTGTTTGGAAGAAATCTAACTCAGCCCCCACTACTACATACCCTCCTACCCCACAAGGAAGGTAGAGTTGCACAGAGAAAAGTTTTGGATCAAATAAGATAACATGTGAAAAGCACTGTACAAACCTTAAAATGCAATAAAAATGCTAGCTATTATTTAGAGTAAAAAGAAAACTGGATTAAAATCTTTCCTGGATCTACTATTTACAACCTGCGTTTCCTTGTATGAGCCAGTTCATCTTTCTGCCTTGGTTTCCTTATCTGTAAATGAGGGATTTGGACTGATTTGCCTCTGGGGGCCTTACAGCTTTCAATTTTTTCCTATGATTTAGATCACAGATTGCATACAACAGTCTCTATCTTTTGGTTTTCTGTTTAAAAATATTGATGCCTTTTTAAAACATCATAGTCATTTCCTGATATATTCCATCCTCCATAGATCTACCCCTCATAATATATATATATATATTTTTAAGATAAGTAAAATAAATTGATAAAGCCAGTATGTCTGACATGAGTGTTCCTCCTTTCTTTTCCAGAACCAAAATTTTCGGTGCATTTTGTCCAAGTTCAGCTATCCATTAACGCTATTTTAATTAATGTTATTGTAGTCATTGGTTATATTATTCTCTTTGACTTTCTAACTCTGTGCCACCTCATAAAAGCCATGCCATGGAATATATCATGGTGTGGTTAGAGAATCAAACTTGGAACCTGAGGGACCAGATTTGAAACTCACAGAGGATGGGGTGGCTCTATTAAGAGACCTCTAAAGTCCTTTCCACTTCTAGAGCTATGATCTAGGTTTCTCTATTCCTTTTGTTTTACCTGATCTCTACATATTACTATGAAATGTCATCACTTAATATTAAATTCCACCATGCAGAAAAATTCAATAGCATAATCATATGTAAAATATTACAACTTCTAAATTAAAATATAATATTTAAATATTAAAATTTTCCATATGGTTTATTGGGAAAAGAAGTAGTAATCTTCCTTCTAAACTATAGGTACTATGAGTTTTTTTTTTCCCTGTGGGGGGAACAGGTTAACCATCTTTCTGTCTGAATTGATCTATATCAGGCTTCATTTTATCTCAACCACATGACTTTATGTAAACTGTGAGGTTTCTCTTTAGGTCTTTAGTACAAGGCTACATTTGGGAAATATTTGGGAGATGATTTTATGATGTCTCTTTTCTTTCCTGGGAATGGTTGGCAAACACAACAGAGAGCCCAGATAATGGAAAATTCTGCCCTCATTCATTTTCTCTGATGTAAATAAAAAAAAAGAAAAAAGCATTACATGCATTATTTTTTTAAAGTGAACTTTCAGAGTACTTCAAAGAGGTCAAAACTTCAGAAGTTATGTTTTCCTTTTAGTCTGCTTACTGAATCAAAAGAGAGTCAGGATAAATCACTAAGAGGTCCTGGGTCTGTATTTCAGATGACATGGATTAAAAAGTAGTAATCAGTTTGATTTTATGTGTGTGTAAATATCACCCTCCATCCCTACTTCCCATTAATGTAATTAAATATGTTTAAAACTTCCTTCTTCCTATCATTTCAAATTCCATTAAAGTTTGTGGTAGTGTAACACACAGATTCTTGTGCTCAATAGAAGATTTTTGAGGGATGTGCCTCACTAGATATTTGATGGATCACTGTGTCTGCTATAATTTACACCCAGGAATGAATGATCTTTGACTATGCCTATCAGTAGTCAACAAACTGAACCTGACAAGTTGTCTTAGCCTGAACCTGCAAGTTTGCTTTGGGTCCCTGATAAGTTTGTAGCTGGCTTGTTTATAGTGGTTACCAGAGAAATATCCTCATTAAATCAACAACTTAAGGTGCAAATATATTATCTTGTTAAGTCCAGTAAGTATGCATGTAGTCATATACATGTTTATACACAGTCACATAAACCAATAAAACGTCATGGGACAAGTTCTGAAAAATATGTTACAATTATAAAATACTCTAAAATGAAGAGTTCCTTCTTCCTTCCTCAGATTCCTTGAGTATCTCTGACCCAAGTTTAACAAGTCTCTCTAGTACTTTTGCAAATTACTGACAGAATAGGACAGTCAAAATGAAATGAAAATTTATGCCAATCAAAAGGTACAATGATTATCTTAGGAGCTAACCACAGATCTAGCCTACCCAGGTGGGGGAATATTCCCTCCTTCTTCCATGAGAAAAGAAGAGGGACAGATCTTACTCATAGGATCATAAATTTAGAGTTGGAAGAGGACCTTAGGAACCATTGAATACAACTTTAGTATTTTACGAATAAGGAAACTGAGGTTAAAAAGGCTTAGTGACCTGCTCAGGGTCCCAAAGGTAATATTTGATAGGGGATTTGAACTGTCATCTTCCCAACTCCAAATCCAGCACTCGATGCACTGTACCATGTCATTTTTTGATTAAGGGAGTGGAGTGGGGAGTTAGAGGGATACAATCAGTCACATTTAAAGACAAGTAAATCAAATTAAAAGTGAAAGATGGGATAGTTACACTTGTAGCTAAATCTTACCATCTGTGGTCAATAAGAAGCCAGAAGTGAACCAGATGTCACTTAACCACCTGGAAATCATATATACTTTACTAAAATATAGATGCTCCCAGATCTAGCTCTAAATGCTATTCCTATGATCTCAAAGAATCATATTGTCATTACTAATGCAAACCTGAATAAAGAACAAAAGAAAATGAAAGTTTGCTTATTTTTATTTAGACTGTTGCTAAAGCAATAAATATGTGAATATTCAGCAGTGATTCCATTGCATTTCATAGTTACCAATTCCAGGAAATTTAAAGGGAAAGCATACAAGTGCAAATCACTGTTGATGGGAAAAGCATTGTAATAATTGCTGAAATAATACTGCAATGATTAAAAGAAAAGCTAAGGGGCAGCACGCTTAACACACTTTATAATCTATTCCAAGACAAACAGTCACAGAGAAGAACAAAAACTTTGATGAGAAACTTGCAGAATCAGTTTTGTTGCATCTTGCCACCAGGTACAGATCATTACAATGATAGAGTTAGGGAAATTTTTCTATTTTATTACAATTTCTGAAGTCATCTACGAAATAATTTTAACTTTGTTCCCTTTCTAATTACAAAGCAAAAAAAAAAGATTTAAGGCATAAATATTTAGTATTAATATTTATCTGAAGTTCAAAGAAAAATTCATTTACATAAACCATACAGTTGAAAGGAGCTTTAGATGTCATTTAATATAACCCATTTAATATAACATCAAATCCAATAAGAATTTATTTAGCACCTACCACGTACAAGTTCTGTTCTAGTGCAAAGTCCTCCATAAGTCACCATTCTGTCTCTGTCTGAACATCTTTAGTGAAAGGCAATTTCTTCTGGACATTTGATTGGAGTCAACAAACATTTTTAATAAGAACCTACCTATGTATGAAGAACAGTACTAGGTTTGTGCTGAGGATAATACAAACAAACAAACAATAAATTCCCTAGTCTCAAAGTTTATGTAGGCAAATAAAACTATGTACATAAATAAGCAAACACAAGATAATTTGAGGAGGGTGAAAGGACTAACAATTTGGGTATTATAAAAGTTTTTTCTTAAGGAGCAATACCTTAGTTGGACTTTGAAGGAAGATAGTTACTCTAAGAGCCTGAAGTTGGAAGGAGTATATTCAAGGCATGTAGGACAGTCTGTGCAAAACCATTCTGGAGTGCCCAGTTTGGATAAGAACTGATAGTCAAGGTGATGGAAATATACGGTGCATGAAAGAAATAACATGGACTATCTGGAAAGGTAGTTGAGAGCCAAATTGTAGAGGCAAGTTGTTCTTTTCCTAGTGGCAAGAGGAAAGCACTGATGATTTTTGAGTAGGGGAATGATATGATGAGATCTATTTCTTGGGAGTATTTAATTGATAACTGTGTGGAGAATAAATTGGAGTAGGGAGAGAATGAAAATGGGAAGACCAACTAGAAGATTATTGCGATAGTTCAGTTGAGAGGTGATGAAAGCATAAATTATGGGGTGATCATGTGAATGGAGAAATTGAGAGGGATGCAAAAGATCTTGTGGATATAGAATAAACAGTTCTGGGAACTGATTGAATATTGGACACTAGAAATAAAGAGCAATAAAAGAGGCCCATGGAGTTGAGAACCTATATGATTGGAAGAATAGTGGGTTTTTCAGCAGAAATAAGGAAAGATGGAGGAGGGATTAGTGTAGAAAAGATGGTAAGTTCTAATAGGATGCTAATGGGACATCCAGGTGATGTCCAATAGCACAGTGGCATTCTAAGACCACAGTTTGTGAGAGAAATTATGACTGGATAAAGAGATTTAAGAATCACCTGCAAAAAGATAATTGAACCCAGGTAATCTGATGGGATCACCAAGAAGGAATATTGTAGAGAAGAGAGTTCAAGGAAAAAGCTAAGGTAGTAGTCATAGTTAGTGAGAGATGATCTGGCAAAGGAGACTGAAAAGGATAAATCAGAAAGGAAGAAGACAGCAAGCTATCAGATATCAGGGATGAGAGAATATCCAGGAGGAGGAGCTAATTGTAATAAAACTAAAGAGAGGTCAATTAGGATGAGGATTATAGAAAATCTGGAACTCAAAATTATGTAGAACTGAGTGTTGTAAACTAAAAATAGAAAAAAGAAAAAAGAAATCTTTGTAAAATAAAAAAGAGGATGAGGATTGCAAAAAGTTTTCAGGTTTAGATATTAAGCGATTGTTGATAATAATGTAGACATAGCAATTTAGTCAAGTGGTTGGATCAGAAGCCAGACTGAAAGAGGCTTAAGAAGTGGGAGGTGGTGAGGAAATGGTAGAAACTCATACGACTAATTCTTTCCAGAGGTTTTATTGTGAAAAGGAGAAAAATATAATATGGTATCATGAAATGATGCCAGATGAAGTGAAGGTTTGCAAAGGTTGGGAAGATAACGTGTGTGGGCAACAGGAAAGGAGTCAGTGAATGAGAATATATAGAAAATGAAAGAGAATGAAGGACTGACTGAGGGTACAGCTTCAGGAGAAGGCAATGAAATCAAGGGCACAAGTCCAGGGTTGGCCTTGGCAAAGAGAATACCCATCTTTTCCTTAGAAACAAAATCAAAGGAGGACAGAATGAGAGATGATGTGAAGTGGTGGTGAGATGTGAAGTGAGAGGTAAAGTAAATTCAATGGAATATGATCAGGTTTTCTCTGTAAGATCCTGTGCCAAAGGGGAGGGGATAGGGTACTCCTTTTGGTGGTGTTGGGGGGAGGGTAGAAAAGAAAAGATATGGTTTGGAAGAGATGACTATTGTAGGAAAATGGGATAAAGTCCATCAAGGATGAATAAAAGGATGGCCATGTGGTTGTGGGATTAGATAACATAAATTTATAATGGATGTAGTCAGCATGATTGCCATCACTGTGAGCAAAAAGTGGACAAGTAGAAATGGATAAAGCAGTTGATGGGGGAGGGGAAAATAAAGAAGCTGAGGTTTGACAAGATGTGAGTGGTGATAGGATAATGGAGCAAGAGAATCAAGGGTATATAAAAGGATTAAAATTGTGAAAAGATGAATGTGAAGCCAAAGCGAGAAAGATGACTGTGGGACAACAGGAAGGGGTGGAGGAACTAGAGGGCATGATTAGGAAGAAGAATAGGTTTAGGAAGAATGTGGCAGAAGAAGATCTGAATAGCTATGATGATGATTATAATTATAAGATTATAATGAGACAAAAATAACAGAGTTTAAGATCACAGAATTAGCATAATTATGGATGATAGTGTCATTGTCCCTGTATTTGGCTGAGATAAAATGAAGGTCATAGGAGTTTGTGAACTGAATGTCCAGTTTTTCTGCTTGTATACTGAAGTCACTAAGTAAAAAAGAGGAAGTCTGTGATACAGGTACATATTCCTCAAAGAGGGAGAGTGAACTGAAGGCTGGCATAAAATTGTGACAAGGATCTTGACTGAGTGATATAGAGGAATGGAGTGAAACTCCAAAGAAGACAAGATGTTAAGTGATAGTGCCAAAAGGAGAATCTGGAAGTAGCAGCTAGGAGCAAGGGTGGAAGTGAGCATCTAATTGTTGGAGTGGATAGAGTGCTGGACTTGGAGTCAAGAAGACCTGAGTTCAAATCTAGTCTTAGACTACTCTTACTAGCTATATGGTCCAGGGCAAGTGATTTAACCTCTTTATGCCTCAGTTTCCTCAACTGTAAAATGGGGCTAATATTAGTACCTACCTCAGCATTATTGTGAGGATCAAATGAGGTAATATTCATTAAAAGTGTTTAGTACAATGCCTGGCAGATAGCAAGTCCTTAATAAATGTTTATTTCCTTCCCTTCCCCTTTCATGCCCTATGTGTTGGGGAGAAAGGGAGAAACAGTATTGTAGAGGTAGTCAAGGATATGGTGTCTTCTGGAGGAAGCTAGTTTTCTATGTGTACTAGATAATACAAAGCTAGTGAGATGAAGAGGTTTAGGATGAAAAGGAGTTTATTAATAGTAGACATGGTCCTTTTTGTCAGCTTGCCATAAAACGTACAGCCTAGAATTGAGCAATCTGACCTGGACAGTATAGTTCTATGTACTCTTTTTTTTTAAATGAGATTAAAACAATTTGTTTGATGTTGACTCATGTTTAATTTTAAGTTACCTAAACTTCTGGAACTTTTCCCCTTGAACTTCTGTCCAGGCACTTTTTCTTCATCCTGAAATTTGTAATTGTTTTTCTTTTTTAACTTAACTTTAAGATTTTACATGTATCCATATTAAGCATAATCTTGTTAGAAGTGATCCATTGGTACTGCATGTTGACAATTCCAATTCTATCATAAAATGAATTAGCTATACTTCCCAGCTTTGCATCATCACGTTACGTGGCATGTTGCTGTCAATATCATTTTCCAAGTTATTAAAAAAAGTGGTCACCCAAATAAGACTGGGTTAAAGTTGTGTGATTTGCCAGTAGAGACTTCCCCTCAGCATCACATATATCCTAATACAGTTTGAAACCAAATATCCTAGTTGTGTAACATGTTATGTTGTAAGTTTTTTCTGATATTTCTCCACTTTACTCCAAAGTTAGTCAACTAGCATCAATTAAATGCCTACTATTCGCTTGACATTGCTGTATCTTTCCCTCCAGAATGTCTGGAATCTCTGGTGTCCTCTCTCTTGAAGAAAGAATGTCTCTTCCTTCCTTAGCACAGTAGCTGGCACATAATGAGCAACCGATAAATGTTTTTCCCTTCCTCCCTCTCTTCTTACTTCCTGTTTCCTCCCTCCTGCCCTTCCTTTTTTTTTTCTTCTTTTCATCTTCCCTTCCCTCCCTCCTTCCTTTCCTCCTTTTTATCTCTCCAAAGATCTCTCGTCAAGCTGCCCCTCATGCAAGCACAGTATTGTATCTTCATTCTCTCTACCAATCAGGAGAATCTCGTATGAATGCCAACGGATTGCACCCTTATTTTTAATCAGTCATACATTTAATACAGACCTCAAGGATTTATGTATGATTTTTTGACAGGATCTAAGAAAGTTTATTGAGTCTGCCCTGTTGAAAAATATCTTGTTTCTGGAGCATAAGTATAAAGATTCAGGTCATCTTATATACAATTTTTCTATGCACAAATCTTTGTAATGTAGTGAATTAAATCTTTTGCACAATGTGGACTTATTTTCTAATTTGAGATGGGGGGAACATTGTGTGGTGAAAAGAATCCTGTACTTGGAATCAAGTGAGACCTGCATTTGCATCTTACCTTTGACACTTGTTGACTGTGTGACCTTGGGCAAGTCATTTAACCTTCTTGCTTTTCTCTCTATAAAACTGGGACAACAATACATGCAGTATTTATCTCACAGAGTTTTTGAGGTCAAATAAAATAATGAATATTGCTTTAGCATTTTACAAACCTTGAAGAATTATTTAATAAATGTCAGCTAACATTATTGTTGAGCTGCTAGTTTTTTTCTAGTATTTGTCACTTTTTGATAAAGTCCTATTAAGTTGAGATTCATCCATTCATTCAACAAGCAATTATTAAGTTACTATTCTGTGTCCAGAAGTGTATTAGGCATTCTTGCTACAAATTCAAAAATGAAATAACAACATAGACAATATTAATCTGTGATTTTCAAACTCAACATGCCATAACAAAGATCCATTTCTATTTGAGTTTGAAATCACTGGTCTAGGATAAGCTCACACTTATGGATCCTACCCAAGGTTTTGACCTCTCCCTTTCTCCCATGGAAAAACCAGGGCACCAGCCCTCCCTTCACAGTTTTGTAGCCTCATGGCCTGGTTCAGAGAAAGAAATCCTCAGTTATCAGGGCAATCAGATCAGAAGTGGGTAATGGAAAAATACCAGGTTTCCACCACCTGACAATATCATACAATCTCAAATTTGTAAGCTATCTCAGAGGTCTTTTGGTTTCAGATGTACATGAGTAGGATATCTCCAAGAAATAATTATCTAACCTCCTCCTGTAAACCTCTAATGATAGCTGTTCCTTGTGTGACTATAACAGCTGCCCCAGGACATTCCCCTCTCTTCCCAGCCCATAAATTCACCTAGACTTTGGGCACACATTGATCAGGCCTGATTCCAGGGGTCTGACCTTAAAAGGCTCCTGTTGCTGCTCTCTTTGGTTCATTCCTTCTGTCACAACAATTTGGCTAGCAGCTGTTGTGGGGGTGAAAGACCAACACAAGCCCAACAACAAGAACCCTGTCAGCACAGGTTCTTTGATCTGCTTTACTAAGGAAAGTAATGTTAAGGGGTTAACAATCTTACTTTAATCCAACATATATATATATATATATATATATATATATATATATATATATATATATATATATATATATATATATATATATATATATATATATATATATATATATATATATATATACACACACATATATATATATATGTATATAAACTCACTTAGTTCAGGAGGAAAAACCAGCAACCTGAACTTCAAAGCAAATACAAACAAGTTAGAAACATACACAATATAAACAGACCAGATCACAATTCATAGTTACCAAGAAACCATCAATATGTAGGTTGACAAGCTGGGGAACTCTTAACAATGGCTGGCCCAGAGTCATGCAGCAGTCCTCCAGTGGCTCCTCCAAGGGAGAATGCCAACCTATCTTGTTCAGAATCAAAGGTGAGTCACACATTCGACTCACCCACGTGACCTAAAAGGGTCACAAAAATACTACTTAAACCTATGTGGTCTAAAAGCCTCTGATGTCACAAACATGTCACTCAAACCCATGTAAACTAGGCTTTCCCCTGAGGCAAGGAGGTCATCAAGGACTCCTAATTTAATCAAGGAAACAAAGGCCAAACTCTTCAGGGGCACTTGATTAAATAAGCGCTAAAAGAGAAAACAGTAAAAAAAAGTCCCAACTTAATTAATATTACACCTTCACCTGTATTTACTACAGGACAGGGTTAAAAGTAACTAGGAGTTAACATTCGATTTATGTATAATCTTCATTTAGGTTGAGAAGTACTAAAATGTTTAAAAAGTGACTAGTTTTCTGTTTTTTTTTCTTTTTAATAAGAGAGTGTGACTAACACAGCTAATGTGATATGTGAAAATTGACCAAAATGATTTATGTAATGCTGGAGGTAGCTGAGAAAGATAGGCTTATTGTTAATATTTTGAGAAATCGATTGAGACCTGGAAATTTTCTTTTTTTTGTGAGTGAAATATTGGTAAAGAACACTAGAAGACTATTAGACTCATGAAAAAACTTCCTTTTATTTGAGGGTCTTTAAAAATAAATCAGGCATGGAATGGAAGAATAAGACAAATGTGACTTGGTGACAAAAGAGGCAAATGATCTTGCCTGGATACCCAGATAAGAGATAGAAGATCTGTGAAGTAGGGCTCAAGTATCAAGGGTTCTCATTTTCACTCGAGGCACTGAGCTATCTGGATTTAGCAGATTCTTAGATATTTCTCTTTATAAAACAGCAGCTTGTCATTGCTACAGGTATGAAGAAATTTAAGTCTTGTCTTGGAATTTAGAAATATGTGGGAAATCCCTCTTTGTCTTTCATCAGCTTTCATTCTGGAGAAATCACAGCAACCTGAACAGGAAATGGAATGGTTCTTGGTAGCATGTGTTTCAATAGCATTAATAAAGTGTTACTAACAGCACCCTTAAAAAACAGTCCATCTCTGGATAGGATAATTATCCTAGGAGGAGGAAGATGTATCTGGGTTTGGACACTATTTCCTACAACAACAACAACAAGAAGAGTCTATGAACAAGTAGAGTGCTCTTTCTCTAGTGGGTAAGATGGCAAAAGACCACAAGGAGTTAAAAAAGTGTACTTCAGTATTTCAATAAATTCTTGATCTTAGTCATGGAGGGACTCCCTCCAATGGTGCAGATAATCCATTCATATCTTCTTATCCTATTCAACTGTTGTTCATATTATCCTCTCCATATGGTATCCATCCTACATGTTGGGTGCCTTTTTTTCTAAGCCTTTAAACATTCCATGGGTACCAATAAATAGCCATAACAGATAATTATCCAATAATTATCATGAAATATTACATTATTAATTGTACAATAAGCAATATACTATTATGAATTCAACAGAGGGAGAGATCACTGTGGACTCAAAGTCAGAGGATGTTTTTATGAGAAAGAAGGAAATGAACCTTGAAGGATGGGAAGGTTTTAATTAGAGAAAACAATGCAACCACATGATCAAAGGTTAAGAGAACTATAGAAGGGTATGTTCAGAGTATGTTAAGTATTTCAATTTGGCTAGAGTCAAAGATCTATATAGGAATATAATAATTGTAGCATTTATGCAGTGCTTTAAAGTTTACAAAGCATTTTATGAACATTATCATATTTGATCCTCCCAAAACCCTAAAGCTATTTTATGAATGAGGAAACTGAATAACAGAGAGGTTAAATGACTTGCTTAGAGTCACACAGCTAGAAAGTGCCCACTTTTGAACTCATCTTCCTAACTCTAGGATTAGCAAGTGATCCACTGCATCAACTAATTTCCTCTAATGGTGATAAGGGTAGAATGGTTATCTCTAGATTGTGGAGGTCTCTAAGTGAGAAGCAAAAGAGCCATGAGATATGGAGAGTTATTAATAGTTTTGATCAAAATTGTGAAGGAGAATGTAGGCTGTGGGACCATTTTAGTAGTTGTGGATGCTAAGTGACTGAATGATGGTGGTGAAAGAGGGAGGAAACTGAAGGATGGATATGAGAGATATTAAAAAAAGAAAAATTATATGATTTGGTAATTGATTAGATGTAGAAAGCAAGTTGGAAGGAAACGGAAAGGTAATTTCCTTTGGGTAGAAAGGGAAGATTTTCATAATACTGTAAGAATATAAGTTCACTTTAAAGACATGCTGTGTATTTAAAAAAAAACAACAACAATGAGATTGTCAAATGGAGAGGTCAAAAAGCTAATTGGGATGCAGAACTAAAGGTCAAGGGAGAGAGAAGTCAGGGTTATAGATTTCAATTAGTCAGTCAGTCAACAAACATCTATTAAGCACTTACTATGTGCAGGCACTGTGCAAAGCACTGGAGAAACAGAGGTAAAAGACAGTCCCTACTCTCAAAAGAGCTCATAGTCTGAAAATAGGGAAGACAACACACAAACAACTATATGCAAACATCAACAGAAGGAAAGCACTGGAAGGAAGAAGGAAAATTGGAAAAGTCTTCCTGTAGAAGCTGCAATTTTGGCTGGACCTTAAAGGAAGGCAGGGAAACCAAGAGGAGGAGAAGAGGAGGGAGAACTTCCTAGGCATGGGGAGAACCAGAGAAAATACCTAGAGCCAAGTGATGGAGATCATATCTATGGAACTTCAAGGAGGCGAGGGTCACTCAATGGTAGAATAGATCATGGGGAATAAGGTATAAGAAGACTGGAAAGGTAGGAAGGGACTTAGAAGGAGCAGAGATCAGGAAGGAGAGCATTTCATGAATGAGGGACAGTTAATACAAATTCTCAGAGTAGGGAAATGGGATGTCACTGGATGGCAGAGTATGTTGGGAAATGAGGAGCAGATTATGTAGATTTGATAATTTTATCTGCTTAGAGATGCTAAATTCAACCATTTCAGAGAGAGAGGGAGAGAGAAGATGGGAGAGAGAAAGAGACAGAGAGACAGACAAAGAGATAGACAGAGACAGAGACATAAACAGAGTAAATGGAAAAGCAGAGGGCCAAATACAAAATTTAGGAAATACTCATGGTTAGAGGTTGGAAAAGAGGGAAAGGAACTAGCTGAAGAAAAAGAAACAGAATGGCCAGAGTGGTAGAAAGAGAATCAAGATAGCAAAATGTCAAGGAAGCAAAGAAAGAGAGAATTTCTGAAAGAAGTAGGATATATTCAAAAGATAATGGAAAAGGGTGTATAAATATCTGAGAATATAACAAGGAAGGAAAGTCTAGAGTCTGTTCTTTAGGAGGTAATTAGTTACCTTTGAAATGGTAATTTTAGTATGTTGGGAGAGAATCTAGATTGTAGGGGATTAAGGAGAGAATAGATTGTGAGAAAGTGAAGGAAATGCAGCCTACTTTTTCAAAAACTTTAGCTTTGAAAGAACAGAGAAAAAATAGAAGTAGCTAGAAAAGGATGCAAAGAGAATCATTTAGATCATGGTTCTCACCTTTTCTCTGTGTGTCTATGTCATGAACCTCTTTTGTAGTCTTTTGAAACCTATGGAACTATTCTCAGAACAATACTTTAAAATGCATAGATATAATACACAGGATTACAAAGGAAAATAATTATTTTGAAGGTGTGTGCTTCTTCATGTTTTGCCCATATAGATTATATATGTCCTCATATAATCTCTCTAGATGCTCCTCAAAGACAGCCAAGAATAGATATACCTAGAATATTCTCCCTCTACTTTTCCATAAAAGACACTTTGAATCCTGCCAGGAGGGAAGCAGGAGGTTGATATCTCCTCATAGAGAGGGGGTACTGGGCTAGAATTATTTCTATCTGCCTCCTTAAATATTGTTAATCTGGTGAAAGTAATTTCAAAGTTCAAGCTGAACTCCTGATTATTCTCCCTTAAAAAGTAAGTAGTGACCCAACCTACGTATATAGAATATAGATAGATGAACCCTCTGAAAGAAGTTCCACCAACAACCCACCAAACACAGCAGTTAACAATGAAAGACAGAAGCCGCATTGGGCATGGGAACTGCTTAGCTTGGATGCTGTTTTTTCAACCTCCACCCCAGACTCATGTCTTCTGGCCTTAAGCATTTGAAAGCCAGGTGCATCAGACTAGGGTGAGGTTGCCAAGATACACAGATAAGAGGATTTGGCTTGAACCTGCCAAAGGCTGGCGCTGAGTGTTGTACACCTGGGATGATTTTGTGTCTTTCACTGTTTCTATTTAACCAAAACAATGGTAAAACTCCAATAAAGCAGCAGCCAAATTAACAGCCCAGGATCAGTTGAATGAAATACAGCAAAAGACTAGGTAATTTTCCAACTTAATAGGTTTTCCCAGGGGACCCATGCATAATTTTTGTTCCTAGAGGGATGTTAATCATTTTTTCATTTTTCTCCTAAAATTTTCTAATGCTTTCCCTAATTCTATTGAAAAATTCTATTGAAAAAATAGAAAAGTTTTATTTTAGGAAAAACGTTGCCATCATCTTTTAAAGATTACGAATTAGGCCATTCCAAAAACTGGAGAAGCTAACGGGTCCACATTACACTAACGGCTGTATTCAAAAGCACACTGAATCTGCAGGCTGGTATTCTAAATGATTTTAGAAACCAAATGCCAAGAAACATTACCACAAGTTTAATGTTCCTTGACACTGATTTGATTACATCTGTAACTTCCATATTGCATGAGCATTGAGGTTTTCCTTTGGCATCCATCAGACAAGACTGAGAAGAGACCTGGGAGGCTAGCCTACCTGAAGAATTTTGCTCACTGATGTATAAGGCTTATTGTTAAAAGGTAGACCACTGGAGTCACACACTAGATTGTCTTGCTGCTCCTGGGTAACATTCTTAGTATAAATCTGGACAACAGCCAAGAGGAATAGACTGGAGCCAGGATAGTCTACCAGGTACTTCGCCTTAATAGCATTTTCACTGAATAGTAAATTTCAAACTTCTTCATCATTATTAATGAATTTTCAATGAATGCCTGATTTAAGTATTTGATAATCTCAGCAATCTTCTTAATAGGCTGAGGCACAGAATACTAGAGCTAGAAGGGATTTCAGATATCATCCAATACTTTCCTTGAGGTTAGGTGACTCACATAAGAGAGATTAATGATTTGCATACAATCAAGTAACTAATTAGTGGTAGGATTGACTTAGTGCCACATTCACCACAATTACTCCTTCACAATTACTTCCCACAGCAAGCCTGTGGGAAGACATGCCCAAGGCATGTGGGGCAGTAAGAAAATTAGAATTGTCCCTGTTTTCAAGGATTTCAGTAAATGACCAAGATAGGACCTAAATAATTCCCAGATTCTGGCCTCAGACACTTGACACTAGCCCTGTGACCCTGGGCAATTCACTTAACCCCAATTGGCTCATTAAAATAAATCTGGGGCAGCTAGGTGGCACAGTGAGTAGAGCACTAGCCCTGGAGTCAGGAGGTCACATTTGGCCTCAGACACTTGACACATGTACTAGCTGTGTGACCTTGGGCAAGTCACTTAACCCCAATTGCCCTGACAAAAAAAAATAAAAAAATTCCCAGAATATAATTGCTGGAAGGACTGCAGTCATTTAGTGCAACCTCCACTTGTACTTGAATAAGACTCTTCATTACAACTTTCCCAATAAGTGTTCATCTCATTTTTTCTTGCTTGAAAGATTTCAATTGGCTGTAAACTTACTATCTCCTAAGCAAGTCATTTCTATTTGAAACATCTCTAATTGTTACATTTATAATAAATCTTTCCCTTTTCAACTTCTACCTATTGCTCCTAGATATGGCCCCAGGAACTAAGCAGAAAAATATCTAACCTATTTGATTGCAAGATCTTTGAGAGCAGGAATTGTCTTTCTTTTTTCCCCCCATATTTGTATCCACAGGATTTCCATAGTGCCTGCCATATAATAGATGCTTAATAAATATTTATTGACTGTGCATTGACTATTGATAGAAGATCTTCTTTGGGCAACATCCACATGATCTCAACAAATGATGTATTGACAAAAACCATCAAATGGCTTAAATTATATTGTATGTTTATTAAAAATGGAGAGGTATTAAGAATACTCCAAGACTAGGTCACTGCTACTAGAAATAATGGTAAGGTGATTCTTAAGGGGCCAGAACCCACTAATTGAGGCCTATTTTACAAGGAAAACTGTGCAATATATCCCTACAGATTGCAATAATTCAGCATATACCTAACACTTTGAAAGACGAAAACATGTGGCTAGAAAGCTTGTTCTCCATCCTAAAGTGACAGATGAGGAATCCCCTTTACCACAAATACAATCCCCAAATATCCCCGAGAATCCAACAAAAATACTGTGCTGGAGCCAGAGCATCATCACAAACCAACCTGTTATTCACAATCATCTGGATAGAACACAGATCCCTAAAGATTTAATACATCTTTAAATGGTGGCGTAAAACAGAATATGCACAACCTTTGAACTAGGGGGTATGGAAAGGTTTCAAAGTGGAGAGGCTTGTAGGGGAAATCCAAATGGTGTGGGAGCAGGATAAAGAAGATATCATCCTGCCAGCTATTGAAATTGTCCCAAAGATGTTTTCAGAGAGCCTCCAGATGATGAATTGGCATGTCATCAAAGTCTTATTGAATTGGCATAGTCATTAAACACACACACACACACACACACACACACACACACACACACACACACAGACACATGCAAAATTATTTTATCCAGCAGTGCAATAGTAGTCAGTCAGTCAGTTAATAAGCATTTATTAAGCTCCTACTATGTGCCAGAAACTATGCTAAACACTGGAGATACAAAGAGAAGCAAAAGACAGTCTGCCTTCAAGGAACTCACCATCTAATGACAATATGCATAAATTAATAGCATTATGCATTGAAGGTCAATAGAAAGAAGGTGAATTGTCCCAGGACCATTTTTATCTGAACTACATAGATGAGAAGAAGGAGGATGATGTTAACAACAAGAACAACAAAAATAAAAATAGTCCAAATTATCCTTGCAGGCAGGTGTCAGTACTGCCAAAGTAGGGGAATGGACCAGCACCACTTAGATCTGAATTACATAGAATATAAAATGAGAGGAATGAGAATGATGGTAACAAGAAGAATAACAACAGTAAAAATAAACCCTCTTAAGGTTCAAATCACCATGCTTTCAGAGAGGTGTGGGCCCTGACTGAGTAGAGTAATATTAGCATGGTAATGTACAACAAGGATTATACATGTCCTAAAACCCATGGGAGCTATGAAAGTACGGAAGTTGAACAGCGGACCAATTATTGGATTTGGGAGCCAATAAGACCTAAGTCCAAATACTGTCTCAGACATTCATTACCTGTGTGACCCTGGTCAAGTCACTTAACCTCTCAGTCTCAGTTTCCTTATCTATAAAATGGAAATAATCAATGGCACCTACTTCATTGGGTTGTTGTGAGGTTCAAGTGATATTAGACATGTAAAATGTTTTGCAGACCTCAAAGTAATATGTAAATATATAAAATAAAATGTAATATATAATATAAAATTAGTATTAATTTTATTCAACATTTATCAAAATGTTTAAAGTATTTTATTTTAAATTTTTAAATATTTATTATTAATATAAGACATAATATTATATTAAATAATATGTAATATCATCAACCTTGAAATGATAGCAAATTGATATCTGGTAATAGCACTAATTGGGTAACCACCTTAGCCAATGTAATAAAATTGCTCCTAAAAGCTAATGAAATAGGTTAGTTGGCAAAAGGTTTTGATGATAAGATTGACAAGGAGGAGAACAGAGAACAGAGAACATCGCATTATACCACAGAAGGCAAGATACACCAGAACAAATCAGTAATACCAGTATTATACCTGCTGTAAAGGTTTCAGTAAAGATGGCACTGACTATTAGATAAGGCAGACTACAAAGTATGAAGGAAATGAATGGATTGAAAACATGAATGATTTTTTTATCAACCAATACCATAACATTACAAGTGTGAAAACAAATCTTCCCTAGGTAAGAATTTCATACCACTTTTTTTTTCCTTCCAATTGGATATACTCAGTTAAAACTTATGCAATAATGTATTACATACCAGTCCAGGGAAATTGTAAGAAAGAACTTCTTCCCAAAGTCCTAGGATTGAATGAGCTAACACTTGTAAAGTACTTTACACAGTACCTGCCCATAGTGAGCACTTAATAAATACTTATTTCTCACCCACTAGCCCAAATTAGAAGCAATAAAACAGAAATCAAGGAACTGCCACTAAAATTCAAAGAGGAAAAAGTTTGATAATCTAAGATCTTTGAAAACCTTCATTTAACAAAAGCTGCAGAAATTCTACCTACTAATGAAATGCTGAAAAAAAAAAATCAAAACCCAGATTTTCAATGACTTTGAAGAGGATTCTGTACTTAGAAAAATGGGGATACTTAGATTAAAATTTTGATAAGCTTTCTAAAAAAAGACTGATGGCACAAATCCAACTAGCAGACCAAATATACTGAAAAAGGAGGAGAAAGGAAATAAATATTTATATAGTGCCTACTGTGTGCCAGGCACTGTGATAAGTGCTTTTTATAAATATTATCTCATGAGATCTGCCCTTCAAGTTGAAGTATATTTTGTTTGAGATAATTGTCTCCCCATCTTTACCTTCCTTCTCAAACCTCCCTCTTCCCTTACTTGTCTCTACATCTTTCTCTATTGGGTTTAGTGTAGTTTTAGACCAAACTGTGTGTTTGTGTGTGGGCATGTTCAACCGCCCTTTGTACAATGCAAATAAGGGTGAGAGTCAAAAGAGTTCTGTTCCCCTTATCCCTTTCACCATGTTTGTATATTCTTCCACACCCCAATTCTTTTTTTTTCAGGGCTGACAGTCTGTCAAGTTTTATTGTATAAGCCAAATAGAAGGGTACTATGTACATAGGAGATAGGGGAGGATCATTTCTTAAGTCTCCTCCTCCTTGGACAGTCTTGATGATCTCCTCTTTCTTAGCCTGCAGACGCTCTTCCCGACGCTTTCGTGCTTCCTTAGTCTTGGACCGGCGAGCTTCAGCCTGGTCAGCCAAGAGCTTCTTCCGGGCCTTGTCTGCCTTCAGTTTATGAATGTGCTCCATGAGGATCCGCTTATTCTTAAACACATTTCCCTTCACCTTCAAGTACAGGCTGTGGTACATGTGGCGGTCAATCTTTTTGGATTCCCGGTATCTTCGGAGCAGACGGCGCAGAATCCGCATTCGCCTCATCCATGTCACCTTCTCAGGCATACGAGCATTGGCAGTACCCTTTCTCTTACCAATACCCATGTGCCTGCCCTTCTGTCGAGCCAGAGTATTTTTCCGGCATCTAGCACAAGAGTGCACAGTAACGGGCTTCCGGATGATCAGACCATCTTTAGTCAGCTTCCGGATCTGCTGACGGGAATTGGCGTTGGCAATTTCATTGGTCTCATTGGGGTCAAGCCATACCTTCTTCTTTCCACATCGAAGAACACTAGAGGCAAGCCTCTTCTGAAGCCTGAGCATACTCATGGCTGCAGCCGCAGTGCGGAAAAGGAAAAGCCACACCCCAATTCTGAGACACAGTATCAGCCCTTTATTCTTCATTCCTTCTCTTATGCATTAATTTTCCCACTCTTTTCATTGCTCTCTCAACAAAATTACCTTCACGTTCTCTGTTTGTGTTACCAAACTCCCTCTGTGACTCTTAAAGATATTAAGATCCTGAAGGGAGACTTGTCTTTTCTCTCTCTGTTAAAATGTTTTCACTTTATTGTTTCCCTTTCAATTGCTCAAATGTATTTTAACTTTTAGGTTTATCTTAACTCCTGTGTTTGTATTTTAAAGTTTTTACTTAGTTCTAATATTTCAGTCAGAAATATTTGAAAGCCCTCTATTTCATTAAATATATTTTTCTGCAGTAGAATTATTCTTAGTCATGTAGAATATTTTTTTTCCTTGAATCCAATCCTTTACCTTTTGCCTTATCTTGGCTATCTCCTCATCATGATCCCTAACTTTGGTCATCATCTTAATCTCTCTCCTATCTGCTTCTAGGTCCTCCAGCTCTGATAGCTGAGCTTTCGCCTTAGCTTGCCAAGAATGAGACTTCTAGGACACTTTCCAGCTGTCTTCACAAAGTAATACCATGCATATTACCCTTCCTGTTATCCCCTTCCCTTCAAGCTTTCCAGTTCCTTTTTATATAAGATCTTCCCCCATTACACTATAATCTGCCTTAAGGTAGAGACTGCCTCATTTATCTGTATTTGTATCCTTTGGTGTATAAGATTGTGCTTGGCACATAGTAAGAACTTAATAAATGCTTCATCTATCCTCTATCTTTTGTAATGTCATTTTCCAAGATTTTTTTTCTCCTTTGTTGAAGTTGCTGTCAATTTTTGTTGCTCTTATGAATCTGACTGTGGTTCTTTAACTCCATCTTCTTACTTCTTGCATATTTTTTTTCTTTTATCTAGCCAAATTCTTTATTCGACTTTTAAATTCCTTTATAATCTAGCAGCTCCCTATCAGGTTTTGGCTATGACATTTCTGGGAGCTTCTATTTTGAGGTTTCTTCTTGGGGGTGACTGATGGATTCTTTCTATTTTGACTTTGTCCTCTAGTCTTAATAGAGCTGGGTAATTTATAATTTCTTGATATAACTATCTAGATTTTGTTTTTAATTGTTAATGGCTTTCAGGGATAATGATGATTTATGAATTATTTCTTCTTTCCCTAGTTTCTAGTTCAGTTATTATTTTGCTGTGAATACCTTACATTTTCTTCTATTTTTCAGTCTTTTCATTTTGTCCTAATATTTTCTGATGTTTCCTGGAGTCACTGAAATCTGTTTTCTCAATTATAATTATCAGGAAGTATGCTATTTAGGTAAATTTTCCACCTTTTGTTCTAAGCCATTTATTCCCCATTCAATTTTTTCATCTCTTGTTTCATTTCTTCCAGGTCTACTTGTCCATATTGCCAAGCCATTTCCCCCCTGATATTTTGCTTGTAATTGTTGTGTTCTCCTTTTTTTGGTTAATATTTCAGGAGTCTATTAACCTATAACAGCCAGTCAACAAGTATTAAGTAATCACATATTATGTGCTTAAGGCACTGTGCCAAGCATTGGGGATACAAGGCAAAAAACGGTCCCTGCCCTTGAGAAGTTAACATTTTGTTGGGGAGACAACATGAAAACAACTTTATATTGTATATACACATATATATGTTTATATATATATATATATATAAACATATATATGTGTGTGTATGTGTGTATGTGTGTTGTGTATATATGTATATATATAATATATATGTTGCATATATTTATATGCAAGATAAATTGGAGATAATTTCAAAATGAAGACATTAATACTAAGGTGGGCTAGGAAAGCCTTCTTAGAGAAGGTAGAATTTGAGCTAAGTATAAAGGAAGCCAGGGAATCTAGGAAGCAGCAATGAGGAGGAAGAACATCCCACACTTGAAAGATATTCAGTGAAAATGCACAGAATTGAGAGATGAATTGTTTTGTGAGAATCAGCAAGGAAGCCATTGTTACTGAATCTTAGAGTATGCAGAGAGAAATAAAGTGTGAGATTACTGGAAAGGTGGAAAAGACTACCCTATGAAGTACTTTTAAGGCCAAAAAGAGAATTGTATATTTCATCATGGAGGTGAGAGTGAGCCATTGGAGTTATTGAGTAGGAGGAGGGTGGGATAAGATCATTTTGGTAGCTGAATGGAAGATGGATTGGATTGGGGAGATACTTGAGTCCAAGAATGAGGTGATGAAGGCTTGTTCAAGGGTGATGGTGGTGTAAACGGACAGAAGATGGAATATATGAGAGAGATGTTGTGAAGATAAAATCTATAGTAGTTGGCAAAAGATTGGACACAAAAGGTAAGAAAGTGAGGAGTTGAAGATAACACTTAGGTTTCAAGCTGGGATGACTGGGAGGATGGTAGTATACTTACTGTAGGGAAGTTAGGAAAGGTGAAGAGTTTAGGGAGAAATGATAATGAACTCTTTTTTCTATCATTTTGAGTTTAGGATGTCTATGGAATATCCAATGCAAGATTTCCAGTGGGCAGTTGGAAGTGTGAGTGTGGGTTAGGAGAGAAGTTAAAACTGGTCAAATAGATCTGAAAATCATTTGCATGGAGATGATAATCAAATTCACAGTAGCTGATAACTTCACCAAGCAAAATAGTATACAAGAAGAACTTTCACCTAAAGACTTTTATAGAGAACTCATACAAGGCAAATGCTCACAAGGTGGTCAGAAAAAGCAATTCAAGGACACTCTCAAGGACACTCTCTGAAAGAACTTTGGAATCAATTGTGAGACATGGGAGATGCTGACGTAGGACCACCCATCATGGCATGCCCATGTCAAAGAAGGTTCTGTGCTCTACGAGCAAAGCAGAATTGCAGTGGCTCAAAAGAAGCATGAGATAAACAAATTTAGAGACATCTCCACTCCAAATGTTCATATGGACTATTTGTACCCACCTACGTTGGAGCCTTCTGAGCTCACGTTGATCAGCCACAGCCAGACACACTGTAATTTACCTTTGAGATAGTGATGTCATTTTCGCCCTCTTTGAACTCAAAGGACAACAACCATCTGTATGCAGAGTGCCAACAGGTTTTAGGACCTGTTTGTGGTCTTCAGATCCTTTGGCTTGCTCTGGTTCATGGTACTGAAGTATTTAACCCTTTCAGAGAATTCTATTCCAGAGCTTGAGGTCCTCAGGTCCCTCATGAGTGTCTCTGGTCATTGCACTTCAGTCTTATGTCCCCTCTCAGGCTTCCTGGTTAGAAGAGGTAGAGACTTCTAGTTGTTTATCCGAACTTGTGCCGGGATGCCTGGACAGGCCCTTTCCCCAGTATCCAGACTTCTGGCTATCTTTTTGTGTAGTTCTGGACTGGATTAAAAGATTTTTGTTGTTTCTCTTTGGATTTCTTTTTCATTATTTTATCTCTTGTCCTTTTTTCATCTTTGCTTGAGTTTATGTGGGAGAAGTGAGTTGCTTTATGACTTTTTGTATTGCATTGTTAATTAGAAGTCCCTATTTCATCGGGTTTTTTTTGTCAACTATGTTAGGTCAGACAGGTTAGGACCTTGAGACCTTGAGGTCATACTGTTTTCATTAGTCTCTGACTACCATATATTCTTCAATGTCCAGTAGAGTTTTACTCATGGTATAGAATAAAGGGATACTAAGGCATACACCTGCCATCATAAGATTGCTAACTTTTTTGTGTCTTCATTATATTCCAAATGATTTGTTCAACTCCACTTTGATCTCTTTTTGGGGAAGAGATGCCAAGATCCAAAATGAAAATGCAACTTTCCTAATTAAAAAAAGACATTTTTAGTCAATAGTTCATTCCTGGAAATGTAATGTTTTTTAATGAAACAAATATCCTAGATACAGTGAACAGCTGCCTCATGAGTAAATAACTGAAAGCATGCTGTGTTGTCTTACAGACTTGGCATCTAATCCAGGTTTCTATTATTTTCTAAGTAATTCTCCTCACTGGCTTTAAATGAAAGGATGAGGCCCATAATAAGTGAGCAACAAACTCTCCTGCCACTTGTCCCATAGGCTTGGAAGAAGATCATCCAAGGAACAAAGGTTTATATTTGTTGGGCTACATTCAATTCCAAAAGAGATCATTCTGCTGATTAGGCCTCCAAGTAATTTTCGTGTTGCTGTACTATTCCAAGTATGTGTCAGGATAAGCCAGGGCAATGAAAGGAGTACATATCATGCCAATCCACAAATGGTACAAGTACCTCCTGCCACCTGGGATGTCCCTGATGCCTGATCACATAGAGGAAATCAGGGAGGGGAGCAAGGTTTTAGCACACAAGCTATAGTCAAAGATAAGTGTGATGGACAGTTTGGATTTTGTCCCGTTAACTGGGGATTCCCCGCCCTAATTAAAGCATAATTCAGATTATCAGATATTAGTGATATACTTCAGAAGAAATAATATTTGTATGTACGCCCCACCCCAAACATCAACAATAGCAATCTTCTGCCTGTTTCCTAATATGCTGCCATGTATCCTGGGCATGGATAACAAATGCTTCTTGATGGGTTGACTAACCACATCTGGTTACATTTCAAACTTAAAAAAACCTATATGTATCATATTAACCCCACTCTATGCCAGGCAGGCATGCCCCTGCACCACCAGGAGTTTTTAGACTGGCAGTAGCCAGTGCTCAAAACTGGGGATTTCCAACAGGCTACTTCTTATAGGAAAGATGGTGTAATCTATGCCTCCAGAGGTACTGTATACATTGATTTAATATGTAGGGAGGTCTTTGCGTAATACTTAAGTCTTTAAATTTTTCAAGGTGCATAAATCTCTACAAATAGTTTAGGACCTTGAGAAATATTTCTTAGGTTAGAGAATTTCTGGAAAAGGTCCAGGGTTTATAATATCAGAAGAGAGAAAATTCTCCACCAGTGGAAAGGACTAAAAGATTAGTATAGCAAACAGAACTTTCATGATGAAAATTCTTATTGGAATTTACTTTAAGCTAAGAAGGTGCAGGTTCACCATTGCTTAGTAGATCTGCTCCCTACCTCTCTTTCTGTAGCATTTACTGTAACTGAATAAACTTTCTGAGAGGAGTAACACAGATCCTACTTAGCCTGCAAGAGAACTGTAGTTGAGATTAGGAAGAGGTGGAGTTCCATGAATGGATCTATATGACCTATGACCAACCTTTCAACTTGCTGTGCTCCTCGGAATTAAAATATGCACACCTGCCTCAGAACACACTTCTCTGCTTAATCAGGACATTGAACCAGTTGGGAAACTGGGTGTATCTGAAAAGCAAACCACTAATTTCAGAGGGTAAAGAAGACAGGTTAGCTTAGTGTAGACCAGGGCATTCCATGCATCCGCTGCATTACACACTCAGTGGATCCCCAAGAGACAAAAGGAACTTCTACAAAGAATATAATCCTATGATCCTATGATCTTACCATGTAGATAAACCCTCCCAGCTAAATGCAGATAGAGATGAACATTTATTACCATATTCTATAAATACATGAGAAGTTTTAGAAATGCCTGGATAAAAATCTAAAACAGAAAATCAGCTTTATGCCTCTAGCCTATCATTACTATTATTTTCTCTTGAATGAGTATTGATTTTCTCAAGTATTAGACCACCCAAAGAGCTCTAAAAGGGAAAAAAGAGACTGATTCTGATGCCTTCTCATCTGATACTGGCAAATGGTCTTTGAATGCCATTCTTGCCTTGGGTCTAGCAGCTGTTTATTTCATCTTATTACTGTCTAATTATTGAAAGAATAAAAGCAAAACAGATTAATTAGATTACCTTTTTCCCAAGGACTTCAGAATATTCTGTTCATTAGATGCTCATCCTCAGAGTGTAGCCTTTAAAAGATTTCACTTTACTTTTACTTGTTGCATCTCTTTATCTTTCATCTTCCTTATTTATAATTCTTTTCTTACATCATTTCCCTACATCTATTCTTTGTATTGCTTTTGTTTCTTCCTTTCCCTCTCTCTTTCCTTATTTATCTCTCTCCCTCTCATTGTGGCTTCTCTTTCTTTCTTCTAACCTTTTTTCACACACACACACCCCCTTCATGTTTTCCTCTTCTTTTCCTAATTCTCATCTTTTTCCTCATAGTAGATTTTGGATTAGATCTCAGATAGAATTTATAAACTATAAAGATGATAGGATAGCACAAGCAATGACAGAAACAAATTATGCACTTCCCCTGGGGGTTCCCTAAGAGTACATAAGCATGGTTGTAATTGGGGCAGTTTAACAATATTCCTTATCTGGGTATCAGAGGGAAAACCAGATCACATAAGGTCTAGAGTTAGAAGACATAACAGAGATCATCTAGTCAACTACCACCATTCTACAGATAAGGAAACTGAGGGCAAAAGAGGCAAAATGATCTGCCCAAAGCTTCCTGCAGACAGGAAGCTGAAGAGCTGGGAGTTGCTTCTAAGTCCCATGACTTAGGATCTTATTCTCTTTCCATTGTGTTTTCCATTGCACTGTCATCTCCCAACCTAACATGACTGTTGTGAGGATCAGATGATCACATAATTTAATAATGGACGGACCTTAGAGATCATCACTCCACTCATTCTGTGAATGTGGTCACATAAAAAATTATACAGTGCTAAAACTTGAGCCCATATCTCCTGACTCCAAACCCAGAATTCTTTCCATTATACCACATTACTTTCATTTGAATTCTTTTCTCTAGAGCAGGGGTTGGCAAACCATGATCCTTGAACCAGTTGTATTTAAAACATGTAAAAACCATTCTTAGCTTGCTGTGCCAATACATAGGCTGCAAGTTGGGTTTAGCCCTCAGCTCATAGTTCTTTTCGACCCCTGATGTACAATATAAGATATGACTAAAATACTAAATAATTCTGTATTTCCCTCAATAGGTGACAAGAATTATTGCTATTATTCAGTCACATCTGACTCTTTGTGACCCCATTGGGGTTTTCTTTGTGAAGATTCTGGAGTGACTTGCCATTTCTTTCTCTAGCTCATTTCATAGATGAGGAAACTGAGGCAAGCAGGGTTAAATGACTTGCCCAGGGTCACACATCTAGTAGGTATCTGAGGCCAGATTTGAATTTAGGAAGAGGAGTCTTCCTGGCTTTAGGCTAGTAATCTATCCTCTGTGCTACCTAGCTGCCAACAATGATTATTGTGTTATTGTATACTGACATGTTAGAAGGGATTCTGGCACAGGTACGCACTGTACTCATTCTCTTCTGAGTCTGAAATTCTGTGATTCTGTCCAAACCGAGTATTAAAGCACTGAAGTATATGCACAAATTAAATTGAAGTTTAATATTTAAATGATCAAAATCGTGATATCTAGACACTGGTAGAGAAAATAGTAAATTTTTTAAATCCTCAATAATCCACAGATCTGCACATATCAAGATATCTAGTCTGATATTCAATAAAAGACACATTAAGTTTAATAAGAATGCTGGATAATTGAGATTCTATAAATTAATTAGCCAGTAACACTCAAATATTGATTTTTTGTGTGCATTTTAAAAAAAAAGTTTTTTCGACTAGATTTCTCATCTCTCCCAGCCTGGAAGTACAGGGGCTCCTCCTGGGTTGATCTCACTATGATCACCATAAGAGTTTTTATTCTGACCTGGATTGACTTGCTCTGATTTGGGCAAGCTAGTGTTCCCCACCCTCACAGGGACTCACCAAATTAATGCTGAATTTAATGTAGGACCTGGGATGAGCTTAGCCCATTGCATTTCTGACCTGAGCACGAAAAATCCTCCAGTCTCAGCCTCTGTGGCAGCAACTCTTATGGGCATGCACGGCCACACCCAGTTGGTCCATGCTTAATGTAGTAGTTGGAAGGTAATGAGCTGAAAAAGTTCTATTTGCAATTTTGCAAGTTGATTAGTGTTTGCAGAGCTTTCTCAAGTGAGTTGAAGTATATTTTCTTTATTCGACAATATGTGTAAGATTAAAAATCAAGCATTTCTGACAGCCAAGAGATTCAAATGTTTTTGAAGGAACCTAGGTCAATGTATTATTTTATCTCTACCAGTACAGAACTCCTTAGAATAATTTTTTAAAGGTTTATAAACACAAAACTATATGGAAGTTCAGAATCGCTAACCAAGCCTGACCCTACTTAGCTTCTTCTGAGATCAGATAGAAACTCTGACCCTATCCTATCCCACCTTAATGTGCAAAGGGAGAATTTTGATGGATTTCATTATAAGAAAGACAATTATAATAAATCATCAATCTTATCTCAGAGCATTGTATACTCTTGCATTTTTCATGTTTAATTTATAGTGTGCTTATCTTTCTTCTCCCTAACTATATCACTCTCTAACTCTATCTAGGTTCCTGGAGGTCAGAAATGGGGTCTTATTTATTCTAGTTCTCTCAGAATGTAGCATAGTGTGATGCTTATAGAAGGCACTTACTAAAGGTTTGTTGAATGAATGAATGTTTTTTGAAATAAATAGAGGCTGAAAAGGAGAGGCTGAAGTAGAATTTTTGTTGCAAGAATATTTGCCGACATATATTACTTTATACCTATTATCTCCTTCGATTCTTAAAGCGACAATAAGTAGGTATTACTGATCTAATTTTCCCTATTTTACATGTGAGGAGAGTAAGGGTCAGTGATTTGCACAGGATCAAAGAGTTGGTAAATGTCAGAGGCAGGATGTGAAGCCAGGGATTACATGAGTCCAAGTCCCTCACTCTTTCCATCACATCCCTTTGCTTCTTCAAAGTACCTCCCAAAGCAAATCATTCATTTATTGAACAGAGCTCTCTTCTAGGCTCTTTTCAAGGTGAATTGTATATGCTGGAAGCAGCTAGGTGTCACAGTGGGGTCCTGGAGTCAGGAATATATGAGTTCAAATTTGGTTTCTGACACTTGGTAGCTGTATGACCTTGGACAAGTCACTTAACCACTGACTGCCTCAGTTTCCTCAACTGTAAAGTGGAATATTAATAGCACCCACCTCACAGAGTTGTGAGGATAAAGTAAGCTAATATTTGCTAAGTGCTTGGCACAATGCCTGGTCCATAGTCAGAGCTTAACTTGTCTCCTCCCTCCCTCCCCCCCTCCCCCCCTTCCTTCCTTCCTTCTTTCTTTTCTTCCTTTCTTCTTTCTTTCCTTCTTGTGTGGAATGCCTTTTCTAATACATACATATATATATATATATATATATATATATATATATATATATATATACATATATATACACACACATTGTGTGGTAGAAATTAAATCTTACAGTCCTATATCCTTCCTTCAAGGTTTTATTCAAAGTGTGTTTCTTTAATAAGAACTTTCTATTTGGATGTGTGTGTGTGTGTGTGTGTGTGTGTATGTGTGTTTGATGTGCATGCATCAGAGTGAACTACAGTTGCCTATAAATGTGATTGTTTAATCTCCTACAATGCTATTTCTGTATCCTTTTTTCTTTAGACTTTAAGCTGGAATCATAGACACCCATCCAGTTCCTTTTTATAAGCATAAAAAGATACTTAATAAATGCTCTTTGCTGCTGTGGCTTTAATTTCCATTCCTTGAGAAAACTGCTACTGTATCTATGGGAAAGTATCATTATGGCATCAAAATGGTTGGCTATGTTCTGCTTATTCATGCATTTATATCACAATCTCTTTGGGGCCAAGCTGTGGTTTCCTGTATACTTCTGAAGATCCAGGCATAGAATTAAAGCATTAGGCAAAGACAACAACAGTGATCAGAGCCACTTTCTGTCCGCCGACATGTTCTAGGACTTATTAAGTGACAACTACTGGGACTGTCTATTTTCCCTCTGCTTAAAAAATAGTTTCTTTTTAGCTGCAGTACCCAGATTTTTATTACAACATGTTTTTCTGAGCTTTTGAAAAAAATATTCATAGAATCATCAAAGCTAGGAAGATATGTTTCCAAGAAAGGTATCAATGACTTTTCAAACTATTTCTATTCCGAAAGGAATCTTGAGAGTCTATCTAACCATGCGTTTATGCATCTCCTAATCTGGACCCCCCAAAAGAAGAAATAAGACACAATCCTTGGAATTCAAGATCACTCTAGAGTTTGTGGAAGGGCAGTTTGTCCTGTCTAGTTAACCTTTTCATCCTGGTATATACACTAAATAATCTATCTTGATGTTAATATGGAAATCGGGGAACCCCAAACCCAAAGAGTTGAGAAGAAATAATACTTGGGTAAAATTCAACAATTGTTCTAGATGTGTCTGTTGGTCTATTTCTTTAGCTCGCGGGATCATAAACATGATGGCTCATGAAGTGCCTATCATCTTTATAACCCCATCTTTAATAGGGGTTAAGTCAAGACCTGGGAAGCTAGGTTGTGCAATAGATAGAGCATGGGACCTGAAAGACTGAGTTGCAGACACTTACTGGTTACGTGACCTTTGGCAAGTCACTTAACCCTGTTTACCTCAGTTTCTCATCAGTAAAAAAAAGAAGCTGGAGAAGTAAATAGCAAACCAATCCAGTATCTTTGCCAATGAAACCCTAAATGGAGTCGTGAAGAGTCAGACACAACTGAAAACAACTGAACAACAAGACATATCCAAGTGAGTTTTTCAGTTCTATAGAAAGATTCCAAGACACAAAGTTCAAAGGATATGTTGAGAGAGAATATGGTTGTAGAGGGATCTTGGCCACACTGCTTCAGCTCCAAATTTTGGATTCATCATTCTTAAATCAAATTAAAATGCAAACAGAGAGCCCTTTATTCTCTGCCTATTTTTACTTTCCTGAGATATGACATACATCTCACTTTTTTTGCCACTTTTTCCCTTTTCTCTCTACATACTATATAAAAAATAAATCTCTGACTATAGGATTGTAGCTTTATTTTTTTGTTGCTGCTTCGATACTTTCAACCTTGCCCCCTTATTATAAACTTGATCCCTGGTCATCAGGAATATCAAAAAGATACAGGATTGAGCTGGAAGAGGATCCAGGGTAGTCCCCTTGTGTTACACATAAGGACATCAAGGCACACAGAGAAGAAGCACCACTTGCCCAAAGTTGCATAATTAATAATTAGAAAAGCTGGAATTAGGATGCTGAATTTCAAACTGTTGCTCACAGTTAGAGCAAACTGCCTGCTCAGTGGAGGAGAAGAAGAAAACTAAATTTAGGACTAAATATTAAAACTACACTTGTAAAAGCTTTCTCATGTTGAAAATTATCTTGCTTTCAGTTTTCTATAATGTTTATACGTTCTTGGTATTGAATACAAAACTAGGTAATATTTTCCTTGTTCAGAAAGAATATTATCTGTCAAGTGGATGAAAATGAATATTAAATGAATTTTTACTTGAAACTTGAAAATGTTTATTTTATCAATACCTAGTAATAAGGTAGAAACTAATGTCCCCAGGGTTGTTATTTCAATAGGAGGTAGTATAAGAACCCATATTTTGATATGATTAAGTGCATACCATGATGTTTTGAAATAGAATGTATAGTATTGAACTACAATTTCAACAAATTCAATTCAACATTTTAAAACACTTATGGATAGTGTACCATGGAGATACCGGAGATACAGAGGTGGATATGCCACAATCCTTAGACTCAAAGACCTTATGTTTTAATGAGGGAGGAGGCAACTTATATACATATAAGTCTGATAAAAGGCAGTGCAGGTTGAATGTAAAGAAGAGGGGAAGTCAATATGTTATGAAAGATTTAACATGGGAGTGATCAATTTCCCCAAGAAGGTCAGGGAAAGCCTCATGGAGGAAGCAGCTCCTTTGAAGAAAGAGCGATATTCAACAGATAGAAGAAGTGAAGGCCAGCATAAGCGAAGGCATGGATACAACACAAGAAGAGATGGGTTATAGCACATGTACTCATCAGCTTTACTAGAATACAGATTATATGGAAGAGAATAGTTGTATGAAGTCTGGAGAAAGCAAAGGAGAGGCGGTGTATATAATGGAAAGAGTGCTTTAAGATTATCCAAGAATGACTTCTGAGGTGTCCTTTTTTCTTCTATTTTGTACAATTCTAATTATTAAGACAGTTATTCCTTATTCTCTTTTCTCTCAAGGTTTCCATGACACTATTCTCTCCTTGGTTTACCTAACTCTCTGACTATTCTTTCTTATTCTTCCTTGATAGGTCATTATCCACATAACATCCCTAAACTATGAGTATATGATCCAACCATTCTGGAGAGCACTTTGGAACTATGTCCAAAGAGCAATCAAACTGTGCATACCCTTTGATCCAGCAATAATACTGCTAGCTCTGTATCCCAAAGATATCACTTAGAAAAGGGAAAAGGACCCACCTGTACAAAAATATTTATAGCAGCTCTTTTTGTGGTGGCCAAGAAGTAGAAATTGAGGGGAATACACATCAATTGGGTTGTGTTACATGAATATAATAGAATACTATTGTGCTACAAGAAATGACAAGCAGGATGATTTCAGAAAAAGCTGAAAAGACTTATGTGAACTGATGCAAAGTGAGTGGCAGAACCAGAACATAGCACATAGAAACGGCAATATTGTACAATGATCAACTATGAATGACTTGGCCCTTCTCAGCAATACAATGATCCAAGACAGTTTCAAAGGATTCATGATGGAAAATGCTATCCACACCCAGAGAAAGAACTGATGGAGTCTGAGTGCAGATTGAAATGTAGTATTTTCACTTGCCTTATTTTTGTTTTGTTTTTCTTTTGGTCTTTTATTCTTTTACAACATAATTAACATGGAAATACATTTTACATGATTGCACATATATAACCTATATCAATTTTTTTAGTGTCTTAGGGGAACAAGAAGGGGAATGGGAATGAGGGAGGGAGAAATTTTGGAACTCAAATTTTCTTAAATGAATGTTAAAAATTGTCATTACATGGAGTTGGAAAAAAATAAAATACTATTTAAAAAGAAAAAAAAAACTGTGAGTATGCCCCAAGGCTGTCTGGGGCTGTATTCTTCTTTCTTCAAACTTTTTCTCTTGACCACCTCATCAACTCCCATGGGTTTAATTATGATCTCTGTGCAGATAACACCCAAATGTATCTATCTAGGCCCAATATCTCTTTTGAGTCCAATCCTACTTTACCAACTTCCTATTGGACATTTCCAATTGGATGCCCATGCTATAGACATCTCAAACTTAACATGACCAAATATAACCCACTATCTTTTTCGAAAAACCCAGTCCCTTCCAAACTTCCCTATTTCTTATGCATACAACATCATGCTTCTAATCACCCAGATTTACCACCTCAGAGTTATCTTCTATTCCTTAGTGTCAGTCACCCCACATATCCAAATGATGGCCAAAACATGTTGATTTTATTTCCACAAAACCTCTTGTATCTGTTTCCTTTTCTCTACTCACATAACCACCACCACAGTTAAGGGCCTTACAACCACCTTTCACTTCAATTATTGCAATAGCTCCTAATTCATATTCCTATCTTTTCTCTCTCTTTTCTAAATCCATCCTCCACACAGCCCCTAACATTTATTTTCCTAAAGCACAGGTTTGACCATGTCATTTTCCTATTCAGTAAACACTAGTGACTCCTTATTACTGCTAGGTTTAAATACAAATGCCACAGTTTGGCATTTAAATCCATTCATCCCCTTGTTCCAATCTGTCCTTCCAGAATGATATCACTCCTCTTCATGCATTCTATGATGCAGACAAATGATCCTTATCACTGTTTCACACATGCAATTCTCTATCAATTATAAAGGCCTTTGGACAGGTTGCCTCCCATGCCAGAAATAAACTCCCTTTTCTCTCCTGACTCGCAAAATTCCTAACAAAATGCGGTCCAAACATGGCCTTCTAAAAAAAAAAAGATTCCTCTAGATGCTGGTGTCTTCTCTCCACTATTTTTTTCTTTTTATTATTCATATGTGTGTATATATACATACACACATGTATATATGCATATGTACATACACATATATACATATATACACACAAATATATATATATACACACATGTATTTACTCATATATATATATATATGAGCAACAAGAAGCTTCTGGTCAGTCCTCATGTCCTTTTCTTCCCTGTAAGGAGGTAAAAGCTAAAGAGGAAGATAAAATATAAAGAGGAGCTGAGAACATTTATCCTGAAGATATTGTCTCCCCTGATAGATATAAGCTCTTTGAGGAAAGGGCTAATTCTTTTCTATCTTTCCATTCCCAATGCCTGACATATAGCAGCTGTTAGATATATTTCTGTTGATTGATTGATTTGTTTCTCAGTTGTATCCAACTCTTCATGACCCTATGAGCCATAGCATACCAATATAGACCATGAGAATTTCTTGGCAAAGATACTGGAGTGGTTTGCCATTTTCTTCTGCAGTGGATTAAGGCAAAGAGGGTTAAGTCACTTGCTCAGGGTGACAAGAGTTATTAAGTACCTGAGATGGTATTTGCACTCAGGTCTTCCTGACTCCAGGCCCAGCCCTCTATCCGTGCTATCTAACTGCCTTCTGATTGATTGATTTAATCAAGTTTAAATTGGCCTCTTTGAAACTTCTACTCACTTCTCCTAGCTCTGGCTGAATGTTGCAACAATCTGCTAGCAGCTGCTGAAGGGGTGTAAGACCCGCCAACAACCAGCACACAGAAGGCTGCCAACACAGGTTCTTTTGATCTGCTTTACTAAGGAAAACAACATTAAGGAGTTAACAATCTTACTTTAATTCAACATACAAATATCATTCACTCAGCTCAGGAGAGAAATCCAGCACCCTAAGCTTCGGAGCAAATGCAAACAGAGCAAATAAACGTGAATCAACAGATAGATTTCTGCCTGACAAAATCACAATACACAGTTACCAGAGGAGCATCAACATCTGAGTTTTCTCCAAAGTCTGGGAGCTCATAACAATGGCTGGCCCAGAGTCACACGCCACTCCTGTTGTGGCTCAGAGCTCCAAAAGAGACAGCCAACCTCTGGGTTTATATACCTCACACATGAGACTCACCCACGTGACCTGAAAGGATCACAAAAATGCAACTTAAACCCATGTGGTCTAAAAGCCTCTGATGTCCCAAACATGTCACTCAAACTCATGTAAACTAGGCTTTCCCTTGAGGCAAGGAGGTCATCAAGGACTCCTAATTTAATCAAGGAAATAAAGGCCAAACTCTTCAAGAGCACTTGGTTGAATAAATCCTAAGAGCCCATCTTGATTGCCAATACACTGAGCATGGTGGATCTAACCCCTCTTATACATGGCAGTCCTTTATTTCTTCCTTCTTTCTGTAGCCCAAGTGTTATTTTCTTCAGGATAAATGTTCTCAGCTCCTCTTTATATTTTATCTTCCTCTTTAGCTTTTACCTCCTTACAGGGAAGAAAAGGACATGAGGACTGACCAGAAGCTTCTTGTTGCTTATGCCCTTTATGAAGGAGACAATGCATATTTCTTGCCAGAAGTCACCTTAGGGCAGACTTGGTGCATTGTGGGAAGTGCTCTAGTCAAAGTATATATTTTTCAGAAAGTCTTCAGGGTGAAGGCTCAGCTCCACACATGATCCATGTAGTACAAAATTCCAGGGGGCAATCCTCTACCCATACATGCTGCGTGAGAAGTCCCCAGCCACACAGACAAGAGGGAGCACTCCCTACTGATGTAGGAGAGACAGGAAATTAGCAAACAGGCTAGTTGGGCTGTGTGAGGGGAAGTAATATGTAATCAGCTTAAAAAGGTATTTAGGAACCAGATTGTGAAGGGCACTTAGTGTCAAACAAGATGAGTCTGTGTTCTGTCCTAGAGTCAAGAGGAAACCAATGAAGAAATTTAAGCAGGTTATGCTTAAATGTGTACTCATTAGGAATAGAGACTTTCACTCTTTGTTCTTCTATCACCAGGCCAAGCACAGTGTAAGTAGTCATTTAACATGTACTTGCTGTTTGGTTCATTTATAGTGCTTTCGGAAAATTAATTTGACATCTGTGTGGAGGGTATATTGGAAAGGGGAGGGATAGATAAAAGGCTATTACTAGGCTCTTGAAATAGTCCAGACAAAAGGTTATATGCATGTGGACTAGGATGGTTGTGAAACCAGAAGCGATAGAAAGAAACAAATACAAGAGATACTTGGAGGTAGAATCAACAGGACTTGGTAACTGAGTGTCAGTCAATGAACTAGCATTCGTCAAGCAACTAATATGTGCCTGACACTGTGCTAAGCACTGAAAATACAAATAAACACAAAAGACAAATTTTTGCTGTCAGGAAAATTATAGTCTAATAGAAGAGACACTATGCAAACAACTGTGTACAAAAAGCTATATGGGGAATATATCTTAGGGGATAATAGAAAAAAGTCTTTAGCATTAAAGTGGACTAGGAAAAAATTATTTCAGAAGTTGGGACTTTAGTTGAGACTTGAAGAAAACCAGGAAAGTCAGGAGGAAGAATCAGGAGAGAGTATGTTCCAAGCATAGGGGACAGCCAGTGAAAATTCCCAGAGTTAGGAGATGGAGTGCTATGTGTACAGAACCATAATGAGGCCAGGGTAACTGGATTGCAGAGGGTATGGAGGATAAGGTAAAAGAAATATATGAGAAGTGTAAGAGAGTAAAGTATGGTTGGCTGGTTGGCTATTTGTTGTCCTTAATTCTCAAAGAGGACCAGAATGACATCATGCATTTGCTGTAACCAATGGTTCCATACATGGATGGTGTGGTGCTGGCAGGTGGAGGACCTCTGTTTTCTTTGTATTAATTGTCAGGTCAAAATTAGCACAAGCATCAGAGAACCAATCTATACTTTGTTGCATCTCAACTTTAGAGGTTGTGTTCAGTACACAATCGTCTACAACCAAAAAAAAAATATCACATACCAACTCTTCTTCCACTTTAGTCTTGGGTTGAAGCCTTTTCAAGTTATTTACCATCAGTGTGGGAGCTAACCTTGTTTACATGTTCATCCCCATTGCAGGCATATGACAACATTGCTGAAAACATCATGCTTAAAAGCATAGGAACAAGCACACAGCCTCACTTCATTCCATTAATGGCTGGGATGGCTGGGAAAAGCATCATTCATTATCCAGAGCCCAGGCAAGCATGCCGTCATGAAATTGACATACAATACTGATAAACTTCTCTGTGAAACCGAATTTCTACATAGTTTTCTACAAGCCTTCATGCTTGACAGCATCAAAGGCTTGGTCAAATCAACAAAGATTGTATACAGACCTTTGTTCTGCTTCTGACACTTCTCCTGGAGTTGTCAGGCAACAAACCTCATATCAACTGTTCTTTGGCTCTTTCTGAACCCACATTGGCTTTCATTCTCTAGGTGAAAGATCAGCTTATTATAAAGGTGGACTCTGGTAAGAATCTTGCCAGCAATGACTAAGAGAGAGAAACCCTCCCCCCATCCCACCCCCGTAATTGTCACAGGATAATCTATTTCCTTTACCTTTATAGAGATGGACAAAGGAGGCATCCTTGAACTCCTGGAGTATAACTTCTTACTATATAACCCAGAAAATTTCAGTCAGCTTTTTATAAGCAGTAGACCCCCTGCCTTGTAAATCTCAGCTGGAATAGAATCAACACCAGATGCTTTGCCACATGAGAGGAGCCTAATGGCGTTCAAAACCTTTTCTTCAGTTGGAGCATCAGCTAGGGATGGATTGACTTCAACCCAAGGAAAACAATCAATGGCTTCAGCATTGATTGATAACGGTCTGTTAAGAACACTATGGAGGTGTTCAGCTGTTGCAGCAATTCAGCTAGCAGTTGTTGTGGGGGTGAAAGACCAACACAAGTCCAACAACAAGAACACTGCCAGCACAAGTTTCTTTTGATCTGCTTTACCAAGGAAAGTAACATTAGGGGGTTAACAATCTTACTTTAATCCAACATATACATATAAACTCACTTAGTTCAGGAGGGAAAGCCAGTGCCCTGAACTTCAGAGCAAATACAAACAAGTTACAAACATACACAATATAAACAAACCAGATCACAATTCATATTCACCAAAAAACCATCAACATCTGGGGTTGACGATCTGGGGAGCTCTTAACAACGTCTTGCCTGGAGTCTCCACATCAACACTATTCCAGAAGTGAGAACCCCCAGGGAGAATGCTAACCTCTGGGTTTATATATCTTGTTCTGGGTCAAAGGTGAGTCACACTTGCATCTTAAACCCACGTGGTCTAGGCTTTCCCTTGAGGCAAGGAGGTCATCAAAGACTCCTGATTTAATTAAAGAAACAAAGGCCAAACTTTTCAAGGGCACTTGGTTAAATAAGTGCTAAAAGCCCACCTTAATTACTGATATATTAGCTCATCTCTCCAGGATCATGTCCTTATCACTAATCAATGTGGCCCCAGCAGCACTGAGTAGTTGAGATGCAGCATATGTCTTTGGCCCATAAATAGCCTTCAGGGCATCATAAAAGTGTTTTGGATTGTTACAAATAGCATAAAACTGAATTTAATTTACCTTCTTACTGAGCCAAGAATCATGTATCTCTCTAAGCTTCACTTGCACTTTACTTTTGATGGAGTTAAACATTACCTTATTAGAAACAGATGAATTATCCTGCTAGTAAACTCCATGGAGCTTTCATTTTTCAATTAGCAGCTTCTGAATTTCCCCATAATTTTTGTCAAATCAATATTGATGTTTGCAAGTGTTTTGATCCAGATGAATAAATAAATGCAATGCTGTGCACCAAATCTCTGAAAGCTGTCCACTCCTTTTCTGCTCCATTGTTGCCAACTGTGTTGTTGGCTCAATTTTCCCTCCAAGTCAGCAACAAACTGTTCCTCTCAGAGAAGTACTTTAATCTGTTGACATTAAGTCTTCTGGTAGTCATCTTGCCTTGTGCCTTCCATTTTTGTTGAATGCAAATATTTACCCTGGATAGGACAAATCTATAATCAGTCCGGTACTCTGTACCACACATAACCTTTGTCACTTTCACATCTTGTCTCTTCTCCTTACAGTGTCATAGTCTGTTAAGTGCCAGTGTTTGATGTGAGGGTGAATCCATGAAGTTTTATTGCATTTAGGTAAATGGAAGGCAATGTTGATGATGAGAAGGTGATGAGATCCATGTCTTCAGAAGTAAGTGACACTTGCTGTTGCTGTTTTGGACTCAATGGACTCCCTGCCATGTCTGATAGTCTGTGCTTACTCTTGCATTAGTCACCCAGAATTATGAGCTTGTTCTGTTTTGGCACATTGGTGACGAGTATCTCTGGATCTTCATAAAATTTTTCTTTGACTTCATCAAGTTTTGTCATGGTGAGAGCATAGGCACTGATGATGATGATATAATGCTTTTCTGCAAGTGGCAATCACTTTGTCATGAGCCTGTTGTTGGTAGGCATACAAATTTGTTGAGTAGATCATTTTTGATTGCAAAATCTATACCAGCTCGTGTAACTCCCCTTCACTGTGGCCATCCCAGAAAAACATGTATCCAGCTCCAAGTTCAGTAAGCTGGCCTTCATTTGCCACCTTTATTTCACTCAGTGCAGCTATTTGGATGTGAGTCCTTTTGCAACAAGAGCTGTTCGTCTTTCAGGTCTTTGACTTTGTATTGTCCATAAGTGTGTGAACACTCCATGAACAAATGGTGAGTACAATTATCTCTGCAGAACTTTTCATACTTTTTTTGTGTTTGTTTTGAACACAGGGTGGGATCCCTGCCTGCCATGGTAAGCAGGCCAGGGTTGGGTAAAGCAAACAATTTTTAGGGCACTTTTTCTAGTCCCTTCCTCACACCAGTAGGTGAGCAGTGCAATCCTTAAAAGGCTTCTTAGACACCCAGAAGGCTACTGAATCCCACTGCTGCTTCCAGTAAGATGATGACTACAGCCTGGACCTCCTGTGGGCAAGGTTGTGACTACATCTTAGTGTACCTACCTCTGCTGCTTCATCACTTGTTTTTCTTTAACTTTGAGATGGGTAGAAATTGTAAAATGGTATGGGTGATATCTTTTGATTCACTCATAAATTGGATTTAAACAAGGCAGAGTTGCACAAAGTCATTGGCCTCACTCTCTCTTCTACAGCCATCAAAGTCCAGTAAGAAGTCAAAGTCAAGGTGACTGATGATGATTCAAGATGAGGGGGATGACCTTGGTGTCTTCAATGTCTAACCAAGCTCTCAGTGCTCCACAGTGCCTGTTTCAGCCACCTTCATGGCCACTGGAACAAATTGTTTGCATCTGCCCATTCTACCAGGGGAAGTCTTCATGTGCTTGAGGTAGACATCTCCGTAACTCACCAAGGGGTTTGAGATCTTTCTGTTACCTTCGACCTGGTTCAGCCTCTTTGCTGAAACATTTTGTCAGGGTGTGGCCATTGCACATGCTACAGCTTCTTGGAGCTGTAAGAAAGAGTTGGGTGGATCAAGTGGACACCAAAGGTGGGAAAAGCAGTCCTGAAAAGGCCTCAGCAGTCTTCACACTGGAGGTATTAGTCTTCCCTGGAAACACCCCACAAGGTATAATAAGACTCACAGGGTAATAAAAGGTCAAGTTACAGAAGGCTCTATAGGCCAGACAAAGGATTTCTTTGAGCCTGGAGACAGTAGGGAGCCAATGGAATTTATTAACTAGGTTTGTGACATAGTCAGTTTTGTATTTTTGGAAGAATATTTTGACAGTTCAATGGAGAATGGATTGGAACTGGGAGAGATTTTAGGCAAAGAGATGAACCAGTAGGTTATTGCATTTGTCCACGCATGAAATGACGAAGGCCTGAACTACAGTGGTGGTGGCAAGGTCAGTGGAGTGAAGGAGGTATATATGAGAGATGATAGGTGAATTCATGGGAGCTGATCAGATCATCAAGTGAAATGGTATAGAGGGAGAAAAGAAGAAGGTCCAACATAGAGACTCGGAGATAACTCATGATGAAGAAGTCACTTAGATGAAGATCCAACAAGACAGTTTAAGAAGACCTGATCAGATAAATAGGAAGAGAAGCAGCATAGTAGCACAAAAATCTAGAAAGAAGAAAATATCAAGTGGAAGAGGGTAATCAACAAGATCAAAGTCTATAGAGACCTCAAAAACAGGTCACTGAGGATAGATAGAAGGCTTTCATATCGGATGATTAAGAGATGAGATTGGAAGCCAGACTGAAGAGAGTTAAGAAGAAACTGAGAGGAAAGGAAGGGGAAGAATAGGATTATAAACAACCTTCTCAAGGAGTTGAGTCACAAAAGGGAGAAGAGATGTAGCATAATAGCAAGGAGGCACGGATATAAAAGCTATTTTGAGGATGGTAGAGACATAAGCCAGTTTGTGGGCAGTAAGGAAGCTATGAAGAGACAGGGAGAGACAGATGAAAGAAGAGAGACGATAGACGGGACGTTCTGCAATCTGAGTGAGAGTGAAGAGTCAAAGATTACTCCTATATTACAAATCTAGATGAGTGAAAGAAGAATGGTGTTCTCAACAGAAAAAGGTAAGTTTGGGGAAGGGCTATCTATGGGAAATGATAATGAGTTTAGCTTTAATAATAATGCTTAGAATTTATGTAGTGCTTTAAGGTTTTCAAAGCCCTTTACAAATAACATCTCATATTATCCTCAAAACAAGGCTGGGAGGTAGGTGCCATTACTACTCCCATTTTATAAATTGGAAAAATAAGGTATATAGTGGTTAAATGACTTGCCCAGGGTCACACAGTTAATAAGTGTCTGAAGCTGACTTTTATACTCAGGTCTTCCAGGCTCCAAGTCCAGTGCTCTATCTAACATGCCAACTAGGTCCATGTATATGTTGACTGAATGAAATTCATTTTCTTTGGTCAAAATGGACATGGGGAGGTGGGCAGTTGAAATGAAGTAGGAAAGAACTCGGTAATAATCTATTGAACTCAGGCCTGATTGACTTTTCTATCTCTGTCTTAATGGGGCCATTACTTACACTGGCAATGCCTCCACTCTTGTGGTCTCCTGCCTCATTGATGAGTTCCTTCCAGAAACTTCTGTTTGAGAAAGTACCTACTAGAAAGTATCCCTAATCACTTCTAACCCAGCTCAGCTTCTGACTCTCTAGAGTACTTTTCTATTTTGCCCCAATATGGGTACCTTTACCCACCCCCTTCCAGCTTTCTTTATGTCTTATCTTGCTCCAGTAGGATATAAGCTCCTTGATGTCATGGATTTTCTTCTTATTACCTATATTTATATTCCCAGAGTATCTGCACAGTATCTGGTGTAATAATAACAACAATGTTTTGTTTAATAAATTATTTATCTAATACAAACTCTACCCACAGATATCCAGAGAAGTCAAAAGCCTCATCCAGGAAGATGGGCATATTGGTATTAAAACCATCAGGCAAGAATTATACATACACTTCTGTGAAAATAATGATACCCCCTTGTTTTCTATTTGGAAAGTTATTGGAGAAAATATCTATTGCTGTGCTTGACTGAAACTGATCCATCTATCCAGCAGAGAGCGGTAGTATCAAGAAATAGATGTCTACAGAAGCTGAAACAGGTGTTGAACTCCAGGCCAACCTTTGCCTTCTTACCCTCTAACCAGGAACACATAAAAAGTGGGAAATGCTCAAGAACAGAGGAAGAATATTGAGCCTGTTAGCACTTAGCAAGACAATGGATCAAAGCACTCAACAAGGGGAAACATTAATTATCTACTTCTTAAAAGTGAATCTGATGGAATGTTTCATCCTCTTTCTTCCAAACTTGTGAATAAGAGGCTATTGTTCACCATCTGTGGGAACTGCAATGAGCCAGTTGAATTCCAGTTCATTCTGCTGCGGCAGCCACCCTTTGGCTCACATAACATGAAATATGGACATTCTATCATTTGGCTTATCATCTGTGAACTGTTACCAAATGAAGCACTATGGAAACAGGTTCAGCAAAAACAAAAGAGGCAGCTTTCTCTTTCTTTCCCATATTCTGCCTTTAGAGTTTTCTCTTTTAGGCCATCTTTGAGTCACTGGGAATAAAGTAGAATAATTACCAAATGACTCCTCCTCACATGTTTTTTTAAAAATTAGATTCCTTCTATAGCTATTGGCAGTTCCCAATTGTAAAGAAATCAAGGCCATGAGTTTGATTCTTGCCTGAGCCAGTCAGCTTTCCAAAGAAAATACTTTGTTCCAGGCCAGAGATTATATTCTCAAGACTAATAAACAATTCTCCAGATGTCCAATTGATTCATATCTAAGGCCAATGTGTTGACAAATAGGGCAAAATCATAGGAACCTCTTGGGGAGGGGCAATATTACAAAGAATATGCTGCTGAATGAGTCAGTTGTATGATTTCTCTATATTAAGGACAGTAATACTATCTCTAACATAATTCATATAAAAGAGAAAATAATGACTTTTATGTTATTGACCCAACCAGGGGTACTTTCATATTCTTTGTTCTACCAAGCCACATTTAGTGTCATATATCTTAATGTTTCAAAGGAAAATATCCAGAAAAGCTTAGTTATCTGAAATAATAAATGAATACAGTTTAGTTAATTTGGAAAGTATTTCCTCAAAGCAATATTCATCTTTGTCATACTGCTTGCAAATAAAAAAAAAGATGTACCTAATTCCTCTACATACATATAGAACTGTAATAGATGCTACTGAGGTTGTTTTTTCAAGGAAGGCATTAAATATTTTTTGATGTTGAGAAAAACATCCAAATATTTTAGGACCATGTTTATTAATTAAAATAATAATAATAATAATAGCTAGTACTCACATACTACTTTAAGGCTTGCAAAGTACTTAACAATATATTATCTCATTTGGTCCTCATAACCACCCTGTGAGATAGGTGCTATTATCATCTTAATTTTACATTTGAAGAAACAGAAGCTGAGAAATATTAAGTGACCTGCCCAAGGTCACACAGTTGGTAAGTATCTGAGGCAGAATTTGAACTCAGCACTTCTTCACTCCAAGTCCGGTATCCTGTTTACTATGTAATCTAGACTTAGATAGCAACTCTGATATTTTCGCAATTTTACCATTTTTTGAGATAGAATCACTATATTATGGTCTTCCAGAAACAAAATATACTTGAATTATAGAATGTTATGGCTGCTATGAACTTTGGGGACCGTCTGATCTGAACACACTCATTTGACAGATAATGAATTTGGAGAGCTAAATTGGCTTGTCCTCAATGTTGCTGTTTCTCAAGACCTTGTCTTCTATTTTCACCTATACTCTCTTCTTATACACCCAATCAGCTAAGTCTTATCAAGTCCATTTCTTCAAAATTGGTCAGTTCATCTCCTGTACCACTGCTACCACCCTTATAACTCCTTATAATTTCCCTCCCCTCCCCACAGACTGCTAAAGGATCCTTCCAATTGGCCTTCTAATTTCTGACATCTATCTACAAACCATTATTTATAACACTGCCAGAAAGCAGAGCCAAGATGGCAAATTAGGTGCAGCCACCAAGATGAACTCTCCTGACATTCCTCTCCAAACAACTTTAAAAACTAATGTATTGAAGCAAATTTTGGAGAGGAAGAGCCAACAAAAGTCAGGGTAGGACATTTTTCTGGCCTAAGAAAACTTAAGAGGTCAGCAGGAGAATATTGTCACATGGGGTAGAGGCCTATATGGAGCCTGGCTGCAGTGGCAACAGTGGCTGTAGCAGCAGCAGTAGCAGCAGCAGCTTTGAGAGTTCTCAGCTCAGAAAAGGTAGGAGGGCCAGACAACTGGTCAGTAAGAGATTACAGTGAACTTTTTGCTGGCACTGGGTACAGCTAGCACTGATTGGTAACTCCAGTGCCCATAAACAGTTCTATGTAGCAGTTACAGGGCAGAGAAGACCACTGGTGGTGAATTGCAAGGGAGTAGAAGCCCTTCTAAAGCAAAGAGGAGCACTAGTGCTTGGGGCTGCAGGGAACCAGAGGCCCTTCCTGGGTAAAGACCAGAGCACACACCAGGAGAGCAGTGACCATACCTTTCCCAGGATCACACCACCTTAGAAGCACCAAAAACTTTCAGACCCTCAGAATTAACTCTGAAAACAACAGCATGAAAAAACCTGAAGCTTGGAGCAGTGCATCTCCAACCCCAGGTGAGCAGAGCTTACCTTTAACATAAAGTTCAAAATCAAGAAATGGTTTGGGAAAATGGGCAAACAACAACAAGAATTTGACCATAAAAAACTACTATGGTGGCAGAGAAGACCAAAACATAAACTCAGAAGAATACAACAATGTGAAACCAGCTGAAAAAAAGCCTGAAAAATGCTAATTGGACACCACCCCACCAAGAATTCCTGGGAGAGTTAAAGAAAGAATAAGAGTGATAGAGAGAAATTTTGGGGAAAAATGGAATTGATGCAAGAAAAATATGAAATGACAATTAATAGCCTGGTAAATAAAGGCACAAACAATAAAATAATATAAAATAAAATGAATAAAATAACTCCTTAAAAAACAGAATTGACATAATGGCTAAAAAGGCACAAAAATTCATGGAAGAGAAAAACTCCTTAAAAAGCAGTATTGACTAAATGGGAAAAAAAAGCTGACTGAAGAAAATAATTCCTTAAAAATTAGAATTGGGCAAGTAAAAGCTAATGACTCCATAAGACATCAAGAAACAATAAAACAATTTAAGAGAATAACAAAAATAAAAGAAAATCTGAAATATCTCATTAGAAAAACAATTGACCTGGAAAATAAATTGAAGAGAGATAATTTAAGAATTATTGAACTACCCAAAGCCATGACAAAAAAGAGTGTCCACATCAAATTCAAGAAATTATAAAGGAAAACTGCCCTGATATCTTAATTCAGAGGGTAAAATAGAAATTGAAAGAATCCATCAATCACTTCCTGAAGGAGATCCCAAAATGAAAACTCTCAGCAATATTATTGGAAAATTCCAGAGCTCCCAGGTAGAAGAGAAAATACTTCAAGTAGACAGAAAGAAATAATTTAGATGTTGTGGAGCAACAGTCATGATCACATAAGATTTAGCAGCTTCCACATTAAAGAGGAGGAGGGCTTGGAATACAATATACCAGAAAGTAAAGGAGCTAGGATAACAATCAAGAATAAACTTTTTAGCAAAACTGGGTGTAATCCTTCAGGGCAAAAAAGAAAATTGATATTTAATTGTATAAAGGACTTTCAAGTATTCCTGACAAAAAAGACCAGAGCTAAATAGAAAATTTGACATTCAAACCCAAGACTCAAAGGAAGCATAAAAAGGTAAACATGAAAGGGTAATCATAAGGGATTGAATAAAATTAAACTGTTTACATTCCTGTATGGGAAGATGAGACATATAACTCCTAAGAACTTTCTCATAATTGGGGCAGTCAGAAGGAGTTTATATAGGTAGAGAGAATGGGTGTGAGTCGATTATGTTGGAATGATCTCCCCTCCAAAAAAAAATAAAGAGGTTGGGAAGAAGGATACACTGGGAGAAGGGGGAAGGGAAACGAAGATTGGGGAAATTTTTCTCACATAAAAGAGGCATGCAAGGAAGAACTTTTAGAGTGGAAGAGGAATTAGGGGGAAGTGGAAGGCTTGAAAAACAATTTGAACCTCATTCTTACCAGAATTGGTTCAAAAAGGGAAATACATGTACATGGAGTTGTGTATAGAAATGTAACAGCCAATAGGGAAATATGAGGAAAAGGGGATAAGAGAAAGGGAGAAGATGGTAAAAGGGCAGGTAGATAAAGGGGGGCAGTAGTTAGAAGCAAAATAGACTTTTGAGGAAGGACAAGTTAAAAAGAGGACAGAGGATGAAATTTAAAAAAAAAAACTGGAATGGAGAGAAATACACATACAAGTACTCATAACTGTAAATGTAAATGGTCTGAGCTTACCTATGAAATAAAAGCACATGGCAGAAACAATATATTGTTTAAACACTTGAAATACAAAGACAAACAAAGAATTACAATAAAGGGCCAGAACAGAATCTAATATGCTTCAGCTGAAGTACAAAAGGCAGGGCTTGCAATCATAATTTGAGACAAAGAAAAAGGAAAAGTAGACCTAATTAAAAGAGATAATCAAGGAAACTACATTATGATAAAAAGATGCCATATACAATGAAGTAATATCAAAAATTGTACAGCAAGTTTCTCTGATAAAGTCCTCATTTCTCAAATATATGCTGAGTCAATTTTACAAAAATAAGAGCCACCCCTCAATTAATAAAGAGTCAAAGGATATAAACATACTGTTTTCAGAAGAAGAAATCAAAGCTGTTTATAGTCATAACAAAAAATGCTCTGAATCACTATTGATTCTCAGAGATAGGCAAATTAAAACAACTCTGAGGTACCACCTCACACCTATCAGAAATGATAAATGCTGAAAGGGATGAGGAAAAAATAGGCACACTAATGAATTGCTGGTGGAATAGTGAACTGCTCCAACCATTCTGGAGAACAAAATGAAAATATGCCCAGAGGGCTATAAAACTATTTATACCCTTTGACCCAGAAATACCACTACTAGGTCTGTATTCCAAAGAGATTAAAGAAAAAGGAAAAGGACTTATCTGTACAAAAATACTTACAGCAGCTCTTTTTTGTGCTAGCAATGAATTGAGGGGATGCTCATCAATTACAGAATGGCTGAGCAAGTTGGCATATGATTGTGATAGAGTACTATTGTGCTGTGGGAAATGACAAGGGAAGGATGGTTTCAAAAAAACATAGCAAGATCTATATAAAATGATGGGAAGTAAAGTGAAAAGAAACAGGAGATCATTGTGCAAAGTACCAGCAATGTTATAATGGCAATCAAGGGGGAAAGACTCAGCTAATCTAATGAATACAATGGTGTAAGACAATTCCAAAAGACTATCTACCTCCAGGGAGAGAGCCGATGAACTCTGAAGGCAAATTGAAGTATAATTTTCTCGCTTTATTTTTTTACTTTTTTGTAATATGGCTAATATGGAAATGTTTTGCATGAATTAACATGTATAATTGATAACAAATTGCTTGCCTTCTCAGTGAGTGCGCAAGGCAGGGGGAGGGAGAGAATTTGGAACTCAAAATTAAAAAAAAATAAGTAATGTTAAAAATAAATAATAAAAACACTGCCGGTTTGTCCTTGTGTTTAGATTTTGGTTTCATGGGTTACAAGGCATAAAAAGGGTATATGCTCACCAAAATTACTTGTCTCTGTGACAGAAAAGATCCATAGAGTTCATATTGAAGAACGATTTCCTACAGATGGTGAAATCCTTCAGATGCCCCTGTTTGAGGATGATATTGTGCTAATTGTAATAACCCCCAGGATATTACAAAGCCTACTGAAAGAGAGATGCAATCACTCGAAGGAATTTGACACATTCATCCTCTCAGGAAACACCAAGTGGATGAAGAACTTCCTTTACTCAGAGTTCAAAACATATTTAGAGCTCCTTGTAGAACTTGTCCAAACATATGTAAATCTATCTAGTACAGATTGACTACAATTTGAGCCCAGAGTTTAGCAGCAGAAGGGAAAGAAAGCAGATTGTATTAACTTCAGGATGGGGCAAAGTTCTTTAATTGACCCCAAATTTTCTAAGTATTTTTCCAAGTATTTCAGTATTTTTCAATACTGAAATTCTGCTGGTGTGGTTGCATGGCATCAATGCTGGGAAAAGAACTGCCTCTGGATAATTAAAAATAAGAATCACATGGAGAGTAATGTAGCTAACTCATAGTAGCTATGAGTAGGCTTCCATATATGACCAATGATGAACTTCAAAGAAGGACATGAGTAAAGGAGATGATCAAGAAATTTGTGTGATAGGAAGAGAAGATGGATAAAGGAAAGGTGCTTAAGAGATGATTAAAGAATTTTATATACTAGGTAAAGAAGATTGACAAGAATGAAAGATGAAAGTAGCTAGCCAGAGTTAACTACTCAAAAGGTCAGGAAAAATCAAGGAAAGCTTCCAGCCTTTCATGTGGCATGTAAGGGTTGTGAGTTACACCACTAGAGTAAACTGCCCGATCAATGACCTCACAGATCTTTCTGAGTAAACTTGTGTGCTCAGATATGATGATGTCATTCCCAGGCACAAAACCCTTTCATAGGATTCTATCAAGAGATCATTTTTAAGTTATACCAAAGAAAAGACATGAAATTAATAGCAAAAGCCATGAAAACCATTGTTGTTATAAAAATGGTTGTGACTATTAATAACTGTTGAAACATATGCCTATTCTTTCATCTCTATAAAGTCTGTAAAGTGTGGTTATTTGCAAATCTATTGAAGTTTGAAATGCTGGTTGATGAAAAATGTGAAAAAAATTCTACATAGGCTTTTACAGAAGCTCTTCTACAGAAGATGACATCCTTCTAAGTCACTTAAGGAACTAAGATTCTAGAAAATACAGCCTCCCATTTTGGAAAACAAAGAAGCAGGGGTTAGTTCTGGAAACCTGCTTTCATCGGGAATAGGTTCAAGAGGGAACAACACATATATAACTAAAAGAGTATTCAGAAAGAAATTCAGAAAGAAATCAAACATTAAAGGGATAGGGAGGGGGGAGAGGATAAGGGAGGGATCTCTGGAGGGGAGGGTGAGGGAATAGGTCAAAGGGCGGTGTAGAAAGGTGTTTTGATTAATAGGAATGGGAGGATAAGGGAGGGATCTTTAGAGGGGAGAGTGAGGGAATATGCCAATGGCAGGTATAGAAGGATGTTTAGATTAATGGGAATGGGAGGATAACAGAGAGATCCTTGGCAGGGGGGTGGGGAATAGGTTAAGTAATAGGAGGGCAAGGGAGTGGATAGAAGATAAGAGATATGCACAAGCACATAAAAAGATCAGGAGTAGAATTTGTCTGGGAAAGTATATGTCTATATACGTATGTGTGTATGTGTATGTATATATGTCTATGTATATATCTATATCCATGCTTAATTGTAGCCTTGGGGGGGAGGGGAGAAAAGAACAAAATAAAAAGTGCATGGCCGAGAACAACAGAAAACTTACAGGAAAGCAAAGATGGACAGTTTTCAACACAATGAATAATATTCATTATATAGGCTTTCTTGACATGGGAATTTATTCCTACATACTTTGAATCCTCTCATATACTACTGTCCACATGAATGCTTCCCCCCCACCTTTTCTTATTTTCTATTTAAACTTATATGTCTTTTTCTTTATTGTATATTTAAATTTCAGTATTTAAGTCTGAAATAAAATTTGAAAAAAAGAGAAAAGCAACAGGGAAGGATGGGAATACCTACTATCAACTTCCTTTTTTACATTTTTAAAAATTTTAGACCTAAATATTAAAACTTAAATACATAATAAGAAAAGAAGAAGAAATATATTATAAACGTAAATATCAAAACTTAAAAACAAAATAAGAAAAAAAACAAAAGCATTTCCATGTGCACAGCAGAACATGAGAGGATTCAAAATATACAGCAATAAATTTCGATTTCAATGAAGCCTACATAATAAATACTGCACATTGTGTTGAGAGATGGCCATCTTTGCCTCCTTGTTGCTGTTCACTTTCAACTCGGCTCTGAAGCCAGCTCGTTGTCCATTTGCTATGTCTGTCCAAGATAGAAATTCTGACTGACCAGCTTAGTAGGTTGTTGCATGTCATAGTCGAGACATTGGCATCTTTATTGTATTGATTTTCCCCCTAATGTAGTTTCTTATGCTGACCTTTTTTTAAAAATTGGATGTGAATTTCATTAAGGAGAGTCTTGTAGTATTGTAGATTTTCTTGTATTCTGGAGCTTGGGTTAAATCATATGATATTATGTGAAAACAAGATCCTCTAGAGTCTAGATGGTCTCATCATCTGTTTTAATTTATTTTTCATTTGAACTCTTCTTTGGACCTCTCTCATGATAGTGGAAAACACCTTTGCTGAGAATACATATCTCTATTTTATTCCTTATTTGAGCTTAGAAGAATATCAAATGAAACTATTTTTGATGAAGCATCTATCAAAGATTATTTATGCATATACATAAGAAATGCTGTTTTTTTTAAGGGAAAGACCACAGGGCAATATTTTGTTTCATCAAAATAAGTGCTTAATTAGCAGACATGTGTATATACAGACCTTTGCGCTGTTTTATCAATTGTATCACTATGAAGATGTGTTCTTCAATAATAAATTTTATGGAAAAACTTGCCTTTTCATTTTTTAATTTAAGGGGGGGGGGTTACTAATATTGTATATTTTTTCTAGTCCTTTGGGATTTTCTTCTTTCAGTTGTCTTGATAATTAATCCTTCAGCATCCTCAAATCATTTCATCCCCAAAACAGATTTCTTCCACATATACTTGGTTAGGTTCAGACGTTCTTCCCATTTTTTTCTTTCTTCCAATGCCCTTTCCACTTAGAGAGTGGAATATTAGAGTGCATACGTGATAGCTCTACTTTCACCGATGAAGACAATTATCCAAATGTGAGCAAATTTGTTCTATTTCCCAACTATTTATTGTCCTTTTACTTTTGTTTTTAAATGTTCTTGAGTGTTATCTAGCTTAATTAAGATTCACATCAAGCTTTCTGCAAACTCATGTTCCCTCTGGCATTTCTCACTGTTCTGTCTGCATCTACTAATCATTCATCATCTTGTACCATAAATTTTGTGAAGTTTTCTATTCTCAGCCAGTATTGCCCTTGATGGTAATGATGATAAAAAACTAGCATTTAGGTGCTGTGCTGAATGCTTTACAAATAATATCTCACTTGATCCTCAAACAACACTGGGAGGTGGGTACTATAATTATTATTATCCTCATTTTCCAGTTAAGGAAACTAAGACAAAGAGAAAGGTGCCTTGCACAGGGTCATTCACATAATAAGTGTGTCTGAGGCTGGATTTGAATTCACGTCTTCCTGACTTTAGGCCTAGATTCACTGTGCCACCTAGATCTTCTTGGCTACAATAAAGGAGATCAAATATTTCTTGGCTGATTCAGTTTTTGAGCTCTTTTGGCTTTCTCCTTGTGGTGAAATTGTTTTCATAAGTTAAACTTACATTGGTCATTGTCTATGTCAACATCTTTTCCACGCTCCATTTCCTGTATTTCAGCATTTATTGTCAGGTTGAAGATATTGCGATTTTACATGTATTTTTAACAACATCAAAACAACATTTAAAGCAAGAGGCAGGCCTAGATGGCCTCCGAGGTTCTTTACAATTCTAGATCTGTGATCTCTTGTTCTTGTTAATTTTGTCCATGTCCTCCCATAAATCCTACATAAAGGACATATTCTGGGTGTGGAAGGCTTTTCTCTAGGTCTCTTAATATTTTGTGGATATCAAGATACCTTTGGGTCTTTCTAATATAAATGATAGATAACTAGTAGACAATTATAAATGCTGAACTCCGAGAACACAGATGCAATCCAAAAGGGTTCATGAGTGGGCACTAAAACTTTGCCCAAATCTTTTTTTTTCTGATGCTCCTTTCTACTACTGAAAGGTTTGGCAGCCACAGGCTTCTCTTTGGTGCAACCTTTATATTTTAATTACAGGATCCTGTGAAATATATTACCTCTCCAGACAACTTTCCTTCTGAGGTATGACTTTGACAAAGATACAAAATATAGCAAATTCTTAGGGTAGCTCAAAGTAGAGAGTCTAATTAAAACAAGCTCAAATCTGTAATCTAAGGGACATTAGTAATCACTTCAGCGTTATTCTCAGAATGACTAATTGCCATCTGTAGCTATCAGTAACACTGCCTCAAATGCTAACACTAACTATAAAGATGCAAAGAAAAAAAGAACAGTCTGACTGCATTGCTTGCTGATGATGTCTGAGTTAAATTCAGAGATAATTTATGGTGTTTATGGCTTTGGAATAGGATTTTCCTTTGTCCTCTCTGCCCAAAATAATTCTGCCTTGCTTTCTGTGAAAGCAAGACCTCCTTTTCACTTTCTTTCTGTCCCCAGTGCTTCGCATAACTCCTGGCACATAGTAGGCACTAAATAAATATTTGTTGACTTGACTCAGAGCATATATATTTTACAGGGGAAAGTACAGATATAATCATCATTGACTGTTCTTGCATCCACCTTATTTTTTCCATATAAAACAACCCACAATAAACTATTAGCAAGAGACCAAAGGGTCAGTATGAAGTTATGAGGTCATGCTTAATCTGATTTAATTAACTTGAATAATGGATCAACAATTTTCCTCTGAAATGTAGAAGGGGAGAATAAGAGGATTTCCCACTGAAATCTTGATTCCTTTTTTGTTCTTTCTTCCTGGTAATTCAAAAGAGACTTGTACATCTTCATGACACATCCTCACTAGTTAATTTCCCTCTTGGGTCCTTACTACTGTATTGCTCCTGTGGTCAAACTGTTGTTGTGGTTTTGATATTACAAAATCTATGTGCTTTAATGGGAGGACCTCCAAAATTACTAGCATTTATACTCCAGGGTGCTTTAAGAATCGCAAAATGTTGTACATGTGTTATCTTATTGGATCCTCATAATAACACTTTGAGGTAGGTGCTATCATATATACATATCATATATAGATGAGGAAACAGACTAGGAGAAGTGTCTGAGGAAGAATTTGAATCTAGGTCTTCCTTACTACATGTCCAGCAATGTCAGTGTGACATTATTAGTTATCATACTGTTTTTTCCTTGAGAATCTTAAATATTCCCCCAACTTTTTAAAAACTCTTAAGAAACTGAAGAATGGTAGCTAGCATTTGTACAGTGCTTTAAAGTTTGCAAACATTTAACATACATTATCACATCTGATACACACATGCACACAACCCAAGGAGGTGCTTTTATTATTCTGATTTTCAGGAGGGGAAACTGAGGCTGAGAGAAGTCAGATGATTTGCTTAGGATCACACAGCTCTCTGACACAGGATTAGAAGAATTTTTTGACTAGAAGCAATGGAGGAAAATTGTAGAGAAACAGATTCTCACTTGATGTAAGGTAAAAATAGTCCCTGTACTCAAGGAGTTCACATTCTAATATAAATAAGTACATACGAGAGTTACACACACACACATACACGTGTATGAGTTATAGGTATGGATAGAGAGAAAAAAGATACATAGATACGGAGATGGATAAAGAGATAAATGAAAGATAATCACAGAGGGGATCATGTTAGACATCGGATAAACCAGAAAAAGGGCTTCTGCAAAAGGTGGAATTTGGACTGAGTCTTTAGGAAACCAGGGAAACTAATAAGTGGGGGAGAAGAGGGAAGAGTACTAACATTTAGCTCACAGGGTTGTTCTGATGAATATAAAAGCTACATGTCAATGGTGGTTATTGTTATTAACATTTATGATACTATATTCAGTTTGGGAATTCAGCCAATGTATGATTCATTCCTTTCTTTGGTTCAATTAAAGTGTCTGGTAGCTACACATTTTGTGTAGTTATTTACGAGAGTTATTCTAGTGCTTAACACATAGTAGGTGCTAAATAAATGTGTATTGGGTGAACTATTGACTGGACTATTAAATTTTTTAGGAGGTGGTAGTGATAATACCACTGAAAAAGACCCTGAAAGCCTTCCTCTAAGTCTGTTAATTTTCCCTGGGTGCCAATGTAGCACTGTAGCTGTCCTATCTATGCAAAGGATAATAGCTACCATACTATATAACACTGAGATCCCTGGAAACCAAGCATGATTTGACCAGCTCACTGAATACTGTTTTGTATCCTAGGCTGGAGAGGGAGGAGAGGCAAAAAAAAGGCAAACAAAAAGATGCACACATATATAAACATACATACACGCGGAGTATCACAATAGCCCATCAAAAGCATATGGAAATTAGCTAATGATTTTACACACTTATGTAGCTGAGTTTTTAGAAATTCTTCTTGAAGTTAACTGTAAATATATGACATGAGCCTGGACTGTGTGCAGACCTCCTGGGCCTGCATCAACCTACATAGAAAAGCCAAGGCACTTATTTCCAAGAGTTGTGATGATTTAGAAAGGAATTGCCTTGGAGGAATTGCGGAACATGGGTAGCCATTCTGTTAATGGTCTAGGTTACTAATCACATGGTTGGGGGAGCTTCTTTTACTGGCTACAGTTAGTTGTTCCTGAAAGAAAACAGGATGCATGATCAATTATAGCTTTGTGGTGAGAGCATTGATATTAAAGTCAGGATACTACTTAAACTAAGGACTATGTCTCTTTGCCTTTGAACTGCTTCCCATTTTGCAGGTGAGGAAATTGAGACTGAGAAGTAGCTTGTACAAGCTCCCATATCCTAACTGGGACTCAAGGTAAGTCTTCTGAGTTAAATCATATTTCTTTTTCAATTTGGAGACATTCTACTTGTTGAAAAATGTTTGCATATATTAGAGATACAGGAAAGGTATCAATAAAACCTACTATGTAACACACACACACACACATATATATATGTATATATATATTTTATATTGTATTATGCATGATATGTGATTATGTTACACATTATGTTGCACTGCATTTTGTTACTTTACCTTACATTACACTGTTAACATTGTTATGTTACATTATATTATATTGCATTACACTGTACTACATCATATCATGTTACGTTATTACGTCACGATACGTATGCATATATTTTTATAAGCTTTGAAGTATCCTTATCCCAACTCCCACTCTCACAGTCAGGTTGCCAGAGCAAGACTGCTATATCTTCTCCCTCAGGGTGCTTGGGGATGGATTAGAGGTAATGCTCTAATTTCACTGACTCAGTCCCCACCTCCCTTGTTGTTGGAGTGATTTTCTCCAAGATGATAAGCTATGAATTGATTTAGTTAGACAGGTTTAAATAGTTTTTTTATGAAAGTGTACTTACTAAGACTCATAATAAGAATAGTTGGTATGAAAATGCCTACCCCAACCCAAAAAAATCTGTGACACACTCTTCCAAAATTATATACAAAGTCTAAGGGAAAGTGGGCTCAAACTTAGAGAACACATGTAGCAGTGATGCTGGAAGGATTCCTTAAGGTGTACCAAGCATTTCATTCCTTTTTTAGTGTTCTCATTTTCTAGATGGTATCAGGATGCCCATGCCAAGACCACCCCTCTCCTTTTACTCTCCTCTTTTTACCATTAAGAGACATCTTGTTTTCTAGAGCTGAGACCCAGCAAGCAAGTTGTGCCCTGATCCTGGCATAACACCAATCGTTTGTGCTCACCCTCTGGATAAACTTATCCACACCAAAATCCCAGAATTGTTTCACACCAGCACCAGGTGGTCCCTAAGCTCAGACAAGCACCTGCAGGACCCATTTTCCCATTCTGAATTCTTGCTATAAATAAAACTTGTCTCATCATTGCTGTTGTCCCTCATTGTCAGGGCTACAACTCAGTGTTTAGCTGTGAGTATATGTGCTGAGATTTTTCCACACTAAAGCAGATCTTCTACTGGAGGCCCCAGCACATGTATCTGGTTTCCTTTCTCCAATGGAATAAAAAAAGCCTTTTCCTTGTGACCACTTTTTTCCCTTTAGTTTTATTTTATTTTATTTTTCCGAGTTAACTGTGGTTGTGATAACCTGTGTGAGCTCTTTGGTATTTTTAGAGTTAACAGTGATTGTGAAACCTCTGTGACTCTTTGGTCATTTGTTTTCAGGGTTGACAGTGGGTAATTGAAATTAAAATGGGAAAGTGATATTCCTACATTATTGGATTTAATAGCAAATAAAATAATAGATATAGTTCCTGGCAAACCTTAAAGTGCTACTTAAATGCCTATTTATTAATATCATCATCATAATTGTTGAAGCAGACTTCAAATACAGGTCATCTTATTCTAACTATACAACCTTTTCCCACTGCACAAGGCTGATCTCTCTATCTTGTATCAAACATTTTCTTGACAAGAACCATTGGATTTGGGTATGGCGTGTATTCTTGTGATAAAGCAGCCAGGTGGCACAATAGTTAGACTGTTGTACCTGGAACTAATAAGTCCTGAGTTCACACATGGCTTCAGATACTTACTAGTGGTGTGACCTTGGGAAAGTCACTTAACTTCTATTTGCCTCAGTTTCCTCATCTATAAAATAAGGATAATAGCTCCTATCTTACATAGTTGTTGTGAGGATTTAATAAGATTCTTTGAAAAGTGCTTAGTAAAGCGCCTGGCACATAGTAAGCACTTAATAAATGTTTCCCCCTCCTCCTTTCTATAAAAGGAAACTAGATTTAGAAGTGGGTATAGCCCAAGCTAGATTTCTCAGTCTTTCAATGGGGAAAGTACTGAGGCTGTTCATGAGACCACCAATGTTGAACACCAGCAACTCTGAGCAAGGAGTAGATCTGTTTATGACCATTTATTCTGGTGGAGGTATGTAGGACGGGTTATGCATTCCTAACAGAAATGTAAATTATTCTCTTCCTTCATATTATTTTTGTTGTCGTTATTACTATAAGTAGTAATACCAGTGGTAGTAGTAGTAGTAGTAGTAGCAGCAGCAGCAGCAGCATCACTCCTGTCATCACTCCTCCAAAACTATACTCCTTGGAAACCCCCCAAGGACCCATCTACTCAAATGTTCTTAGTAGATGACACTACACTTGTCTCACTGATAAGTTTACTGTTCCATGATTGTAGCAGTTTTTAACATGACTCATTTCCAACCTGGTCTTGTCAAGATAGAAGCCCATCAAAATAGGTGCTAACAGTGTAAAAGGTGAGGTGATACACATATTCAGGAATTGTTAAAATTGATTGGGGGACTGAAGGATTTACTGAGATAAGACAGGGTAGGAAATTGCCTTCGGACTAAGTGCCAAAAGGAATACACAAAAAAGACACTGACAAGAAGCCATAACCAACCAGCATTATTGGTAAGCTAAAATAAAGTGTACAAAGAACTTCGTTGCTTCCTCTGATGCCTCTACTTTACAGATTTGAAAAAGAAGGCTCATAGGAAAAATGTCATTATCTGCTTTTCACTCCTTGGCTAAAGACTCCCTTTTTCAGATGTAAATCTTCAGTCTGGATGGGGAAACAGATTTGAGTGTCCTCCAAGCCTGAAAGACCAAAGGTCAACTATTAGTTCCAGCAAAAGTATAGACTGACTTTTGTGGGAGGGCACTGATGCTCCCAATCCAATTTGATTTTCAACGCACCATCAAAGTCCCCACTTTTTAACTCAGTAAAGATCATAGTCATTATACATTACTAGATAGAATTTTGCCTAACTTAAAAACTCAGAATATTGAAGCATATTTGGGAAGCAGGGGACTGTTTAACCATGGTTAAATTGCTTCCTCTCAGTTTCCTTCTAGAAAGTGGAAGGCTCTAGCTCAAGAGCTTCTGGAAATTCCCTTACCAATATATATATGGCCATTACTGGAATGTGAGTCCCTCTCCTATAACAAGATATCTGTATTTTTTTTTAATCTTCAAGGAATTTTTATTTAAAGAAATTCTGCAGTGAGGAGTAGCAAAGAGCAAGGGAAAGAGAGAACTTTGGACTTGGCATTAGAAGAGTTGGATTCAAATCAGAGCTCTAACATTTACTGACTATATATTCTTAGGTAAGTTGCTGAACTTCTTGGTCTCATTTTCCTCTTCTCTAAAAGGGGGATAATAGTACTTGCACTGCCTTGTTTTTGAGGGATTTTTTTCGATTGCTGCAGCTAGGTGGCATAATAAATAGAGTACTCTCCTTGGAGTTAGTAAGATTTCAGGTCAAATATGGCTTCAGATATATAATAGCCCAAGTCATTTACCCTTTCTGCCTCAATTTCCTCATTTGTAAAATGCATACAGTACCTAACTCCCAAGGTTGTTATGAGGACCAAATGTGATAATATTCATAAAACATTTTGCAAATCACAAAGCCCTATACACTTTCCAGATATTATTATTATTATTAAATTATTGGGAAAACACTTTGTAAACCTTAAAGCCCTAGAAAAAAAATCAAGCTATTATTACTAGATCTCTGAGTTGGAATGGACCTTGGAGGTTATCTATTACAATCTCTTCCTTAAGCATGAACTGTCTCAGGAATATACCTGATAAATTGTCATCAGCTTCTGCTTGAATACTTCCCACGATGGACAACTCACTAATGAGACATTCCATCCTATTTATGCACAACTTTAATTTCTAGGAAATCCTTTCTTGTATATAGCCAGAATCTGGTTTTCCTGTAATATTTCAGTCACTGTTCATAATTGTGCCATCTCAAACTACACAGAATAATTCTATTTCCTCTTAAATATAACAGCCCTTCAGATATTTAAAGGTATCTGCCATTTCCCCTCTAAGTCTTCTCGCTTCAGGATGAACACATCCAATTCCTTTAAATGATCAGTACATGGACCACCAAATTAATTCTTTTTCAAAGGGAAGAATCCTGCGGTAATGAAAATAATTAGTCAAATGGATGAAAGAAAATATCCATCTATATTTTTTCGTGTCATTAATTGTTCAATTGATTTAACTAGCTACATTGCTCTCTCTGACTTTTGGAACTATATTAAATTTTCTTTGTCATTCAGCCTGAGGATGGTTTACACTTGAAGAAACAAGTTTTTAACCAGGCAGGAAAGAGAACAGTGGGATTTAGTATGTTTTAGGCAAAATTCCCTCTAAAGAATTAATAGTAAAATGGCCCTAAACTCATAAATTCCAGTATAATTCCCTGCCTCCATTTCATCCCTACAGGAGAATGGAGATACATAAGTTCAAATTCAGTATTACCTTTAATGTAATATCTTGAACATTCTGGTAAAAAGATTTATATTGCCTGAATTTACTAGATATCATCTTCATTTGCCACTCAATGTTTGTAGACAGGGCTGGTATCAATTCTTTGTCATCTAATTCACAATGCATATTCTGTCTTTTGGAAGCAAATGTTACAGTAAAATATGGGGATACTTTAAGAGACTAACAGAAGGTACATGGGGAAAAAATTTATATAACATGTCTAGCACAATTTTTTCATTCAAGACAGAAATGTATGTGCTCTTTTGAGAAAACAGTGTGATATATTTGGTCATTGAGCATTTCTGCATGATATAGTCTTCTCTCAGGTCTTTATATATCCAAGTGATACAAGTTTACACTGCTGCAGGCAGTACATTAGCTACCGCAGAGGTTTCCAGTTTGTTGATTCTAACAACTGAACTGTCTTTCTTTAGAACTTCAAATAAGAAATTTTCATCTAAAGACAATAAGATGCAATACCAGTGGTGTTTCATTCCCCCAGGAGGATATGTGAAGTAGATGTGCTCATATTAATATTTTACAGAAGAGGAAAATGCAAGACAAGGAGCTTGAATGACTTTGCCAGTCACACAGTTTGTAGCTATGTTTAGAATCCAGGCTCTTGGGGTCAAGGGTCAGCATCCAGTCAATCATACCATATTGCCTCACTAAGAAAACTTATCAGAATCCTTAGTTCAACACTGGGGAGTGTGGGTTGGGGAGAAGACAATTTGAATGTCAAGGAACATCCATATTAGACACTTAAATTTAGTGACTTTTGCTAGTACTTGTAGGGTATGTTTGTGTGTGTGTGTTTGTGTGTGTGTGTGTATGTGTGTCTCTTTTGCCCCTGTAGGTTATTTCTATTTCCACATAGGTTTGTCTAAAAGTGGAAGGGGCAGCTAGGTAGTACAGTAGACAGAGCACAAAATCTAGAGTCAGGAAGATCTGAGTTCAAATATGATCTCAGACTTAATAGATATGTAACTCTGGGCAAATCACTTAAGTGATGTCTGCCTCAGTTTCCTCATCTGTAAAATGGGGATAATAATAGCACTTATCTTACAGGATTTTTGTGAGGATCAAATGAGATAATAATTGTAATATGCTTAGCATGGTACCTGACACAGAATAAGTGCTATATAAATGTTAGCAATGATGATGATGATGTGAAGACTTTGATAAGTATCTTGAGAATCTCATCCTCAGCTCTTCAAAGGAGACTTTGATTCCTGTCTCAAGGGAACAGTAGAAGGGGTCCTGACACTAAATGCTCTACTCTCCTCAGAGAAGCTACCAAACTAGAATTACCTCTACCCACCTCCCCCAACCTTTAGATATTATTAGTCTAGGCGAATGTTTTTTAGGTTCAAGATGTTTCCATGATACCTTTTCCTTAAAGGATGGGGTGTGTCCCAAGGTTATATCTGAAGTCTTGATCCCTTTATATCACATGCTAGTTATACAAAAGGCCAAAACAAATAGTAAATAGTGAGTAAATCCATTTATCAAAGAAAATAGCAAATAGAAATCAGAGAAGTTATACAGATCCGAATAGACAGTAAACAGAGCAATGAACTCTTCTACTGGGAATGAGATATCTTATCCCAACCAAAAGAGAGTCCACAATCTTACCCAAGGTGAAATTCTCTGAAGTTTCTAGGAAGGCAAGCTGGAAATCAAAGAGATATTGAGACAAGGGCTTTGCCTTATGTGTCTGCTTTTCAAAGTCTGCTCTCTTTCCCTCTGGATTTCTCCCTAAAGAAAATATGGAACCATGTGTGTTCTCTCTTGAGCCAGGAAGGAAGAAGATTTCTTTTCTCCCAAGCTCTCACTATAATTCTTTCCCTTACCCACATACCGGTATCAAGTCATCATCAATCTCTCCATTAATAAGAAGAATGTTATGCAATTGTCTCAGGCTTGAACCCAGTGATAACACTGGAGATAAAAGGAGAAAAAAATGAGGCCTTCATTAATCCATCAGTCAATCAACACACATTTATTAATCACTTATTATGTGCCATGCTCTGTGCTAGGTGGTGTTGTTCAGTCATGTCTGATTCTTCATGACCCATTTTGGGGTATTCTTGAGAAAGGTACTGGAATGGTTTGCCATTTTTTTCTCCGTTTTGCAGCTCATTTTGTAGATGAGGAACTGAGGCAAACAGGGTTAACTGACTTGCCCAGAGTCACATAGGTGGTAAGTGTCTGAGGCCAGATTTGAGCTCAGGTCTTCCTGACTCCAGGTGTAATGCTCTATCCACTGTACCACCTGTGCCAAGTAGTGGAGATGCAAATACAACAGATGAGGGTCAATATTGGCAAGAAAGGTGTATTCTAATAGAGAAGACAAGGACATATACAAGCATATAGAGTATACACATAATTAGAATAAATACAACTAGTTATAAGCTAGTTATGTACAAGGTAGTTTAGAGAGAGGGTAATACAAGTTCAGGGGAACAGGAAGGCTTCCTATAGAACATGATGCTTGAGTTAAATGACTTGCCCAGGATCACACAGCTAGTAAGTGTCAAGTATCTGAGGCCAGATTTGAACTCAGGTCCTCCTGACTCCAGGGCTGGTGCTCTATCCACTGAACCACCTAGCTGTACTTACCAATTGTTTTTAATAATCATTAAATACTTTTTTTCTTTCTTGTATTACAACCTTAGTCAACTTGTTTTTCTATCAAATAGAAACAAGAAGAGGGGTCATGTGACAAACAAGACAGAGGACTAGATATTTTCTCCAATATCTACAGAGAAAGGGAGGGAGAGGGAAAGGGACAGAGAGAATGACAGTATGCACCAAAGCTGGTGTAATTACATCTTAATGTCCAGGACAAGAAAGCAAGAAACTCAACAAAACAACAGCTTTGTGAATTAACAGTGGAGACTACCAATCCTTAAGATGCTTACTCAATACCCCTCCTCCATTGCCTCTATGCTCCGACAGGACAAACATACTGGAACCCAATTAGACATTTGCCTATTGATGCAAAAATTGTGATGGTGTGCTGTACCCTTTCCCTTCCCATTGTCCTGTTGCAACCAGAAGTGAACTTCAAGTCTGTTCCACCCTGAAAGAAAGTAGACATGTGTGGGTGGAGATGTCAGAGTTGGAGAATATTCTTCCTTTTATCTGGAGTAACCCTTAGATTAGGGAACTCCAAGATGGCAGAAACCCAGAACACTCAACACATCTTCTCCCAATACTGTAAAAAGTGACACATTGATTCATTCCAACCATAAAACTAAAGAATTGAGGAAATTGGGGAAGACATCTGCAACTTTACTGGACCTGAAGGAAAAGGTACTGGCATTCATCTGGGACCTGTTCTCTCACCCTAGAAGCTACTTGAAAATTAAATTCCAGAATGTAGTGGGAAACTGAGGCACTATTATGGTTGAGACTGAAAGGAATACCGTCCATCAAGTGAGAGAAGTCATAAAGTGATCTATAGTATATATGAAGAAAAAAGTCTTAACCTACCAAAGATTTAAAGGGGAATAAAATGCAATTAAAAATCCAGATCATAAGGAGAGGATTCAATGATAAAGATATTAAAATTCAATTGAAGGATGAGTACCAAAATATCTAAGAGATGACAAACCTCTCTAAATAAATATTACAGGAAAAAAAAGAAATTTGACTGACACATGATGGAATACAAAACTCCTTTTGGATCGCCAAAAGAGTATGAATCCATAATAGGAAGTGTCTCCTATACCTGGTATGGTACAAGCAAAGTTCTAAGACACCCCCACCCTGAACCCCATGCAGATTGGGCTAGTTTTTCTGTAAAAGGTATTGATACATTCCTTGACACTTGGTTGGCCCAAGGGAATAATGACTCAGACTGTTGACATCACATTCTCATCACCTAAGTACAAAGCAGCCACAGGGATGTAGAGGCTTGGCTGCTGGATCATGACAGGAGCTTTCCTCAGTTGAATCAACTCAAAGGGCTCTGCTATAGTTAAGTGAATCTCCTTATGTTGAACATTGAATGAATTTTAAGAGTCTCATTTTGTTCCAGTATTGAACTTAAACAACCAGAGCACCATCCTGAGTCAAACCCAGTTCAGAACAGCTGAACTAGTCTCTCTCCTCATCTCTGCCTCCAAGCTTCCATGGCTTCCTTTAACTCTCAGCTAAAATTCCATCTTTTTTTCTGAATCCTTTTCCAATCTTTTAATTCTGGTGCCTTCCCTCTGAGATTACTTCCAAATTATCCTGTATCAATCTTGTTTATACATAGTTGTTTTCATATTGTCTACTTGAGGCCTGGGACTAATTTTACTTTTCTTTGTATAGTCAGTGCTCAGCATAGTGCCTGGCACATAATAATTATTAATAAATGCTTTTTTACTTGATTGTATTTGATGAATGATCTAAAATAGAGATAAAAATATCGAGAGAAGCTAGATGGGAATAAATGGCAGAACTTATGGCTTGTAGGGCAGAAGTAATAAGTAGAATAAAAAAAATTGAATCCATGGTGGTATCTCTGCCCCACCCCCCAAAAAAAGTAATAACAGCATATCAGGAATACAATTATATGGCAGTGGAGGACAATCTGGAAGAAGAGAAGCAAAAGGCAACGCATTAAAAGAAGACTCCTATACAAGCTGGGCACGTTGATCTTAAAGACAGCATGCATAGAGGCAATTTAAGGATGATTGGTTACCAAGAAGAAAATGGCAAACAAAAAAAACTTGAACAGAATTATACAGAAAGTAATACAAGCAAATTTCATTGAACTTCATAATACATAAAACGAAGTGCCAATTGGATTACTTAATCTACAGATTACCATTAAGAGGGAAAAAGCATACTTCCAACTCTAAGACACAAAGTGATTAAATTTAATAGCTTAAAAGAAAAATAAGTTCTCCAAGTGGTCAGGAGAGAAATTTTCAGATATAAAGGGAGAGAAATTCATATTGCATAATCATCAGAAACTGCAGAACGGAATGGAATAATAGATTCCAAAAAGTTAAGGATCTCAGGATGCAAACAAAAAAGACATACCCTGAAAACCCAAGTCTAAGAATCAATAAGAAATGATGATACTCAACAAAAGAGAAACATTTGAACCGTTCCTGGGGTGGGGGGTGCTGAGACCTTAAGTGAGAAGATTGTTAGATTTGCAAACACCCCAAAATACAAAATCACAAGGTAAATAAACACAACTAGTAAGAAAATAAATAATAAAATAAAACACCCCATCTCTAGAAATTATTAAAGGAACAGAAGTTGCCTATTGGGCTACAACAACAGAGGGGTAGCTAAGTTCTCCTTAAAAGTACACATAGGAACAAGGATGAAAAAGGAATTTAAAGATAAATGTAGTGATGATTGAGAAACAGGCTTGAAACACCGTGAACTAAAATCTCACAATGGTACTTTCCTTCCAGGTTAATCATAGTATTTTGTGAGCACAAATTACAGAATGGATGAGTGTTCAAAACAGAGAGGGGAAACAGAGGACAGAGGGGAATTTGTGGTGTATCCTAATCAAATCTCTGGGTGAGCAACAAAGGGAAGATGATTTCTTTAGTTTCTTGGAAAGAAAAGAGGCTGTAGGAGAATGGGAGATGAAGCAAAACGGAGGGATTGAAACAGCAGTAAAGAAATGCAGAGATTTCTACCCAATGGAGAAAGGCAGTCCCTTTGAAAAACACTAATGGTTGAAAGTATGTGTCTATAATGGGAGATGGGGGCTGCACAATGGATCTAATCTAGTGTGTGTTGATATACCCAGGAAAACACTTCCCCTGAGAATATTGCCACTCCATGAACAGGATTCTGCCTCAGAAGAAGGAAAATTGTAGCTCTTGGGGGCAACTTTCTCCTAGAGTGCTAAGACAACCCAAAGATAATATTTTATGGGAAATTTAAAGGAGAATCATTATGGGAAGGGCAGGGTAGAATTGGATCACATGATTTGGAATAAAGAATAAAGTCTAAGGGGGAATAAGCATTTATTAGGCACCTACTATGTGCTATATACTGTACTAAACACTTTACAAATACTATCTCATTTAATCCTCATAATAACCCTGTGAGGTAGGTGCTATTATTATTCTGGCTTTTCCAGTTGAAGAATTTTTAAAAATTTATTTATTTATTTTTAGTTTTCAACATTCATTTCCCTAAGATTTTGAGTTCCAAATTTTCTCCCCAACCCTTCCTTCCCCCTACCCCAAGATGGTGTGCAATCTGATATAGGCTATACATATACATTCATATTAAACATATTTTCATATTTGTTATGTTTTAAAGAAGAATTAGAACCAATGGGAGAAACCACAAGAAAGAGAGAGAGAGAGAGAGAGAGAGAGAGAGAGAGAGAGAGAGAGAGAGAGAGAGAGAGAGAGAGAGGGAGGGAGGGAGGGAGGGAGGGAGGGAGAGAGAGTATGCTTCAATCTGCATTCAGATTCCATAGTTCTTTTTCTGGATGTGGATAGCATTTTCCATCATGAGTCTTTTGGAGTTGTCTTAGATCCCTACATTGCTGAGAAGGGCTAGGTCTATCATAGTTACTTATCATATAATGTTGCTGTTACTGTATGCTATGCTCTCCTAGTTCTGCTCACTTTATTCAGCATCAATTCATGTAAGTCTTTCCAGGTTTTTCTGAAGTCCATCTGCTTGTCATTTCTTATGGAACAGTATCCCATTGCATTCATATACCACAAATTGTTCAGCCATTCCCCAATTGATGGGAATCCCCTCAATTTCTAATTCTTGGTCATCACAAAAAGAGTTGCTATAAATATTTTTGTACATGTGGGTCCTTTTCCCCTTTGTATGATCTCTTTGGAATACAGACCAAGAAGTGGTATTGCTGAGTCAAAAGATATGCAGTTTTATAGCCCTTTGGGCATAGTTCCAAATTTCTTTCCAGAATGGTTGGATCAGTTCACAACTTCGCCAACAATACATTAGTGTTCAAATTTTCCCCTATCTTCTCCAACGTTTATCATTTTCCTGTTTTGTCATGTTAGCTAATCTGATAGGTATGATGTGGTACTTCAGAGTTGTTTTGATTTGCATTTCTCCAATAATGATTTAGAGTATTTTTCATATGACTATAGATAACTTCCATTTCATCATCTGAAAACTGCCTGTTCATATCCTTTGACCATTCATCACTTGGGGAAGGATTTGTATTCTTATAAATTTGACTCAGTTCACTATATATTTTAGAAATGAGGCCTTCTTCAGAGGCACTAGTTGTAAAAAATATTTCCCAGCTTTCTGCTTCTCTTCTAATCTTGGTTGCATTGGCTTTGTTTGCGCAAAAACTTTTCAATTTAATGTAATCAAAATTATCTATTTTGTATTTCATAATGTTCTCTATGTCTTGCTTGGTCATAAATTTTTCTCTTCTCCATAAATCTGACAAGTAAACTATTCCTTGCTTTCCTAGTTTGCTTATATCATCTTTTATATCTAAATCATATACCCTTTTTGACTTTATCTTGGTATATAGGGTGTGAGAAGATGGTCTATGCCTAGTTTCTGCCATACTATTTTCCAGTTTTCCCAGCAGTTTTTGTTAAATAGTGAGTTCTTATCCCAGAAGCTGGAGTCTTTGGGTTTATCAAACAGTAGATTGCTAGTCATTGACTACTGTGTCTTGTGTACCTAACCTATTCCACTGATCTACCACTCAATTTCTTATTCAGTATCAAGTAGTTTTGATGACTACCACTTTATAATACCGTTTAAGAACTGGGTTGGTTAGGCCACTTTCCCTAGCATGTCTTTTCATTAATTCCCTTGATATTTTGCACCTTTTGTCCTTCCAGATGAATTTTGTTATTATTTTTCCTCACTTCATAAAATAATTTCTGGTAGTTTGATTGGTGTGGCACTGAATAAATAAATTAATTTAGGTAGAATTGTCATTTTAGTACATTAACTTGACCTGCCCATGAGCAACAATTGGAGAAATTGAGGCAGATAGAGCTAGGGTTACTTACCCTGAAGTTACTTACAGCTAGTACATGTCTGAGGCTAGATTTGAACTTACATCTTCCCGAATCCAAGCTCAGCACTCTACTGTGCTACCTAGTGGCCTTTAGATGTCTAATTGTTCTATTGTTCTAGATAGATAATAGTTCTATCCTCATTATTTTCCTAATCAATTGATTGATTGAGGCACAACAGAAAATAAAAAACAAAAGAATTATGGGGCAAGATCTTCAAAGGCAGTAATAGGAGAAGGAGCTTAAATCTGATACTTAAGAAGACTTGATTCCAAGGAAGAAAAACGTGGAAGAAGGAATATATATATACACATAGTCCAGGATCAAAAAAATAAAAGTTTAGAATAGAGAGGAAAGAGAAAAAAATGAAGAAACCAAGGTAAAGAAATCTTTCTTAGCAAGAAGTACAGAAAAAGAAAAAAAAATTAAACTGCCAGATAATAGAAGTGAGACAGGAGGCAAGAGGATTAGTGGACTATGAATTAATCACGTAATTGAGAAGAGATAAAGGAGAGAAAGGAAGTGAAGTTATAAAACTAAATAAAGGAACGAAAAATTAAAAATAAAGCTTCAAACTTAGGGAAACAAAAAGGAAGGAGTGGAAGTGGGGGGTGGAGTGGAAGGAAGACTATGGGAATAGGATTACATTAAAATATACTAAGCAAAACTAATATAAGGCAGACAGTGCTGACAACAAGAGATAAAATCCTAATTTAGAAAAAGAATTAGATATACAAACGGAGAAAAACACAGATCTCTTATAACTTTAAACATGAACAGATTAAACAATTAAGTGAAAGGGAATGACATAATACATAAGAAAAGAGCAATAAAAATTTCACAATCTCTTGTTTATAAGGAAAAGACCCAAAAGGCAGAGGCAACAAGAATAAAAATGAGGCGGTGGGCCAAAATTCACTATATATCAGGTTAAAAAACAAATCACAGAAATTATTATAATGATGATAAGACTGAATATGCATTTAAAAATTAAGAACTAAATAAATAAATATATCAAATGAATATCAAAGAGGAAGTCAAAAATTAGAGGAGAAATAGATAATACTAAAATCAAAAAGCTATGGAAAATATGGACAAAAATTTTGAAGTTGGTTGTTTCAAAAAGCTAAAAAAACCCCAACAAAACACCCTGTCTTTATTCAACCTGATTACAAAATAGCAATAAACTAAATTAATTAAATTAAAGACATGAAAAACATGAAATCACAGCAAAATTAAAAGAAATAAAAATAATTATCAAAGCCTTTTATGCACAGATATATGTCAATAAAGCTGAGAACACACGAAAAGAGGGTTTTACCTTCGAATATATAAAATATTCAAACTGGGATAGCACCAAAGGAAGATCTTAAATAGTCCATTCTTGGAAAAGGAAATAGAACTAATTATTAGAGAATTACTAAAAGCAGAAAATTTTATGTGCTAAGGTATTTACAAGAAAATTCTAATAAATTTTAAATAACAATATCTATTCAGGGGTGTGCTGGAGCCAGTTCAGACTGGTTTATGAACTGACAGTTAAATTTTCAGTGTGAGCATTTACACTTTCCAAATTGGTATGTCAGGGCTTGCTTTATTCTTTTGTTGATTGTCTAGACTTAAGAAAGAGAAAAAGAAAATGTTAATAATAAAGATTAAACTTAAAAGTGTGAATTGTACATTTTTTCCAGAGAACCAGGTGTTAAATATTTATCAGTTCACCCATGCCTGTATTACACAAATTAATCTCAAACACTGAGAAAGCACTCTACCACAGACTTTTTATGAGACAAATATATAGTCCTAACTACAAAAGCAGTAAATGATAAAGCAAAGAAGAATATCGAACAAAATAATTAATGAATCTAGAATCAAAAAATTTAAATAAAAAAACTGTCAAACAGACTGTAGAAATTTATCCAAGAAATCATTCATCATGACCAGATGGGATTTATACCAGTGATAATAGAATGACACAATATTACGAAAAATGATGAACATACAAGGATAGCTCTAGAAGGTATTTTTAAAAAGGTACAAATGAAAAGAGAAGAGACAGAGGAGGTAGAGAGATAGAGACAGAGAAAGAGAAAGAGAATGGAAGAAAAGAATTGATAGAGGGAGGGAAACCTCTTTTATGATTAGAAGCCAAATTCATGACTCAGCTTTTCAGCATTGCATTGCTATCACTGAGATTCCTCAATGCCCACTTCACCCACCCATTGGAAGAAAACCACTGTAAAGCGTAAAAGCATGATAGACATGGATTATTGTATGAAAAAAGTCTGGGCATAATCAGACCAAGTCATGTATTTATCATTTCATTGACTGGCAAGAGATAGATAATTGTGACTCCATTTGATCCCATTCAATCGCTTTCTCAAACTATATCTTAAGAAACAACTGAATCATTGGTTACTTTACAGTTGCATCATGTCCCTGCTTTCTGTCCTCTATGCTTATGGGACATTGGCATACGCAGGAGGCTAGGAAGGAAAAGGCCTGAGGAGGAAAAGTTGGGTGGTGCTGCTTCTATGAGGGTGGGGAAAGGGAAAATACTCATCACCCAGGGGCTATGAGTTCCCTGGGCTTCTTTGTACAGAGCCTCAGACCTTGTCAACCCTCAGTAAATGTGAAATATACCAAGGAACGAATTATTACTCACACTAAATTAATTTGATTCTTGGCTAGCTTTTTTACTTTCATAGGGTGGTGTTTTCTGAAACTAATCCCTTTAATCTTATAGGTTCTCTCTCCTACTATCAGCAGAACAGATCTCAAGCTTACGTTAATACCTAAGAACATTCAGGCTGTATCTGAAGGAAGAATAAAATTGATCATATGCAATCAACTCACTTTTTTTCTTTCTCCTTGTTTTTTGGCTACAACGTCTCATCATTGTAAAGTCAATAATTGTATCATTCAGCTTAATAAGCCATTAAAACAATTTAACATATATTTTTTGTTGGCAATACCTCTTGCCAATGCAGATCAATGACTAATTTACAATTTATACTTTTAGAGAGTTGCTTATGGCACTGATAAACTAACTGACTTACTCCGGGAGAAACAGCCAGTGGTGCATCAGAGACAGGACTGGAATGCATTTTTTTCAGCCTCTTAGTCTGGCTCTTCCTCTATTACATCACACTGTATCTAAATAATAATTTTGTTATTTGGGGACTTTAATTAATAACTGGAACTGTGATTTCGTTAATACAGGGAACTCCCAATGAGGAAACTCCTTCTACCAGCACAGATTGGTACCTGCTCCTCAATTTATAGTCCTAGAAAGTTGCCTAGGGCATCAGGTGATCAAGTTTAGTCATTAATCTAGCCAAAATAACTGTATTTCAAGATGTCTGCAATAATGCTGACTAATGAGCTTCAGGTTAGCTATTTGAGCTACCATTATCAATTCGATTAAATCTGGCAGAATGCTGATCAAAACTGAAGTAATCAGAACCAACCACTGCATTACCATGATGACTATTTGGTACAGTGGTTAACCATGCTGGATTTCAAGGTAGGAAGACCTGGATTCAAATCCCATTTCTGACACTTACCAGTTATGTGGACTCAGGCAAATTACTAACTATATCTGAGCCTTGGTTACCTCATCTATGAGTCAGGACATCTGCCTGTGATGCCATTTGTCCTTTCTGAAAACAAAGGACAAGCAACAACCACCTCATCTCTAAAATGACAGTAATGATTTCTGCAGTATCAGCTTTGAAGGATCACTGTGATATGAGCATAAGTGATAATAACAGTAGCTAGAATTTATATATCACTTTAAAGTTTGCAAAGTTCTTTACATTTATTGTCTCATTTCATCCTCACAACCTCCACAACCCTGGGAGGTAGGTGCTATTATTATCATCCTTGTTTTACAGATGAAGAAACTGAGGCAGGCAAAGCTTAAATGATTTGTCCAGGGTTGTACAGTTAATAATTGTCTGAGGCTGGATTTGAACTTAAATCTTCCTGACTCCAGGTCCATTACTCTGCTCTGACACCTAGTTGCTTCTCTGACGTATAAAAAAGCACTTTGCAAAATGTAAAATGTTTTATAAATGTTAGTATTAATGACTCATTTATGTCATGTAAACACTACTTGAATGTTTCTGTTAAATTAGAGACAGTCTAAACTAATGACAAGGTGGTCAAATTTCTTTTTCTTGGTACTCTATTATTGTTTTTTTTCCTTCATTTTGAAGAGGACCAATGACATCACAGAGTGATGTCTCAACCTGCCTGAGAATTGGATTTAAGTGAGGCAGAACCTCACAGATTCATCAGTCTCACTCTCTCCTCCAGAGTCATCAAAGTCTAGTGGCAAGACAAAAGCTAGGACCACTGGTGATGGCCCTGGATGCAGTAGATGACCTTGGGGTCTTCAATGTTCCATCAAGCTCTAAGTGCTCCACAGGGCCTGTTTAGGCCACCTTCATGGCCATTGGAACAAATTGTTCTTATCTGCCCCTTCCACCAAGGAAAATCTTCACATTTTGGGGGTAGACATCCTCCTAATTCAACTTGGTTTAGACCATCTGTTAAGGCAGTTTTTACCAGGGTGTGGCCACTGGACATGCTGTAGCTTCTTGGAGCCACAGGTGAGAGTTGGGTGAAAGGTCAACACAAAAAGTAGATGAGCAGCCCTGAAAAGGGCTCAGCAATCCCTCACACTAGAAATGAATGTTTCTGTTATGTTAGAGCCAATCTAAACTAATTACAAAGTGGTTAAATATATTTTTCTTTGGTGCTGTATAGATATAAACTCAAAGGAATCATAACCTTTTACATATTTTTAATACTTTCAGTGTAAAAAAGATAGAAATACTCTGTGATTCAGGGTTTCCTTATGAGGTACCTAGATTCTAATTTCTATAAAACAGAAATAACATTTTTAAAAACTATGACATTTGACAGTTGGATGAAAATTGGATAAATTCCTCCCCTTTCTCTGAGTGTTCCTTCTCCCTCCCACCCTCAAATCTTTAAAAGCAAGGAGCTGATTTTGCACGGTGCCCTGAGGGCTTTCAAGCAGGTAGTCTCTTGGAGGAGAATAGGAAGTAAATTTTGGATTGAGGGGCCGCTGGGTCATACTCTGACCACATATATCAATACATGATTCCAAAGCCAATTTCCCCCCTTCCCACAAGAGACTTGTACAACTGCCATTCTTTTCTGTGGGAGTTGTCTCCTAGTATCTAAGGAAAGAATGAGGCCTAGACATTCAGACACTATAATTAACTTTCTATGTCAACACTGAGCATCATGTAATCTTGGCTCATCTGACATGGTTGTAAAAATCTTTTAAGGAGTATTCCTAAACGTATATGGTCTTCTCGCAGATTTAGACACACACACACACACACACACACACACACACACACACATATCCCTTTGGTTGTTAAGTGAAATTAACATTTCCCTGAGCTAAATTTCTAATAAATATGTTTCCTTTTTAAAATGTTTTAGTTAGATCTTGAGGATATATGCAATCTGCAAATAGTCTTTGGTCTTGTTAGAACCTCTTTCAAGGAAAGAGATCTCTAAACTAAAGGATACAACATATTATTTACCTGGTTCCTACCACGTAAATACAGTGTGTCCCAAGAGTCTTATTCCACTTTTAAGCTGGCTAGATGGTTGAGGAAGAATGACCAAAACGGATGTTAAGTAGATCCTACTTGACAAGAACCAGCTTGAGGCTGAGGTTTTAACTCCTGGAACCTCTGCTCTCTAATTACCTGGGCCCTCTGCTTTCTAATCACCTTGCCCAAGTGTAAGAGATATAGGGTTGCCATGTTGCTAGATGGGGTACAGCCAACCAGAGATGCAGGTAGTCTCACCTGAAGGGGACAAGAAGGAAACAGAGGAGAAGAAAGAGTTGGTTGGCCATAGTATCATAAATCATAGAATCATAAATTAAGAGCTGGAAGGGACCTCAGGGGCTATCTAGTCCAACCTGCTCAATTTACAAGTCTGTCAATCACTTTTTCTCTTTTTCTTCCACATTCATGTTGTCTCTCTCTGTCTCTGTCTGTATGTCTGTCTTTCTCTCTCTGTCTCTGTCTCTCTCACCCCTCTTCCATCTAACAGAAGCAAACAGCATCTTGGAGGACTCTTGACTGAAAGCAAACATCTATTAAAACTTTGACCATTAGCATGCAAGACAAAAGAGGACAGAGAGCAAATCTGGCTAATGCTCTGACCTCCTAGTCACTGTATTTTACTTCCTTAGGCTCTTTTTTATTTTAATTTTTTAAATTTTTATTTATAATTTATGGAATAAAACAAGAATTTCCATAACACAGTATAGTAAAAAAAGATGATTGCATATGAAACTGCAAATCTACTACATACAACTTCCTATTCCTTTTAATATATATGAAAAATTATCACATAAATTTCATTTTTTGCTAATAGCAAAAAGAGAGGAGTAAAAAGAGAAGGGTAGCCTTTCAGTCATTTTAGCCAATCTGATAGGTGTAAAATGATATCTCAAGGTTGTTTTAATTTGCATTTCTCTAATCAATAATGATTTACAGCATTTTTTCATATGACTCTAAATTGTTTTGATTTCTTCATGAGAAAACTGCCTGTTCATATGTGAGAAATAATTCATTTGGACCCCACAATAATTCAATAACTTTGTTATATTCCATAATCCATATAGGGATGTATAGGTTCTTATAGTAGGCCTCAAACTTTAATGTAATATTCACTACTTGTTTGCAAGTTATGAGACTCACTTGTGCAACCACAGGAATGCTGACAAAGATATCTCCATCTTGTTTTGCTCAAATTCCATGTCCAAACCCTGCATGGGTGGGATACCTTGATGCTTTGGAAAGTCTTCTATAGTGGCAACCATGCTGGCATACCCAGGGTGGCTGTTAGTGCAGGTTCTTTTATCTGCTTTACTAAGGAAAGATAGCTGTTTCAGGGGTCAACAATCTTTCTTTTTTAATCTCATAAAATACAAACACAGGAAATACAGAAAAGAGAAATAAAGAACAGACATTCCTCTACTGACTGAATCAAAGCTTTACATTCACCACTGAATGAAGAGAGCCTTTACCTCTGAACAGTCAGGGAGTTCTGAACAGCCCCTCAGAGTCTGGACCAGGGAATCACAACTTCTTTCTCATAAGCAAGTCCCCAAAGCAAAAACCCACATCTCACAATATATACTTTTTCAGCTAATAGGCTCAGAGTCAGAAGGCATCATAACCTGACTCACTGCCTAATTAGCTTATTAACAAAAGGTGTGCAAGCCTTCCTACAAGCAAACAAGCTTCCCTTAATGGGTTCCACATGAAGCCTATTGATAGGTGCAGAAGATCTTATTCTCCATTAACCTTACATCCTCCAATTTGTTTTTGTACCTCTGGACTACTCTCTTTTGTCCAGCATGAGTGAGTGTCCATCTCATGACCACTTAGTCTGTGAAGATTCCCTATGCTTCGCCCAACCTGTGACCCCTCTGCTGATATGTCATTTTTGGCCCTGAAGAACATCGTCTATCAACCAATGAGATTTTGTATTTCACCATGCTTCTTTTGCATATTTGGAAACCCCATAAAAACAAGGTCCTGGAAGAAGGGGGCATTTCAGATGCTGAGGAAGATTTGAGGTCCTCTTTGTTAGAGGGGACCATGGATCCTTTAATAAAGTGCCATTGACTCAGAGCTCTGGATCAGTCTCTTTTATTGTAGATTGGACAGTTTTAATCCCTATACATATCCTTTAACCATTTATCAATTGAGGAATGACTCATATTCTTATAGATTTGATAGAGTTTTCAAAAATATACATATTTTAGATACCTTTACCTGAGAAACTCCTTAGGCTTAGAGTATCTACTTGAACTTCTGGCTTAGTTGAATTCCTTACCAACTAATCTATTGTGTTATTGGGTAGTCACTTTTTTTTTTAGCCCTGCCTGCCTATCAGGAATTAAAATCTTGTCTATTCAACGTCTGGTATCTACTGGTCCCTTTTGCATAGGTGGAATTCAGATCCTATTCATGTCTTTATCATACATGTTTTATTGCCACCTATATCCCAGCATGCTAAGCGAGTGCTTTTTGTAGTACTCGAAGGCAGGAAATTGAAGGGGGTATTAGTGCTTTGAAGGTTTTGTATATCAATAGTCTTCTCATTTGCAATGTGATATATAAGGGACATAAAGAACTTTCCCTTTATTAGATTAAATTACTGGCTCCAAAGAAACAGTACTGCCTAATGAAATAGCAGTTTCATGAGCACTAAAGAGTTTCGTGAAATCCCATAAAATACCATGAAATAATTAAATCTAATTAATTTTAGCATGGCTAGTCTTAGAAGAATTTTTTTGAATTGGTCTCAATTCAAGATTCGAAGCATGGATATGCTTTATTCAGGATTTCCCTCCTGGGGAATGAATGCGCCAATTCCATGGTATTCTACAGTTGTCTCAGCTATATGCAGACAATAGCTTTTCTTTGTTACTTATTTCCTAATTGCCAACAGGAATTAGTTTTTGACATCTGCTTCCTAAAATAATTACCTGAAAGTAACTGAAGCATTATCTCATTAGTCCTCAATCACAGTGCCAATGAATAAAAGAGGAAAATTTACTTTCCTCCCTACTCCCACTCCCACCACTCACAAAGAAAATAATATGAAAAAGAAAAAGGGATATGAGAGCAAAAAGTTTTTAAGTACATTTGTTTACTTTCTAACCACCTACAAATTGATTCAGTATTGTCTGAATCAGAGATTTCTCATCATGAACCCTATAAATTGACATTTGATATACACATATTTAAGGGCAGCTAGATGGCATTGCTAGATAGAGTGCCCAGCCTACAATCTAGGAGATTCATCTTCCTGAATTCAAATCTGGCCTCAGATGCTTATTAGCTGTGTGACCTTGGGCAAGTCATTTAACCCTGATTGCTTCAGTCTCTTCATATGTAAAATGAGCTGAAGAAGGAAATAGCAAATTCAGTATCTCTGCCAAGAAAACCACAAATGTGGTCATAAAGAATCGGACACAACTAAATAACAACAACAAATGTACATATTTGTTTTTGCATTTACCTGGTTTTTTTATAGACTGCTGAAATGAGAACTTTTTGAAGCGCTTATCATCAAAGGACATCAAACAAGTGAAAGTATTGTTTTCTCTGGCAAGAATACTGACAGTCTCTAATCTGTGAATGTCCTTTATTTCTAACTGATGGCCTGTCTCTTTCTGTCTCTGTCTCTGTCTGTCTCTCTGTCTCTCTGTCTCTCTCTCTGTCTCCCCCTACCCTTTAACTTTACTGCCTTCAAGCAAGTCCCTTTGTAGCCACTGTTACTACTTGAAATTGCTAGCCCTTCTCCTTTTTACTCCCATTTCTAAGTCATTACTGCAGTCATCAAAGACCTAACCTACCACTCATAACACTGCTACTCTCTGAGGACCTGGATCTGGACCACTGCCATTGTCACCCTTAGAGAAACTGGACTCCCTCCCTTCTTCTGAAAAATACCTACTGCCTGGAAGGGTTGGCAATAGTATGGAGATAGCTAACATGCTGATTGATAGAATCAGTATCAAGAGAAAGAGGAAGTGTGGTAGACTGCAAAGACTACCAAGGATTTGGGTTTATATTCTGACTCTGCCACTCACTAACTGCAATCTTGGAAAAGTCATGTCATTCTAAGCCAGCAATGTCAAACACTGACCATAAGGCCCACAACTGTCCTGAGTGACCAAAACAGATTAAAATATTTAAGAAAATAAACAAAATACAATAGGACATAGGTGATGGTAACATGTAGTTTTCTAATTTAATATGGTACCACAGGGATTCTTATGTACAGTTAAGTGGCTCTATTTCTAGCTGGTTTTTAACACTACTTCTATAAGCCAGTTTCCTCATCTTCAAAACAAGGGCTGTTGGATTAGATGACCTCTAAGATACCTTCCAGCCCTAAAAATATGATCCTAAGAATACAATAAGCTAGAATGTGAAATATGCTAGAGACAAGCACATTTCTAAAATCTTATGCTTGAGATAGAAGAATAAAACAACTTCATTGGTTTGGATTCTGCAAATGCTTCTCCTTTTATGTCCAATTGTTTCAGTCATGTCCAACTCTTTGTGACCCCATTTGGGGTTTTAGTGGCAAAGATCCTGGAGTGGTTTGCCATTTCCTTCTCTGGCTCATTTTACAGATCAGGAAACTGAGACAAACAGGATTAAGTGACTTGTCCAGGTAAGTGTCTGAAGCTGGATTTGAACTCAGGTTTTCCTGATTCCATGCCTAGCACTCTATCCACTATGATACGTAACTGCTCCTTTTATAGTTCTAGCAAAAAGGAATGTCTCAGTGCCAAACCCATAGTGTGTTCTCAAAAAGTGAAATGAATGAATGAATGATGTGAATACAACACATAATCATAAGTGTATTTGTGGTGTGGAAGTGTATGTATATAAGACTATACCATGTTTGTTTTTTTTCTTTCATTCATTCCATTTATCAACAACCTATAGGTTTTGTTTCCAATATAACTTCTGGCACATTTTTGTGGTGCTTATGGTCATAGAAGCACATTGTCTTCTGGCAATAATCTCCTTGCCCTCCCATGCTACTTTCCTGGCTATAGTTTGAAAGTTTAGATGTCACTAACCTACAAATGTAATTAGTATATTCTCCCTGCCCCAACATATACCACTTTGCACTTTGTGTCAGAAATCATATGTAATATGATGTTGAGCTAAATGAGAAGTCGAACTGCTATTTACATGATGCCAAAATGGTTAACTAATGAAATTAAATAAAATCCAATATTTATTGATTTTGGAATGCACTCAATATATTGGAAAAGGAAAAAATCAAAGAGATCAGCTAATTAGGATCTAGAGACAAAACAGATGTTTGAGTATAGTTTCTATTGCTAATTGGCTATTTTTTTGGTGAGAAAGAAAAACAGACTCTTCTGGGGTTTATCCCACCCATTTACAATTTCCTTGTTCCTTTCATTGTAATTATTTGCCATCCCAAGACATTCATGAGCCTTCATGTCCTTTGACATCTTCTGAGAACAAGACTACATGAAGATATTCAATGGAATACAAGACAATAGGCTCAATGAGAAATGATGGTGAAAGATAGCTGTCAGTTTGTAATGTCTTGGATTGCAATTCTTGACTCTTCCTCCCTCCCTCCCTCCTTCCCTCCCTTCCTTCTTCCTTCCTTCCTATCTTCCTTCCTTCTTTTCTTCCTTCCTTCCTTTTCATTCTCTCTCTCTCTCTCTCTCTCTCTCTCTCTCTCTCTCTCTCTCTCTCTCTCTCTCTCTCTCTCTCTCTGTCTCTCTCTCCCTCCCCCCACCCCCCCCCTCTCTCTCTGTCATAAAAAGCTAAACCTTAAGAGACACACCCATATTTATATGCTTTCTGAATCTCAGTGACTAATCAACCAACACATTTAAAACAAGTATGAACAAATGTTGCTCATGTGGGTGTAGGAAAATGACAGCAGTCTTCCTTTAACTAAGAACAATCCCCTCTTTCCAGAGATTATAGAGAGACAGGAGTGGCAACTTCTGCTGAAGCTAGAAGCTAAGGGCAGGAAGAATCCTAGAGAGGTATACTTTTGGCTAGAGATGCTTTTTGAACAATGGATTGAGGGCCAAATTAGATAATAATAACTCATGTTTACCAATACTTCACAGTTTACAAAGTACTTTATAAAAATCCTCAAAAGCACATAGTACAAATATTATTATCCCCATATTACAGTATTACAGATAAGGAAGTTGAGGCTCTAAGAGGTCAAATGACTTTCCCATGATCACACAGCTAGAAAATTACCAAGGTGACATTCAAATCAAAGTTTTCAGACTCCAAAGCCAATAACATCCACTATACCGTATTTGAAGTGCTAGGATTGAATACATTTCAACTAAGACCTAGAATCAAATTCTGACCCTAATTTGGTATACAATTGTCAGGTGCTGGGGTTTTTTCTGAACTTGCCTAGACAACAATTTGGTGAAAAAGCAGTGATAACACTTACTCATCTAGCATGTGGTGTTTAAAAAGTTCAAGACATAATTTCTGGGTAATTAGCCATTTTCTAATAAATTATCATTATTTATATATAATTGCTCTTAAATAAAATAAAAACATAAATGAATTAATAAATGCCAGTATTTTAATAAAAGGAGGTCTGAGGCACTCTCAAATGTCAAAGACCCTCATGGCATCAGGTTCGAGGCTTATATGCCCTTGGAAAAGGAATCTTCCTGAGGGTGGCAATCAACTTTGATTGGTTAACAATTAATGAGGGGTGGACTTTGCAAAGAGAAGGGAGCTTACTCCAAGGAGGGACTGAGAATGCCACTATGTCATTCTTGGACAGAGAGACTACCCCTATACTCATACCACCCCCAGCCTTGGGCAACCAAGACAAAATATCTATATCCTCCACCCAACCCTGAGCTAGTTGGGTAGAGTAGCGATACACAGAATGAGGAGAGATAGGACAGGGGGAAATAAAGTTGTGTTCTCTCCAACTTTAATAATTGGCTATTAACTTGAGAGAGAAATAATTGTTTCTCTCAAGCATAGATATCTGCTTTAAGGGCATAGCTTGTTCACTTAATACTTCCCAGACTTCAAGTCACCAAGGTCATTCTAGACACTTTCCTGTCCTTCACCCCTTATGTCCATTTATCTGCCATCTTAAGTATTCTACAATGCCTCCACAGCATTTCACATCTCTCTCCTCTCTACTTACTTAAACACCTCCCTAGTTCAGAGTCCTATCTATCATCTCTTTCCTGATCTATTGCAATAACCCCTTAACAAGTTTCCTTGCTTCCTGTCCCTTTCCTCTCTAGTCCATCTTTATAGAGCTTCCAAAATGGTATTTCTAAGGCACAGGTTTGACTATATCATTCCCCTGATCAAAAACAATCAATAACTGCCTATTGTTTCTAGGATAAAATACAACCTTCTGAGCCTGGCCTTTAAAACTTTGAACAATCTGGCTTCAGCCTTACTTTCAATTCTTATTTTATATTACTTCACTTGATGCATCATTTTTCATCTCTGTGAATTTACAGAGATTGTCCTCAATCCCCAGAGTGCAGCCTGTAGTTAATCATTGAAATGAATTCACTTTTCCCTGCCTTTGCACCAACCATTCCCCATACCTACAATGTACTTCTTACTTACCTGTATCTCTTCTTCTTTCAAGACAGAGCTGAAGCATTATCTTCTGCATGCATGCTCTTCTGATTCTCCAAATTCTAATACCCTTTCTCCCAAACTACTTTATATTTGATGACAACACGTTTATTCCTTTGTGTTTATTCTATACATACTTGTTATCTCTCGCTCTCCTACAAAGTCCTGCTCTGATGCCTAATCATAGTGTGGAGGTGACCCTGGGTGTTCAAAGTCTACGCCAGGGGAGCACAAGCTCTGGCTAGGTCTACAATACTGCAAAGATTTTGAGTTCTGTCCTAACAGTCGACTGGGTCTGTTTTCTGAGAAGCAGCCTAGTTAAGTTGTTGTTGTTTGTCCCACATTAAGCATGGAGTCATTCATTGTCAAAGGGCTGGCCATTTGGCGATACATAATTGGTCCATGGAAACACATGGGAATAGAAACTATTCAAAGTCACAATTTAGGGAGGCAATATTGGTCACTGGAAGGAGCCTTGGTTCTGAAGGAAGAGCACCTGGATTTAAATCCCATCTCTGTGTGACCTTAGACTAGTTACATAATCTCTCTGTGCCTCAGTTTCTTCATCTGTAAAATAAGGGGGAGGGTTTGGATTAAATGGGCTCTGAGGTCTCTTGAAGATTCATGACACTTTCCACCAATAAACAATTCTATGATGAATTTACTAATGGGTCTTTTCTGTTCAAGATGACCTATTTTTTTGAGGGAAGAGAACTTTTAAATAGCCTTCCTAGAATTTTTTGCCTTTCTGCTGACTTGAAAAGAAATTCCTGCTTATAGTTTTATAGATGATGATAACTGAGATTACATTTTCATCTCAACTTTGTCATTTCAATAGCTGACAAAATACCATGCTTAGGATCTCCAAATTTAAGAATAATCAGTTTAAGCAACTTTTGGAAAATATCTTTTTAAAATAAGTTTCTGCAAATGGGGAATGTAAGAGAACTACATGGAAAATTATAGCAAACCTACTAGAATCCTGAAAATATGTAACCTTAGAACAGTTTTTCTGATTTATACCATATAAGACTATGAAATCAGGAAAGCATAACCAAGGTGTTAGTGGACAGACCCCTAATTTTAATCTTAATATTCTGAGACCTCACCATGTTGCTACTCATTAAAACAAAATGAGATGCTCAAAGTTGAATTCTTTTATGTGAAATTAAATGTAAAATAGGTCTGTCTTGGACCCTGTTTAAAAAAAGGCATTTAAAGAACAACCAAAGAGTCTCTTTATAAAACTATGTTAGATACATGCCCTTTGATCTAACAATATGATTACTAGGATTATAAACTGAAGAGATATCAGTGAGGAAATGGTTCCTCCTATGTAATACGTGTGTATATGCATATACACACATATATGTATATATAAAGTTATACATCTGCATCTTTGGTGTTATTGCTAAGAATTATATCCATAATTTGTGATGGAACTTTCCATGTTTCTATGGAGCTAGACATTTCCTTGAAAGTCACTGTGCTTTCCTGTCCACATCATGCAGTGGATAGAGTGATGGACTTTAAGTCAATAAGACCTAAGTTTGAACCGTGCTTCATATACTTCCAAGATTTGTGACCTGGGCAAGTCACTTGGCCTCTGTCTGAGTTCTGTCATCTATAAAATGAAGATAATAATAGGCCTTACCTATCAAAGTTATTTTGAGGACCAAATGGGATAACAATTGTAAAGCACTTTGCAAACCTTAAAGTGCTACATAAATGCTAGTAATTATCAGGGGTAGGGAACCTGCGGCCTCAAGGGCACTTGTGGCTTTCTAGGTCCTCAAGTGTGGCCCTTTCACTGAATCCAAACATCACAGAACAAATCCCCTTAATAAAATGATTTATTCTGTAAAACTTGGACTTAGTCAAAAGGCTTGAACTTAGTAAAAAACCTGTGACCTAGAAGACCACAGGTTCCTCACCCCTGAATTAGATTCTATTAGAGGCAGCTATTTTTGGAAAGTGGTTAGCACAGTCTCTAGCACATAGTAGCCAGTATATAAATGCTAGTTATTGCTGCTGCTGCTACTACTACTACTACTGCTACTACTACTACCACTACCACTACCACCACTGCTACTGCTACTACTACTACTGCTGCTGCTGCTGCTGCTGCTGCTACTAATTTCCTTCTCTCTTTAATTGATTTGCTTCTCTTTATTTCATGACAGACCATTATGGTGTCCTATTTTGCTTTAACTTCTTAGAATTTACTTTAATGTTTTGGAAGTTACTGGCTTTGCAGGGAACTCTGTCCCCCAACTCCTTTTGCAGAGCAATGTTGGTAACATTGGACACTACTCTGGTGAAGCTACAGGATACCTTTCAATACTGCTATGATACTTTCATGATTTACTTCAGGAAATGAAGCAACACAATCTTGGAAGATTTGCTACTCCAAAGTCAAGATTGTGAGGAAAAACATGGGACTAGGAGGTTTAAAATGAGAAATACAGATGAATTGGCTATTGTCAAGGTCCCTTTCAGCTTAAGATTTCATGCTCAACACACGGTCTATGTCTGTTGTCTAACTGATGCAAAGAAAAGAATGCCATATTAGAAGTTAGATAACCAGAGGTCCAGTCTTGCCTTTGCTGTGAAATACAGGTGTGGCCTTGTGCAAGTCATTTAGACTCTATGAGTAAAATGAAGTGTTTGGACTAGATCATCTGTGAGGTTTCTTTCAGTTCTAGTTCTGTAGAGATCATAGATAGAAAGCCAGAAAGGACCTCAGAGACTCTCTGGCCCAACCCTCTCATTTTATAGTTGAGGAACCTTGTTTAAAGGACTAACTTAGCTGTGGTAACATCATTAGTAAATATTAAAAGTGGATTTAAACCTAGGTCCTCTGACTTCAGAGCCACTGTTCTTTTCCCTACACTGTAAAGCCTCCTATGACCTTATGACCCATCCTAAATTTATGAAAATATGTAATTAATCAAACAAAAATTAATTAAAAATTGTGAAACATTGTGGACAAAAATAAAATGTTTGATCCCTTATCTTCCAGTGATTGTCCATTTAAGGACAGAGATTTTGTTGCTCTGGAGTAAGGCTTTGGAGTAAGATGACATGAGTTTAAATTCTACATCTGATTTTTCCTACCTGTGTGACTGTTAGAAAGTCACTTAACATCCCTGGGCTTAAGTTTCCTCGTATGTTATTGTTTATCTTTCATTTTCTAAGAGGACTGACAATATCATGGGTTGATGCCTTGATTTGTGCATGAATTAGATTTAAGTGATGCAGAGTTGCACAAAGTCATCAGCCTTACTCTCTCTCCCAGAGTTTTGAATTCCAATGGAAAGACTAAAATCAAGATGACTAGTAATTACCTGGCATTTAGAGGATGACCTTGGGATCTTTGATACCTAACCAAGCTCTAAGACCTTCGTGGAGCCTGCTGCCTTTGGGGCTGTTGGAACAAATTGTTCTCATCTGCCCATTCCACTAGGGGATGTCTTCATAAGTTTGGTGTAGACATCCCCCTAACTCATTGACAGGTTTGAGGCCTATGGGTTACCCTCAACCTGGTTTAGTCCATCTGCCATCTGCCATCTGCTAAGATGGTTTTACTATCACATGGCTGCTGGGCATGCTAGAGCTCCTTGGAGCCACAGGCGAGAGTTGAGTGAAGGTGGACACCAAAGGTGGATGAGCAGCCCTGGAAAGGGGTTGGCAAGCCTCACACCAGAGGTGCTAGTCCTTCCTTAATGCACCATACACTCTCACATGTAAGATGGGAGAGTTTGACTAAATGGCCTCTTGGGCATAAACATGCTGGTAAATGTTTAACAACCAGCTTTGGTGAAGGGAAGTTTATTGATGATGCACTTTTAATTCTAATCTGCATTATTAGTGTTTTCTACATTACTTTGTTAAGTCTAGACAATCAACAAAACAATAAATCAAGCAAGGCCCATTTGCAGGTTTGCAGATTTCTGAGGTGTAAATGCTCTGAAAATTTAACAAGCTCTTTTAGATGGTGGGTTCAAGTGGACTGTAGTACACCCACTGTTTAGGTTTCTTTAAAAATCTATGATCCCTACAGTGCCCAGGATACCAATATTCATACAGAAGGCACTTAATAAATGCTTGTTAAATAAGTGAAAAGTAGCCTATGTTACATGTTCACAAATGCTATTAAGCAAATGTGATCAACTAAGATTTTCTCAAAAGGCAGTGTTAATACACAATCCAGTTTTTCTTTCTTAGTGGTAGCTTTGTGCAAAGATTTGCTAGCTGCCACTGGTGAAATATCTGGCAAAGACTAATATATACACGAGCATCAGGTATTTCAATACATTTCTAGGTGGACTGCCACATCTAAATGCAACATATGTAATGACATTTGTGGTGGATTAGAGAGAATTGATTCAAAGAGAAGTTAAGATAATATATTTTCTCCCAGTCCTGGTCAGAAAGAGGAACTATTCGAAACTAAATGAAGGTGGAATTAGTTACACACAATAGCAAGCAGTATGTAGTTCTGGCAGGTTACAATGAGTATTTCTTTGATTTGGCCCAGTCACCCAGTGCCACACAAGCACACGAGAAGAGAATGCTGGAAACAATCCGTAATTCATGCCTGACAATCGTCCCTACCTCTCTGTTAGGAAAAAAAAGTTTAAGGAATCAAGTAATCAAACCATGACAGACCCACTTCACTTTTAGACGGATTTATACACCACCAGACACATCTCATGCAAAAGAGAAAGAAAGTTTAGATGAAGCATATCAAGGACTATTAACCTACTGGCACGTACATCCAACTGGAAGCTAGGGACTCTTGGCTCTGACAAGACACAGAATGCACACCCACATTCTCTTCATTCAGACATTCCTGAACACTCTCAGGAATGAAGCCATTGGCCATGGAACAAAAAGGAAACTGGATTAAAAAGGAATTCTTCTTAGTAAACAACTTGGTGGGAAATGACAGCTGGTCTGAGAGCATATAGGCTAAGACTCTTCTAGACATTAATAATTAATATGCTGAGGTGTAGGGATTAAGGGTATACTTGGTCACAAACAGACTGATCATAAATAGACATGACTCAGGGGATGTCTATGTGGAAATTAAACTCTTAAATTAGTACTGGAACTCCAAGGATACAGAGAGGGCTAAAGCCTATGATCTAGAAATTTAAAGGAAATCCAGGAGGAAGATCTCTGGTTTAATTGGACACTGTGTGCCAAAAGAGTGATTTCTTGCCCAGTTAGTATATTTACCACCTTGGGGGATAAAGGAAATGCTCTTTTTTATATCTATCTGTATCCTAAAGGTAGTAGACTATTATTAGCAAGTTAACTACCCAATATTTAAGTTGAAATCTCACAATATCCATGAAATTAGAGGCCAATTCCTATCTCTATCCCATGCCTTAGAAGAAGTATACTTTCTAAATATCCACAGAACCTAAAATCAATCAATGCATAAACTCCTAATATGTGCCAGGCACTATGCTAAGCTCTGGGGATAAACAAAGAGGCAAAAAACAGTCTCTGCCCTCAAGGAGCTTACAATAGAATGAGGGAGACAAGATGCAAATATATACAAAGCAAGCTATGTATAGGATAAATAGAAAATGGTAACAAAGGGAAGACACTGGAATTAAGAGGGGTTAGGAAGGTTTCCAGTAAAAGAAGAGATTTTAGTAGAAGGGAGTGGAAAGAAGCCCAGATCTATCACTTACTATCTCTGTGATCTTGGTCAAGTAAAGTTATTTAATCTTCCTGAGTCTTACTTTTCTTATATGTAAAATAATAGCATTGGACTAGATGACTATCACTAAATTTTCAGCACTAAATTATCCTCTGACCAATTCACTTTCTAGGGATCATAGGATCATTGGATCCTTTATGCCTTCCTCATCATCTAACATAGTGATGTGTACATCCTAATCAATTGATAAGTGCTTATTTAATAAAAAAGAGTTAAGACACAAGACAATAAAATTTGACTTTGAAACTGGCAGTTCCATCCATCTGTTCATCCATTTGGTAAGCAAGAAATTCAGAAACTAACCAAACATCTTTTAAGCATCTACCACATTATATCAGTAAGGCAAGATTCATGACCTCGGGGATGACCATGAACATTCCTGAATGATTCAGAATCCCAAGTATGAAAAACTCTCTATGTAGAAGGCAGAGGAAGTATAATATTTATTTAGACTCCAGAGGATCACATCCAAGAACCAGTACCCCCAATTCGATATAGTAGCAATTATATTCCAAAACCAGTAAGCACACCCCAACGTAATAACAACGAAATTGTAACACAGTATTATAGCAAGGAACCAAGTAATCCTGTAACCTTTCCCACTGCTTGGGCCTTCCTGTAAATAATCACTCATGAATCCTAACTCTCTCCTCAGCACTCTCTTCTGCAGCTCTACTGACATTGGTTCTCTCAATGTCTGCTCTTCAGTGCTCTCTTGATGTCTGCTGCCTCAATGTTTTCCTCTCAGTTCTGCTGCTCTCAGTCCTGTTGCCCTCAGTTCTGCTGCTCTCAGTTGTGCTTCTCCTTCAATTCTCCTCCCCTTCAATTCTGATACTCTCACACTCTGGGCTCTCCTTTTATACATTGCTAGCTGGCATCTGATTGGCTAGAACTCCTGTCTCTGATTGGCTGAATTCATGATTGACTAGAACTCAGTGCACATACCATTGGCTCTGGTCTTAACAACTCCCCTTAGGGTCCTGAGGACTTCGCACTCACATTGGCTTAGCACCTAGGGGCTTAGGCCTACTTACACAGATATAATCAAGCTTTCCCACCTAGACCCATCTGAGGCCTATTGAATGGGTGGGGAAGGTCTTTGATCACATTAATACTACACACATGCCAATCATCTTGCTGGGTGATGAGCTTATAGATACAAAAAATGAAACAGTCCCTTGCCCACAGGGAGGTTACATTCTTTTGGAGGAAATAAAATGTACATAAATACATAAATATAAAATACTGAGTAAATATAAATTTATTTGGAGGAACATGCAGGGAATCTGGGGGTGGGGGTAGGAGAGAAGGCCTTCATTTTAAGTAAGAAGCCCTAATTTCAGACTCTTGCCTTGGTTTGGTGTGTTACATAGCGCATTTAGCCCTGTCCCATTGGTAGGTGTCAGGAGAACTTTGTAGCTCTGAAGCCTTTCTGAAGCTCAGAGTTGTGGAAGCATTTAGACATTCTTTTCACCCCTGCAACTGGGTACCAAATTTTAAACTCTTCTTTTTGACACAAACACTGTAAAATTCATATGACCCCCTAGGCTTGCTTCCATATAATGAAACATGATTAGAAGAGAGCTATTTAAAGCATCTAGAGAAAATCATGAAGTGCCAGGGATATCTGTTATGGAGCATTTGGAGGTTAAGATCATCTTCTCACTTCTAGGCCAGAAAACACCTAAACTTCTACTTCTGAAGATTTAAAGGAAAAGGGAATAAGTGAATTCCCTTGTTAAATATCAAATCATCCCATCAGAATTCTAGAGTGGAAGGGACCACAGAGGCCAGTAAATGTTGGAGGTGAGGTTTGAACTTGGGTCCTCTTATACCAGAAGAGTACTCTTTTCAGTTTTCTTTGGCTTGGCTTCTTAGGTAAAAGCACTACCTATGGCTCTTTTGTAGCCACCTTCTAAATACTTTCTTTTCCCTCTTTTGTTTTTCTTTTTAAGCTCCTTATAAGAAAGACTTAGCTCCCTGAGGGCAGATACCTTCACTTTTGTCTTTGTATACCTATAACTTAGTATACTACCTGATCCGTAGTAATCATAAACATATTTCATAAACAAAATATATTTGGTGTTAAATTTAATATAAAATTTCAAATACATTTAATAAGTGCTTGTGATTGATTGATTTTCTAAATATATTTCTCAGTAATTCACTAGACATTCAATTTTCCATGTCTGTGACTGAAAGCTTAAGGCACTGTTCATCCAATCATTGAAGAGGCATTTGTCGAGTGCATGTGTTGAGCAAGATGGATAGAAGGATAAATAAACCATAATCCTTGCACTCATGGAGCTCACAGTCTTGTGTGGAAGGTGAAAAACAAGATGTGAACATAAATAGCATACAAAATTGAAGGTGAAACTATGACGAAAAAGACATAGAGGACGTCCTGGCAGACATGCCACTTGAGCTGGCCATTGACGATAGGAAATAATTGAACAGGTGCAGCTTTAAGGTGTATTTAGGGGGTACAATAAGAGATAAGGAGGCTGAAAGTTGGGAAGAAAGACATTCCAGGCAGAAGGAACATCATGGAACAAAAATTCTGGGAGGCATCACTTTGATTGTGTTTAATTGAATGTATAAATTAACAGTAATTTAATTACTGTAGTTCCTGGCTTTGCAAAGACATATAGCCTGTACTGCTGCCTTCCTTCTATCTGAAGTCTATGTAACAGAGATGCTTTTGAGGGTCTTAGAGAAGTGTTGGTGTGAAAGTGTAAAGCCTGAGAGGTTACAATGCCACAAAAATTGATAGTATTCTGTGAATTCTCATTATTGTTAAGGTTTCTGAAAAAACAATTCAGGAACTTTTTAAACATTAAATGTAAGAATGGTACCATGGCAAAGATATTTTAAATGCTTTTTAAAATCACAGAATTAGTGTTAGAGTTGAAAGAGATCCTTTAGTGAAAAACCGTACCTGAACAAGTATCCAAGGGTGCGAGGTTTTTTTTTCCTTCTCCTTTAGTCACTTTAAAAGCCATGAATACATTTTTAGAGCCAAGCAACTCTCACTAGTTTAAATGTACAAAGATAAAAAAATTAATCTTTGTATAAGTTGCTGAATTTGGTTCTGGGAGTCCAAATCTGAAGAAAATAAGTTGGTCTGGCATCATTTATTCTTAACAATTCCAGTGCTGCGTTTCTGGGGTCTCTCTTTCCTTCTCTAGATATTAACTAACTACATCTGCAATATGTTTTAGAATGTTACAAGAAATCAAAGTCGAAGTGACTTATTCTTATGAGACTTGAATCCAGAAGGACAATTGTTGAACTTTCTGATGTTTTCAAGCGTCAGCCTGGGCACCAGATTCTAAAGACCTGGGAACTTTACATTTTCTGGTGAACTGAAAGGTCATACAGAACACATTTTTCTTAGCATCTCTTTAAAGGAATGCAACGTCTTTATTATTCTGGAATATCTACAGAGGAAGAAATAATGCATATCATTATCTCTTGACATATGCTGTATTCTTCAATATCGCTGACATTCTAGCTCAGTAATGAGATGCGTTATAAACATGAATGATACATGTTGTAACAGGTCTTTTCAATGTTTCTTCTATAAGAATGGAATGCAGTTGCTGCATTTCTCTGCCTTCCCCCTTCTAGCCAAACATACCTGCTTTTAGCACTAAATTATTCACAGTGTTATGAATCTAATATTTGCACAGAGCATTCTATACTAAAGAACTAAGAAACTTGTCCCAGACAATGATTGTCTTTTACCTCTTGCTTAGGAACTCTGAAGGTTTGGGGAGGGTGCAGGGAGGGGGAAGAATCTGATTCGTGCTCACAAAATCTCTGCTACAGAGAGGTATTTTTAAAATTTTTATTTATTTTATTTTAAATTTACAGGAATAAAACAAGTATTTCCATATCATAAATAAGATGAATGCACATGAAACTGCGAATCTGTTATGTGCACTTGCTATTCCTTTTAAATATATAATAAACTTTTCATTAAAATTTCTTTTTTCCTTTTTTTTCTTCCCAAACCCTACCCTAGAGATGCTACCATGAGACACAAATGTTTGTGTGTGTGTGTGTGTGTGTGTGTGAAATCATCCTATAAATACTTCTATTTATCAGTTCCTTCTCTGGATGCAGATAGCATCTTCCTTCATATGTCCTTTGTAGTTAATGTGGGTATTTGTAATGGGTCAAAAAGACTTATTCACTCAAAGTTTATCTTAAAAGAATATCGCCATTGCTACATACAATTTTCTCTTGGTTCTACTTATTTCACTCTTACTTCATGCAAGTCTATCCACGTTTTCCTAAGATCATTGAGCTTATCATTTCTTATAGCACAGTAGTATTACACCACAATCATATACCACAACTTGTTCAGCCATTCCCCAATTGAGAGGCATCCTGGAAATTTCCAGTTCTTTGCCACCACAGTGAGAGCTGCTTATAAACGTTTTAGAACACATAGGTTCTTTTCCTCTTCTTCCCTTTGGAAATAGACCTAGTAGTGGCATTGATGGGTCAAAGGGTATAGGCAGTTTAATAACTCTTTGGGCATAATTCCAGATTGCTCTCCAAAATAGTTGGATGAGATCCCAATTCCACCAATAATAAATTAATGTTCCAATTTTTTCACATCCCCTCCAACATCTGTTATTTTCCCTTTCAATCACTTTAGCCAATCTGATAGGTGTGAAATGACATATCGAGGTTGTTTTAATTTGTGTTTCTCTAATTGATAATGATTTAGAGAATTTTTTCATGATTATAAATTGTTTTGATTTCTTCATTGGGAAACTGCCTATTTATATTCTTTCACCAGACTTACACTGTTTGAAGTTATTTTAAATGGAGTAACTCTTATTATCTCTTCTTGCAGGTTTTGTTTGTGATATGTAGAAATGCTGATGATTTATGTGGATTTACTTTATATCCTGCTACTATGCTAAAATTATTAATTGTTTCAACTAACTTTTTAGTTGAGTCTTTTGGATTTTCCAAGTATATCATGGTATCATCTGCAAAAAGATATAGTTTTATTACCTCATTCCTTATTCCGATTCCTTCTATTTCTTTTTCTCTTATTGCTAATGCTCGGATTTACGATACAATATAGAATAATATCCATGACAAGGGGCATCCTTATTTCACACCTGATTTAACTGGGAAGGCTTCTAGTTTATCCCCATTACAAATAAAGCTTGTTGATGGTTTTAGATAAAGGCCTTTTTAATTAATTTAAGGGAAAATCCATTTAAACCTATACTTTTAAGTGTTTTTAATAGAAATGAGTGTTGTACTGTATCACATACTTTTTTCTACATCTATGGATATAATCATATGATTTAAAAAACACTTTTATCAACATAAACAATTGCGTTAAGTGTTTTCATTATGTTAAACCATCTTGGTATAAGTCTTACATGGTTATAAAATATAATCTTTATAATATATTGTTGTAATATTTTAACTAGTATTTTATTTATGATTTTTTGCATCTGTATTGATTAATGAAATTGGTCTGCCATTTACCTTCTCTTTTTCACTCTTCCTGGTTTAGGTATCACTACCATATTTGTTTCATGAAAGATATTTGGTAGGATCCCTTCTTTGCCTATTGTTCCAAATAATTTATTTAATATTGAAATTAGTTTATCTTTAAATATTTCATAGAATTCACTTGTAAATCTGCCTAGTCCTTGTGCTTTTTTCTTGGGAAGCTCATTCATGGCCTATTCAATTTATTTTTCTAAAATAGATCTATTTAGATATTCTATTTCATCTTCTGCTAATCTAGGCAATTTACATTTTTAGAAATATTCTCCTATTTCACTCAAGTTGTTAAATTTATGGGCATATAATTGGGCAAAATAACTCCTTATAATTGCTTTACTTTCATCTTTGTTAGTGGCCTATTCACTCTATCCATTTTTATACTGCTGATGTTTTTTCTCTCTCTTTTTTAATCAAATTAATCAATGATTTATCTATTTTTTCCCACCAAACCAACTCCTTGTTTATTAATTCAATGGGTTTTTTGTGGTCAATTTTACTAACCTCACCTTTAATTTCTAAGATTACCTATTTCGTATTTGGGGATTTTTAGTTTATTCTTTTCTAATTTTTAAAAATTGATTATTCAATTTATTGGTCTGTTCTTTCTCTAATTTATCGATGCAAGCATGTAGAGATATAAATTTTCCTCTGAACACAGCTTTTGCTATATTTTTGCTATAGGTTTTGATATACTGTCTCATTATTGTCATTCTCTTTAATGAAGTTATTGATAATTTCTATGACATTCTTTAATCCACTAATTGTTTAAGATTAGGTTGTTGAATCTCCAATTAGTTTTTAATCTATCTTTATGTGGTTTCTTTTTAAATATAATTTTTATTGCATCATGATCTTAAAAAGATACTTTTAATATTTCTTCTTTTCTGCTTTTAACTGTAAATTTTTATATCCTAATATATGGTCAGTCTTTGTAAAGGTACCATGAACTGTTGAGAAAAAAAGTGTTTTCTTTTCTGTTTCCATTCAATTCTCTCCCGAGAAGTATCTACATTATCTAAAAAAATCCATTCACTTCTTGATTTCTTTTTTATTTTTAAATTATATTTATTATATTTAATTATATTTATCTATCCACCATTATACCACTATCTATCTATCTCCATTCATTTAATTCACCTTTCAAAAATTTAGATGCTATAGTATTTGGTGCATGTAAGTTCAGTATTGCTATTGCTTCATTGTCTATGGAACTTTTTATCAAAAAGTAATTATCCTGTTCATCTCTTAATTAAACCTATTTTAGCTATAACTTTGTCTGAGATCATAATTGCTACCCCTGCCTTTTTTACATTAGCTGAAGCATAATAAATTCTACTCCAACCCCCATTTAAACTCTATGTTTATCTCTCATTCTTAAATGTGTTTCTTGTAAACAAGATATTCTTGGAATCTGTTTTTAATTCACTCTGCTACTCATTTCCATTTCATGAGTGAGTTCATTCCATTTGTGTTCAAAATTATAATCTTTTAAACTGATATTCTTTACAAACTTACACTGGAAATGTATTTAGTCAAAATATTGGTATAGTTTTGTGATCAAATGTGGCATGGATCAATGAACTGAGACCTCAACTTCATATCTCTACATTCAAGGTTGGTACACACTATAACACTGGCAGCTACATGGTCACAGGTATGATGATAGTATCAACCAGGAGTGCCTAGGTATGCTGGCATACACTAGGATGGACATTAGCACTGGTTCTTCTCCTGAGGGGAGAGATAGGACCTGAGTTAATGTCATTTCTAGTCTTCTATGCATGCTTGTATATATAGCATAAATTAAAGCATATTAGAGCATAATTTATTCTTACATAGATATACATAGCACATGGCACAAATCATGTTCCCCAAACCATAATTAGAGACATAATGTCTTGAGGTTGGTTTGTTATATGAGTGTTCACCTTATTTTCTATCAGTAGGACAAGATGGGGCTTCCTCTGTCCTTAGATTTGACTGTGGGTTTCACTCAGTTACCAATCATGTAATTATATTATATATTAATTTTAAAAAGGGTAGCAATTAACCTGTCATTTCATTTGCAGAGTGAACTCCTGGGTTAGGAAAACCCAACACAGGTTAGCACCTTCTGTGCAATTTATGATCTTAGGGAAGTGGGGGAGGGGAAGAAAAAAGAATAAGCATTTATTAGTTGCCTGCTATGTGCCCTGCTATGTGCTTTACAAATAGTTCCTCATTTGATGAAATTAAGAATTGCCTAGAGCAGTGAGCATCAGTGAGTAGTTAAGTGACTTGCTCTAAGTAACATAACCCTTATGTGTCAGAGACATAACATGAATCCAAATAATCTTGTCTAGCTCTCTAGCTATTGCACCAAGCTGCCTCTCATAGCATGGGTGACTTTGTTAATACCTACGTGTGCGTTTGTGTATATGTGTGTATAATATGTCATAAACAGAAAGATGATAAATTGTAATTAGAAATGCAAACATTCAGCATCAATTGAAGTCATGGAGGGGAGCCTAAATGGGCCTAAATGTAGAGCTCAATAGATAAGGCCATGGAAATTTTGGTGGAATTTTATGTCTTATTACAAAAAATTGTGCATATTCAAATCATAGAATCATGAAGCTAGGGACGAGGCACTTCAAAGTTTAGTGTTCTATATACTTGCACCAACTTCATTGTAGATAAATGAGGGTGAAGGTCAGAGGCTGGCTTGAGGAATTTAGGAAAATGATTCCACAATCCTTCTCAGTAAATATTCTAGTAAAAACATTTTCCATGTACTATATAACCAACTCAAACCACTTGCTGTCATTAAAACTTATCTCTTGCTGTCTTTGGTAAAGACAGCTTGTTTCTCTCTCTCTCTCTCTCTCTCTCTCTCTCTCTCTCTCTCTCTCTCTGTCTTTCTGTCTCTCTCTGTCTCTCTGTCTCTGTCTCTGTCTGTCTCTCTCTCTCTCTCTCTCTCTCTCTCTCTCTCTCTCTCTCACACACACACACACACACACACACACACACGCACTCCACCAGCTTACTTGTGATGACTTTGTATGTCAAGTTTTCTACTCAGTTGTTTCTTTTTTCATCAGAGATGCTTGGCACTTCTCTATTTCATTAAAAATCCATTTTTCCCTCAGTAAGATTATATTTGTCTGAATAAGCTATTCTTTTCTGTAAAACTATTTCTTTTACCTTTTGGAATATTATATTCCTTGTTTCACTTATTTATAGCAGCAGCTGCTAAACCTTGTATGATCTTGACTACGGCTCTCTCTACTCTTGAACTCTTTATCTCTGGCTGCCCATAGTATCGTTTTCCCTTTGACCTAGAAACTCTGGGCTATGATGTTCCTGGGAGATTTCATTTTGAGATTTCCTTTACAAAGTGACCAGTAGACTATTGCTAATTTCACTTTGCCCTCTTGCTCTAACATATCTGGGCAGTTTTCTTTCGTGGTTTCCTGAAATAAGATATATCGATTCTTTTTTGTTTTTGTTGTTCATGGCTTCCAGTAGTAAAATGATTTTTAAATTATCTCTCTTTATCTGTTTTCCAGGCCAATTTTTTTTGATGAGAGATACTTTATTTTTCTTTAATCTTTTAATTTTGTTTTAATGTGTCTTGTTACCTCATGGCGTCATTAATTTCTATTTATTCTATTGAAGCTTTCAGAATCTGCTTCTTGAACAAAGTTTTGTACTTTTTATGCTTTTAATTCTTTTTCCAAGTCTTTCCTGTATAGTTATCATTTATTTTCTCACTTTTCCTAAAGTGGTTTAATTTCATTTAAAATATTTTTAATTCTTTTTTGAAATTCTTGTTTTATTTCTCCTAGAAATTCTAATTGACCAATTGGCCAAGTTTGGTTTTATTTGATACTCTGTAGATGTATTGGAGTTATTATCCTCTTTGAGTTTGTATCTTGAGCATCGCCTAAAGCATTTCTTTATGGTGGGAATCATTTGTTATTGATGTAGTGGTGGCATGTTTATTATTCCAGTATTACTTCCTAGATTGAGACTTTATCTTAAGGACAGATTCTATACACTAATAGAAAGAATAGCATGGCCTTTTTTTGGTCCTGGCTTGTATTTAATGGTATCCTGTGGCTTCCCTTTCCAAGTACTGAGGGGTATGGTTTTCAAGGATTACAAAAGTGGCACAGATGAGGAAGCTGCAAACTCACAGTGGACCCTAATGTGTGTGATATAGGCTCCAGTTTGATTGTTGCCGTCTGGGAATTTCCAGGTCCAGAGTTTAATTTAACTACAGACTTGTCTTTGTATGGAGTGCCAGTAAACATTTAGGTCTCAGGCCCTATCAGCTAGTTATAAAGCTTTTCACATTCATAGTGACAGCATAAACATTCTGTCCCTGGTCTGAGCCACGGTGCTGAGTTAGAGATCCCAGCATGGGTCAGAACAATAGACCATCAAACCTACCACTGGTCTGAGTCCAAGGGCTGATCTAAGATTCTCATTTTGGTATCAAAGCTATATCATGTCAGTTTATCTCTAATCTGAGCCAGGAGATTGAGTCCCTTCGTCTTGGTCTTGGAGTAGATCAATAGAGCTCCAGACTCACTCTTTTCCATAATTCCTGCCTTGCTCACTTGCCTGTGGGCAAATTTATGATCCTGGAGTGGAAAAATAACACACCATTACTAATGTTTAGATTTCCCAAGAACTGCTTGGTCTGGTACTTTTCTTAGATTTTTTTTAGAGTAATTAGTTGAGTAAGTTAAACCAAAGTGCTTAGCATAGTGCCTGGAACACAATGCTCACAATATAAATGCTTATTCCCTTCCCTAATTGTTGGGGAGCTGGGTTATACTTCTTCTGCCAACTCGGCTATTTGTGCTGGTCCCTTGGAACTTACATTCTTTTTTAAAATTAATTAATTTTTTTTTTTAGTTTTCAACATTTGCTTTTATAACCAAAGGTTTATCTTTTTTATTTTTTTTTTATAAAACCAGATCTTAGTTTTATTTATTAGTTCAATAGTTTTCTTAATTTCAATTTATTAATCTCTCCTTTGATTTTCAGAATTTCTAATTTGGTATTTAATTGGGAATTTTTAATTTGTTCTTTTTCTTGCTTTTTTAGTTGCATGCCAAATTCATTGGTCTCCTCTTTCTCTATATTATTTGTGCAAGCATTTGGAGATATAAAATTTCCCCTAACAACTACTTTGGCTGCATCCTATCAGTTTTGGTATGTTGTGTTTTATTGTTATGCTCTTTGATGAAAATATTGATTGTTTCTATTCATTCTTTAGGATTAGAATATTTAGTTTTTGATTAATTTTTAGTGTATCTTTCCATGGGTCTTTATTACACGTAAATTTTGTTCACTGTGATCTGAAAAGGATGCATTTAATATTTCTGCCTTTCTACAGTGGATTGTGAGGTTTTTATGCTTTAATATGTGGTCAATTTTTGTGTAGATTCCATATACCACTGACAAAAAGTATATTCCTTTCTATCCCCATTCAGTTTTCTCCAGAGGCCTATCATATTTAATTTTTCTAAAATTCTATTCACTTCCTTAACTTCCTTCTTGTTTATTACATGGTTAGATCTATCTAGTTTTGAAAGGGCAAGGTTGAGGTCCCCCACTAGTATAGTTTTGTTGTCTATTTCTTCCTGTAACTCACTTAACTTCTCCTCTAAGAATTTGGATGCTTTATCACTAGGCGCATATATGGTTATTTTGTATTACTTCTATGGTACTATTTGGCAAGATGGTTTCCTTCCTTATCTCTTTTAATTAGATCTATTTTTGTTTGTCGGAAATCAGGATTGCTACCCCTGCTTTTTTTTTTTTTTACTTTAGCTGAAGCATAATATATTCTGCTTCAGCCTTTTACCTTTACTCTGTGTGTGTCTCTCTGCTTCAAATGTGGTTTTTGTAAGCAACATATTGTAGGATTATGTTTTTAATCCACACTGCTATCCACTTCTGTTTTATGGGAGAGTTCTTCTCATTCACAGTTATGATTGATAACTGTGTCTTTCTCTCCATCCTATTCCCTCCCCGTGTTTATATTTTTCTCTCCTTTCACTCTTTGCCTCCTCATGAGTGTTTTGCTTCTGACAACGGCCTCCATCAATCTGCCCTCCTTTTGATCAGCCTCCCTCCCTTTTATTGCCCCTTTCTCCTCCTACTTCCCTATGGGGTAAGATATATTTCTCTACCCAACTGAGTGTCTATGTTATTCCCTCTTTGAGCCAAGTCCTATGAGAGTTCAGTCCCCTCCCTTCTTTCCCTCTACTGTAATAGATATTTTGTGCCTCTTCCTGTGATGTAATTTACCTTTTTCTGCCTCCCCCTTTCCTTTTATCCTAGTACAATCCTTTCTCTCAACCCTTAATTAATTTTTTTTAATATCAACACATCAAAGTTACACCCACACCCTCTGTCCATGTATAGACCTTCTAACTGCCCTAATAAAGAGTTACAAATATCATCTTCCCGTGTAAGGATGTAAACAGTTTAACCTTATTGAATTACATGTTTTTTTCTTTCCTGTTTACCTTTCTGTGCTTTTCTTGAGTCTTGTATTTGAAGACTGAATTTTCTGTTGAGCTCTGGTGTTTACATCAGGAATCATTGAAAGTTGCCTATTTAGTTGACTATCCATCTTTTCCCCTGAAAGATTACACTCAATTTTGCTGGGTAGTTGATACTTGGTTGTAATCTAAGCTCCTTTGCCTTCTGGAATATCATATTCCTAGCCCTCAAATCCTTTAATGGAGAAGCTGCTAAGTCCTGTGTAATCCTCACTATGGCTCCTTGATATTTAAATGTTCAAATTGCTTCTTTCTGGATGCTTGGAGTATTTTCTCCTTGACCTAATAATTCTGGAATTTGGCTACAATATTCCTTGGAGTTTTCATTTTGAGATCTCTTTCAGGAGGTGGTCAGTGGATTCTTTCAATGACTATTTTACCCTCTGGTTCTAGGATATCAGGGCAGTTTTCCTTGATAATTTCTTGAAAGATGCTGTCCAAGTTGTTTTTTTGATTATGGCTTTTAGGCAGTCAAATAATTCTTAAATTATCTCTCCTGGTTCTATTTTCTAGGCCAGTTGTTTTTTCCAGTGGAGCATTTTACATTTTCTTCTATTTTTTTTCATTCTTTTGATTTTATTGGACTAATTCTTGATATCTTATAGAGTCATTAGCTTCCACTTGTTGAATTCTAATTTTTAAGCAATTATTTTCTTCACTTAGCTTTTGAATCTCCTTTTGTAACTCCTTTTTCATTGGCCAATTCTAATTTTTAAGGAGTTGTTTTCTTCAGTTCATTTTCCCCGCATTTGGCCAACTGTATTTTTTAAGGAATTGTTTTCTTCAGTCAATTTTTGTCCTTCCTTTTCCAAGCTACTGACTCTCTTTTGCATATATCTCATTTCTTTTCCCAACTTTTTCTTCCACTTCTCTTATTTTACTTTTAAAATCCTTTTTTGGACCTTTCCAGAAGGCTTTTTGGGCTTGAGACCAATTCACATCCCCCTTTGAGGTTTCAGATGTAGATATATTTACAGTGCTCTCCTCTTCTGAGTTTGTGTTTTGATCTTCCCTGTTACCATAGTAATTTTCCATGGTCAATGTTCGTTTTTGCTTCTTGCTCAATTTTTTTTTTTTGGGGGGGCATAGTTCAGGCTTTTAAAATTGAGCTCTGTTCCTTGGACATGGGGGCACTGTCCCAAGCTTCTTGTGCTGCGGTTTAGGCTCTTGGTCACTGGCTTTGTGCACTGGGGCCTCAGCTGCTGGTGGTTTGCTCACTGTGCTGGGGTGGCCTGGTCTGTTGTTGCCTGGTTTCCAGGGTTGACAACTTGCCTTATGCACTGGTGCTGGAGGCCTCATAGATGACTTGCTGTACCACTGGCTTGCTCATCCAGGACTGATGGGCCTCAGTTGTACCGTGCTGTGGCTAAGAGCCTCCTACTGACTTGCCCAGATACCATCTGCACTCTCCTTTTACCCAAGTGAGACAGACCTTTATTGAAGTGTTTCTAAGTCATCTTAAGCTGAAAAATTGTTTTACCCCATCTTTTGTAGGTTCTGTCACTCCAGAATCTGTTTAGAGGCTTGATTTCATTTTGTTTCTGAGGGAAAGTAGGGAGAGTTCAGGCAACATGTTGGCTTCTCTCTGCCATCTTGGCTCTGCTTCTTAGGCATTTTCTCTTATCTGTCTTTCTTCCAGTGCATGAACTCTTACCACTCCTACCCCTCCTCCTGTTCCAGATCTGGAACCACAACTAAATCTATACTATTATTTCTACCATAAAGCATGTACCATCAGCAGCTGGTGGTGCAGGGAATAGATCACTGAATTCAGGAACACCAGAGTTAAAGTCTAGCCTCAGAGACTTACAAGCTATATGCCCCTTGCTAAGTCACTTAACCACTGTTTGCCTCAGTTTATTGTATGGTATATTTGGGATAAAAATAACACTTATCTTGTAGGGTTGTTGTGAGGATTGAATGAGATATTTGTAAAAAACATGCTTCACATGGTGTCTAGCACATAATAGGTACCATATAAATGCTTATTTCCTTTCCCTCTCTTCCCCAATCTATTCCCCTTTAGCTCCACTCACCTTGCTGGTAAGTTTCCAAACTAAAATATCCCTCCCTGTGCACTTCTCCTTTATATATGCTGCCTCCTCCTATTAAAATGTAAGCTGCTTGAGAGAAGAGATTCTCTGCATTTACATACTTGGTGCTTAGCCTAGTGTTTGTCATATAGCAAGCAATTAAATGTTCTTTAATTCATTTATTACTTCCAGTGATACCAAGGATAAATTAAAGGAAAGAGAAGGCAGGAAGATTACCAGGAAGCTATTAATAGTAGGGGGAGGGAGGGCTAATGAGGGTCAACACTATGGTCGTGGCAGTGGGAATTTAGTGGAGGTTAATGAGAAAGATATCATGGCAACTTTTTGTGTATAAAAAATTGGGCAAAGTCAAAGATAACCTCAAAACTTTTCTAAGGTAACTCCAAAATTTTACCCACAAGAGAAGAGGGTGGATAATGGTGTCACTGACCGCCCCCACCCCACCGCAAAAAAAAAAAAAGACAAACATTAAGTCAGGTCAGAGACTTAGGGGAAAAGATAACAAGCTTGTTCTAGACACAATAAGTACACTCCTTGGTACTATAGTGGGACATGGAGAAATTAGACAGACAGGCACAACCTGATAGCCTTAAAACCCTGGCAATAATGCCTCCAGTCTCTGGCAGTGATATATTGGGTGTTGGTTAGTTCTTATTAGTTCTGCTGGAAATGCTTTGGAATTGAAGAAAGAATAACATGTGCTGCTGTTGCCATAAACTATATGTGTAATGTTGTCTGTTGTAAGATGAACTAGATTGGAAGTTAAAAGTACTGGGCTCTATGGATATCACCTTAACTAGTTATGGAGTCACCTAACCCCTGGCCCTCAGTGTCCTCAATTTTCAAGGGAGATGGTTAGAACCAATGCTCTCTAAAATTCCCATCACAGAAACGTTACAATTCTCTCTAAATAAATGTCAAAGTTAAATCTTTCTTATAGTTCCTCCTTTCATTACAATTCTATGTAATGGGGTAAAATGGATAAATTCCTCTCAAGTGAAGTCAGATTTGAATCTCTGTGGTTGCCCTAGTACTAGAAGCAAAGGGCAAGGAGTTATTTGCTTGCAATATGTCCTGCAATTTCATGCTTGTACCATATGGTTTCTTTTTTAAAAAAAATGTTATTGACATCTTTTGTTTTTACATTACCTTTATTTCCAGTTATACTATCTCTCCCCCTCTCCTCCACAGCAAACCATCCCTTGTAACAAATGATAAAGGTTAGGAAAGGGGAAGCATTTCAGGAAAGCTAAGTGATACATCAGCTGAGTCTGATAGCATGTACAATGTCTAATGCCCATAGTCCCTCAGTGGAGTATTTTCCATCTGGCATTCATTCACTTGATTGTCATTCTTTGAGAAATCCTGATTTGAATTGTAGTAAAGTCATATTCATGACCCAAATTTATTTCACTTTTGATTTCTTTATCCATGGCCCTAACCCAGGTGATCACAGGCATGAGGAAAAAAACACAAGGTTACATGTGGAATTCAATCAAATGGAGATCAGAATAACTGCAGAAGAAGAAATGAAGATCCTATGAATAAGATGGTAAATCAATTTACTTGACCAACATGACTTTCTTAAGGTTGTCTGTTGCCTGAAGTAAAAACCTCAGACAGTGTTTTGGAAATATTTGTTTTCCTTGAGGCCCAACAGCTTGTGTTTGCATTAATGAGCATCACTTTCTTTGAAGAAACCATTATCATGTTTGTATCCCATTAGGCTAGGTAATTACATGAAGGGCTGTGTGGTCTGTGTGATTTCTTGAAAGCAAAAGTTTGCTAACTGTAACAATCACATTTCCCAGCCACCCGGTAGGGTCAACCACAATTCGACAGTGATAGAAGATTTCTAGACCACCTAAGTGTTGGCGTTACTCTCAATTCACTTGTGCTAGACACATATGAAAAGGTAGAAGCAATGAATTAGCATATGGAATTGGTCCAAAAATATAACTATTAGTGAGAAGTATTAGATACTTCCTAGGAAAAATTAAGTGCTTAGCCATTCAAACTAGGGGTTAACTTTAATATAATATCACCAAGTAATATATGTACACGTAGAATATAATTTCTCAAAGATGGCATTTATAAACATCAAAAATACTATAATAGCCTTCTATTTGGTTTCATTTTCTTGAGTCCGTCCCTTTTCTAATCATTCCTTACACAATACTGCCAGATCAAACTTCCCAATGCATAGATCTGCCTGTGGCAACCACTTCCTCCCAGTTCAAAAACTTGTAAGGGCTTCCCACTGCCCATCACATAAAATTCATCTTCTTCCAGCTGGCATTCAAAAATCTCTACAATCTTACTTCAGCCTATCTTTTTAGAATTTTCTTCACATGATCTATATCCCAATCAAACTGTTTAACTTACCATTTCCCAAATGCATCCTAAACTCTCCCATCACTGCCTCTGATTATGATATTTCACACATTTGGAATGCCCTTCCTCACCATCCCTATATTTCTGCATGTTAAAATTCTAATGATACTTCGAGGACCAGCTCAGCTTCCACTTTTTGGAGCCCACTTTGATGCCTCCATCAGAAGTGTTTTTTCTTTTCTGATCTTGCAAACCATTTTGCTTGTATTTCCCATGTAATCAGTGCATTCACTTTTTTTAGTATGGCTATTTGTGCACATGCCTAATCTGTCCTGCTAGAGTTTAAGTTCCTTGAGGGCAGAATTGCATCTTCTTTATATGTCTTTCAGCATTTAACTACATTACTGTGTACATTTAGGCACTCGCTATACGTTTATTAAATTGACTTGATCTAAATTCATATTGAGCCCATCTGTCCCAATGTCTAACCTACCTCTGATTGTAACATTAACTTTACAATTAAGATGGCACGTTAGGATCTGCCTACAAAATGTCCTGTAATTACACGCTTGTACTACAGGCTAAACGAGGTTCTCTTGGCACAGGTTGATGTACTCTTGTTAAAATAAAGAGATTTCAATGTGACAATTATTCTTGTTCTCTATTGCCAAAGTTCTAACAGAATTTTACTGTATTCAGTAAATTATTAATAAATTATGTAGTGACAATTGGGTGATTAGGTAGTACAGTGGATAGAGTGCTGCACCTATAGTCAGGAAGACTCATTTCCCTGAGTTCAAATCTGGTCTCAGACAATTACTAGCTGTATGACCCTGAGCAAGTCACTTAACCCTCTTTGCCTCAGTTCCTCATCTATAAAATGAATTGGAAAAGGAAATGACAAATCATTCTAGGATCTTTGCCAAGAAAATCCCAAATGGGAACATGAAGAGTCAGACATGACTAAAACAATTGAACAACAAGAGCAATAATTACCTAAGGGGACAGCACACTTAGGAGAGAGATGCAGGGTGGGCCTAAGGGGCTGTAACTATACCACCTGAAATAATATGCCCACCGAAAGTGGCATAAGAAATATCATCAGGGAAATATACCACCACAAAGGAAACAGGAGAGGGCATCTAGAAAAAGTGAGGGAGACCAGATAGATGACCCAAGGGCTGCAATGGTACCCATGTAATGCTAAAAGATGTAGGGGAATGCCTCCGGAACAATAGTGTGATTGAAAGAAGTGAATAAGAGCTGGACAGGACAAGAAGGTTTGGATAGATTTGAATCTGTACCACTGGAGAGAATACCCGGAAAATTGAGAACAAAGATCCATTGAGTTATTTGAGTCAGAGAGAGAGAGAGATCTCATTCTTCTACCAACAAAATTCTTGGTTCAGAAGGTCATTAACATGACTTTAGAATGATAGTTACCACCATTTTTTTTTTTGCATCATTCCCACAGCTTATAGTGGGTGCTTAATAAATGGTGTCAGCCAATGTCATTCTTATTTGTAATATGGCATTTTGAGACATCTATACTCTTTCTCAAGTTGCCAACATCATTATTAGTATTTTTCACCTGATGGAACAATTTAAAGATTCAAAGAATATGAAAATAATGGTGATCAACTCCTATCTTGATTGGAACACTTCAACAAAGGATTAGGAAGAAGTTGGGCAACTAGATGGTTCAGGGGATATAGCACTGTACTTGGGATCAGGAAGATTCATTTTCTTGATTTCAAATTTAACCTCAGACAGTTACTAGTTGTGTGACTCTGGGCAAGTCACTTAATCCTGTTTGCTTCAGTGCCTCCTCTGTAAAATGAGCTGGAGAAGGAAATGGCAAACCACTCCAATATCATTGCAAGAAAATCCCAAATGGGGGCATGAAGAGCAGGACACAACGGAAATGACAGAACAAAAAGGAAGAGGTTGCTTTAGTCTATGTGCTCTTATTCTACATTTAATATGTTTTCATTTCCATAGCAGAAACTAATACCCTTTCACACTTCCAAATCTACTATTTCTTGTGTGAGAAAAGTTCCTCCATAGCATCAGCCTAGCCCATAAAAAACAAAAAGTTTCTGGAAGGCATTTAGCTATCTCTTAAGACACTGTGCTACATAATGGTAGATAATATTCCTCTTTAAGGTTGCATTTCAATCTAGATTGCATTTAATTTCCTTAAATTTTTTTTCAATTTTATATACTCAGTAAAATTCCACTCAGGTATCAAACCATAGTATGCTTGTATATTTTGGAGTTTCCAGTTAATAAGTATCATACATCAAATATAATCATACACCCATGCAAAGAAATAAGACTAAATGGTGATATAAAAAGAGAAATGTTTAAACAAGCCTGGGGCAGTTTTGTGGATTTATGATTGAATGAAGGCTTTTCTTGTACTAATCATTAATTTCTAGGAAATGTTAGAACAACTTGTTTTATTGCTACTATTAGGAAATTATTCCTTGGGACACCTAAAATCATTACTTTCATTCCTTCATTTATTTTCTTGTAAAAAAGGAAACTTATGCTACTGATTTTAACAATTCCCTATAACAATTTAGCAATTCCCTACATTCACAATAACAAAAATGATTAACAGAAAAATATTGGTTTTTGTCCTTCATACTTGAAGAGGACCAAAATGACATTACTATATTAGGGTCATTGTACAGTACGTCCAGCTGACTGATCAGACCAATAGGAGCTAAGAAGGCTCTACCACAGGTCAGACACAAATAGTCTGTATGAACATTTGGAATGGAAATGTCTCTAAATTTGTCCATCTTGTGCTTCTTTTAAGCTACTACAATTCTGCTTTGCAGTGACTTCTTCGATGCAGGTATGTCATGCTGGGCAGTCCTGTGCCAGTGTCTCCCATGTCTAATAATTGATTCCAAAATTCTTCAGAGAGACATTGAAAGTGTCTTGGTATCACTTCTAACCTCCCACTGTGAGTGCCTGCCTTGTGTGAGTTCTCCATAAAATAGTCTTTTAAGCAAATTTATATTTGGAATTTGAAGAATGTGACCAACCCGTCAGAGCTGAGCTCTCTTCAGTTCAATTTGAATGCCTGGCAATTCAGCTTGAGAAAGGACCTCAGAGTCCTTATCTTGCCTGGTGATCTTCAGGTTCTTCCTAAGACAATTCAAATGGAAGTAGACTGTCCAGGTTTCACAAGCATACAACAATGAGGATAGCACAATGGCTCTGTAGATCTTCAATCTGGTAGGCAGCCTAGTACCTCTTCTCTACCACACTTTCCTTCAGAGGCTCCCAAATACTGAGCTAGCTCCAGCAATGTGTGTGTCAACCTCCTCTCCTCATCATGTGTACATCCTTGGAAAATACACTACCAAGGTAAGTAAGCTTATCTACAGCATTCAAAATTTCTCCAGTTGCTATAATTAGTGGTTCCCACATATGTATGGCATGGTGCTGACTAGTGGAGAAACTCTGTTTTCTTAGTTTTCATTGTCAGGCCAAAATTAGCACAAGAGACAGAGAATCAATTCATATTCTGTTGCATCTCAGCTTCAGGGACTCCACCAAGTGCACAATCATCTGAACAAAAAGGAATACACCAACTCTCCCTCCACTTTTTTCTTGGCTTATAGCCTTTTAAAGTTGAATAATTTACCATCAGTGCAGGTGCCATTTTCATCTCTCATACTTTCCTTCAGAGCCTCCCAAACACTGAGCTATTTCTGGCAATGTGTGTATCAACCTCATCATCTATGTGTACATCCCTAGAAAGTATACTGCCCAGGCAAGTGAACTTATCCACAGCATTTAAAATTTTTCCATTTACTGTAACCAGTGGTTCTACATACAGATGGTTCGTGTTGGCTGGTGGAGGTTTTCTTGGTGTTAATTATCAGGCCAAAATTAACCCAAGAGGATGGCAAATTTGAAGATGGTAGAGAAAAGGCAGGGACTCACTTGAGCTCTCCCAAATTCCCAAATTCCCAAATGACTTTAAATAACACCTCAAAATGAATTCTGGAGTGGAAAAACCCCAAAAGGATGGAATGAAACAATTTTCTATCTCAAGACAACTTAGAAAGTTGGCAGGAAAGGTCTGTTGCACCAGAGTGAAAGGGGAGTGTAGTCCAGTTCAGGCTGTGTCTGCTCCAGCAAACCAGCATCAGACCTTGGAGGTGACTGATTCAGCAGTGGCTTCCAGGGTTCCAAGTCCACAGAAGGTAAGGGGCTTGGACAACTGGTCAGAAAGATATTACAGGTGTCCCTTTGCTGGCACTGAATCAGAACTCTTTTTTGCCCATACATGGATCCAGGTTACAGTCTTGTGTTGCAATCCTGGGTCATAGTTGCAGGCCAAGAAGGAGCATTAGCACTCCAGACCTTATAACCACAAAGAAGTGGAGACCCTGGTCACAGTTCCAGAGTGGGAAAGAATGCTTGTGGCTGCTCATAGACCAGAGTACAGGCCAGAAGATCACTAACCGCAACTCTCCTTAGATCATACCACCTTGGAAGAACTGAAAACTTATGAACCCCTAGAAATAGCTCTGAGAGTAGAAGCAAGAAAGGTCTGGATCTTGGGGCAGTATTGACTCCCCCCCCCCATGAGCAGAGTTCCACTTTAACTTAGAATTAAAAGTCAGGAAGTAAGCAAAAAAAAAATAAGCAAACAACAACAGCAAAGAACCTGACCATAGAAAATTACTATGGTGATAGGGGAGATAAAAAAAACAAACTCAGAAGAAGACAACAAAATCAAAACTGCTGCATCCAAAGCCTCAAAGAAAGATGTGAGTTGGTCTCAGTCTCCAAAAAAAGAGTTCCTAGAAGATCTCAAAAGGGATTTTAAAAATTAAATAAGAAAGGTAGAGGAAAAATGAGAAAAGAAATGAAAGTGATGCAAGAGAATCTTAAAAAAAGTGTCAACAGCATGGTAAAGCACCAAAAAATAATACTGAAGGAAATAATACTTTAAGAAACAAAATAAGCCAAACAGCAAAAGATGCACAAAACCCACTAAAGAGCAGAACTCCTTAAAAAACAGAATTGACCAAATGGAAAAAGAGGGAGGCAATTTGGGGGAGGTGGTAGTTAGAAGCAAAATGCTTTTGAGGATGGACAGGGTGAAAGGAGAAAGAGAGTAGGATAAGCAAGGGGGAAGTAGGATGGAGGGAAAATATACAGTAATGGTAACTGTTTCTTTGATAAAATCTTCATTTCTCAAATATGTAGAGAAATGAATCAAATTAATAAGTCATTCCCCAATTGATAAATGATCAAAGGATATGAATAGGCAGTTGTCGGATAAAGATAACAAAACTATCTAGTCATGTGAAAAAAATGTTATAAATCACTATTGATTAGAGAAATGAAAATTAAAACAACACTGAGTACCACCTATTTATAGCAGCTCTTTTTGTTGTGGGAAAAAAATTGGAAATTGAGGGGAAGCTCTTAACAATGGCTGGCCCAGAATCCCATGCCACTACTCCTGTGGCTCAGAGCCCCAAACAAACAATTCTGTTCTCTCTTTTTATACAGTCTTTAGATGTAATCAAATGTCATCTGAGCCACCAGAACTTAGGCACCTACTATTGGCTCTGGTCTTAGCAACTCCCTTTGGGGCCCTGGAGGCTTCCCACCTCTCTCAAACTAGCTATCTAGTTTGCTAACCAGCCTGGGGCTTTGCACTAGTAGTAAAAGGGTGTGGGCCTGGGATTTAGCACCTAGTAAGAGTCAATCAAAGACAGTGAATTTAGCATTCTAAAACAGTAAAAAAAAGTTCCAACAATTAGTATTACATTGTGCCATCATGAATATAATACTAATGAACTCCTCCAGGCAACCAGTTTTGCCATGATCTTCCACAAGCCTTCACAACTGACACCATAAAAGCTTTGGTAAGATAGGTGAATGTTGTGTACAGACCTCTGTTCTGCTCCTGGAATTTCTGCTAATGTTGTCAAGCAGCAAACACCCACATCAACCATTCCTAGGCCTTTTCTGAAGCCACACTGGCTCTTGAGTGGATCACCATCTTCCAGGTGAAGGATCAGCATATTAAGGACTCTGGCAAGAATCACACCATCAGTGACTAAGAGAAAGACCTCCTTATGATTGTCACAGGACAACCTATTTTTTTCTTTATAGAGATTGACAATGGAATTGTCCTTGAACTCGTGGGGGATAACCTCCTCTTGTTATAGAACCCAGAAGATTTCATTCTGTTTTAGTGTGACCAGTGGACTCCCTGTCTTGTAAATATCAGGTGGAATAGAATCAGCACCAGTCACTTTGCCACATGAAAGGAAGTTAATGGCATTCAAAGCCCCTTCTTTAATTGGAAGCTCAGATAGAGTGGGACTGAGTTCAAACTGAGGCATATGATCAATGCCTTCAGCATTGATTATCAAATGTTGACAACACTATGGAAATGTTCAGCCCATCTCTCCAGAATCATGTCCTTGTCACTAATTAATGTGGCTCCATCAGCAATGAGTAGTTGAGATGAACCATATGTTCATATATAGCCTTCAGGGCATCATAAAAGTGCTCCAGTTTGTTAGTATCAGTGTAAAACTGAATTTCATCTGCCGTCTTACTGAGCCAAGAATCCTGCATTTCTCTAAACTTCACTCATACTTTACTTTTTGGTGGAATTACATGCTGCCTTCTTAGAGACAGACAAACTATCCTGCTGGTAAACCCTGTGGAAGTCTCATTTTTCATTAAGTAACTTAGGAATTTTCCTATCATGTTCATCAGACCAATCCTGATGTTTGTGAGTCCAGATGAGTAAATGCAGTGCTGTACACCAAATCTCTGAAAGCTGCCCACTCCTTTTCTGTTCCATTGTTGCTAACTGTATACTAGCTCAACTTCCCATCCGAGTCAGCAAGAAACTATTTGAGTGGAGAAGCACTCTAATCTGTGAACAGTAAGTCTTCTAGTAAGTCATCTTGCCATGGGGCAGCCGCTTTTGTTGAATGTGAATATTTAGCTAAGAGAGGATAAGTCTATGATCAGTCCAGTACTCTGAGTCACCCGTCACCTTCATCACTCCCATCCTCTCTGTCTCTTCTCCTTACAATGACATAGTCCATTAAATGCCAATGTTGGTTGTGAGGGTGTATCCATGAAATTTTATCGCATTTAGGTAAACAGAAGACAATGTTGGTGATGAGAAGGTCATGAGACACACAAGTCTTCAGTAGTAAGTGACCATTGCTGTTACCGTTTCTGACTCCATTCCTGCCATATTTGATAGTCTATCCCTACTCTGGCATTAAAGTCACTCAGAATTACAAGCTTGTCTTGTTTTGGCACATTGCTGATCAAGGTCTCCAGGTCTTCATAAAATTTTTCTTTGACTTCATGAGGGCTTGTTATGGTAGAAGCATATGCACTGATGATAGTGTTATGACACTTTCCTGCAACTGGCAATTGCATTATCGTCAGCTTGTCATTCACTCTTTTTCAGAGTCATACAAACTTGTTGACTAGATTAATTTGGATTGCAAAATTTAGGTCAGGTTCACAGCACTCCTCATTACGGCAACCACTCCAGAAAAATGTGTATCCGGCTCTGATTTTAGCAAGCTGGCCTTCAATTTGCCAGCCTTGTTTCACTCAAGATTGCTGTTTGGATGCCATACCTACTGAGTTCTCCTGTAACAGAAGATGTTCACCTTTTAAGTCTACTGGATTTTATGCTGTCCATAAGCATGCCCACACTCCATGTACCAATGATAAGTGGCATCATCTTCACAAAAGTTTTCATACGTTTTTGTGTTTCAACTAGAGAAGAGGTTCCATGCCTGATGAAGTAAGCAGGTCAGGGTTGGGTTACATGAAGCAGACAATTTTTAGGGAATCTTATCTAGCTCCTTCCTTACACCAGGAGGTGAGCGGTGTAGTCCTTCAAAAAGGCTGCTCAGACACCCAGAAGGCTGCCCAATCCCACTGCTGCTTCAGTCCAGTGAGAAAATGACTCTATGGTCAGGGCTGCTTCTATGCAGGGTTGTGACTACAGTTTCCATTGTATCTATACCTGCTGCTTCATCACTTGCTCTATTGCCAATGTGATACTCATAGCAGTTGCTATGAATATGCTGGCATATTCTGAGGTTTGAATTGCAAAATATAACAGCCTCTCTTGCTCAAAGACAAAACCAAGACATTTATTCAAAAAGCCAAAACCATCATAGTAACAAAGAAGTGTCTACACATTACCAGTGCAGGGAACACCACCATCCCCAAGCCTTCCTTCCATCAGGCCTCCCAACAAACGAGCTCGCTTTGTCAAAATGCCCCCTCTCTCACTCACTCATGCTAGCTGCTCTGTCCTCTCTGCCTGCCTGCTCTCTCTCCCAGTTTTGTCTGCCCTGTCTCACCCACTCATTTCCTGCTCTACCCCTTCCTGCTCCACCCACTCAGCAAGCTCCTCCCACCACGGGCTCATGTGAATTACTCAGACTTCCATGTGACCCAGGATCAAAGCAGGTCACTTAGGCCTATTAACGGATGGGAAAGATCTTCCCATTCCATTACTGTTACACTTGCTCATTGTCACAGGACTTCAAGGTAGATAAAAATGATAAAGTATATGGATGATGTCTGTTGACTCATGCATAAATTGGATTTAAGTGAGGCAGAGTTGCATGAAGTCATTGAAGTCCAGTGGCAAGACAAAAGTCAAGATGACTTGTGATAGCTCAGGATGCAATGGATGACCTTGGAGTCTTCGATGTCTAACTGATATTCCACAGTGTCTGCTTCCATTTCCTTCATGGTCCATTGGAACAGATTGTTCACATCTGCCTATTCTGCCAGGGAAGTCTTCACATGCTTGGTGTAGACAACCCCCAAAATCATCTACAGGTTTGAGGCCCATCAGCTACCCTCAACCTGGTTTAGCTGTCTGAAGGAGGACATTCAAGATAGTGAGGGGACTGAACTCCATGTTATCATATAAGCCTGAAACTGTGTTGTAATAAGCAGAATCGAGGGACACTGCTAGCAGACCATTTGACATAAATGATGATGCCAAAAGTAAGCATGTGGAGTAAAAAAAAAATATCACTCCTGTAGCCAATAGTGTGCCTAGGAGGGTCTCCATTTTCTCTCCTACTGTTTTTTTGACTTCTCTTGTTTACAAGGTACCCACTTTGAACTTAAACCAAGCTGACTTATGTCCTGTCCCCACTGGTTGTTTGCTTCTTTGCCTTTAGATCTGCACAAGTTCTAACTAATCCCAACTATTTGTATTGTTGATGCTTTGTATGATACAATGACAAATTCCCCCCAGTTTAGATCTCAACTGAGACAATGGCTTGCTGACAATGTTCCCCCATCCTACACGTACACAGTCACCCTTGTACTTAAGCATAGACGTGGCATGGGCCAAGTGGAACATGTCATCCACAAACAGATCAGTGTAAGGAAAAGAAGATATTTAGCCTGTGAAGGAGAAGACCTCTCCAAAAGATCTTGACATAATAGAATGAGTGTTTGGTTCTAATAAAGTGAATTTTAATGATGAGTTCAAAGTAATGTATTTATTCAAAGTAAACTTGCCAAGTATACTATAGAAGAAGTGATACAATCTTCAGCTTCACTGAGAGACATAGTGCCTAGTGTTGGTCCTATCATACCTTGCCCTGGTCACATTATCTCAAATATAGAGTGTTTAATTCTAAACAGTACATTTTAATGTAGGGTATGTGTTGTCCATGTAGGTCATGAGGTTGTCCACATGGGTAGTCAAAGTACAACTCACTCACTGAAAAACATTCATCCCTCTCTAAGGGATACTTGGATTACTGACTGTAGGGGAGTAGGAAAGGGGGCCACGGGCTGGATACACAGCTAATCTCATGAAGGGGTTGTTGTTGTTTGGTCTTTTCAGTCATGTCTAACTATTTGTGATCCCATTTGGGGCTTTCTTGGCAAAGACACCAGAGTGGTTTGACATTTCCTTCTCCAACTCATTTTACAGGTGAAGAAATGAAGCAAACAGGGTTAAACGACTTGCCCACTGTCACATAGCTAATAAGCACCTGAGGCCAGATTTGAACTCAGGAAGATGAGTCTTACTCCAGGCTCAGCACTCTATCCATTGCACCCACTAGCTGTCCCACAGAGGAGTTACCAGATTAGAATTTTATCTTCCCTTTAAATATCATTAGTCTAGGAGAAATGATATTTAAGTTTAACCTGCTTCTGTGGTTGCTGTTCCTTAAAGAAGGAGGGCAGCTTATATCTAAAAACTTGTTTCCTTCCCACTAAATGCTGGGTACACAAAAGATCATCATAAATAATGAATAGCAAATAAATTAATTTGTCCAAACAAATAGAAGACAGAAATTTAAGAAGTTTACCTCTTTCTTTTTCCTATCTGGAATACAAATACTATCTATATCAAAGGTTCTTGGCCATTTTGTTGTGCTAGAGATCCTTTTGACAAGCTGATGAGGACTATGGATCTCTTCTTGAAACAATGTTTTTAAGTGCAGAAAATACACAGAATTGTAAAGGAAATCATATTGAAATGTAAATATGAAAACATGTTTTTACAAGTTTACAGATTCCAGGTTAAGAAACATAATTTATTTGATATGATCACTGTCAATTAGTTTATTCTACCAAACTGTAAGAACCCTAAGGACAGAAACTGTGATCGTTTATTTTGTGTCTCTTTCAGTGCCTTTTAACCTTGTGGAATTTAATAACCTGAATCAATATTGTTAATTTTAGATAAAAAAAGCCTCTACATAGCTACACGGTCAGAACCGTTCCAATGTAATTGATGATGTACAGTGCCTAATAAAGCGTCTTGCACTTATGGGCACCAGACATTGAGATGATGACTTTTTATTTGATCTATCAAAAGAATTCTCCATGACCCTCACTATCTCATACATGTTCTTGTTCAGGATTTGGTAGTGCAGCAAGCAATAGGATTGCTTTTGTTGTAGGCCAATGTGAATTGATTAAGGGAAGATTTAGTGGACACCCTTTTCACAGAAACTCTTCACTTATTTACATCATTAAAACTGAATTCCCCTCTAAAAGGAAGACTGGGTAATACAGATGCAAATTTCAAAACAAACAATCCTTGTCTCCAGCATCCTGACCAATGTTTTCAAATGGAAGAACTGTATCTATAACACAAGGCAATGTAAAGAAGAGAAACAGTCAGACAACTGTGACTGTGAATTGCCAAGACTACGTGGAAATCACTTACCTGTAGGTAACTTCTCCCATGTCCTTTCTTCTCCATCATGTTTGAAGCTCATGAAGAGGCTCTTAAAATAATATTATTCTCTTAATTTATTGATCAGTAATGCCTGACTTTCTGTGACCCCATTTGGGGATTTCTTGGCAAAGATACTGGAGTAACTTTCCATTTCCTTCTCCAGTTCATTTTACAGATGAGGAACTGAGGCAAACAGGGTTAAATGACTTGCTCAGAGCCACACAGCTAGTAAGTGTCTGAGGCCAGATTTGAACTCAGGAAGATGATTCTTCTTACCTTCAGGCCCAGCACACTATCCACTCTAGCTGTCCATTCTCATTATAGGAAATGAAAAAATGTAATTTTCTATTGATAACAGAACTTGAAGTCACATACTCCAGCCTTGAGAATCTCTGTTGCAGTAGAAGAGCAGTGTGTGGGCATACACATATATGTACATACATACATATATAAATATGTATGTATGCATACAAGAGCATAAGAACAATAATATACGTATATGTCTGTATACATGAATACATATATACACATACATATACACGTATATACACACATGCGTGTGTGTGTGTGTGTGTGTGTGCATGTACAAGACTCCATGTCTATCCTCTCCCTACTGGTTAATTCTGGAAGTAAGCTTCATTTAGCAGGAGGATAGTTTCTTGCTTTACAATTTACAATTAGAGTTTTTCAAAGGTAGAATTTTTACATAGATCATAAGCTAGCAGAAACAGTACAGCAAATTGCTGATATTTAGCTAAACTTAGACATGAAACCTATGGATGGGTACCACCCGAGGCATGAGGCTAACTACCTGTTTTTTATGGTATGGACCCCTTTGGCAGCCTAGTGAAACCTACGCGCCCTTTCTCAGAATACTGCTTTTAAGTGAATAAAATAAAATACGTAGGATTACGAAAGAAGCCAGTTCTATCGAATTATGTATTTTTTCCCTAACCAAAATCTTAGACGCTCTAAAAACCTATGATCTCACATTAAGAAGCCCTGCACTAAGTTCAATTCATATTGACTTGGCCCATGGTTACAGAGAAACAGTGCTTCAAATACTTAAAAGACTATTATCATATACCTTCTTTCCAGCCATTTCTTCTTTTGGAGAAAAATCTCAGGTTCCTTTAACTAAAGCTCCTATTACATAGCTTCCATCCTTGCCATCTTCCTCTGGGTATCCTCCAGCTGATCAATGTCCTTCCTAAACAATGGTACCCCAAACTGAACATGGTCATACTCATGATGCGGTCTGAACAGGGCAGAGTAGAGTGAGACTGTGACTTTCTTTTTCAGACTCTAGTCAGTGTTCTGTATTCTTAATACCACTTAGAGTAAGGTCACATGACTTTGGGGGAACATCATGCCATCACCAGCATCATCATCATTATCATAACTGGCATATAGATAGAACTTTAAGGTTTGCAAAGATGTGTTTTCTGAATGTTATCTCATCTGATCCTCACAACAACTCTGTGAAGTAGGTTTTATTATTATACTCATTTTAAAGATGAGGAAACTGAGGCTGAGAGAAGTAAAGTGACTTGCCCAGGGTCAAACAGTTTTTTGCATGTTGTCTTCCTCTTTAGACTGAACTTTGCAAGGGTAAGGACTGTCTTTTGCCTTTTTTGTATCCCTCGTCCTTAGCACAGATCCTGAGCATGTGGCAGGCACTGTTTAGTGACTGACTGACTGACCTCTGCCATTAACAACCTAAGTGATCTTAGTAAGCAACTTAACCTCTATGGGTCTCTTCTTTTTCATCAATGAAATAATGAATTTAGATAAGATGATATTTCATATTATATGTTTGGCACCCAGTTCCTTAAACTGCATGGAACTAGAGCCATCCCTTTCATTTTCTGTCTATATCAGTCTATCAAACTCAAATAGAAACAGGGGCCACTAAACCATGCATAAGGATTCCTGAAGGCCACATATGAATTAGTTTCAAAATGTAATGTTGTCTATTTTTTATTGTATTTTTGTTAATTTTGCTAATTATGTCCCAATTAGATTTTAATCTGATTACACTCAGGAATGTTGTTAGCTAGCTGAAGCCCATGGACTGTGTGTTTGACACCTCTGGTCTATATGATACCAACAATCTGAATATTTTGGAATGTTCTGATAAGAGGCAACTTGGTGTTCTGGAGTGAGTGTCAGATTTGGAGCCAAAGGACTACAACTCCAATTTGACTCTGCCACTCTAACTAGGTGACTTTGGAAAAATCACTTAATCCCTCTGGACTCAAGTTTGCTCATTTACAAGTCATTTTCTGATCTCAACCCATGATCCAATGGTTGAAGGAACAGTTCATGTTATTTCATATTTTTTTTTTTAATTCAAAGGCTTCGCTTCTCAGTAAAGAGAGCCAGTGATTGCTGGTTTTCTGACCATCCCACTATCTCACACAAAATAGAGAGTTATATGTTGTTTATGCTCAATGGCTGCTTATACTTTCATCTGAAGAAAGTAGAGGTAGGTCCTTAGGGGTGATTAGCATTTACTTTCTTACTCGGCCTATGCTGCTATACTTAGCTACAGGCCAATTATAATAGGGTGAAATGCATATAATCAAGTCTTTTTTGCTAACCCACCTGAATCTTTTTGTCTAAACTCACACCAGAAATGAGTTTTGACCTCATGCTGATCCAAATTCCAGGAGCATATTTGATCTTTGATTTTTGTCTAATCCCAGAGCTCCCCATTTTGACAGTCTAAGATTTAGGGGTGCCTCTTTTTATTGTACAATGTTTATTTCTGAGATCATCTAAAAATATCAGGGAGATTTCTTTAGCCACTTAGTACTACCCTCCACCCCCAGTTTTCTGACAGGTTTGCATTTTTTTTTCCTCCTTCACTCTGTGCTTGAGAAAACTCTGGTTTATTTAAAGAATCAAGTCTCCTGGTGTGATGTAAGTTGTCAGAACAGGGTGAGAATGATTAGAAAAGAAAATTGGCCAGAACTGCATTTCTTTACATTAGATCATGTTAAATTACAACACAAAAGTACATGCAGTTTCTGCATTTGACAAGCAATGATGTGGATGGTACAAAAGGCTTCTTCAAAGGGAAGAAGAAGGGAAATAAGCATTTATACAGTGCCTATTATGTGCCAGGCACCATGCTAAGCACTTCTGACAAGTGTTATTTCATTGATCCTTACAACAATCTTGCAAGGTAGGTTCTATTTTTATCATCCCTATTTTGTAATTGGGGAAGCTGAGGCAGACAGAGGTTAAATGACTCACCCAGGTTCACACAACTGGTAAGTTGTAACTAATAAGACTAGTAAGTTCTTCTGATTCCAAGACCAGTACTCTCTACCTACTGAGCTATCAGCAACCTCCGACAAAGGGCCCCAATAAACAGGTCTAACATGCATCTCTATGACACGTATGACTTTTGAGGTAGTAGGAGAAATAGAAATAACACTTATCTTGTGCAATTCATTCTGTTCCATCTAAAAAAAAAGACTGGGCAGGGAGGAATGGGAAAATTTAAAATCCACAAAATGCAAAGATCCTGTAGTAAAGACAGAAATATGCAGCTCTGAATTTTGCTTTTTAATGCTGGAACACCTGCTTTTAAGAAGTTGAATGAGTTTTAGGAGGAAATATATAATGAAACTATACTAGGGGAATCTCAACTTTCCCCTCTCAGAACCAGATAAATCTAACCAAAAAATGAACAAGAAAGAAGTTAAGGAGGCAAATAAAATTCTAGAAAGGTTAGATATGATAGATCTCTGGAGAAAACTGAATGGGAATAGAAAGTAATATACATTTTCTCAACAGTATATGGCACCTACACAAAAATGGACATATATTAGAACATAAAAACCTCACAACCAAATGCAGAAAAGAAGAAATAGTAAATGAATCCTTTTAAAGTCACAATGTAATAAAAATTACATTCAATAATGGACAATGGAAAGAGAGATTAAAAATTAATTGGAAATGAAATTATCTAATCCTAAACAACAAATGGGTCAAAAAACAAATCATAGAAATGATTGATAATAATTAAAGAAAATAACAACAATGAGACAACATACCAAAATTTATGGGATGCAGCCAAATCAGTACATAGGGGAAAATTTAGATCTCTAATTGCTTGCATTGATAAAATAGAGAAACAGAAGATCAATGAACTGGACATGCAACTAAAAAAGCTAGAAAAAGAACAAATTAAAAATCCCCAACTACACACTAAATTGGAAATCCTGAAAATCAAAGGAGAGATTAATAAAATTGAAAGTAAGATATCCACTGAACTAATAAATAAAACTAACAACTGGTTTTATGAAAGACCCAATAAAATAGATAAACCATTGGTTAATTTGATTTAAAAAAAGGAAAAAAGAAAACATTTTTAGCATCAAAAATGAAAAAGGTAGATTCACCACCAATGAAAAGGAAACTAAGACAATTGTTAGGAGCTATTTTGCCCAATTATATGACAATAAATTTGACAATCTAATGAAATGGATGATTATCTACAAAAATATAAATTACCCAGATTAGCAGAAGAAGAAATAAAATAAATAATCTAATCTTACAAAAAGAAATTGAGCAAGCAATCAATGAACTTCCTAAGAAGAAATTCCCAGGGCCACATGGATTCACAAGTAGACTATACCAAACAGCTAAAGAATAATTAATCTCAATGCTATATAAACTATTTGGTAAAATAGACAAAGAGGGAGCCCTGCCAAATACTTTTTATGACACAAATATGGTGCTGTTACCTAAACCAGGAAAAGCCAAAACAGAGAAAGAAAATTATAGACCAATTTGCCTAATGAATGTTGAAGGAAAAATTTTAAATAAAGCATTAGCAAAGAAATTATGGCAATATATCACATGACCAAACAAGAGATAGAGAGCATTATAAAATCTAAAATAGATCATTTTGATTATATAAAATTAAAATTTTTTGCACAAACAAAACTAATGCCATGAAAATTATAAGGAAAGCAGAAAACTGGGAAAAAAATTTGCAACAATTATGTCTGATAAAGGCCTCATTTATCAAATATATAGAGAACTGACTATAGTCATATGAAAAATGTTCTAAATCACTATATACATATATAATATGTAAAATTATTCTATACATACTTCTATTTATCAGTTCTTCCTCTGGATTCAGATAGCATCTTTGTTCATATATGCTTTCTAGCTAATTTGGGTATTTATAAAAGTCAAAATGACTTATTTCCACAAAGTCATTCTTAAAATTGTGTAGCTGTTACTGTATACAATATTTTGTTGGTTTTGCTCATTTTGCTCTTCATTATTTCTTTTTTTTTTGGAGGGGGGAAGGCAGGGCAATTGGGGTTAAGTGACTTGCCCAAGGTCACATAGTTAGTAAGTATGTCAAATATCTGAGGCCAGATTTGAACTCAGGTTTTCCTGACTCCAGGGCTGGAGCTCTACTCACTGCATCACCTAGCTGCCCCTACTCTTCATTATTTCTTCATGTTCAGTGTCCCATGTTTAATGCTATATGTAGTCAGACATGATCAATGTGTCAACTTGTTTAGTTAGGAGAGATAGATGTCCTTATAATAAGATAATAATAGGAGGAAAACCAAAACAAATTAATTTAAAAACAGGCAAATGTGGATTTAAAAGAAGCCAAGATATAATTTGCAGAAAAACCTGTTTTCTTTAATTATAAGAAAATATATTGGCTCCTAGGTCACAGTGCCTAGTATACAGTAGGCACTTGATAAATGTTGATTGATTGATATGAACAAGATGGAGTACAAGATCTTTTCTTTGATGCTCATTGCCTTCCAAAGCACTACAAAATGGGAATTATTTGCAAGAGATAGCGCAATTTCAGTTTCCTCCATGGTCTTGGTCTAGGATGCCAAGATCCATACAGACAAGAAGTTTAATCCCTAACCCCTCATGTACTATCTCAGCAGCCCCTTACCCACAACCTATTACATTCCAACCAGTTGCAAAAGAGGATCCATGGCTGGCAACAAAACTCAACTCTAACCCACCTCCTTCCCACTCTTCCTCACAGTACAGGTATACCTCATTTTATTGCACTTGTACAACATTTTATTGCGCAGATATTGCATTTTTTTACAAATTGAAAGTTTGTGGCAGCTCTGTATAGAGCAAGTCTATCAGCACCATTTTTCCAAAAGCATTTGTTTACATGGTGTTTCTGTGTTACATTTTGGTAATTCTTAAAAATATTTCATAATTTTCATTATGATTACATCTGTTTGTTATTATTGTTGTTGTTATTAGTATTATTATATCTATGATCAGTGATCTTTGATATTATTTTTGTTATTGTTTTAGGGGCACTACAAACCACAGCCATATAAGATGGTGAACATAATTGATTAATGTTGGGTGTATTCTGACTGCCCCACTGCCCCACTGTTCCACCATCTCTCTCCCTCTCCTCAGGCCTGCCTTTCCCCTGAGATACAACATACTGAAGAATATTATATAAACTGTTGATAAAGCGGTGGCAGGGTTTGAGAGGATTCACTCCAATTTTGAAAGAAGTTCTATTGTGGGGAAAATGTTATCAAACAGCATCACATGCTACAGAGAAATCTTTCATGAAAAAAAGAGTCAAAAGATATGGCAAACTTCATTGTTGTCTTACTTTTAAGAAATTGCCACAGCCATGCCAACCTTTAGCAACTACCACCCTGATCAGTCAGCAGCCATTGACATAGAAGCAAGACCTTCCACCCAAATTAGTTAGAAAGGACATATAAAGAAAGATGCCATTTGCATCCAGAGAAAGAGTGGATAAATAGGAGTAAGTATAGAATAATTTTATATATATGTATATATATATATATATATGCATATATATATTGATTTAGAGAATTTTCTCATATGACTATAGCCAGTTCTCTATATATTTCAGAAATGAGGGCTTTATTGGAGATACGTTTTGCAAATTTTCCCCACTTTTCTGCTTTCCTTATAATTTTTATTGCATTGGTTTTGTTTGTGCAAAAAAAATTAGTTTTGTATAATCAAAATGATCTATTTTAGATTTTGTAATGCTCTCTATCTCTTGTTTGGTCATGTGATATATTGCCATAATTTCTTTGCTAATGCTTTATTTAAAATTTTTCCTTCAATATTCATTAGGCAAATTGGTCTATAATTTTCTTTCTCTGTTTTGGCTCTTCCAGGCTTAGGTAACAGCACCATATTTGTGTCATAAAAAATATTTGGTAGGACTCCCTCTTTGTCTATTTTTCCAAAAAGTTTATATAGCATTGAGATTAATTATTCTTTAAATGTTTGGGAGAATCCACTTGTGAATCCATGTGGCCCTGGGAATTTCTTCTTATGAAGTTCATTGATTGCTCGCTCAATTTCTTTTTCTAAGATTAGATTATTTATTTTATTTCTTCTTCTGCTAATCTGGGTAATTTTTATTTTTGTAGATAACCATCTATTTCATTTAGATTGTCAAATTTATTGGCATATGATTGAGCAAAATAGCTCCTAACGATTGTCTTAGTTTATCTGGAATAAATATGTGGTAGAGACATAGTGTTGGGCCTGGAGTGAGGAAGACATCCTCCTGAGTTCAAATTAGGCCTCAGATGCTTAATAGCTGTGTAACCCTGTGCAAGTCACTTAACTCTGGTTGCCTCAGTTTTCTCTTCTGTAAAATGAGCTACAAAGAAATGGCAAGCCACTCTAGTGGCTTTGATAGTTATCTTTGATAAAGAAAACCTTACATGGGGTTGCAAAGAGTTGTATACCACTGAAAATGACTAAACCAACAAGAGAGACATTTTTACCTTACCTCTTGAATTCAGAAGCAGCTAGATGGCTCAGTGGATAGAGTGCTAGCTAGAATCAGGAAAACCTGAGTTTGAGTCTGGCCTTAGATCCTTAGTAGCAGTGTGACCTTGGTCAAGTCACAATTTCCACTTGTCTTAATCCATTAGGGAAGGAAATGGCAAACTCTTCTAGTATCTTTCCCAAGAAAACCCCACAGATAGTATTGGTGCATCATGCATGGTCCCTTGACTCACACAGAGTTAGACATGACTGAACAAGAGACATTTCTATTAGTAGGTTTTATAACTTTGGCTAAACATGCTATATACCTGTTCATAGTTTCAGAAAGAATTTTTTACTGAATTTGTTTCTTCCAAAGCAATTCAGTTTTCAAAACCACATATCCCTTAATTTTGACTTATTTACATCAGAGATTTCAGGAAAGACATTTATTCAAAATGGAAAATGTACTTCATCTAAGTTCCACTTTATGTTACCATCATGTTTCCCTCATTCAAGTGTTACATATATGCAGGTTATATTTCACTGGTTTTGTGTTGACCTCATCTTGAAACCCTCAGAGAAGCTGGTACTGCCAGATTCTGTTAAACAAGGCAACTATGAGAAAGGCCATACCTTCTTTCAAACCTTAAAATATATATGTCATAGAGTCAAGAATCTTTCAGAAACATGAATAGTTCAGGCCATAAATTCAGAAGTAAATGTTAATTTCACCCTAGAACAATGTCAATATTAATGAATTTTATTGTCAAATTCCCAAGTGAAAATTACTTACTTATGAATATGATGATGACTTTAATGACTGAATCATTTATTGATAAATTTATCTTACTTTCCATAGTGCAAAACAGGGCCATTTTTAAAGTGTGCAAATGGGACAGTTCTTTAAGCCATCTGGAGTCAAACTTAAAATATGCAAGCTCAAAATTCAACTTATAATTTTGAAGTGAGAAAGTTTCACATCACATTTTTCCAGTGTCTTGCCATTTAGGAAACATCACTAATGCAAGTACTTTGTGATGGCTTAAGTTACTATTTTAAGATAAACTTCATAAGAATGTTATAACATAGAATCTTATATTTTATAGAGAAATAACTTGAGCTAAAGAGGTTATGTGATTTGCTTAAGTACGAATAGAGAATTAATGGTAGTGCTGAAGATTAGAAATACAAATTCTCAATTCATTATTTTTTGTTTAATCTCAAAGAATCAAGTCTGAATCAATGGACTTGATACTTTAAAAAGACCTTCTTATTTCCCACCAGCTACACTGTTTTTGAATTTCTCTAGAATTCTCCATCATGTCATCCTTCCCTAGAAAACTTATCATTGGTAGATCTCTTTATCCTACAAGATTGATTATGCCTGTTATCAGTAGCCTCTGTCCTTGCATTTTGACCCTCTGACTTTAGGGCACAGCCATGGGCCCAGTGTTTCTATTTAAACAGGGGGTTCAACCCAGTTTTTATCCCCATTTTCTACCGCCTACACTGCTTTTGAGCTTCTATGGAACTCTCCATCTTGCCCCTATGTTGGGTACCTTCTGTGTTCATCCCTCCCCTTCCTTTTTCTGTGTTATCTTCCTTCATTAGACTGTAAGATTATTGAAGCCAGGGAATGTCTTCATTTTTATTTGTATCCCCATTACTTAGCACTATGCCTGTTGCTAGGCACAAATATAGATTGACTAATTGATTGAAAAGATCAATATACTGATAACACAAAAGAAATACAGGATTACCTTTAAAATACAAAATATCCAGTCTGACAGAAGATCAAATAGAGATTCTAATACAATCTCAGAAAAGAAAATATATCTAGCCATAGTGACGAGTAAGGGGAAAGGAGGTTAAGGGAGGGAGTGGGGTGACAGAAGGGAGGGCAGACTGGGGAAAGGGGCAATCAGAATATATGCCATCTTGGGGTGGGGAGAGGGTACAAATGGGGAGAAAATTTGTAACTCAAAATCTTGTGGAAATCAATGTTGAAAACTAAAAATATTAAATAAATAACAAAATAGAAATAATGGCAAAAAAGAGTACAACAATTCATTCAAAAATGATTCATTATCAAATTGGATATTTTACCATAGAAGCTGGCATAGCTCAACATTAGGAAAACAGTAAATATAATTAACCCTGTTAAGGACGAAAACATCTAAAACCACTTGATTATCTCAATAGAAGCAAGAAAAAAGTCTTTGAAAAGGTGCAATACTCATTTATGCTTAAAAAAAGCCTTATAATATACAGACATTGATGGATCTGTTTTTAACGTTGTAAAAAACCATCTATTTAAAACCAAAAGCAAGAATCATATGCAATGAGAATGTACTAGAAACTATACGAATAAATATAGGATTAAAGATGACCACACTCCCCAGTGTTATTTGATATAGTTCTACAAATGCTAGCAATAGTAAGGACAGGAGAAAGAAATCAAAGCTATAAACTGAGGCAAGACAGGACTGTTCAATTAGAAAATCCTAGGGAAAAAGCAAAGAAGTTAATTGGGGCAATTATTATATTTAATAAAACTTCAGACCCCAAAATGTGCCTTGAAAAATCAACAGCATTTCTATGTTACAACAAAATTCAAGAAACAATAAAAGAATGGAAAATCCCATTGAAAATAACTACATCACATTAAAAAAAGGAAATTACTACAACATGATGAAATATCTGAGGATTAATCTACCAAAGCACACAAAATACTTGCACACATTCATTTACAAAATGCTCCTTAATGAAATAAAAAATAACTTAAATAGCTGGAAGAATATTCAATGCTTGTGGCAGGACTCTGACAATATATATTTTTTCTCAACCAAAGTTAATTTGTAGTTTTGGTTCTTTATCAAATTAACAAAAGTATACTTTACAGAGCTCAATAAAATAATTACAAAATTAATTTGGAAAAATGAAGATCTGGAATAACAAGGAAAACAAAAATTTTAAATTTAGGAATGAAGAGTGAATAGTAATTCCAGACTTTAAACTATATTGTAAAGATGCAGTAATCACAACCATTTGCTATTGGTTTAAAAAATAGAAAAGAAAATCAGTGGAACAGACTAAAGTAAGGGACAATCAGAAGAAATAGAACTCAATAACCTAGTGTTCAATAAATTAAAAAAAATCAATTAGTTATGAAAGAAATCCCTATTTGATTAAAACTTCCAAGAAAAAACTGGAAAGCAGTCTGACAAAAGTTAGACCTAAATCAAAACTTTATAGCATATTCCACAATATATTTAAAATTTGACCTGAATAATAAAATTCATATCATGAAAAAATTAGAAGAGGATCAGATTATAAACATTTCACAGGTATAAACATCAGATTTATTTTTATGTAAATACAACCTTTCTGGAAAGCATTTTTAAACACCAACTAAAATAGCATATATGCCAAGGATGCAACTCTAATCTTAAACACACACATGTGCATGTGCGCGCACACACACACACACACACACACACACACACACAGAGTAGCATTTTTGTAGTAGTAAAAAATTTCAAACATAGTAAATAATCATCAATTGGGAAACAAATCATGTTATATGAATGTATAACACTGTCCATTCCAAATGGGTTCATTCTAAATGGAATATTTTTCTAGTATAAGAAAGGATGAATATAATGAATACTGAGAAGCATGAAAAGATTTTTAGTAAAGAAAACAAAGCCAAGAAACCAATAGACAACTACAATATAAATTGAAAGAACACTATAATGAAAAAGAAGGTTGAAAATTTCAAAGAACAAACTTGGCCCCAAAAGAAAAAAAAATTGAGAAGATACCTCCCTGAACTTCTAAGCAGAGGTGAGGAGTTCATAGAGTGTGAAACATTGCATATAGTACCAGATTTTTTAAAATATATTAATCAATTTAGCTGATTTTTGTTTTATAGGATGAATCTTTACAAGGCAGAGAAAGACAGATACAGGCAGAAGTATGATAGAGACAGCTCTAACCAGTTTGTGAGAACCAATTGTTAAATTTTTAATGTGAGCATTTGTACCTCAGAAATCAGGACTTTGATTGTCTAGACTTACAAAAGTATTAATAATGAAGATTAAACATCAAAGTGTGTACATATTGTTAAACACCAGTACACCTCTCTATTGCTCTATTAACATTTCTTGACCTCAGCAAGAATGCAGTAGAAGGAGTTTTGTGAAATGAAGTCATCAACAGACTAGTGGCCTGCTAAGTGTAGGATAATAAAAATAATAACTGGCCTTCCTATGGCATTTTAAGGTTTTCAGAATGCTTTACATCCATTATGTCATTTGAACCTCACAAGAATCCAGGGCATAGCAGTAAATTTAGGCAATATTAAAAAAATATATTATTAATAAAATACATTTTCAAAAAGAATGTCATTACAGCAGATTTCCATGGCAGCATTAATTATAATTAGAAAAACAACTTAGAAACAACTTTGCCTTTCTAAGCCTAAGTTTCTTCAGCTGTCAAAATTAAGAAGTCAGAATCAATGGCTTCTAAGTTTCCTTCCTGCTCAAAAATCTGTAAACCTATCATCATAAAGCCAGTAATGGAGGAATGGATAAATAAAATGTAGTATGCTAATGTAGCAGAATATTATAATATGGCCTTTAATGACTATATAATATAATCTTTAATGACAGATATGTATGAGGAATATAAAGAAATCTGGAAAGACTTTATGAAATTATGCCCAGTGTGCAAAAGCAGCACCTGAAAAAATAGGCTGTACTATAATTAAAATTATATGATGAAAACTGAAAGAAAATAAATGGATAATATGATGGGGATTGTAGATTTGTCCCAAAATGCCTTATGCATAATGCACTGGAATTGATTAATTTGAATGCAAATAGTTACTAAATAAGCTGCTATTCAAATTGATGTTAGATTCCTAATAACATATTTATTAAAGACCATAATTATATTTTATAATAGAAATTGGTTCTTTTCTAATTTCTCCCAAATGTCACTTTCATTTTATTTTCCCCTACATGGTTAAAATTTACTTACTAGTACTTTTGATTTCATGAATTATTTTCTGAGGCAGAGTATGATGTGACGTATCTACAACCATAGAAACTGTAAAAGAATGGACCTGGGATGATTTTTAAAAATGTGCTTTGTCTAACCCTGATCTAAAAAGGAAAAAAAGTACACAAAATGAAAATCCAAAACCCAAACATTTTAGAAAACTAAATACAAGATATCTTCTGTGGAGAAGTTTCTTTCCAAGTTTTTTTTTTTTACTCAAAAAGAGATAGTTAATCTCTCTTGTTTTCCTTCTTATTTAATGGCATGATCAAAAGGAAAAATGCTTTAGTTCTTTTTATCTGGGAAGATATTTTTAGCAAGCTGGGAATTTATCCAAATGAGTTTATTATTCCTCTGTTGTTCCCTAGGGTAAATGCTTCCTGAATAGATCCACTATCTTACTTCTATTGATTATTTATTACATGATTGCTTTGTGGTATGATTTATTATATGGTATGTATTTGCTTTGAAAATTCTTCTAAGAGATGTCACCATTAGTTAATCTCTGAACAGAAAAGCTTATGCCAAAATCTTAGGAAAATCTGAAGGGCATTTATATGTCTAGGTCCTATAACCACAGAATTCTCAAGCACAGAGTACATCTTTGATTGGCTGACTAGACAGCACTGAGGATGCTTTCTAAAGACACATGAACTGTATAATTGATATCACATTGCTTACCTTTTCAATGAAGGAGGGAGAATGAAAAGGGAGAGAATATGGAAATGAAATTTTTTTAAAATAAATGTTTAAAATAAATATATAGATAGATGACTATGTAAATGAATAAATAAAGGACATGTGAACTTTGACCTTTCTCCTTTGATGGATTTCTCTTGATGAATTTCTTCCTCTTGGTTTTCACAACATCCAGTGTTGTAAGAGGAAAAGCATTGGGTCCTTTCCCTCCAAGACTGACTTGTAACCCTAAAAGAAATTGTTTCCAGGTCATTTGCCTTGTTGTTTATCCTTTCTCTTTAGGTGACAGTGGAGGCTCCAACCTTGGGAGTTTCAAAAGTTCAAGTGAAAGAAACGTGTAAGCTGTAGGAATCTGTGAATCCAAGAATTAAAATAGAGTCAGGTTTCGCACCTAGCCCAGCATTAGCGCTCTGAGTAGTAAGGAGTGATCATTTGGACTTAGCCTAGTAGTAACTGAGACAAGGACTCATTCAGTATTGCTGTAGCATTTGGAAGTGAACTTGATGGGACCAAGGCTAAATAAAAAATGTAAGTCTAAGATCACTCCTCCAGAGATCAGGATTATAGAGGGGAAAGCGGAACCCTAGGTGTTGGGGAAAATATTTATATTTCTGTTCTTGTCATATCTTCAAAGTAAGTATTCCTTTGTAAAAGCTAATTGATTTTCATTGTTTAAATGGAACTGAGATGCTAGTCATTGTTGGGTAATAGTGGGGAGGAACACAAATGGTGAAGGTTCAAGCAAACTGTATTAAAGGAAAGGCACCCTGAATCCTTCAGGTGTACCCCTAGGAGGCTAGGGGTTAGGCCAAAACACACTGGATACAGTCCTGCTGAAACTTAAAGGGTTTGTTTCACAGACTAATTATCTGAGTTAGTCAATACTGGAATCAATAGGGCCTTTTGCTTGAGTTATTTAAGGGAAGTCCCCCAAAGTCGGCCATTCTCTCAATAAACAAACATTTATTAAGCACTTATTATATGCCAGGCATTTCCAGAAAGGAATCCCCCTTGTTTTAGAACTCCTGGTTCTATGTTTCAGGAAAATTAAGGCATTTCCTGTCAGGGTAGCTCCCAGATCAGTTGGAGCATCACCATGACTTAACTTAAAGGTCATATCACCTTGAAAGTCATGATGCCTCAGATATGGCTCATGGCCAGTACTGGACCAACTTAGGGGCAGCTAGGTGGTGCAGTAGATAGAGCACTGGACCTGGAGGGAGGAAGATCTGAGTTCAAATCTAGCCTCACATACTTGCTACATTTGTGATCCCCTATTTGTTGATTCCTATTTGCCTCAGTTCCTCATCTGTAAAATGGGCACCCACTGAAGGAGGAAATTGCAAACCACTCTAGTATCTTTGTCAAGAAAACTCCATGGACAAAGTCAATGGAGTCATGTAGAGTCACGTAGAGTCTTACCCCTGTGGTCACAAGTAGTAAGATACCAACCTGTCAGGAAGCTAGGGGTTTCTAGACTCCAGTGTTCTAAAGGTAGAAGTTTTCAGATGGGAAGAAGGGGTTCCAGAGAAGGGGGAAGGATCAGGGAAGTAAGGAGGGGTGCTAGGCAGAAGGAAAGGATATGAGTAAGAGATAGCCTGTTGGAGGAAATAGGTAGATAAGTCTAGAAAAACTGAAGGCTTTTCCAATCTACAACTAACTGGTGTAAGAGAATCCCCCAATCCTAGATTCTCAGAATTAGCAAGAAAATCAAAGTTCATCTAGTTCAACCCATATCTGAAAAAAATCCCCTCCCTAAATGTATTCAACCTTAACCTGAAGATTGTGAGGAGGAAACTTGCTACCCCTTGGAGAGACCCTTCATTCTACTTCCAGACAGCTCCAATTATTAGGAATTTTCCTTATGTCAATCTGAAATTTGTCTATTTCAAATCGATCTATTGCCTTTAGTTTTAGTAGAGGAAACAGGAAACATGTCACCTGTTCAAAATATACTCAATTAATCCTTGGCCAAGTTTATGAGCATTAGTAGTCGATTCTTTACCTCACATTGGAAAATCTAAAAACACTAAATTGGGCACATATCTGGAAGCAAATAATCCAGACTGCCTATGCAGAATTAGGTTCAAATCATCAAACTTCCGAGTCCTGACCTCTAAAGTTAGTGTACTCAAAGTTTTGCTTTTTATAAACAAAACTTTGCCCTAGTCACAAAGGAACCTGAGAATTTTACAGGAGTTCCAAACAAAGCTTGAAAGAAATCCACCTACCTGGTTGTAGTAAGGGCTCTCCTTTCCTGCCTTTTCCAGTGACAAGGACATGGAGCAATTTATTCATTGTTCCATGATTTATTTGTTCAGCTGTATGGCCCTATCAGCTTCATGACCCTGGCTCCATGAGGGAGTGGACCTAACTCACACAGAAACGTTATTGACTTTCCAGTCTCTCATAAGCTGAGTCAAGGAATCAAGGAATTTTTAACCAAATCATTCATGAGCAGTTCCTATTTTCTGACAAGGTGGTCCCTTTGAAAAACACAAGAGAGAATGGAGAGCAGACAGCACTGCATGTTAAAAAGAAGTCACAGGGGAGGAACTGGAGTTCTAGTCACCTATCTTCTTCCCCCAAAACTCATTTGGGGTCTATATGATCCCTTTTTTCTGGCATCTGACAGGCCTGTATGAGTTTTGTCTCCTTTTGTCAACATCTCTAGCTGTCACACTAGAGCCTTTGACAAAGCTTCAGTCCTCTTGACATTTATTCCAAATTATTCCCTTTTGGCATTTTTGACATGTGTACTGAGTACTACTCAATATTTTTTAGAAATGGCAGATGTCAGATCCAAGATCCAAGAAAGTATTGGAATATAACAATCCAGGTAGAGTAATCTAGAATTCTTGCCTGTTGTTTGGATTAACTCTTTTGGTGCTATGGACTAGGTCTTGGGATATATACACATATGTATGCATGCATGTATATGTATATGTATATATGTACACACATATACATATGCATGTATGTGTGTATGTATATGGAGACTCTAGTTTTGTTTTATTAATGAAAAATGGTAAAGAAAGCTGGGACATATGATCGATTAATTATGAAGGAATTAATTTCTCAACTGGCTGCGCTACTTTGGGACTTCTCTGTCTTCTCCACCATCCCCCAGGAAACTAACTATTGGAATAATCTTATCATCCTGTAAGATCTCATCAGCCTTTGGATTCCACTTCATCACTACTTTCTGCTTTTCTGATTGGAGGGTGGGGCCATGAACTCTAAACCTCTATTTAAGGAGATAGCTTAACTCAAACATCTCATTTTTACCTGGTTGTACTTGCTGTTCAGGGATTTCAGTCATGTCCCACTCATCCTGACCCAGTCTGGGGGGTTTCTTGTCAAACATACTGTAGTGGTTTGTCAGCTCATTTTACAAATGAGGAAACTGAGGCAAACAGGGTTAAGTGACTTGCCTAGGATCACATATCTAGTGTCTGAGGCCAGATTTGAATTCAGGAATGGGAGTCTTCCTGATTCCAAGCTTGGTACTCTATCCACTGCCCCACCAAGCTATCCCATGGCTGCATTACTTTGTATTTCTCTGACTGATTTCTTCACCATGCTTCTGTGTCAGGTACCTCCCCTGCCTTTTCAGCTTCTTTTAGTGTGTTGTCCTCCCCCATTAGATTTTAAGCTCCTTGAAGGCAGGAATTGTTTTTATTTTTTTCATATTTGTACCACATACAAAAGCTGACTGAAATTTTCCAGGTTATTGGCAAGAGGAGGTTATCTCTCAGGAGTTCAAGGATGCCTCCATTGTCCATCTCTAAAAAGGTGAAGGAAACAGATTGTCCTGTGACAATCATGGGTGGGGGGGGGAGTCTCTTTCTTAGTCATTGCTGGCAAGATTCTTGCCAGAGTCCTCCTTAATAGGCTGATCCTTCAACTGGAAGACGGCCATCTACCTGAGAGCCAGTGTGGTTTCAGAAAGGGCCAAGGAACAGTTAATATGGTGTTTGCTGCCTGGGAACTCCATGAGAAATGCCAGGAGCAGAACAAAGATCTCTATCCAACATTCGTAGATCTGACCAAGGCCTTTGGTACTGTTAGTCATGAGGGCTTATGGAAAATTAAGTCAAATTTTGGTTGCCCGGGTAAGTTCATCAGCATCATACTTTAATTTCATGACAGCATGCTTGCCTGGGTTCTAGACAATGGACAATGCTCTCATGCCTTCCTAGTCGCCAATGGAGTGAAACAAGGCTGTGTGCTTGCTCCCATGCTTTTTATCATGACGTTTTCAGCCATGTTGTCAAATGCTTTCAATGAGTATGAACACGGCATCAAGGTCAGCTACTGCACTGATGGTAAATTCTTCAACTTGAAAGGGGTACAAGCTAAGACCAAAGTGGAGGGAGTGCTGGTGCATGATTTTCTGTCTGCAAATGATTGTACACTCAATGCAGCCTCTGAAGCTGAGATGGAGTGAAGTATGGATCAATTCTCTGCTGTTTGTGCTAATTTGGCCTAACAATTAACGCCAAGAAAACACAGGTGCTCCATTAGGCACCACACACCATCCATGCATGGAAGTATCAGTTACAGCAAATGGAGATGTTTTTATGCTGTGAATAAGTTCACTTACCTTGGTAGTGTACTTTTCAGGGATGTACACATTGATAACAAGGTTGTTGCATGCGTCACCGGAGCTAGCTCAGTGTTTGTTAGGCTCCAAAGGAAAGTATAGGAAAGAAGAGGTATTAGATTGATTACCAAACTGAAGGTCTATGGAGCCATGGTGCTGACCTCATTGTTGTATGCTTATGAAACTTGGACAGTCTACAGTGCCATGCCAGGTAACTGAATTGCTTCCATCTGAATTGCCTTAGGAAGATTCTGAAGATCACCTGGCAGGATAAGTCCTGACAGGATAAGACACTGATATCCTTACTCACACTAAACTGCCAACCATTCAAACTCTGCTTCAGAAAGCACAACTATGATGGGCTGGCCATGTTGCTTGATTGCAAAATGCTTGCCAAAAAGACTGTTTTATGGAGAATATACATAGGGCAAATGTTCACACAGTGATAAGAAGAAGTGATACTCTCAAGGTTTCTCTGAAGAACTTTGGAATTGATTGTGTGACATGGGAGACATTGGCACAGGACTGCTCATCATTGAGTGCCTACATCAGAGAAGATGCTGTGCTCTCTGGGCAAAGCAGAATTGAAACAGCTCAAAGAAAACACAGGACGCACAAGTGTGGAGTATCCACCCCAAATGTTCACACGGACTATTTGTGCCCAACCTGTGGTAGAGCATTCCAAGCTCATATCAGCCTGATCGGACACAGTCGGACACACTGAATCTTGACTCAAGCATAGTCATGTCATTTTGGTCCTCTTCAAGAACGAAGGACAACAACCGACCAACCAATCAACTGTTTGTACCACAGTGCTTGGCACACAGTAGGTGCTTAATAAATGCTTATTAACTACTGACTAAGGAGGTCATCTGGAGTCTATGTTGTTGTTCAGCTGTTTCAGTCATGTCCAACTCTTCATGACCTCATTTTGGGGTTTTCTCGGTGTGGTTTGCCATTTCCTTCTCTAACTCATTTTGTAGATGACAAAACTGAGGCAAACAGGGCTAAGTAACTTGCCCAGAATCGCGTAGCTAGTAAGTGTCTGAGCCTGGATTTGCATTCTGGTCTTCCTGACTTCATGCCCTATCCTCTATCCACTGCACTGGTCCATAGACTGCATCAATAGATTTCAGTGGTATCTGCAAGATGGACAGGAAAAAGAATTACATTTTATTTCAATACAGTTTGTTTCCTTTGCAATCCTATGTAAATTTTATTTAGGTATTTAAAAACATTATCCTGAGAAGGAATTCATAGACTTCACCTGAGTTTTACAAAAAAGGTCAAGAACCCATAATTTATGGTGCTTTGGAGGTAGATTTTCAAAGATTTAGGGACTTGATATTCCTAATGAAGACTCTGAAGTAGTTTTAAAAGAAATTTAGTACTTAGTAGCTGTTTTGCCTTTGGTAACTAAGCATCTGCCAAATTGGATGGCTTGCTGGATGGGTGCTGAATCAGGTGGAGCACATGAGTGGACAGAGAAATATGTACACAGACCCACACAAATGAGCATGGTAGTCTCTATTGTACCCAGTCCAGCAGCTTTTCCAAGCCTTCACTTTCAGTTGGAGTGAGGAAGACCTGCATTTAAATCCCACCTCTGACAATTATTAACTGTGTCACCATAGATAGTCAAGTCACTTAATCTCTCTGAGCCTCAGTTTCTTCATCTGTAAAAATCAAGATAATACCTGTAGTATTGATCTCCATGATATGAGAATAGCATGCTAGATGGACTCAAATGAGACAAATCTATGTAAAATGCTTTGAAAACTTTAAGGGCTTCATAATGTCACCTATTCTTGTTCTTGTTAGTATAGACCTGTGATTTCACCATTGTAGGGCAATATTGAGTTACATAAAGAACGGATTATATAAACTGCAGATTAATATTATCTATATTGTATCATCTAGCATTATATGCATAGCTATATTCTTATTTTTTTCTTAAACATTTTCCAATTACAGTTTGATTTGGTTCAACCACACTAGAATTGTCTCAAGTTTGACACCTGCTATAGTGAACTCCTGGTTGGAAAACAAAAAAACAAGAAACAAACAAACAAAACTCTTTACAATGCATATACACAACTGTCCTATAGCTTATATGTAGTCAGAGAATTGCCTGGGGAACTGAATTTAAATTACTTGCCCAATATCACACAATCAATATGTTTATTATTATTTTAATAGAAAGATTACTCTTATTTTGTGTCATGAAGTTTAGATAAAAATATGAAATCGTGCTTCTTGGATAAGTTGCTATATTGCTAATATTCGTTTAGTTTTATTCCTCAGACTATTACACTGGTGGATAAACTACTTACTTTTCACATTTGAACAAAAGTATTAAACTATAAGGTCATATTCTATGGGCTCACTGAAAACAACCTAGGTACAGCAGAGGATGGGATGATGGGAATGGTATATACCTCATTCTGTTTCCCCATGATTTTGATTTGTTCTCCTAGATCCCTATATTTTGAAATCTTTTTGTTGTATACAGTTTGGAGATCAAGCACATGGTATAGAAATATTTTTAAAACATTCATATTTTTACAGACCAATATTATGTCTAGGTGATTGTGACACTTTGTTCTGTGGAAATTCTCTGAATTTAGCACATTTTATTGATTGTCCCATTTGATTGATTTTCCTTAATATCTTGGATATTTTGAGACCTATATTTATAATATGAATATATGTAGAGAGTCAGTCTATCAACGACAATTTCTGATGTATAATTCTAGGTACCAGTTCAGTTTTCATAGGCATCCTGTAGATGCCATGTTTTGTATCTGTAGTGAAGAATTACACAGTTTCAACCATTTCTTTCAATGATATGCATTTATCTGGAGTCCTGAAGAGTAACTATTCTGTGATGGCTGGTAGCATTTACTCTAAATTATCTGAATTATGGTGGCATTGATCTGGAATTAGCATCACAAACATCTCCATTTCTATCAACAATTCTGCACACTCAGCCACTTGGGACTTCTTGGTCAATATATTGATGATTGAATTCATGAATATGCTACTCACGGAGAATCTTTTTATTTTCATCTTGACTCTTCTCCATTTCCTAGACTCTTTCTATAGGTAAAATGCTTTCTATTACATTTTGGCAAATCCAATGGCCCACAGGAATTATTAGCCTTTACAACTGTCTGTATTAATGGTTTTATGTTTGTTTCTAAACTATTTTTTACCTTATTATCATTTACGTTGAGAATATCTACGAACTCTCTTACCTCCATTTTGGTTAGGAAGTAATCCTTCTAGGATGATGGACTCTGGGTTTCATGAATATAACATTTGAGTTTTATTAGGATGCTTTTTTTTGATAACCATTGTGATAAACATAGCAGCATGTGCTCGGGCATACAACTTTTAAAGAGACCCAGTTAAAGAAATAGTGCTTTGAGCAGAGCCAGAGTGATAAAGAAATATATAAGCATGATTCTTCAGCATCACAAACAGTAACCAAGGCAGCTCCCTAGAACTAGAAATAGAAAATTACAGATTTTTACTCCTAAAAATCAGTAACAAATTTTGTAACTACTCCTCAACCTCAGTTTTACTATGCAAGGGGAAGGTGGACATGGACAAGGACACTGGACTAAGACAAGAACAAGAGCTGAGGAGAGGAGTCATGAACACGAACATAGACACACACACACACATACATACACACACACACACACACACACACACACACACACACACGCACACACGCACACACAGCTCAGAGGCCTCTTGGAAAGGAAAGAGACATAACAACCAACATGACTAAAGACAACATAGAGAAGATAGGAGAGAATGGTCAAGTTCTCTCCCTTCCAGGGATTTAGCCTAATCTTCCCATTCAGTTCCTTTTATGATCTATTTTAAAGATTCAAAAGTGTACATTAAGAGCTATATGATAGGTGCTAATTGTTTTAAACTTGTTCTTCCCATTTACTTTTGATTTCAGGATGCCAGTAAGTCTCTTAACATATTCAACCATAGCATTCTCCTCCATAGCTCTATGTTCAACATGTCTTGCTGGGAGGAGACCAAAGTATTTTTTTAAATATTGCCTTTGTCCATTTGTTCAATTTGATCTCTGGATTCAAATTTAAAGCCTTCAGTATCTACTTTTCCTATAGCATACTTTAAGAGCTGTACATTTATCAAATCTAAATAACATTTTGATAGAATAATGGTGAATAATATCATAATTAATAAATGGTAGATTTTTTCCCTATTTAAATTACTGGTTCTTTTTATTTTATGCCTGGATCTGTCTTAGTTCAGGAAGTAAATTAATAGTAATCCCTGTAAGTCTAGCAACCTAAGAACCTGTCACTTCCAATCGGAGGATACATTATGTAATGCAGACATATTCCTAATCTGCAAAGTAAGGACAGAGTTGGTGATAGGCATATGAAATGTAATGCCAGACTAAGGTGATTTTCTTTCTTATTCTGCTCTTGCTCTGATTAGTCCATGCACATTCCTGCCCAATCTAGTCAGAGATTTAAATTACACATTGTTTGCTAAACCTGACACTTGGCCAAAGAAGTACTTAATGGCACTTATGAAAGAACCACTGATCAAATGACATGGGCTTACCAAAGCATCATTATCTTGCTGATGAGTGACATTTTAAGCTTTGCTTTGCTGCTGCTTCCCATTTGAAGAGCCTGGCCCCCACATAGGCAGGTGCAGAGATGAGATGACCATGTGTGAAGGTTCTGAATGAACTGATCAGGAAAGTAGAAGTCTGTTCCACGTTACTGCTCTCTGAAATCTAGAAGGTAGTATGCTTTGATGTTAACAAAAAGTATCACTCACTGAAAATAGTCATGTGCAAATAAAAGTCCCAATGCTTTTAATGTCATTTCTCATAACCTCAGCTGGGAAATTTTGGTTTTCTTTATTGCCTTGAAAGAAAAAAATAATCAGCAGTTATATATTTTAAAAGTAGGGGGTTAACTACTAGATGTCAATTTGTAATTTTCCAGCTGTATTTTCTTAGGGCTTTATAAATTTTTAAAATATGCTTAGTGGGGTCAGGGAGCAATTCTTTATACTAGCAATCAAGTACCTACTTTGTGGCAGGCACTTTGCTAAGTGATGGGGTTACAAAAAGAGGCAAAAGACAGTCCTTGCCCTCAAGGAGCTTACAGTCTAGTGAAGGAGACAATATACAAACAAAATAATTTATATATTATGTATATAAAATTTCCTATTTAGCATCATAGAGCTCTTCCAGGATAAAAGGAGAATACCCTTCTGAACCCATCTCCTAGATTCTCCCTTAATTTGGGTTTATATGGCAGGAAAGAGGAGAACAAACTTGTTTTGTTCTTTACATCTGCAGCTCTGCCTGGTTTCAACTCCACTAAACCAAATGTCTCTCCCAGGATAAACTCATCACTTCTATCAAACCTTGATACCACTTCCCTCAGCCTCCTCTCCCCTCTGATTGGAGGGTTAGAGGGTAGAATACTCAACGCTTTCCAAAGCCTTTCTGTATAAAGGGTAGAAGTTGGACTTCCAGCTCACTCCATTTTGCATTTGCATTTCTGCCTGATTTCAACTCCACCATGGATACCCCTTTGTGTCTCCCTACCCCAGCTTGTGTGCATGTGTGTGTTTGTATGTGTGTTGTCTTTCCCCATTTGATTGTAAACTTCTTTAGGGCAGAGACTACATTTTTCTTATTTGTGATCCCAGAGCTTAGTTCAGTGCTTACCACATAGTAGGTGCTTAGCAAATGATTATTGAAGTGTTCTGTAATTATGGGAGATGACCAGAAGAATGGTCCTCTATGCATGAAGATGTTAGTGCTTGTGAGATAGCCTCCCGACAATTATGCTAACTGATATCTATAAAGCTTTAAAGTCTAAAGTATTTTTCATTTGATTCTCACAACTACCTTATAAGTTACAGGTATTATAGGAATTACTGGCACTCAGAGTGGCTAAGTGATTTGCTCACGGCCACAGATTTAGTAAGCAACGGAGGTGAAGGTAAGTCCATGCCCTCTTTCTACTCCCTTAAGCTGCTTTTCAGTGCAATGGAGTGCAATGTCTCAAAAGCATTTTCTTCATAGGAAACCTTGAAGTAGGTAGTACAAGCATTCTGCTCTCTATTTTGAAGATCTGAAGACTGAGGCTTAGAAGAGTTAAATTACTTACCTGAGGTCAATTATTTATTGTATATTCAGATCAGAATTCATCCATTCAAATCCATTGACTCTATATCTGATGTTTTTGCCAATGTACCATACTATATTTCAAATAAAACAATAATACATGACATCTATATAACTCCCAGAAATTGCTCACATATGCTACCTCATTTGAGTTTCATAATAGGCCAACCAGTATTTATTGAGCACCTACTATATGCCAAACTCTGTGCTAAGTGCTGATGAAACAAAGAAGGGACCAAAAAAAGTTTAAAAAATAGTCCAGGCTCTCAAGAAACTCATAGTCAACTAGGGGAGACAACATACAACAGCTATGTATAAGATACATACAGGATGAATTGAGAATAATCAGAGAGAAGTCACAAAGATTAAGGAGAACTTGGAAAGGCTTTTTGCTGAAAGAAGAGACTTGAAGGAAGCCAGTGAAGTGGAATGGTAGGTACTACAGTCTGAATTTTACAAATGAAAAAAATGGAGGTCTGGAAAGGGCAAGTGACTTGCAAATATTCCCATAGTTGACTCATATGTCAGATCTGAAGCCATTTCTTTCTATACTCCAGGCTTGTGTGCTGTCCTTTTTAATGTGCTGCTTCTGACTCCATTGCCTAAGACTTAACTTCATAATAATGAAAATACTTGGTATTAATAGAATGCCATTAGACTAAAACTGGATACCCTGGTCAGTAATGCCTTCATCTAGTAACATGTAGTTAAATATCTAAATTATTGTTCTTCCTTCATTCTCAAAGAGGATCAATGACATTAGGAGGGTGATGTCTTGATGAAGCACTAGGGATATTCCTCTCACTGAAATTAGTTGCAGAAGCAGGCCACAATTTGGAGCAAATGGAAACTGTGATAGTATAAGTTAGTTTTCTTAGCCCATGACATACCCTAGATACACTGAGACTGTAGCCAGGCAAAACAGGGGTCATTAAGGGGAAGAGGTATAATGGAAATAACAATGAATTAAGACTTAGGTTGTGGAAGTTCAAGTCCTAGTTGTGATCCTCTCTACCTGTATAAACTTGGGCAAGCTGCTTTACCACTCTGGGCCTAAAGACTCTCAAGAATAAAATAAAAGAATTACTCAAAATGATCTTTAAGGGCCCTTTAAGAATTAAATCCTATTACATGATTGAAGACTGGGTAAGAAAGGGGCATGGATGAGGGAAGCATGAACTTGTTAACTAAACCTGGGTTATTAGAACTTCAAGACACTCATTTTTACTTCATACAACCTTCCTTAAGTGATCCTTTCCTTATCTAGTGCTTGTCTGAACTATTCTGACAAGATTTATCTCCCTTTATTAAAGTTATTCATTTACATGTCTTATCTCCTTTACTCATGCCTTGTCTTAAATGAATGAAATAAATGAAAACCATTTATTAAGAGCTTACTATGTATGAAAGCTATTATGCTAAGTGCTAGGGGTACAAATACAAAAGCGAGAAAGACCCTGATGTCAAGAAGTTTATATTCTAAAGAAGGGGAATAATGTATATATATATATATATGTGTGTGTGTGTGTGTGTGTGTGTGTGTGTGTATGTATGTATATATATCCATATATCTATATCTATATCTATATATATATATATATATATTATCACAGGGATGATGAATGGAACCATACTGAAGTTGATTGACATACCGTAAGCAATTATAAAATTGGCAGTGTTCAGGAGGTGGAAAGCTTGGGGGTGGGGTAGAGATAGATTGTATGGCGCTGATATAAGGAGAGGAACACGTGGCACACTACCACAGTCAGGGCAGATGGCAAGAAGATGGCAGGGATGGAAGTCTGGATATGAAGTATGGTGTGGACAGGCTGTATACAGTGAACTTTATGAATTTGTGCTCACCCATTCAGGAATCTGAACAGCTCATTCTCAGAGTAGGATTAAGCAGAAGAAATCTTTCATACTATGGTCTCTGGAGGTCTTGGAAGTCTTATTTGTTATTCATCTTTTTTATATTCCTCAAAGTCTACAGTAATGACTTGCATATGATCAATAAGTGGTTGATGAATGAATAATTAAAATACTTTATTGCTTATCTAATCCCTTTACAATACTGTAGTCTCCATGTAAGTGATTATTCTTTTTATCTCTGTTGTGTACCCACTTTGGCAAGGCTGGAAATACTAAAAACTGAAAAGCAAAACTATGAGAAAGAAGATTATAAATATCAGACATAGACAGGTTTATAGCAAACATGTAATGATGCTTGAAAAATGATACATTAAAAAGATCTCATGCTCATTAGACAGATTTCCTACTAAGGTAATTCTTGTAAATGCCAAGGCAATAAAGCAGGCTGTCCCAACAGTCCCAAGTATGGGGGAAGATAAGGAAGTCCAAGACAAATATAAGTTGCAATTTAGCAGGATTATGAATTAGGAACTTTTAGCTAGTTTGTAGAGTTTGATTTAGGTGGAATATTCCTCACCATCAATAGTTTTACCTTGCCATTCCAGAAGGCCACTTTAAAGGAGACTTCCAGAAATCTGATGTAGAATCTTAGAAAGTTATAGCTGGAAGATTACCATACTTAAGTGATTGCTATAAGCCTGTCAGTGCCTGAAAATGAATGCCTGACAAAACTTCCCTCTTGGCCTCCTACCTCATTCAATTTATTTCAGAACACAAAAATGGCCTGAGTAATGACTGAATAATATTCCTCACTTGGTTATGGACATATAAATCTTCATATGTGCTTGTACTTATATGATCTAGGGCAATCATCTGAGAGACTAGGAAAATTCTATCCACCTGACTCAATCAATAATGTTTTATACTTAGTAAGGGACACACAAATAGCAAGGCTATGAAAATTAGCTAAGGGAGTTGGAAGAAGCAAAGGCTCTGTTATATGGGGCTTAATTATTTTCATATAGCTATAACCTATATGTAAAGCTATAACCTATATGTACCAATTAGCAAATCATGAACAAGTAGAGCAGTTCAACTCCTTTCTTTTTTCTAAGTAATCTTTTATTTCTTTTTTTTTAAATTCTATATTTTGTTATTTAATATTTTTTTAGTTTTCAGCACTGATTTCCACAAGAGTTTGAATTACAAATTTTCTCCCCATTTCTATCCTCCCCCCCACTCCAAGATGGCATATATTCTGATTGCCCCATTCCCCAGTCATCCCTCCCTTCTGTCACCCCACTCTCCACCCCATCCCCTTTCCCTTACTTTCTTATAGGGCAGGATAGATTTCTATGCCCCATTGCCTGTATATCTTATTTCCCAGTTTCATGAAAAAAAAAGCTTTTCTTGAGCATCTGCTTTTAAATCTTTGAGTTTCAAATTCTCTCCCCTCTTCCCTTCCCACCCACCCTCCCTAAGAAGGCAAGCAGTTCAACATAGGCCACATGTGTATCATTATGCAAAACACTTTCATAACAGTCATGTTGTGAAAGACTAACTATATTTCCTTCCATCCTATCCTGTCCCCCTTTATTCAATTTCCTCTTTTGCCCCTGTCCCTTTTCAAGTGTTCACTTTTGATTACCTCCTCCCCCAATCTGGCCTCCCTTCTATCATCCTCCCTTTTTATCCCCTTCCCCCTACTGTGGGGTAAAATACCCAACTGAGTGTGTATGTTATTCCCTCCTCAAGTCAAATCTGATGAGAGCAAGATTCACGCATTCCCCCTCACCTGCCCCCTCTTCCCTTCCAACAGAACTGCTTTTTCTTGCCACTTTTATATGAGAAAATTTACCCAATTCTCTCTCTCCCTTTCTTCCTCTCTCAATATATTCCTCTCCCACCCCTAATTTTATTTTAATTTTTAGATATCATCCCTTCATATTCAACTCATCCTGTGCTTTCTGTCCAAAATATATATATATATATATATATATATATATATATATATATATATATATGTATGTATATATATATATATATATATATATATATGTATGTATGTATGTATATTCCCTTCAACTACCCTAATGCTGAGAAGGGTCTCATGAATTACACACATCATCTTTCCATGTAGGAATGTAAACAAAACAGTTCAACTTTAGTAAGTCCTTTATGGTTCCTCTTTCTTGTTTACCTTTTCATGCTTCTCTTGATTCTTGTGTTTGAAAGTCAAATTTTATATTCAGCTCTGGTTTTTTCATCCAGAAAGCTTGAAAGTCCTCTATTTTATTGAAAATCCATATTTTACCTTGGAGTGTTATATTCAGTTTTGCTGGGTAGGTGATTCTTGCTTTTAACCCTAGCTCCATTGACCTCCAGAATATCATATTCCAAGCCCTTCAATCCCTTAATGTAGAAGCTGCTAGATCTTGTGTTATCCTGGTTGTGTTTCCGCAATACTCAATTTCTTTCTTTCTGGCTGTTTGCAGTATTTTCTCCTTGACCTGGGAACTCTGGAATTTGGCTACAATATTCCTAGGAGTTTTCTTTTTGGGATCTTTTTCAGGAGGTGATTGGTGGATTCTTTCCATTTCTATTTTACCCTCTGGCTCTAGAATATCAGGGCAATTCTTGATAATTTTTTGAAAGATGATATCTAGGCTCTTTTTTTGATCATGGCTTTCAGGCAGTCCAATAATATTAAAATTATCTCTCCTGGATCTATTTTCCAGGTCAGTGGTTTTTCCAATGAGATATTTGACATTGTCTTCCATTTTTTCATTCCTTTGGTTCTATTTTATAATGTCTTGATTTCTCATCAAGTCACTAGCTTCCACTTGCTCCAATCTAATTTTTGAGGTGGTATTTTCTTCAGTGGTCTTTTGGACCTCCTTTTCCATTTGGCTAATTCTGCCTTTCAAGGCATTCTTCTCCTCATTGGCTTTTTGGAGCTTTTTTGCCATTTGGGTTAGTCTATTTTTTAAGGTGTTATTTTCCTCAGTATTTTTTTTTGGGTCTCCTTTAGCAAGTCATTGACTTGTTTTTCATGGCTTTCTTGAATCACTCCATTTCTTTTCCCAATTTTTCCTCTATTTCTCTTACTTTTCCAAATCCTTTTTGAGCTCTTCCATGGCTTGAGACCAGTTCATGTTTTTCTTGGAGGCTTTTGATGTAGGCTTTTTGACTTTGTTGACTTCTTCTGGCTGTTTGTTTCAGTCTTCTTTGTCACCAAAGAAAGATCCCAAAGTCTGAGACTGAATCGGAGTCTGTTTTCTCTGTCTGGTCATATTCCCAGCCAACTACTTGACCCTTCAGCTTTTTGTCAGGGTATGACTACTTGTAGTGTAGAGCATACTTCATCCCAAGCCTGAGGGGCTGTGCTGTTGTTTTCAGAACTATTTCTACACAGTAAGCTCTGCCACACCAGTACTCCTCCTCTCCCAAGAACAGGCAACTGGGACCACAGAACTCCTGTCACTCAGATCCAGCAGTTTTTCCACTAACTTGCTCTGTTGTATTTGGCGTTTGTGGGTTGAGAGGTCTGGTAACTGCCACAGCTCACTGATTCAGGGTGCTATGGCCTGTTCCACCTGACTCCCAGTCTGGTTGATCCTGGTGCGGCTGATGCTGGGCTGCGCTCTGCTCCCAGCACCATGTGATAGACCCTTCCCAGTGACAATCCAGGCTATCCTGGGCTGGAGCCTTGCTTCACTCTGCTATTTTGTGGGTTTTGTCGCTCTAGAATTTGTTCAGAGCCATTTTTTACAGGTGTTTGGAGGGACCTGGGGGAGAGCTTAAGCAAGTCCCTGCTTTCCAGCCACCATCTTGGCTCCACCCCCCCACCAACTGAAGCTCACAAAGTTGGAGTTATTGTCCAAAATCACATAATTAATATATTGCAGACTTAGGGTTAGAAGCTAGATCTAATTATTTATAGTACAGTATACGGGTCACCACCCGTTTGTCTCCTATTCTTTGTAATTGTCCCTTAGATTTTCTTCTTTAGACTGGAAGCTGTTTGGATTTTTGTGCAGTGAAAAAGGCAGGGGAGGGGGTGGTGGCAGACTTTAACTGTAAGACATTCAATCTTTGTTACCTATTTGTCTATTTATGTTACCTATTTAGTCTCTTGTTCTTTTCTCATTGCTCAGTGGTACCCCATTGCAGGCACACAGTGCCACCAGGTGGCACTGTCTTTACCTTGGTTTGGACACTGAAGGCCATAGTAGACTTGAAATTAACAATTTATCTCTACACCATTGGAAAGATAGAATGGTAGGACTATAAAGTCCCTTGTACAGATCAACCTCTTAACCTTCCAAATTATCAACCTCAGGGGGCTGAAGTGGCTTTCCAAGGTCTTCTAGTGGCAATACTTGCATTCTACAGCTGATCTTTTGCCCCCAAGTATAGAGCTTAACCTGGATCTACAAATTCAGTGATTTGAAAAAATTTTTTTCATAAGTATTTTCAATGTAATTAGTTTCCTTTGTAATCTTTTGTAATTCCTATTTATCTTATTTTATATACTTAAAAACATTATTCTGAAAAGCCATCTATAGGCTTCACTAGACTTCCCAAGGGATCCATGACACTCAAAAAAATTTAAGAGCTCCCGGTCTGTGCTGAAATTCAGGATAAGTGATGGTTCCATTTCCAAGAGCTGCGCATGCCTGTAACTTAAAAGCCATGGATTCTTCATGAAGACAGAACAACTCCAAGCTGTTACACTAATATAAAAAGCAGTCCTTTGCACCACATTAGATGTGACAGAGTAATTTATAAACTAAGCCAAAGGGAGAAGTAGATTGGTTTAGGGAGTAAATTTTTAAAAAAATACTCTCCAGAAACTTGACTGACATGAAGTTAAAAGGGCACATTATTGACTGACTTCCTAAAAACATTGTTATAAAGATTAGGACTAATGTAAATTGAAAGGCATATGTTTATATTATGAGGGGAATGCATACATACCTTATATAGGCACTTGTAAACTATATTTCTGAAGGACAATTGCTAAGGATTTATTAGTTGCAAAGGCTGGGTAACTTGAAGTCAATGACTGCAATACTTCAATTCCAGCATGACACTGCCCTCTGCTGTCTACTTGACTGCAATGGAAATTTGTCGTTCCCTCCCCCCTCCCCTGCCCACAGCTTGTGGGTTGTTGATTAGAAGTATGTTTCTGTCATTCAGTTGCTAGTTGGTCTAGTCATAGAAGAAAAAAGGAGAAAGTTCCTTGCAGATACTTGCTTTTGCTCTGGCATAGACATGCCTACAGTGTCACCATGCTCTCCAGAATTGATCCTTTCTCAGATATGGTCTCCCAAAGGAGTTGAAATAGGTTTCAGGCTTCACTAAAAACTCTTATTCAGAGGTAGGCAATTTAAACAGTTTTTAATAGATGTAAATATTTCTGGCTTTGGTTCTCCATATAAAGTGTACAAGGTAAGTATTTCTGTTTCTTGGGGCCTCTAAATTATTCCTCATCTCTCAGCTCCCTTCAGATCTAAGGTTCCTCAGAAGACAAGACTACAGTTACTTAAAGATGTCAGTCTCTCTGCTTGCAGATTGCTTTATGACTATAGAAGACTTTCATATAGTGCTATTAAAATTTTTTTCTCATACAGAAGCATTGGCTTTGATATGAAGATCAGAACCTTAATTACAGCACTGTGCTAGGATGTCTTTACAATTGCAAGGGGCCAGTTATGAATCCCCTGCAACATAGGAGCCTGATGTTTTTATATTTCTTTCATCTTTTGTTTTCACAAACTCAACTTTGATCATACTGCACAATCTAAAACACCATGTCCTTATAGAATAGTATATAAAAAAAATCACATCTCCTCTGGGCTTTTGAGAGCTCCGCAGTTTGTTACCAATTTTCATTGGGATTTGAGATGCCAGAACTTTAATTCACAGATAGCAAATTTATTTCAAAATATAAATCACTGCCTAGTAAATGGTAAAATTAATTGCATCTGACATCTCCATATGGCTGGTCTTCCTTTGGACTTTATGAGTAAAATTGTATATTTTAGCCCTCACTCAGTTCTATTTAATTAACAGTTACTGTGTGTATTTTGCTGTTTTTCATCTGTTGTGCATTTGCAAACTTTGTGTTCTCCAAAAGACAGCAAAATCTATGAAGGCAATTTTTTTGCCATTTTGTCTTTCCAACACCTAGCATAATATTGGGTATAATTCAATGTAAACTGAGATACTCTAATGATGACTTTTCCCAGTTTTGAATAAAAGACTAGACAAATATAAAAATTTTCATTTCCATAGTATTTTACATATGCTACCCAATTTGAGCCTCAACAGACCTTTGAGCAGGTACTACAAAGAGGATTATTCTTATTGTAAAGATGCAAAAACAGGCTCAGACAATGATGTGTCGAAGGTCACACAGATAATGTCAGAGGTAGGATTTGAATCCAGGTGTTTTCTGACTCCAAATCTAGCGTTCTATACATTATGTCATGCTGCTTCTCATGGCTATCTTCTAAACATTATCTAATGTTTATTTTGAATATTAATAAATATTAATAAATAGTTATGCATGTTATAGACTTCTACAGAAGGATTAATTCATTGTTTGATTGATTCAACAAGAATTAAGTGTTTAGTGGATATAGGGAACCTGTGTCTTGAAAGTTGGCTAAGAGGTGGACACCAAAGGTGGATAAGCAGTCCTGATAAGGGCTTGGCAAGTCTTCACACCAGAGGTGCTATTATTCCTCAAGGTGGCTGAAGCAGGCACTGTGAAGTGCTTAGAGCTTAGACAGACATCTAAGATGCCAAGGTCATGTACTGAATCTTGGGCCATTGCCAGTCATCCAGTGCCTTGCACTGGACTTTGATGACTCTAGAAAAGAGAGTGGGTCTTGTGACTTCATGCAGCTCTGTCTCACTTAAGCCTAATTCACACACAAGTCAAGACATCACCTCATGATGTCATTGGTCCTCTTTGAAATGAAGGATGAACTGCAATACACACTAAATGAGTGATATGATAAAAACACAAATAACCATAGTCCATGATATTATGTGATGCAAGCATTGTGGAAATATGAAACTATTTACACTGAGATCTGAGGATCAAAAAGGTCTTTTTCTACCCAAAATAGGGAAGTAATGAGAGAAAGTTAGATCAGAAAAGGTTAAAGAGCTTAACATTTGAGCTGGTCTTCAAAAGACAGGTAGAAATTCAATAGTAAGGTGAGGGAAATGAGAGGAAAAAACCATTCAGGTATAAGCAAAGGCTAGAGAGTTCAGGGTGCATTTGGGGAATGAAGAGCAGTACAATTTGACTTAAACATAGAGAGTGTGTCAGGGAATAATAAGACTTCAAAATGCAAATGATACCAAATTATGTAGGACCTTGAAAGCCAGACAAAAGAATTTGAACTCTCCTCCATTGCCAACAGGAGTCACAGAAGATGGTTGAAAGATCGGTGACATGATCAAATCTATGCATAAGAAATTTTATTTTGGAAGTGGCATGATGTAGAAAGGAGAAAAAAAGACTTCTGTGACCCAGTTCTGTTCTAACTTAAGAGTTACTGGATGAGAAGCAAATTGTTCACTGGCTCTGATATTTTTTTTCCAGATTGGCTGAAGAGTGGTAAAGAGAATGTCCAAGCAGATGTATACGCCTCCAAAGGTTTATGTTATTAGCATAGCTAGCATTTACATAGCACTTTAAGGTTTGCAAAACATTTTACAATATTAGCTCATTTGATCCTTATAATAACCCTGGGAGGTGCCATTACTATCTCCATCTTATGATGTGGGCAGGGGTAAATTGATTTGCCCAGGGTCTCATAGTTAGTAAATGTCTGAGTCTTCCTGACTCTAGGTCCTGTACTCTATGCACTGAGCCACCTAGCTGCTTAGACTACATTCATGAGAAAATCTGGTTTATTATGCATCCCATAGAAGGGATATAATAGATAAGGCTGGGGTCTCTCAGTCCTATTATAAGTTGCTTATAGCTATTTTAAATTATATGATATCTACATATTTAGCAGGCTTTTAATTTCATAACTAATATTTTATGCCCTTTTAAAGTTCCAACACCCTATGAATGTGCAATATTTTATCATTGGTTCGAGTGAAGATTGTGAATTTCCTTACAACACTTTAATAAGATGGTAAGTGACAAATTTTAAGTAAATTACAAGGAATGCTTATTGGCTAAGGGCATTGGCAATGAAGAATTAATGATAAAAGAACTTTTGTTAAAATAGATTACATCTCATTATTTTAAGTAAAATACTAGCAAAAATAGAATAAAGTAAAATATATTTATTAAAACTCCATTAAAGTTATACTCTGATGTGTCATCACTGAATGGAGGTGACCCGGGATTCTTAAAGGCTATGACAGTAGGGACAAATGATGATAATTTTCACCAAGCTGGAGGGATCTCAAATATGTTCCCCTGTTTCAAACCATGTATCTGTTGTCCAATGTCCTACTTTAATTTTGAAAATATCATCACTAAACTAGACCTAAGGTAATGAATCATTTATCCACAGAAACTCTCAAAGTCCTTAGTACTTAGTACTTGTTGAGACAAATTAAGTTGAATTAAGGGAAGACTCCCAGAAAATGATAGTATCTGCATTAAAAATAACAGATCCTTGAAGTATTAAAAATAGGAAGATATTAAAGTGATTCATAATAATGGATTATTCATCTAATTACATCTTTTAAATGAGTGACATTTGGTTACTGAATAAATTTAGGCAGTTGACTTAACTGTAAGTTGATTACCTTGTAAAAATTAACTAGTTTATTAAATGATTTCAATAGTATGTACTGCATAATTGTGATGAATCACATAAAGTTAGAGAGAGAACATTTATTGTGTTTATTATATGACAGTCATTTTGATAAGCACCAGGTATATAAACACAAGCAAACAAGACAGTCTGTCCCTACAAAGCTTACATTCTAATGGGGGAAGACAACATAGAAAGAGAAATGTAAGATGGGAGGAGAATACTCATTGGGACAAGGCAGTGAGGGGGTGGAAAAATCCTGAGAGTTCAGCTTGAAAAGGTGGTTTAGATTATTGAGTTATCCAATCATATATAAGAGTAGAGGATTCTCTGGAGTGAGAAGGCAGCTGGTGGAGGCAGAGAAGTTAGAAGAATGATTTGAGGTGGGAGTGAAGTGATCATGGCCTTGGGTCCCTCATGAAATGGTAGACTTAAATGTATAAGTATAATTGACATATACAGCATTATGCTTCCTTTGTTAGATTAGAAATCTCTTAAGGGCAGGTAATGTGCCTTACTTATCCATGCCTCCCCTACTGAAAGGTAAAACTATGCCTAGCACATAGTGTTGTTGTTCAGTTTCATTCACCTCTTCATGACCTCATGGATCATAGCACACTAACGCTGTCTGTGGGATTTTCTTGGCAAAGATACTGGAGTGGTTTGCCATTTCCTTATCCAGTGGGATAAAGCAAAAAGGTTAAGTGACTTGCCCAGGGTCATACAACTAGTAAGTGTCTGAAGCTGGATTTTTACTCAGGTCTTTCTGACTACATGCCTAGCACTCTCTCTATTGAGCCACCTAGCTGAGTACATTAAAAAAAAATTGATCCAAAGGGGACAGAGCCAAGATGGCAGCTGGAAAGCAGGGACTTGCCTAAAGCTCTCCCCCTCCAAACACGTATAATAATGTCTCTGAACAAATTCTAGAACTGCAGAACCCACAAAATAGCAGAGGGAAGCAGGGCCCCAGTCCAGGACAACCTGGATGGTTGCTGGGTAAGGTCTATCGCACCATGCTGGGAGTGGAGCAGAGCAGAGCCCAACTTAAAAATTAGATTGGAGCAAGTGGAAGCTAGTGACTTTATGAGAAATCAAGATATTATAAAATAGAACCAAAGGAATTAAAAAATGGAAGACAATGTGAAATATCTCATGGGAAAAACCACTGACTTGGAAAATAGATCTAGGAGAGAGAATTTAAAAATTAATAGACTACCTGAAAGCCATGATCAAAAAAAGAGCCTAGATATCATCTTTCAAGAAATTATCAAGGAGAATTGCCTTGATATTCTAGAGCCAGAGGGTAAAATAGAAATAGAAAGAATCTACTGATTGCCTCTGGAAAAAGATCCCAAAAAGAAAACTCCTAGGAATATTGTCACCATATTCCAGAGCTCCCAGATCAAGGAGAAAATATTGCAAGCAGCCAGAAAGAAACAATTTGAGTATTGTGGAAACATAATCAGGATAATACAAGATCTAGCCGCTTCTACATTAAGGGATCGAAGGGCTTGTAATATGATATTCCAGAGGTCAATGGAGCTAGGATTAAAACCAAGAATCACCTACCCAGCAAAACTGAGTATAATGCTCCAAGGCAAAATATACATTTTCAATAAAATAGATGACTTTCAAGCTTTCTCCATGAAAAGACCAGAGCTGAATAGAAAATTAGACTTTTAAACACAAGAATGAAGAGAAGCATGAAAAGGTAAACAAGAAAGAGAAATCGTAAGGGACTACTAAATTTGAACTGTTTTGCTTACATTCCTACATGGAATGATGATGTGTATAATTCAAGAGACCTCAGTATTAGGGTAGCTGAAGGGAATATATATATAGACAGAGGGCACAGGGTGAGTTGAAAATGAAGGGATGATATCTAGAAAAATAAAATCAAACTAAGGGATGAGAGAGGAATATATTGAGAGAGGGAGAAAGGGAGAGATAGAATGGGGTAAGTTATCTCACATAAAAGTGGCAAGAAAAAGCGGTTCTGTAGGAAGGGAAGAGGGGGCAGGTGAGGGGGAATGAGTGAATCTTGCTCCCATGGGATTGGACCTGAGGAGGGAATACCATACACACTCAATTGGGCATCTTACCCCACAGGAAAGAAGGAGGAAGGAGATAAAAAAGGGGGGATGATAGAAGGAAGGGCAGATGGGGGAGGAGGTAATCAAAAGCAAACACTTTTGAAAAAGGACAGGGTCAAGGGAGAAAATTGGATAAAGGGGGATAGGATAGGAAAGAGCAAAATATAGTTAGTCTTTCACAACATGAGTATTGTGGAAGGGTTTTGCATAGTGATACACATGTGACCTATGTTGAATTGCTTGCCTTCTTAGGGAGGGTGGGTGGGGAGGGAAGAGGGGAGAGAATTTGGAACTCAAAGTTTTAAAAGCAGATGTTCAAAAAAAAAGTTTTTACATGCAACTAGGAAATAAGATATACAGGCAATGGAGCATAGAAATACATCTTGGCCTACAAGAAAGTAAGGGAAAAGGGGATGGGGGGGAGTGGGGTGACAGAAGGGAGGGCCAACTGGGGGATGGGGCAATCAGAATATACGCCATCTTGGAGTGGGGGGGAGGGTAGAAATGGGGAGAAAATTTGTAACTCAAACTCTTGTGGAAATCAATGCTGAAAACTAAAAATATTAAATAAATAAATAATAATTTTAAAAAATTGATCCAAGGACTGCATGGAATATCCTTGATTTATGAATCAAGTAATGAACTGATATTCTTGATCTTCATGCCTAATGTAGTTTCTCAGGATCATAAAATCTTAGCTTTATAGCTGGAAGATGCCACACAGTAGTCTTTAACCTAAAAAAAACACAATATCTGTTATCTAACCTACAGTTAGTGTATGCATACATAATAATCATTGACATTTTACTTCACGTCTTCATGTTTATTATCACACTGGCACCACAGGTGTTATTTTCCCCATTTTGTTTTTCATTGTGTCCAACTCTTCGTCACCCCATTTGGGGCTTTCTTGGCAAAGATGCTGGAGTGTTTTGCCATTTTCTTCTCCAGCTCATTTAACAGATGAGGAAACACAGGCAAACAGGGTTAAGTGACTTGCCCAGGGTCACAGAGCTAGTAAGCAGCAGAGACAACATTTGAATTCAGGAAAATGAGTCTTCCTGACTCCAGACCCAACACTGTCCACTGAGCCATCTAGTTCTCTCTACTCCATTTTACAGATGATTAAACTGAGACCCAGGGAGTTTCTGACATTCTCATATCAAGTACTCTATTTACCATTCCACAGCTGCCTGTTAAGTGAAATAATTACTCACATCTATCTATTAGATCAATTAACAACTCATTAAATGGGTTGAAATGAATTGTTCTGTTTATACTTTAAACAAAATAATTTTCTTATATTAACAATTTCTGTTGGATGCTTTCATATGGACCCTACTGATGATAAAGCAACAAAACATTACTTCATCAAATAAACCTTTACTTTTTGAATGTGTTTCTTCTGCAATGGACATGAGGTTGAGTGTGGGTGCCCCTGACAATCCAAGGGAGGGAACACCTCTGATGAGCTTGGTTAGGTGATTATGGTCTAGCTCCTGTCTAGAAGGTCTGAATGGCCTTGATATCTCTCCAGAGAGCCAGCTCAGGATGGCCTCAGGGCAGATCCTGTTGGACTGTGACCTCAGTGCCTTTCCTTCAGAAGCCTGAAGTTCCTCTGGTTGAGTGTGTAGAAAAGGAGCCAGATGAAGCTCTGTTAGGAAGGAAGCCAGCAGTCTTGCACACTCCCTGGGATTTCCTATGGGAGAAGGTTGTGAGTCACCAAGGGGTAAGATTCTATCCCTTGTCTAGCTGCAGCTTCTCGGGAACAGGAGAATCATTGTGGCAGTTGCAGCCCATAGCACCAACAGGTGTAGGGACAATGAGTACAAAGGTGAATCACTCAAACTCAATTTGGAACTGGCCTTACCATGGCTATGGATCCACACTAGGACCTTTCAGAGACACAGAGACTGTGGTCTTTATAGGTATAAGGGTGTGACTTGTGTGTTTTGTCTTTGCCAATGTAGGTTATGTGTACTTATTTAGATCTATATCAAAGAGGTTAGCGTGGAGGCAAGAAAAGATATCTCTAGAATCTGCTCCCCACCACCCTTCTCCAAGGAGGACTTTCCATTCCTGCTGGAAGAGAAACCTCTTCATTAGGGCCAGGGGCTGGCCACTCCGTTTTATTCAGAAAGAGTGGTACCAGGCTAAAATTTTATCTATCTGCTCCCTTAAATATTTTTAGTCTTGGGGAAGGAATATTTTTAGGTTCAAGTTAAGATCCTGATCACTATTCCTTAATGAGAAAAGAGAGACCCAAATTGTATATGCAGTGCATGGCTCCCTTCCCACCAAATGCAAGTTGCAAAATGAACACACATAACAAATAGAAAAGAAATCCATTTATCCAAACAGGAAAAGAGAAATCAGAGAAAGTATGCATAGAAGAATATATATCTGGTAATATAGAATAAATGAGCTCTCCTATTGGGAATGAGATAACTTAGCTCAACTAAGAGAAATAATCTCAGATTTCACCCAAAGGGAAATTCCTCAAATGCACTAGGGTAACAAGGTAGGGATAGAGACATGATAGAGACTGCTATTTCCTCTACAGGTTGGCTTCTCCCGGTCTTTCTCTCTCTTCAGGAGATTGAAGAGAAGTTGGAATATTGTATCTTCTCTCTTGAAACTGGAAGCCCAAAGATCCAGGTTCTTTCTTCTCCAACTCCAAACTCTTACTTCCCACCTGCCTCTCACTCAGGTGCAGAGCATTGTGTAGTCAATCTCCACCAAAAGGGAGAGAATCCCATGTAATTGGCCTTTTGAGCCAAGGGTTACATAGGGAAAACAAAGTCTCTGTTTTCTTTGTTCCCTCTGCTAGGTTCCCACATGGCAGAGGCACTGATGAGGTGGCAACTACATGCTTCAAGCCTTTGGAGTGAAATCCCCTTTTCCTTTTCCCTTTCTCTCAGCCCTAGGGGTTGGTTGATTGGTTGGCTGTTGTCCTTCCTGAAAAGAGGACCAAAATGGTGCCACTATTTTGGGATCGAAGTACAAAGAGTGTGTTCAACTGTAGTTGATCAGATCAATATAACATTGGAAGGCTCTGCCACAGGTCAGGCTAAAATGGCACATATGAACATTTGGACTGGAGATGTCTCTAAATTTGCACATCTCACATTTCTTTTGAGCTACTACAGGGCAGCTAGGTGGCACAGTGAATAGAGCGCCAGGCCTGCAGTCAGCAAGTATCCTCTTCAGGAGTTCAAATCTGGCCTCAGACACTTACCAGCTACGTGACCTTGGGCAAGCCATTTAACCCTGTTTGTCTCAGTTCCTGGTCTGTAAAACGAGCTGAAGAAGGAAGTGATAAACCACTCCAGTATCTCTGCCAGGAAAACCTCAAATGGGGTCACAATGAGTCAGATATGATTGAAAAATGATTCAATAACAATTCTACTTTGCTCATAGAGCACAGCACCTTCTTTGATGTAGGTCTGCTGGATGGTCTTGTGCCAGTGTTTCCTATTCTCACAAAGTTCTTCAGAATGTCTTTGTATCACTTCTGACTTCTGACCTCTGTGTGAGTGCTTGCCTTGTGTGAGGCAAATGTATATTTGGCATTCCAACAACTTGGCCAGACTATCAGAGTTGAGCTCTCTGTAATAGAGTTTGAATGTTTGGCAGTTGAGCTCAGTGAAAGGACCTAAATATCTGGTAGCCTATCTTGCCAGGTGATCTTCAGAATCTTCCTAAGACAATTCAAATGGAAGCAATTCAGTTTCCTGTCATGGCTCTGATGGACCGTCCAGGTTTCACAGGCATACAACAATGAGGTGAGCACAATGGCTCTGTAGACCTTTAGTTTAGTAGGCAGCTTAATACCTCTTCTCTCCCACACTTCCCTTCAGAGCCTCCCAAACACTGAACTAACTCCAGCAATGCATGTTATCATCTATGTACATGTACATCCTTGGAAAGTATACTGCCAAAGTAAATGAACTTATCCAGAAGATTCAAAATTTCTCTATTTACTATAATTCATTACTATAATACATGGATGGCGTAATACTGGCTGGTAGAGATCTTCCGTTCTCTTGGTGTTAATTGTCAGGTCAAAATTAGCACAAGTGACAGGAAATCGATCTATATTCTGTTATATCTCAGCCTCAGAGACTGCGTTGAGTGTGCAATCATCCATGAACAAAAAAGTTGCACACCAACTCTCCCTCCACTTTAGTCTTGGCTTTTAACCTTTTTGAATTAATTAATTTACCATCAGTGTGGTAGCTGACCTTCATGCCACGTCCTCATGGAAGGTGTCTGAAAGTATTGCTGAAAACATCATGCTAAAAAGCATGAGAATGAGTATATAGTCCTGCTTTACTCCATTGGTGATTGGGAAAGCCAAAAGCATTATCTATTATCCAGAACCTGTACAAGCATGCCACCTTGGAGCTGATGTATAATACTGATGAACTTCCCTGGGCAACCAAATTTTGCCATGATCTATCAACCCTAGATATAGAGACCTCTTGGCAAGATACTCTGGATTGACCAAAGCTTTCTCTTCTGGAGTCACAGGGCTGTTAAACAGGAGGAGCTGCCCTGGGTAAAATCAGAACCAACTCTAGCCATCCTTCATGAACACACAATTACCATTCATCCCCTACCCTACTCAACCCTGCCCTGTTCAGCATCTTCTCCCCCCAAGAACCTAAGCTTGGGTCTATCCCTTGCTCAGTGCTGATGTTGTAGTGTTCTCATGGAAATAGTCAGCGTGCCTTACCCATCACAACCTTGCTTCCATTGACCTCCTGTCAGGGATGATGTAGGTCCAATGATCAATGGATAGATGGTAATGACTTTTTTTTAATAACCCTTGGGGGTGGGGGTGGGGCAGAGTATTGGTCCCAGTCACCTATGATAAAGGAGTCCACTGACTATTTCTTCCTTAATGATTCTTGTAGAAGAGCTGCTTGAAGTAAAGCTAGCAAGGAGGTGGGAGAGCTTTGGGTAACCCCAAAGGGGGACTTATAAAATTTTTAAGGACCTGACTCAAGAAGGATTGTATTTAACCCTATATAATGGTACTACATATGTTCACTTAGAATTATTCATGGTTAAGATGTGTGGGGAGGCATAGAATATAGTTTTTATGTATTACAAAAACTTTGCAACCTCTTCTTGGGTTTTTCCCTATCTAAACTTGTTTCTACATACCATTTATTACCCAGGGCCATCTGGGACTACCCAGCTTCTCCTCACAACCCCAGCTGTGGCTTTTCTTGCTCAGACCTTGGGTAGTAACTACCAAAACATTCCCTGTCTTTAGTTAGAATCTCAGGCAGTTCTGTGACATTGAAAATCCCTTATGAAATTCATCCTTAGAGGTAGGGGTAGTCTTTTCAAGTGATTGATATCTGACATGAAAAGTGGCATCCTCTCTTTCAGTTCCCACTAAAGTCTTTGGGATGATGTTAGAGCAGCCATCATCATACCCCAAGAGAGCAGATCATGGGAAAGGATCCCTCAGGCCCCAGAAGTTATTTCTCTCTTTTTACAATGACAATGAGTTAGTTCTTAAAAGAACTTTTGGGTTTAATCCATATTGATGGGTGGTATGTCTGCCATTTAATTCAAGGAGGGGTAGGTCCCCAAATGCTTCTGGCTAGGAGTCAGTCATGTAGTTGCTCATCACAGGCCATACCATGATTGGTAAAGAGGCATCTAAGCAGTCCCTCTTTTATGGATTCCCATGAGATAAAATAGACAATTGGCTCCACTTCTGATACCTGCACCTCCTCTTACCTCCTCTTGGTGACTTACGATGTCAACTATTTATGGAAAACCATGAAGCAGTCCCAGATCCTTCTGTTAGGGGCCCAGTGGGCAGCCCTCATGAAGCTATATGTTCCATGAATGGATTGAGGGATATGGTCAGGAGCCCCACTTGGGAGGACCCCCTTTTCATTCTTAGGAGAATGAGATGTCATAGCTACCTCTCCACAGTGTGACTAAGTCACAATCAAAATGAATTCCAGGTAGACAGAAACTTGAGCTTTATAGCTATAATGTTAAGCAGGGTGGGATATTTTTTACTGTTTTCTCTTTTGGAATGCTAAGGCAATCAAGTGCCTTTAATGAGTCTTGCCTTTGTTTGAATTGGGCAGATAAAGTGGGACTTTTTGTCTTCTGTTTTGTAGTCGTTCTCAGAACTGAGGTAATCAAATACCTTTGATGAGTCTTGCCTTTCAAATGTAATGGTAAGTAAAATGAGATCCTTTGTTGTCTTGGAGTGCTTCTCAGCACTGAGGCAATTGGGTGTCTTTGAGTCTTGTCTTTGTTTGAACCAAGAGTCATTGATTGGAAACACTGTATGTGATGTGGTGCTAGTGATTAAAGATCTTTCCCACACCCTTTTTGCTAAGTCGACTCTGAGCCCTCAGGGCCCTGAACAGGGTATATGAGCTCTGAGGTTGGCATTTTGCTTTCGGGGGCACACTCATTGGAAGAGTGTTGGTGTGGAGACTCTGGGTAGCCGATAAGAAGCCCCCTCGGCTTTGAAAAAAGAGATGTTGATGTTTCTCTCTCTGGTAATTATGCATGCATTACTATGGTCAGACAAAAGCCTGTTTGTTGATCTGTTTATATTTCCTCTGTTTGTAATTTCTGTTTGTATTTGCTCTGAAGTTCAGGGTGCTGACTTTTTCCCCTGAACTAAGTGAATGATATATGTATGTTTAATTGAAGTAAGATTGTTAACCCTTTAAAGTTGCTTTCCTTAGAAAAGCAGATCAAAGAACCTGTGCTAACAGCCCTCCTGTACGCTGGTGTTGTTGGTCTTTCACCTCCACAGCAGCTGCTTAGCAACCTTATTGTTACAATAGGGGATTCAAAACTTCAGAGATGAGATGTCAACCCCACCCAAGCTTCACATTTATGGATCCGAGTCACCATTTCTTTCTCTCTCTCTTTTTTAGAGGGTATAGAGTCACTAGGGCACATAGTCAGAATTTTCTCTTTCAGCAGCACCAAATGAATAAAGCTAGGGAGCTGTCTTGGCTAAGGCTGAAGTCAGGTCATTCCGATTAGAACCAGGCAAGCTTTTTATTTAGGAGCCCTGAGCACAGGACTATGTTTGTCTCCAGGATCATTAGGTTTAGCGTTAGAGGCACAGATTGGGAAATGCCTTTCTCTAATCCTTGCTCCTGGAAAGTTAATTAACCTTTTCCAAGAGCTCCCTATTTCCCACCCACACTTACAAACTCACTCTTATAGTCATCAACTGTACACTCATGTTCTCTCCCTCATGTCCTTCATAGATTGTCCTGAGGAAGATATTTTATACACCTAAAAGTGCCCTACTCATGGTCCTGACAATAATAATGAAAATAATGAAGAGGATAACCAATGTTTTTGTAGCACCTACTATATTCTAGGTACTTGTTAAGTACTTTAGAAATATCATCTCATTTGATCCTCACAAAAGGTAGGTGCTATTATTATCCCTATGTTACAGTTGAGGACATTGAGGCAAATAGAAGTTAAGTGACTTGTCCAAGATCACACAGCTAGTAAATGTCTAACAAACCATGAATTCTAAGGTCTTTATTAATTCTTTTTCTGTTTTGCCCTTCCTGGTTCTAGCCTTATGTCTATGGGGCTCTTCTACCCTTGAGGCAGCTGCAGCTACCCAGCAGCCTCTCATAGCTCTGGTTCATTCTTTCTCCCTCACCTTGTCTTAAGGTAAATCCTACAGTCCTCTGTAGTTAGAACCTCAGCTTGTGACGTTAAAATCTCCTGAAGTGGTCATATTTGTGGGATTCACCATTCCTCACTTTTATATCCAGGAATCTGTGATTCTTGCCATAAAAAAAAGATGCACCTTCTCACATCCCAAGTAACTTAATCTCTATTTGTCTTACTCTATTGGAGAAGGAAATGACAAATCACTCTACTATCTTTGCAAATAAAACCACACACGGGGTCACCAAGAGTCAGACACCACTAAATGACTGAACAACATGTGTGAGGCACTATGTTCAGCACTGGAGATGGAAAGACAGAGACAATCCAGCTTTCCCCTTAAGGAATTTAACTTTGATGGGATGTACAAATAAATAAATGCAATATCTAGCTAGATATAAATATAGACATATTACTATATTGCTATATAAATAAAATTACATATAGTACATATACTATATAGTATATAGTATAGTAAAATATTATATATACATAAAAACTATATATACATGTGTGTATATGTGTATGTGTATGTATGCAGTCTTTAGTGTTTGCTGAATTTTGGATATATATGCTTGTGTGCATGTACGTTGTAAATATATTAATGTTATTAACATTTTCAGGAAACCCTAAAGACTCTGTAGGGGTAGGGATAGAATTATGTAGGAATGGTCCAATGATATTCTGAAATCAAAGCTGGATCATAGGCAGGAAGAAGTAATAAAGACAAACCAGTATAACAGTAAACATAAATTATGATTATGTATTCTCATTTGCTTTAGCAATCTGGGTAATATTAGTTTGGCAAACTGCACTGAACTCAAAGCAGGGAGACAAGCAGCCAAATTTCAGGGGTAGCATTTCAAGGAAAAAAACTCGTCTAATAGTGCACTCACTTTAAGTAATGAGTTGTTAATAAGCCTGATAAGAGGTGTGTGTGTGTGTGTGTGTGTGTGTGTGTGTGTGTGTGTGTGTGTTGTAAAGACTTAGAATAAATGATGTAAGAGGTGGATGCTTTTTAAATAGCACTTCAGGAAAGTTGGATGTTAGAAATGGGGGTGGAGCTTTCCACATCTCTACAAACTGCTTTGGCAACCATGCACAACCTACACTCCAATTCTAGCTGGGCCTTTGTTGCCCATTTTGAATTCTCAATATCTGGAGAGAATGAGTCATTACTGCAGAATGAAAACCCAACAGAGGACCCACCTTCCCAGAAAAAGTGTCTGGCACACAGGCAGGGCCCAAATTTAAAAAAACATCAGGCTATTGCAGACCAACAATGTCTGCCATTCAGCCCAGATTACTGCAATTTCCAAGGCAGCTGTTGCATTAGAAATTATAATGGCCAATTTTTCTATAACAAAATGTTTTCAACCCTTAGCAAGCAATTATTTACTTCATTTGCCAGCAGAATGTTATTAACTTATCAATTTGAAAAAGCCCTTCATAAGCTGAGCCCACCAAACCTATCCAAATTTATTTCTCATTAATTCCAAATATAAATATTTCTCTCTAGTCAGGATGCTCTCTTCACTGTCAAAGAATCCTATCTCTTCCAGCCTATATCCTTCCATAGAAGGGACCTTCTAGGTAGTTCAATCATGTTGATTTACAAATGAGAAAATGGAGATCTGGAGTAGTGGGAGATAAGTCGTTCATTAATTCATCTATTCATTAATTATTTCATCTACCTATCCATAGGAATAGGAACTGGAACTGTGATTTCATTGGTAAAGAGAATTCCCAGGCGAGGAAGTTCTCTCATGTTGGCACCTTCTCTGCATCTTTTAGTCTTGGAGAATTCACTAGAGCACTAAGTGACTTGCCCAGGGTCGCATAGGCCTTGTGTGTTAGGGGTGGAATATGAGCTCAGGTCTTCTGGCCCCAAGGCCAATTCTCTATCAAGTTTCTATATCAAATTTCCTCTAATCCCTATCCATTCATTCAATAGATAAAAAGCAATTCAGTGTAATTAATTCAAGAAATATTTATTAAGAATCTATTTTATACACAGCCTTGTGAGGTTAGATGACACAGACTTCATAGACTTTAAAATTAGTGAGCATCAGAATTTTGATGTCCATCAGATAGACCAGATTGGGAGAGGAAGGGGCCTGGACTCAGGAAAATAAGCAAGAGCCCAGTTCCTGGAGAAAAGGTACAAGGCCAGAATAGGACCATCTTCGAGGATAACTTAAGCTACTCCACTAAATTTCCTCTTGTAGTAAGATGTAAGAAGGCAGGTAGGTCCTAGCCTATGAAAAGCTTTAAAAGCCAAACAGAATTTTATATTTGATCTTGGCGACAATAGGGAACCACTGGAATTCATTAAGTAGGGGATCTTTACATGATCAGGTCTGTACTTTAGGAAGATCAATTTGACTGCTATAGGGAGAATGGACTAGAATGGACTTAAGTCAGAGAAACCAATCAATCAGCATTTATCAAGCTAAATCCCAGACATTGTGCTAGGTACTGGGGATACAAATACAAGGAGTGAAGCAATCCAATCTACCCTTGGCCTTCCTTTAGATCCAGTGAACTGTCCTGCTGGAGGAATAAGAGACTGGCCCACCTTCTTCTCAAATTTGGATGGATGGGTAACTAACTTTCAGATCTTTGGCAAATTTACAGGTCATAAGGGGCAAGTTACAAAAACAATGACAAGTCAGAGTGAGTCTCTCTTGGACAACACTGACACCTGTAGAAGGTGAACCTTCTTTTTCAAATGTGAATTAATTTTTACATTTTAGGAGGAGTAAAAAAAAGTAAGTTGATTTGCATCTTGCAAAGGTTGTGTTGCATCTTGCAAAGGTTGTGTGGCTTTAAGTACCTTATTTTCATATAAAAAGGATGGAAATTGACTGCTCTGTTGACAGATATAATGATATAATTGCCCTGGGGCATAGATTGCCTCTGTACCTTTCTCCCAGTAAATGTTTTGCATAGAAAAAAAACTAGAAAGCCAAGAGAGTTTTTGTTTTTTAAATGAGGAATGCTGAACTCCAGAACTGTTAGGTGTTTATTGGGCAATTTGCATTGCCTGGTTGTGATTTACTGGCAGAGTAGATTTGGAAAATGTACTCAACAGTTACTGTAAATTAGGGTGACTTCTCTTACCAAAGGTACCCGCAGTCATGTACCTGAAAGAGTGACTGAGAGGAAAAAGTAAGCCTCTGCTTTCCTCCCTTCTGCCTGGGAAATGGCAAAACTCAGAGCCAAGTCACTGGAAAGCACAACTGGAAAGGCTCCTACTGATGGGGTTGAGACTGTGGGAACCCCCTTGGACCCCAGAAGATTTTGGGTTCCATTTGTTTTAGGGGGAAATGATGAGGGTACAGTGTCTGTAACCCTTGAACCTGGAGTACAGTCTCTGGGAACCCCCTTGAACTCTCCTTGAATCTTCCCACTTGTTCTGGCCTTGGCCTGAGGCTATAACCTTACATTATCATTAGGCCCAAATCTCCACCTAGCTTTGCCCTTTATTATCCAGTTACTTTCCACCCTTGATACTATCAATATCCATGCCTTCAGCTACTTCCCACCCTTAATCCCATTCTCTTGGATTCTGGAGTCTGACCTCATCTCAGTCCCACCAAGCTCCTCCTTGGACTCTTCCTCAAGACCCTCCCTAAACCCCTCCTCTAGTCACCCCAGACAACCCCTCAATCCCTCCCACAGTCTTTCTGTATATAATCTCCATCTTGCCTTCATGAAGGCAATCAGATTCAAACTAGCTCTCTGGCCCGCTTGTGAAGACAGGTGTCACAAAGGATGGGATTTCTTAAGACAACCCAATATGGCAAACCCTTAATAAACTTCATCTTTTTCCTTGCCTATGAAGGCTTGGGTCAAATTCTTTCAGCAGGACCCGGCGTGTTGGTATTTTGGGGTCTCGAGCACCCCTAGAAACGTATGGTTCCCTACCATCATCATTTTTTTCTTTAACCTCTTCACTACTGTCAGTCCTAAGTTTAGGGTCTCAGCTATTTTTGAAGTCCCACTGCAGTTGAGCCTGATACTAACAGGGGTGAATACTACAATTGCCATTCCAGAAGTGAGCCTAGGGAATGCAATGGATCAACACCTACAGAACAGATGCTATTCCTATTGAGGACCAAACCTCACTACAGATGACAGGGGCTTAGAGATGGAGGAAGGTGGAAATGGTTGTATCTACTCTCTTTATCATGCCTTCTTGTTTAAGTGTTTTTTCTGAGAGTGGATTTTGTTTGCTGGCTAATGGAATGTCTAACACACTTAAGTTTAATCTACTTTATTAACATTATCTCCATTGTTTTCTTAAGTCTAGACAAGCAACAAAACAATATATCAATATTAAATGCTCTCACTGCATTTACAATGAATTTAACAATAGTTTGAGCCAACTCCAGCACACCTCTCTAGCTTCTGGGGACCCAATCTTCCAGGGTGAGTGCAATGTGAAAAAATAGCTCCAAAAGGAGTGCTATACATATATTTCCTAAAGTACCTTATATATCACTTCTTATGTATGTCATTGTTGATAATATTCTACAGCCTGTTTGCACCTTTTGGTTATCTTCAATTCTGATTCTTTGGAGAATCCCAGTTGTCCCACTCTGTCTCAATAAGGCTTTACCAGAAGAATGGGTGAATGTGACAAGAACCTGTGACTTTCCTCAGACTGAAGAATGCCTAGTGTGGGAACTCCCTTTATCAATGTAGATTACACTTGGTCTATGTCTTAGAGGTTAACTGACTTGCCCAAAGTCAGCTGGCTAGTAAGTGCCAGATGTGGGATTTATTTATTATTTATTTCATTTTAAATTTGCAGAATAAAATAAGCATTTCCATAACATAGTATAATAAGAATGATGATTGCATATGAAACTGTAAATCTATACCCAAATTAACTACAGATATGGGATTTAAATCGAGATCTTTCTGACTTCAAATACAGTTTTGTCCATCAGAAGAATACTGGAATTTCAAAAGATCTCATTTATTTGTATATTTATGCATTTGTTTGTTTAATTAATTAGAGAGATAGCTTGAGATCATCAAAAGCATTACATGTATATGCCCTGAGCAGAGTGGAGTCACAAAGAGATTACTGCTTTTCTCCCTTGTTTATGCCACAAGCATCTCCACAGACTTGGAGAGACTGATCCTCAATTTGTCAGACTATGTCACCATGGCAACTGCTCTCACCTACTCCACAACAAGGCAAGCTGGTGGATTGCATACTTGTGTTGTTATTGTTGTCCCCCCATAGATGTATCTGGATAAAAGTGTGAAGTTTCAGTACTCACTTGGTTAGTATCTCTCTTAATTCTAGTGCCTTTTTTCTGTTAATTATTTCCTATTTATTCTGCCTATAGCTTGCTTTGTATATATTTGTTTGCATGTTGTCTCCCCCATTATATTATAAGCTCCATGAGGCCAGGGGCTGTCTTTATATCTCTTTATATCCCCAGCATGTAGCACAGTGCCCAGAAAGCAGTAGGTGCTTAATATATGTTTATTGATTGATTGAAAATGGACAGTTTGTGTGTGTGTGTGTGTGTGTGTGTGTGTGTGTGTGTGTTTTGTTTGTGTTTGTTTTTTAACCTATGAAAACTACCAACCTTTTCTAATCTGAGGGGTGTCAAAGTAAGGTACAAGCAGACTGGTGAAATAATTAGACCTTTAATTCCAGAAGAGAATCTCTGATATTCCACAAGGTAATGCCCTGAGACTTGTGAGCATTTTATAATAGCAAAGCTATTTTCTCTGTGGTTTATCTTTTCCTTGCAACTCCTTTTCCTGCCCAATAGGTAACATTTCTGATTGCTTCACAACATACAGTGCTTTGATTTGTCTATGCTGGTGAGGAAATGGAAGTTTTTTTTATGGGTACCTGCAGAAATCTAATTTATTACTAGGTCGTACACATTCATTATGATGAATGACTTAAATATCTGTTTCTTTAGCTTGTCATTTATTTTTAATAGTCCAATGAAATGGTAAGAAATACAGTGAGAAGGAGAGAATACTTTATTAGAGAGTACTAAAGAACATACAAGTAATTTTTAAGCTGTGACTTGATTTGGGGGTGGAAATAAATGGAGGGAAGCTCAATGGACTATTCAGAAAATTTGGTCCAAACACACTATTTTTTAAAATCTGTTTTATTCAACTACGTAAAGAATTACCAACTCTTTGTAGTCCAGTTTTCTTTGCCCAGACAAAGAAAAATTAAAGCATAGAAAATCAAATCCCCTCATAGAAAAACAAAAGCCTTACGTTAAGTGTCATTGGCTAGATTTATAAGGAGATACAGTGATAATCCAGTAAGATAAATGCTACATTTACCTATTTCAGTACCTATATCAGTATGTCACAGTTCTGTGATATCAATGGAGGATTTCCACATTTAATTAGATCACAGCCATATACAATTCAGTAGATGAGGCTTTTGCAGCTGCTTGAGTCTCAGGTTGTATCTTACCCTTGTCACACAGCAATATACACATGTATGAGGCAGTCTTTGAACCTAGATCTCCCAAACCTGCAGATCTAGTGCTTTCTCCACAACACGCTTTGCCATATATTTCCCTAAATGTATTAATATTTTTAAAATTATATGAAGTAATTATATTCTTTCTTAGAAGCTGGGTCATAGGTTAAAGGACTTCTTCAAACCTCTCTAGAATGTCTGAAAAGATAGAATATATATGTTATCCAAGGATCTTAAAATATATGTTGTTGTCTGCTTTGGAGAGTGTGGCCAGAGTGGCCTTTGTTTTCTTTGAGTGACTCAGTTTATCTCATTGAGCCTTGCTGGGTGCTGGGTCTGCGGCTTCTCTTCTGGGGTAGGAAGCCCAGAGACCATGCCTGGGAGCAGAGAACTTCCTGTGTGATGATTCATGCGGTTGGCTGAGGGGAGGTGTTAACTCCAAAGCCATGCCCTATTGAGTGCTAACCTAGTCTATGGATGTGAACCTCCCAGGGTCCTGGGGGAGGGGCCAACTCAAGAACCAATCGGCTCTGGTCATTCAGGTGGTGCTTGATGATGTCAAAAACTCTATAAGAGGAGAGAAGACAGCTTGAAGATCCCTTTTATCCTTTCTGTTGGAGCCAGAGATGCCTACAGCCGAAGCTGACGCAGGAGCTGCCGGTAGCAGAGCTGACCCACGTGTGGAGCGAGGAGTGCTGATCAAGGACTCGAGGCCAATGGGTAATCTTCTTACCATAGAGGGGAAGCATGTATATGATTTTGCTTTATACCATCATGCTTCTCTGTGGCCTCCTGGTTACTCTTGTGAGGCGGACTTATTGGGCCTGGAAGCTTTTGATCAAAATATCAAAATGGGGACGCTGGTTTGCGGGTCTGTTATTGTGGACTTTAAATACATGCTTTAGTTCTTCTACCTTCTACCTAGAGAATTCCTTATATCCTGTGGTTCCAAACCTTTCAGGCATATATATGATTCTCTTTGAAATCATAAATTCTGCCTTCATAATACAGAGAGTTCAAAGACTGTAGGACTATAGATCTACAGCTAGAAGTGAACTCAAGAGACTAAGGTTAAATTACTTGCCAAAGATCATATGGATAAATGGCAGACACAGGATTTGAACCCAGGTCCTCATATTCCTCAACTACTGCTCTTTCCAGTGGCCTACACTGCCTCATGACAGAAAGTTATTCTAAGTATATTTTCAAAACAACATTAACAACATTTTGCATCTGTAACATTGATATATCACATTAAGGCTACTTTTCTGGAAAATTAGTCAGGATATTTCTACATTTGATAATACATATTCTGCTCATATATAGCAATAGTACACAGAGTGGCATGCTAGTAAACATTTAACAACCAGCTCGGGGAGGGAAATGTGAATGACATTTCAAAATTTAACTTACATTATTAGCATTTTTTCATCACTTTCCTAAGTCTATCAATCAACAAAACAATAAATCAAGCTCTGTTTTGTAGGATTTGCCAATTTCTGAGATGTAAATGGTGACACTGAAAATTTAATGATCTATTCTCAAGAACCTATAAGAATTCCCTCCAGCACAGCCTGGGAAACAGAGCACCCAATAAAATCTAGATTTCATTCAATATCCAATTTAACAAATATGTATTATATGTGCCTCCCACAGAGACACAAAGATAGAAGCTGAATAGTATCTGTACTCAAGGAGCTTTCCTTCTATTTGGCAGCAAACATCACATACACAGATAAGTTGGTGCAAAAAATTTAGAACTTAAATCAGTCAAGGCTACAGAACACTAAGTATGTCAAGAAATCACTTTTGTAGGAGGTGCTGGCTAGGCTGAGCTTAGAGGGAGCTTGTGATTGCAATAAATTGATTTTGTACCCATAGAAATAATCCTGAATGTATACTGCAATCACCAAAGATCAAAGGATGCTAGACCTGGAACAGAAGCTCCTAAGCATTTGTGTGTGTGTGTGTGTGTATGTGTGTGTGTGTGTGTGTGTGAAAGATCTCTTTGAAAGTCTGGTAAGACCTATGGATCCCTTTCCAGAAAAAAAAATATTTTCAAAGAATTTGTAATTGAAGTTAATGCCAAATAGCTGTGAGAGGTTAGTGAAAATAAAGATGTATTTTATTTTCCTCCTCCAACTTCATGGATCCCCTGAAATCTATGTACAGACCTCTTGGTTAAGACCTATGTTAAGGACTACTGATAGAAGGCACTTCTCAAGTCAACTAGTCCAATCTTACATTTTATGAATTTGGTGAATTTGCTAAGTGTGAGTGAAGAGTTGTGTAACATGAAATCAGACCTTTGGTTCTCTGCTTTGGAAAGATAAAACAATAGGTTAAAGGGTGGATATTTTGGACACTTCAGCTTGTTGCTGTGTCAGAAGGTAGAAACTAACAAGGCCTTCCCTCTAGACTATGATATGGAGTTTTAAGGCTCCTTCCAGCCGGTGATTCAACAGCTAATCTTCATCCTCTCAGTAGGACCCATGTATGCTCTACTAATGATAACAAGCTATTAGCATTTACATCATTTGGCTCTTACATTTACTATATAGCTGTGTATAATAATGTCCATGAGGATAAATTTTAAGTCTGTTTTATGACTTTAGACTATCTTGTTCTTCCTTGCAGGCCAGAAGGAAGAAAAAAAAAGATGATTATGACTGCTCTTTAATCATGAGCAGACATAGTAACGCCTTTTCCCATTATTATGGAAATGCATACTTAGCATATTTATTAATGACTATGGGTTCCAGGAAGATAATTCTAAGCACCATAACAGATTTTTGGTCAGCTTTAATTTTCCAAGGCAAAGAAATATCTGCCTTGTCAGTATTTTTCTGATTTTTTTCCCCTCCTGCTTGTACCTAATTAGAGGAATACCACTATAACTTTATAAATCAAATAATTATTGAACTGTTTTGTGCACAGGGGTTGCCTTAAATGCTATAACTCTGCATATTTATAGAAACGGAAGCACTTGCAAGATCATTTCTTTTAACCCCTTCATAGAAAGAAAAAGACACATACAAAAGGGTAAATAATTCAAAGATCAAACCTAGCCATCTTTTCAGCATTATTGAGTTGAGATTTTGAAATGTCATATTCTTTGGGTATTGAAGGATTGTTTTTCACATGAAAAATTGTCATTAGAAATCCTTCTGGATTGATGTCAGAGCATAATTGTTTTGGTTTCAACAAAGAAAGACTATTTTGCTTCAAAGAAAGAAAAGCTTTTAAGAATCATAGATTCAGAAGTGAAAGGGAACACAGAGGCCAGCTAGTTCAATTTCCTTATTTTATGGATGAGATAACCGAGGCCCAACTTGTCCATGTTCACTCCAGTAATAAATGGCAGATTTTAATCCATATTCATTGACCACCACATCCATTGATCTTCCTTGTCATTCCCAGTTTAGCAGTCATTAAATAAGTTGGATTATATCATCAGTGGCTCTGTTGAACATTTGCAACTTAATGATAACTAATGTTGATAATTTTGACACTTTTACATGAGGATAGCTGGTAATTTTAGCTAATAGGGGTAATGATTTACTCCTCACGTAGAATGGGTTGTCAAAGACTGAGCCATCAGAGGGCAAGCTCTGGCAGATACTTCCAACCAGGTTGGAAGGGCTTTGAGTATGGACTAAACAACAGATTCTCTTCTAAGGATCAACCTAGGTGAAAATGGAGAGTTTCATTACCAGAAGGTTGTCCATCAGGTGAAGATTGTTTTTTGGCCACAACAACTCATTATAGTGTCCACTTCAAGCTGTATTGGAAGAACGAACATCCATAAAATAACAGATTTTTTGAAATATTAAAGTAAGATAATTGATATTGAGTCTGTTGTCACAATTGTACAATAGATATTTTAGGAAGAGAGCCAGATAGACCTCTGCTCTGAATTCAAGCTGTTGCATATGAATAAGTCACTTAAACTCTGTTAACTTTGCAAAACTGTAAGTTACTGACTAGTTAGGGATGAGTACCAGGAGTTCCACATACATATGAAAGCATATGTGAAATGATATGCCACTATACTCCCTCCTCCAGTTAATCAGAATATTTAATGAATTGAAACACCCTGTTTTATATCCATACTAAGGGAATAGTTTACCCAACTTACAAAACTGCCTAAGCAGCACTATGTTCTCTTTAGAAAGCAACATATCAACAATTTAATCATATCATTGGGGGGAATATCTTGGTAATAGACATAAAATCATCTGTTAATGAGAGACTAAAATGAGATGATCCCTAAGGTTCCTTCGAGTTAAAACATTCTGTGATCTGGGCAAACATTATGCATGTTTTGGGTGGTTTTTGGAGGGGAAATATTGGCTGTGCCATTTTGGATTATGGAGGTGACTACTTTGGACAATTAGAGAGTTGACTTGAAAAATTGTGTCAGTCACTTGTTTGACTTCAAATTTCAAATGAATTGCCCTGAGTGGAAGGGGGCAGTTAATATTTGATAGGCCTTTAGGTTAGGCAGAATCTGGATGCTTCACCACTACTTCCAAAATGCCCCCAGGCTATTAAACACCTGATTACTCTTAACATTGTAGCTATGATCTAAGTTCATCTCCACTTACCACCGTGGGTAAATACGGGCAGGGAAGGGGGAGTGGTCTTCGGGGAGAGGAGTGGAAGCTCCAGGTTCTAGGCCTGAGCTATTGCTGCTTTATCTTTCATCCTTCTAAAAGCAAAATGTGGATTTTTTTAAAATGAAGAATGATGCTGGAATGCATTAACAACAGACCTTTAAAATTAAAGATGTCTTTTTATTTGTTTGTTTTGTCTATCTGCTTAATGATTGAATCATTCTAATCATTATATTCAATTAGACCAACCATCTCTTATTTGTCTGTGCCATGTGACACAGAATCATAGAATAGAAAGAAATCTTTGAGAGGTTGTCTGGTCTAGCATCACATTTTAGACAAGAAACTGTGAACAGAGGTTAAATGACTCACCTAAAATCATGCTGCTTAGTTGATATTGCTGGCTGAGACCTGGCCTTTAGATTCATAATCCAGTGTCCAGTGTCCCCACTGAAGAGAGATCTGAATGATTCTACTGCTGTCTTGTTAGACAAAAGCTGATAAATTTAACCAGGAGTCTCATATCTAACATTTATGATTCCCTTGGTCATTTCTACCAAAGTTCTGTGTCCACTAAAATACCATTTTTAAAAGCCTTCATATTTATAGGATTTTATATAGCAGGTGCAGAATGAATGCACATAACTCCACCAGCACCCATATGTATTGGTTACAGACATGCCCATGTACGTACAGAGCACAATCTGTTATCTTGAGTGGCCCACAGAGGGCGCTGGTGCATCATAAAGGGATAGCTATTTACCTTGGTGCCTACTTCTCTGGATTGTTTGGTTTGTTTTTAATGACTAAAGCAAAAGGAAAAAATCCTATTCTTTGATGAAAATGAGCAACCTTAAAGCTGTGTGATTCATGGCCATATATCATAATAAAATTAGGACACAGCAGTTGAAATTCAAATAACAATTTAGCTTTTATTTCTGGATAGGGTCATTAGCAGAAAAATCTGTATTCTCTCAAAGTTAACTGTTCCTGTATTGAAAGTTGTTAGGCTTTTATACTCAATATTTTCACATTTTAAAAAAATGCATTCTAGATACATTCCATAGGTAATAGTTTCAGACAGCTGCTATTTTTGCTTTGTATTTCCAACAAAGGCAAAAAGCAACTGCAGGACCTAATTAGCACAATGTATCCAGTGTCCCCAAAGCAGGATTTACCATTCAAACTGAATGGAAAGCATTATGTACAAAGCATTGTGGAAGATCTGGGAGTACATACAGAAAAAACAAGAAAGTCACTTCTCTCAAGGAGATCACATTCTAATAAGTTCTAATAGGAGACAACAAGTTCACGGTTTTTCCTTACACTGTAACACTCTCCACTCCCTTCGTTGCTTAATACGCCTTAGTTTCTCCATCTGTAAAATGAAGGAATTGGACTATACTGTCTCTAAGGCAGAGATTCTTAAGGGATTCATAGATAGATTTCAAGGGGTCTGTGAACTTGGACGAGAAATATATAATATATACGTATATAATATCTATCTTTATTTTTCAATAACTTCTAACTGAAATTTAGCATTTCCTTCTATTATGATTTTTTTAATAAAAACATTATTCAGAGAAGGTGTTTATGAGCTTCGCCAGATTGAGTGTCAAAGGGCTCCATGTCACTAAAAAGGTTAAAATTACCTACTCTTGAGTTCTCTTCTAGTTCTGTTCATAAAGTCCTATCAAGTTATGGTTACCTGCTCTACCTCCAGTAGAGTGACTGAAATCATTCCTGTTGTCTTTCCAAATTCAGGTTTCCCATCTTTGAGGGTTTATGTTTTATTTGCCAGCAACTATTAAAGCACCCAATTGTTCTCTAGTTTATTTGTGTTACAATAATTAGTGAATATAAGATTGTCCATGATGACTGCTGACTACCACCTCCAATCCAGGCAAAGCTTCTTCCAAAGCACATATGGTTTTGGAACCATTTGTCATTTTTAATCATATGAACTGGGAGACATCAAAGCTCATGGTTTCCATTTCAGATAACTTTGGTTAAACTGCAGAATTTCCAGAAAGTGAGAGTAAAGTACCAGGATTTGAAATGAACCACTTACATTCCTAATAAACTTAGCTATGTGAGATCAGGGTCATTTTAATCTTTATATTCTCATTACCTAGAACAGTACCTAGCACATAGTAAATGCTTAATACATGCTTGTTGATTGAATGATTGAATCAGAGAATATATTAAGTACTGGGGTATATCACAGAAAGATCGCTTGTAATCTACTTCTCTGAAGATTAAAAAAAAATAACTGGGAAGGCCATATGACCTTAGGTAAGTCAATTCAATTCTCTCAAACTCACTTTCCTCATCTGTATAATTAGATGCTTAGACTACATAAACTCTGAAGTCTCTTTCTAGAACTAAAACTTTATTACATGTGATGTTAGCTAAATAATTTTATGGTCAAGTGATTTGAGATAAAAAGTCATACCTAAAAGGAAGAATGACTACATAATTCCTCAAAGAGTAAATCATCCATTATATGTGTATAATCATATGTGTACCTAGCACACAAGCAGCCCCTGAAGCACTTGGAGCAAAAAGGAAAAAGGCCTCCTACAGTACGTGGTAATGCTTCCTTTCACAAGTGAGCCTGGAAGCTTCAGCCACTTACTATGAAATATAAGCTGTGTAAGATGCTCAGCAGAATACTGTGTAAGAGTGATCATAGTAAGCACCTCTGTGTGAAAAGCAATGAAGAATAAGAAGGCTTCAATGATGCCTTTGGTCAATTTTTTTAAAAAAAATTATATATTAGCATGTGCTATTAACAGTTTTGAATGAAAATTTTCAAACTGGTATGATCAGTGTATCTTTAAAGTCATAAAAATAATTAATCTTCTAAAGTCGAAATGGGTACATGATTTAGATGTAAAGGCTGACACTATAAGTGAACTGGGAGAGCAAGGAATAGTTTACCTGTCAGATTTATGAAGCATGGAAGAATTTATGACCAAGCAAGATATGGAGAACATTATGAAATGCAAAACGGATAATTTTGATTACGTTAAATTTAAAACTTTTGCATAAACAAAGCCAGTGCAACCAAGATTAGAAAAGAAAACTGGGAAATCATTTTTTAAGCTGGAATTTCTGATAAAGGGCTGATTTCTCAAATATATAGAGAACAGAATCAAATTCATAAGAATACAATACATTCCCCAATTGATAAATGGCCAAAGGATATGAACAGGCAGTTTTCAGATTAAGAAATTAAAGCTACCTGTGGTAATATAAAAAAATTCTCTAAATCACTATTCATTAGAGAATGCAAATCAAAACAATTCTGAGGTACCACCTCACCCCTATCAGATTGGCTAACATGACAAGACAGGAAAATGATAAATGTTGGAGATGTGGGAAAATTGGAACACTAATGTGTTGTGGACTGATTCAACTGTTCTGGAGAACAATTTGGAACTATGCACAAAGGGCTATAAAACTGTGTATACACTTTGATCCAGCAATACCACATCTAGGTCTATCCCAAAGAGATCATATAAACAGGAAACAAACCCATATGTACAAAAATATTTATAACAGCTCTTTTTATGGTGGCAAAGAATTGGAAACTGATGTAATACCCATCAACTGGGTAATGGCTGAACAAGTTATGGTATATGAATGTAAAGGAATATTATTGTTCCATAAGAAATGATGAGCAGGTGGACTTCAGAAAAACCTGGAAAGACTTACGTGAACTGAGTGAAGTGAGCAGAACCAGAAGAACATTTTACATAATAACAGCATCATTGTGTGATGACTAACTTTGATAGACTTAGCTCTACTTAGCAATGTAAGGATCTAGGACAACTCCAAATGATTCATGATGGAACATTCCATCCATATCGAGAGAAAGAACTATGGAGTCTAAATGGAGATCAAAGCATACTATTTGCTCTCTCTCTCTCTCTCTCTCTCTCTCTCTCTCTCTCTCTCTCTCCCCTTCTCTCTCATTTCTTGTTTTTTTCTGGTTTCTCTCATTGGTTCTAATTCTTCTTTACAACATGACTAATGTGAAAATAAACATATATCTAAAGCCTGTATCAGATTACATGCCATTTTGGGGTGGGGGGAGTGGAGGGATGAGGAGAAAATTTGGAACTCAAAATCTTATGGAAGTGAATGGTGAAAACTAAAATTAAATAAATAAACGTTTAAAATCTAATTAGTCTTCTATAATTTATGCTATTTTTATTTTTTTTTATTTTTTTATCTTCTGGGTACTCACAAACACTTATCTATTCAAAAACTTTGGTTTTACATGCTATCAGCTACCGATGTCAATAGGACAATATAAAGCAGGTGTTCTTTACCATTATGTTATGAACACCTTTGGAAGTTTGATTAAGCCTATGGATACCTTCTCAGAATTATGTATTTAAATGCACAAAATGCATTGCATAAACTCATGTGCTTACAATGGAAAACAAATTATGTGGTGAAATACAGTTATCAAAATATTAAAAAATAAATGTTTATGCACCTCAAATTGAGGACCAGTGATCTAGTTCCTTAGTAGTACAAGCAATAGAATTCTCATCCTTTCAAGTGTCATTGGATGAGGATATAACAATTTATGGGCGGTCCATGTAGACACCCATTTGGATTAGTTCTATTATTCATGTTTGACCTGACAATGTGAGGTCTCCCTTCCTTCTCAGAAAAAGCAGTTTGTTCTCTAATTATCAAAGGAGTATGTGACTTTGTAATATATTAAAGACTCATTTTCTATGGCATTTTATTTCTATTGAGTAAAATTCTTTCTAGAAAAAAATGAAATGAGAACATAATCATTTATTTCACTCAAATGACCTTCCTTTCTTTATAGCTTTGTGGGTATTTTAAATAAATTCCTACAACTTCTAAAAATGGTCCAGTGAACAGTAGGATGTATATACTCATTGCTTTGGGGTCACACAGATTAATTGCAGAAAATTAGGCCAACCAAATCTTTTGATTACTTCTGATTACATTTCAGATGCAGCTTATGATTTCTATTTGAAGCTCACATCTTTTTCTCTTTCAACATCCCAAAAGAATTTCTTACTAAAGCTCTTCTTATTTTTATAAACTGTATAGTTCTAATAGTTCTAAGTAATTGTGTGGAGAGGGGGAGAAGGGGGAAAGAGAGAAAGAGAGAGAGAGGGGGAGAAAGAGACAGAGAGAGAGAGAGAGAGAGAGAGAGAGAGAGAGAGAGAGAGAGAGAGAGAGAGAGAGAGAGAGAGAGAGAGGGAGAGAGAGAGAGAGAGAGAGACTGTGGTTTCATTGGCATAAAAAATTTCCCCAAGAGAAAATTCCCTCTACTAATGCAGATGATTGGCACCTTCTCTGCAACTTATACCCCAGAGTCTGTGGGTACAGAAAGGTTAAGTGATTTGCCTAATGTCATATTACCGGTATGTGTCAGAAGTATCTGAACCCAGGGTTTCCTGATTCTGAATTCCTGATTCTGAAGGCTCTCTATCTACTACATCATGCTGTTTCTTTGAAATTAGTAGTATGTGTTAATAACATAACATAAAGTATACATTTCCACAGGCATATATTAATAATAACATAAACTCTTTATTATCACTGATATTCCCAGGTCCATCATGGCACAATTCTCAGAATTTGTCTATAAGTCAATACTGAATTAATTGACATATAATTGATTTGGTGGTTTGGGAGCACCTTAAAACTGTTTGGCATTGACTCTAGCTATCAGTCTAATTCAGGTCTCCTGATCTAAAAACAAAAACAACCCCCCCCCCCCAGGAATACATGATACCATTCAGAAACAATCTTGGGGGAAACAAATAAGCAAAGCTTATCTTCAGTGATGGACATTTCCCATCTTGAATTCTGTCCTACCTCTACTCATCACTAGCATATACACACATATGTGTAACACACATATACACATATGTACACAGATATACACACACATATATGCATGAGAATGCGTATATATGTGTGGGCATGTGCATATACGTGTGTGTGTGTGTGTGTGTGTGTGTATGTGTGTGTGTGTGGCAGCTAGGTGGCATAGTGAATAGAGCATCAGGCCTGGAGTTAGGAAGATCTGAGTTCAAATCCAGTCTCAGATACTTACTAGCCGTTTGACCACAAGTCAAGTCACTTAACTTTATTTGCCTCAGTTTCCTCATCTATAAAATGAAATGGAGAAGGAAATGGCAAACCATTCCAGTATTTTTGCCACAAAAACCCAATAAGGTCATAAAGAGTTAGACATGACGGAAACAACTGAACAACAACAAACAGATATAGATAGATATACCTTTCCCGTCTTATTTATTCAAACGTGCCTGTGATTTCATTTGTGTGGGCAGATCTATAATATCTCTGCAACTTCTCTTCTTAGAGAGTTCCATGTGGGTACTAAGATGTGAGGTGAGCTGACCAGCATCACCCAGTCAGTAGTTTGGGGTAACATATTGAGTTTTAGAGTCAGAAAGATAAGCATCCACATCCTGCCTCTGATATCTACTGGCTTAACCTTTCAATGCCACAAGTTATTTACTAGTTGCTGATTTATCTTGGTGGAGGGAGTTTCATTACAAGGAACACTCTTTCAAGGATAGAATCACAGGTCTGGACCAATATACAGATAAATTCATATTTGGTCTCTAAAAGCATATGTGCTCAGTGGTTCCTGGAAGAGAAAGTAGGGGAAAGAGAAAAGACAGAAGAAAATTTTTTGATGCTGTCTTTTTTATACTCAATAACAAGATAATCAGGAATATAAATATTTTTTACTTAGCTGTCTCCTTAGAGACCATTCACAGAATACAAAAACACAATTTTGTAGATTATTTTCTTACCAATTTCAAAGCAAACCACAGCACAAAGCAATCTATGTTCTGTATTCAGTTTTGTAATGCTTTCAATTAATTTATTGTGAACATCCACAGGGTAGCTTGTGAGGTAGAAGGAAAGACTTAATTTCTATTTTATTAATGAGTCATCTATTGAAGTCAACAAAAGAGGGAATGCCATGTTTTTCCCATGTTAATGGACATTTTCAACAGCAGATGAAGAAGAATGATGAAGGTACAAGTGTCTGACAAGAATTAATTAATTCAAAATTATCACAAACATTTTTAAATTTTCAAAAATCCTCACCAATTTTTTAATGAGGGGCTATCTCACCTTTCCTTCCCCTCCTCCTCCCCCCAATCATACTACTCAGATTGCTTTCATCAATGCCTGATGTTAATTTTTTTAAGCAAGTCTCTATATTCACATGTTTTTGTGTAGGTGTTTATGATTACTACCAATTGCTAAACTGTGATTACTATTCATTAGAGAAAAAGAGCCTTTAAAAAGCAATTATATATAAAGAATTATGTTGATTTTTGCAGATGATATACAGGGAAAGGTGAAATAAAAATTGGCTCTTGCAAACCCCCGAAGTATCCTATTGGGGGATATTAGTACAGCATTACCATCATTTGAATAAAAAACATCTGGCAAAATTGAATATTAAAATGAGAAATGACCCAGAGCCTTCATTTGCCCATCTGCATCTAAGGTTTGAACTACCTAAGGTCATCGTTTATAGGCAAAAGCTATATTTTGCTCTGCAATAAATGTTATAGCCCCTTTGCTTTGCAGTAAACAAGAGTTCAGATTAATTGAAATGCTAAAGAAGTGCTTGTCCCACCTGCTTTTTGCATCATTGACCACATTTGACACTGATATTAATTTTGGAAAGAAATAAACATTTCCATAAAAGGGCAAGGGTCCCCAAACAAAAAAAAAAACAAACCTAGAGAATTCCTTCTGTCACCCTACCCTGCTCCCAAGCAAGATAAAAATGTTAAAAGTGAAGATAATGATTAAATTTAAGAATAGAGCCTGATATTCTGAACACTTTTCCAGAGAAAAGTGGAAATAGAATGTTAGCTCTGGAATAATCTCATTTTTACATGAGAAAGCTGAGGTCCAAAATGATTCAGATCTGTCTCTGTAGACACAGCTAGTCACTGAGAGAAATCTGCCAGGCACTGAATCCAGCTCCTTCTAGAATTACTGTCATCCAGGGGTAGGTCCATTATTCCTTGTATTCTCCCACTGCGTCACCATTGCAGAGAGATTTAATCAGAGACTACCATAAGATTTAATCTCTATCATAGCTCACATTTATACAGCTCTTTATGATTTGAAAAATGCATTCCTCATAATAGCCCTGTGGCGTGTGTAATCTAAGCATATATTATCTGCACTTTACAGATGACTATAAATGCTGAAGTTGCAAGGTACCTCAAGAAAAAGGCAGGAGACATTGTGTGCCAGGCAAGTCAAAACACTTGTCTTTGATGGAGACAGCCCAGTTACCTAAACCCAAGAGCAGTCTTCCCTACCTCCAACCACTAGACCTTATTCAAGTCCCTTCCTCAAAGTCACCATTGAGGGGAATAATTATCCTTGAGAAGGGGCCCACCTTACTTACTACCTCCAGCAACAGCTGCTTCCACTAACAGGCAGATAAACACAAGTCCCAGGAGTGGGAGTACCTTCCCCCTCCCCAGAACACCAGTCCTGCTTCCAGCCCAGCCTCTGTGGCCATTATCTGTGAAAACAACTTCTATGGAGAGGGGACCAGCCATATCCTCATTAACTGGCAAACAGCTATCACCCAGAAGGCAAGCAATCCAGCCTAATTGAAGTGGCAAGTCATTCAAAGGGGAAGACAAGAGGTAGCTTGTGTCAGACAAGTTAAACTACCTTGAGCACCATCTACCCTGGGACATCAGTGAAGAGAGTCCAGGACCCTGAACCCAAAAGTCTTGGGAATAAGGGTGCTTTCAGACATATGCCTAAGACCATCATTTTGGGAAGCAATGCTTGTGGAGATACAGCTGGAAAATTGCTTCTATAGACGTTGCAGCCACAGTTACTAAACATGCAGAAAGGAAAGTTCTTGCCACTGAAGTCCCTGGCACTGCCAAATAATTCAACATTAGAAACTGAGAGGAATGTATTAATGTAAATCAATTAACAAACAGCAAATTTTATTAAACATCTTCTATGTGTTAGGATTATAAAAGAAGGGAAAAAACATAATCCTTGCCTTTAAGGAGCTCACCGTCTCATCTGATCTAAAAGACATTAGAGAGAAGGAATTACCACTGATATTGCTATTGAACCCTAAAGAACCAGAAACCTTTCCATGTGACTTGCACTAATCCATAGTTTCCTCCATTAGAATGTAAGCTCCTTAAATGGAGAGACTGTTTAACTTTTAAAATTTCTATCTTCAGTATTTTACACAGTGCTTTGCACATAGGAAAAACTTAATAAATGCTTTCATTAATTTATGACAAAACTGACTTGGTTTGGTGAAATGACTTGTTGATGGTCACAGAGATGCATAGGAAGAAGTGTCAGAGGTGGTACTCAAACCCAGGTCTTCTAATGCCATGTCAATTTAAACTAATTCACAGGGGTCATCTAGTCCAACCTATTCATTTTATAGATGAGAATGCAGAAAGATTAAGTGACTTGCCCAAGGTCCCATGCATAGTAACAAATTACAGATCAAGATTTGAATTCAGGCAGACTGGACACTACCCCATACCCCCAAAATCATTAGTGCCATTTCCCCATAAATAACCACTGAGAAAAAATAGCCTTTGGAGATCCCTGCTGACAGTTAGCTAATGGTCACATGCTAGGTATTAGCACTAGCCAATATAGTTATTTACTGATAAAAAAAAACAAAAACAAAAACAAAAACAACCAGACTATGGTGATACAGTCAGACATGTAGTGACTCCATCTTAGAAAAGGTCTAGGAGTTGAAGAAATAGAAACAAGATTGATGGTTTGCTCTGCTTGGAGTGGCAACCAGAAAAACACGATGATCTTGTATTCGGTAAAACAAACTCACTTTGTAGTTATTGCACACCTTTAGCAGCCTTAACCTTAATCATTTAAGGTGGTATTATCTGTGAATGGGTTATCACTAATATTTTTGGAGTTCTCTACCTCATCAGAGCCATTTTTAAAAATTGCCACATGGACCAACTCTCTCTTTTCTTTAAAGAGGTGAACAAATACATGTATTGAACAAAGTTGGAGAAAATCCCACAACTGTGCTAACTGGGTACATCCCATCTCCATATTATACCTCAACTAGATCCTCACCGCAATTAGACAACACTTTTAGGATATGAGTTAGAACCATCTTCTGCATGAAGCCTTCTCTCATCCATAAAGCTAGTTACCTCCCTTCCAAACTACCTTCTTTTTAATGATTTTGTGTGTGTATACACAAACATTAACTTTACGTTTATTCTGTATATTTTTATGTGTACTTATTTTCTCCCCCATTAGAATATAAACTCATTGCTGACTAGGGATTGTGTTAAATTTTGTACTTGTATCACCAGTGCCTAGCATAACGCTTGGCACATAAGCACTTAATAAATATTTTTTGATTGCTTGGTTTGTTGATTGGAATATACTCATCAAGCTAATTTGATGTATTGTTTAGGTTTTTCTTAAAATCACTGTTATTACAAGGAATGAGTTACTGGGTTGGGGAGCTTAGATAGATAGATAGATAGACAGACAGACAGATAGATAGATATGCAAACACATACATGTATATGGAAATGAAGATGATAAAAACAAAAAACCATAAATATATTTTATTTACACATAGGGTATGTTTTTCATTAATTATGGGGAATATGTGTGTATGTATGTATGTGTGCATGCATGCATGCATATGTTTATGTATGTATGTTTTTCCTTAGCAATGCAACAAGTTATAAACATGGTATGAGTGACTTATATAGGAAAATTATTAGGAAGAAAAAAAAACCAAACATAGGAGATAAGCCAGTTCCTCACCAAATACAACATACTATTTTGTTGTTGTTGGATCACTTCTGTTGCCTTCCTACATGCTAAGAATTAGTCATTGCAAATGTGCTGGCTCAGGAGGTAGTCTGATCCTGTCACTCTGGACAATTCAGGGGAGCCTGGATGCCTACTTATTGAAATGTCTGGGAGGGGATTTAATTCAATTCAACACATATATGTTAAGGGTCTTCTATGCAAAAGGCACTGTGCTAGGCACTGGGGATGCACAAACAAAAACATACAATTCTTAACCTTGGGAAGCTTACATTCTACTGATTCATGTTTCTGGTAGGAGTTGCTAGTAGACTTGTGAGATTCCCTACAATGATACATAGATAGATAGATGGATAGATAGATAGATAGATAGATCGATAGATAGATAGATAGATATCTTTCTATGATTAACTAAAATGTGCCAAGCACTGAGTTGTATGGGGGAAGGAGCATAAAGACATCACAAAATAATTTCCCTCAAGGAGTTAATAGTCATGCTGAAGAGACAATACTTACTCAAATGAAATTATTAGGGAACAATACAAGACACTCACATATCTGATGCTAAACTGTGTGGCACAGTTAGTGAAAAAGCAAATTTTGAGTACCTATTTCCAGAGGCATGTCCTGGCTCCAAGAGAGTTGACTTCTGCATTGGACTGAGACAATTGCTTCACTTTACTGAGCTGATGTGGCAATTCCTGATTGATCCACGTGTCCCCATTGCTGAGAATTTTGTTGTTGAAAAAATAATGGCCTCTTGAGTGTCATGGGGCATTATCTTCCACATGTCTTGTAAAAAACAAAAACAAAAAACTTCCCTCTCAATAAGAGATCTGGAAAGGCCCCACCTTGTCTTCAGTTTTGGGCCACCCTTTCTTGGGACAGATATAGCAACTGTTGTTTCCATGACTTCTAGCAGAGGGAGGAGGAGATTTCTTTTCCTTAAGCCCCCTAAGCAGTAATAGCAGCTGGGGTGTATAGGGTGTTCAGGGAGAACTAGCACCTCTGGAGTGAGGGCTTGCTGAGCCCTTTTCAGGGCTGCTTCTCTACTTTTGGTGTCCGCCTTCACCCATCTCTCACCTGTGGATCCAAAAAGCTGTACCATGCACAAAGACCACACCTTGGCAAAAACATCTCAGAAGATGGGCTAAATCAGGTTGAGGGTGACCAAGAGGCCTCAAACTTGTCAGTGAGTTAAGGGGATGTCTATCGCAAGCATGTGAAAACTTCTCCAGGTGCTATGGAATGCTCAAAGTTTGGTTAGACACCAAGGTCATCCACTTCGTTCTGGACCATTGCCAGTCATCTTGACTTTTGTCTTGCCACTGGACTTTGATGATCTTAGAAGAGAGAGAGGCTGATGACTGTGCAATTCTGCCTCACTTGAGTCCAATTTATGAAAAAGTCAAGACATGACCCCATCATGTCATTGATCTTCTTTGAAAATGAAGGATGAACAACTTTGAAGAGGCAGTTAGGTGGTACGCTGGATACAGTACTGGGCCTAAAGTCGGGAAGACTGAAGTTCAATTCTGGCCTCAGGCATTGTGTGACCCTGGGCAAATCACTTAGCCCCTGTTTGACACAGTTTCTTTAACTTTAAAATGGGGATAACAGCACCTATGTCACAGACATAGAATATTGAGGATCAAATGAGATAATATTTGTAAAGCACTTAGCACAATGGTTGGCATGTAGTAGATAATATGTAAATGCTTGTTACTAGGTGTTGGGGATACAAAGAAAGGCAAAAAACAGTCCCTGACTTCCAGAACTCACAATAAAATGGTTAAGACAGCATATAAGTGACTGTGTGCAAACAAGCAATATATAGGATAAAATAAGAAATACCTAATAGAAGTTAAGAACTAAGCACTAGAATGAAGAGTGGTTGGGGAAGTCTTTGTGTTGAAGATATGATTTTAGCTGGCACTTGAAGGAAGCCAGGGAAGCTAGGAGGTGGAGATGAGGAGAGAGAGCAGGCCAGGCATGGGGGATAGCTGGTTATATTAGTAAGGCAAGATTCATGACCTCGAGGATAACCATGAACATGCCTGCATGGTTTGGAATCTCGAAATATAAGAAATTCTCTAGGTAGAAGGCAGAGGAAGTATAACATTTGTTTAGACATGAGAGAATCCCATCCCAGGACCAATAATTCCAGTTCCATATAGTTGCAATAATATTCCAAAGCCAGTAAGCCCACCTCAATGTAGCAACAAGGAAATTATAACACAATATTATAGCAAGGAGCCAAATCATCCTGTAACCTGCCCCCCCACCCTTCCTGTAAACAGTCACTCATGAATCCTGACTTTGTGCTCAGCACTGTATTCTTCAGCTCCGTAGACTCTGAGGTCCTGCTCCATCTCCTTGGGCTGAATTCCTATTCCTGTAGCTCTCATTGCCTCAATGTCCTCTTGATGTCTGCTTCTGAATCCTATTGCTCTCAGTCCTGCTGCTCTCAGTTCTGGGCCCTCTTTTTATATGGTCCTAGCCAGCATCTGATTAACTAGAACTCAGTGCATATACCATTGGTTCTGGTCTTAGCACTCCCCTTATGGCTGTGAGGGCTTCACACCCACATGGGCTTAACTAGCAAAAGGGTGTGGGCTGGGGGCCTCACACCTAGTTAATGAAAGAGTATGGGCCTGGCTTCTAATCAGGTGTCCCTTTGTTTGTGCCACCTGAGGCTTATTCAATGGGAGGGAAAGATCTTTCACTTAACTGATTGACCTTACACTGGTGAAAATGTCCAGAGATGAGAAATGGAGTGTTTTGTTAAAGGAATACCTAGAGAGGCTATAAGGTGTAAGAAGACTGGAAAGGGAGGGGTGGGTTGGATTACAAAAGGCTTTGAATGCCAAAAAGAGGATAAGTGATACATCTGATAACTGTAATGCTCCATTAGGTCTTAATCAACCAAAATCGTATCACCACCAGATGAGTCTGTAGAGTCAACTGTTGTTACTCCTAGGGTTCTAGGGGTAACCGTGTTGGTGAATATCTTCCTAGATAATAGCTCATGAGCCCCTACCACTGTGTTTTTCCCCTTTATAACCAGTAGAGTAGGATGGAACCAATATAGCAGAGACAAGCCAAGAAGTTGCCTGAGATCTCCCCAGTTTCCCTCAGAAGCAACATTAAATCAAGCCTCTAAAGAGATTCAGGAGTGACAGAACCTCAAAAAGATGGAGTCAAACTATTTTCTAGCTTAAGACAACTTAGAAGGACTTTAGGAAAGGTCTGTCTCACTTGGGTAAAAGGGGAGCATAGCCCAGCACAGATGGTGTCTGGGCAAGGCAGTAGGAGGCTCTTAACACAGATCAGCAACTAAGGCCCTATGATTCTGACTCAGCAGGCTAGTGGCACAGCAGGTCAGCTATGAAGCCTCCAGCCTCAGTGCCGAAGGCAAATTGCCAGCCCTGGAATCTCAGAACAACAGGCATGACTAGGCTGGGCCACCCTAGCAGAGTGGGCAGGCTGAAACCACCCGAGGCCCCAGAATGGAAATTCAATGACCAGGACCCTGATCCCCAGCACAAGAAGCTTGGGACAGTGCCCTCTGTGCTCCAGATGCAGAGACCAACTTTTTTAAATGAGCAAAAACAAAAACAAAACTAAAAAGGCCCTGACCATAGAAATCTACTACAGTGACAGGGAAGATCAAAACACAAAACTCAGAAGAGGACAACAATGGCAAAATGCCTATATGTGAAACCTCCAAGGGGAATATGAATTGGTCTCAAGCCCCAAAATTCCTTTTGGAAGAGCTCAAAAAGGATTTTAAAAATCAAGTAAGAGAAGCAGAAGACAAATTGGGGAAAGAAATGAGAGTTGTACAGGAGAATTATGGGGGAAAAGAGTCAATAGTTTAGAAAAGTAAGCACAAAAATTGACTGAAGAAAACAAATCCTTAAAAAATAGAACTGGCCAAATGGAAAAGGAGGTACAACAACTACCTGAAGAAAATAATTCCTTAAAAATTATAATTGGGCCAATGGAAGCTAATGACTCTATGAGATGTCAAGAATCAGTCAAACAAAATCAACAGAATGAAAAAAATAAAAGAAAATGTAAAGGGGAAGATGGCAGAGTAGGTCAGAAAATCCCAAACTCCCTAGATTTCCTCCACAAACAAGACAAAATAGTGTTTCAGGGTGAATGTAGAGCAGCAAAAATAAACAAGAGTTGGAGCAGAACAGTGGTCCTCCTGGGACAATGAGAGAAGATCTGTTTTCAGCCCACCATCTTGGCTCTGAAAGCCGCACCCCACCTCCCTCCCCATGAGCAGAAAAGAAAAGAAGAAAAATCCCAGGATGGAGGTCAGCTAGAGTGGAGTGTAAACACCTCCAGGCTAGCTCCTCTGAAACAGCAAGTGGTGAGCCCTGGGGGCAGCTAGGTTGGGAGGTAACCTAGACCTCAGCCACAGGAATTTTCACCTCCTTGACAGTGAGGGGAGCCAGGAGAAGATTGAGGGAGCCTCTGTTGACAAGGGACACAGGGTCCAGCTGTGCTACCAAGATGTGGCCAGAGGCAAGAAAGAAGTAGCACACACTCAGTGGGTGCAGAAGCAGCAGCATAGGGGACACTGCTGGTTGTGGGCAATTAGAGGAGAGCTGAATTCTCAGTTTTGGCTCCAGGCCAGAGGGAAGAACTGAAGGTCATAGCTACTGGAGGGTTCTCAGAGAGCAAGAGCATTTCCATCCTAGCAGACCAAGGGGCCCTAGCTGTGGTTTGTAGGGGAAAAGGAGTGCAGAGGTTGGGCCCAGTACAAAGCTCAAAAAACAGCAGCAAGAAGGACCTGAGGCCAGAAGCTCCATCCCGTACACCCCAGGATTATAGGTAATTCTAACAAGTTACTATTTTTTTTTTAATTAACAGGAAAAGAAAAAAGAACCCAACCATAAGCAGTTGCTATGGGAATAAAGAAGACTGAGATTGGTCTTCAAAGGAGGATACTAAAGCAAAAAAAGCCTCTCCTACCCACAAAGATTAACATCAAATGGTCACCTTGCCCAAAAGAATTCATCAAAGAACTTTAAAAAGACTTCAAAAATCAAATAAGAGAGATTGAGGGGGAAAAATAAAAAAGTAAGAACAGTTCAAGAAAAACAAAATGATTATGAAAAGAGAATCAACCAACTGGAAAGGGAGATTCAGAATCTTAAGGAAGGAAACAACTCCTTGAAAATTAAAATTGGGCAAGGCAAAGCCAACAATGTTATAAGGGACCAAGAAATAATAAAACAAAATATAAAGAATGAAAAAATAGAAGAGAATGTGAAGCATCTCATAAGAAAAACAACTGATCTAGAGAACAGATCAAGAAGAGAAAACATAAAAACAATAAGATTATCTGAAAGCTGATAAAAAAGAATCTTGATACAATAACACAAAAAATAATTGAACTTGTCCTGAAGTGTTAGAACAAGAAAGGAAATAGAAACAGAAAAAAAATCCATCAACCACCACCTGAAAGAGATCCTCAGAGGAAAAAACCTACGGGAATATCATAGCCAAACCCTGAAACCCCAGGTTAAGGAGAAAATATTATGAGCAACAAGAAAACTAAATTCAAATATGGCAGATTAATATGGCTGACACCTAGTGGAGTTTCCCTATTTTTCTCTTTTAATTAAATCTGATTTTAAGTTTAACTTTGTCTGAGATCAGATTATTCTCCCTGCTTTTTTACATAATAAATTCTACTTCTGATTTTTATTTTATGTTTGTGTGTATCTGTCATTTTTATATCATTTCCTGAAAGCAAGATATTGTTAAATTTAACTTTTTAATCTGATATCAGTTTCCATTTTATAGGTAAATTCATCCCATTCATATTCTAAACTATAATTACTTGTATATTTTCCTCCTCCTTGTTTTCCCCACTGTCCTTCTTATCCTATTTCTATTCCTCCTCACTCCTCTAACTTTACTTGTACCTGCTACCTTGCCCTACTATTCCTTAACCTACCCCCCCTCTAGGAATCCTTCCCACATCCTCTCTCTCCACCCTATGCCCTTACTCTTTTATTTCTTTCTGAATTTAGAAGACTTATACCCTTCTAGATCGTATGTATGTATGCATGTAGTATTATTCCCTCTTTAATCCATTCCCAATGACAGTAGGGTTCCAGAACTACCAGAACTACTTTCCCCCCCCCCATTTAATTTCTCTTTATCAGTTCTTCCTCTCACACATCATCTATATGAGATAATTACTCTTTTTACCTTTTCCTACCTCATTTTACTGTTTTAGAATCACATGCTCAGCTCTATGGTACTTTCTTTCAAACTACCCAATTACTAATGACAATCTTAGACATCCAGTTTACATTTCCATGTATAAAAAGTAAACAATACGTCCTTATTGCATCCCTTGTAATTAATCTTTCATGTTTACCTTGGATCTTGTATGTCAGGTTTTCTATTAAACTCTTTTTTTAAAAATTTATTTATTTAACATATTTAGTTTTCAGCATTGATTTTCACAATAGTTTGAACTACAAATTTTCTCCCCATTTCTACCCTCCCCCGCACTCCAAGATGGCATATATTCTGGTTGCCCTGTTCCCCAGTCAGCCCTCCCTTCTGTCACCCCCCTCCCCTCTCATCCCCTTTTTCCTTCCTTTCTTGTAGGGCAAGATAAATTTCTACACCCCATTGCCTGTGTATCTTATTTTTTAGTTGCATGCAAAAACTTTTTTTTTTGTTTTTGAACATCTGTTTTTAAAACTTTGAGTTCCAAATTCTCTCCACTCTTCCCTTCCCACCCACCCTCCCCAAGAAGTTGAGCAATTCAACCTAGGCCACACATGTATCATTATGTATAACCCTTCCACAATACTCATGCTGTGAAAGGCTAACTACATTTTGCTCCCTCCCAACCCATTCCTCTTTATTGAATTTTCTCCCTTGACCCTGTACCCTTTCCAAAGTGTTTGTTTTTGATTACCTCCACCCCCATCTGCCCTCCCCTCCATCATCCCTCCCCTTTTATTTTTTTTATCTTCCTCCCTCTTCTTTCCTGTGGGGTAAGATACCCAACTGAATATGTATGGTATTACCTCCTCAGGCCAAATCTGATGAGAGCAAGGTTCACTCATTCCCCCCTCACCTGCCCTCTCCCCTCCTCCCACAGAACTGCTTCCTCTTGCCACCTTTATGCGAGATAATCCACCCCATTCTATCTCTCCCTATCTCCCTCTCTCAGTATGTTGCTCTCTCATCCCTTAATTTTATTTTATTTCTTTTAGATATCTTCCCTTCATCTTCAACTCACGCTGTGTCTGCTCTCTCTCTTTTATATATATATATATATATATATATATATATATATATATATATATACACACACACATACATACATACACATAGATATATACATACATACACATTCACCTATATATACATATATACATAAACATATATATATATATATTTGCATATTCCCTTCAGCTATCCTAATACTGAGGTCTCATGAATCATACATGTCATCTTTCCATGTAGGAATGTAAACAAAACAGTTCAACTTTAGTAAGTCCCTTGCAATTTTTGTTTCTTGATTACCTTTTCATGCTTCTCTTGATTTTTGTGTTTGAAAGTCAAATTTTCTATTCAGTTCTGGTCTTTTCACTGAGAAAGCTTGAAAGTCTTCTATTTTATTGAAAGTCCATATTTTACCTTGGAACATGATACTCAGTTTTGCTGGGTAGGTGATTCTAGGTTCCAATCCTAGCTCCATTGACCTCCTGAATATCGTATTCCAAGCCCTTCGATTTCTTAATGTAGAAGCTGCCAGATCTTGGGTTATTCTAATTGCGTTTCCACAATACTCAAATTGTTTCTTTCTGGCTGCTTGCAATATTTTCTCCTTGATCTGGGAGCTCTGGAATTTGGTGACAATATTCCTAGGAGATTTCTTTTTGGGATCTATTTGAGGAGGCAATTGATGGATTCTTTCAATTTCTATTTTTCTCTGTGGCTCTAGAATATCAGGGCAGTTCTCCTTGATAATTTCTTGAAAGATGATATCTAGGCTCTTTTTTTGATCATGGCTTTCAGGTAGTCCAATAATTTTTAAATTATCTCTCCTGGATCTATTTTCCAGGTCAGTGGTTTTTCCAATGAGATATTTCACATTGTCTTCCATTTTTCATTCCTTTGGTTCTGTTTTATAATATCCTGATTTCTCATAAAGTCACTAGCTTCCACTTGCTCCAGTCTAATTTTTAAGGTAGTATTTTCTTCAGTGGTCTTTTGGACCTCCTTTTCCATTTGGCTAATTCTGCCTTTCAAGGCATTCTTCTCCTCATTGGCTTTTTGGAGCTCTTTTGCCATTTCAGTTAGTCTATTTTTTAAGGTGTTGTTTTCTTCAGTGTATTTTTCAGTATTTTTTTGGGTCTCCTTTGGCAAGTCATTGACTTGTTTTTCATGGTTTTCTTGCATCACTCTCATTTCTCTTCCCAATTTTTCCTCTACTTCTCTGACTTGCTTTTCCAAATCCTTTTTGAGCTCTTCCATGGCCTGGGACCAGTTCATGTTTTTCTTGGAGGCTTTTGTTGTAGGTTCTATGACTTTGTTGTCTTCTTTAGGCTGTATGTTTTGGTTTTCTTTGTCACCAAAGAAAGAATCCAAAGTCTGAGACTGCATCTGGGTGTGCTTTCGCTGCCTGGCCATATTCCCAACCAACTAACTTGACACTTGAGTTTTTCAGTGGGGTATGACTGCTTGTAGACTACAGAGTTCTATGTTCCATGTTTGGCGGGGAGGTGCCAGCTCTGTCACACCAGCACTACTCCTTCCCCAAGCACCCCCAGTCCAGACTGGGCTTAGATCTTCAGCAGGCTGTGCACTCCTGCTCTGATCTGCCACTTAATTCCTCCCCCCAGGTGGCCCTGGGGCCAGAAGTAGCAACAGCAGTAGCTGCCCCACCTCCGCTACCCCCGGGGCTGGAAGTCGAACTGTGAACTCCTTCCACTCCCGCAGCTTTTCCCCCTAACCTTCTCCACAGTCTTTGGTGTTTGTGGGTTGAGGAGTCTTGTAACTGCCACAGCTCACTGATTCAGGGTGCTAGGGCCCCCTCCGCCCAGTTCCTGGTTTGGTTGGTCCACGCCACTCAGGCTGGGCTCTGCTCCACTCCGTTCCCAGCTCCCAGCTCCCAGCTCTGTGTGGGATAGACCTCACCCAGAGACCATCCAGGCTGTCCTGGGCTGGAGCCCTGCTTCCCTCTCCTGTTCTGTGGGTTCTGCCGTTCTAGAATTGGTTCAGAGCCATTTTTTATAGGTTTTTGGAGGGACTCGGCAGGGAGCTCAAGCTGGTCCCTGCTTTCCAGCTGCCATCTTGGCTCCACCCCCCTTACTATTAAATTCTGATCTTTTTTGCAATAAAATCCTGAAAGTCTGTCAATTCAATGAATTTGTACATGTATATGTATATATGTGTGTATGTGTGTGTGTGTGTGTGTATGTGTGTGAGTATACCTGTGAACACACACAGAGGAGCTATATGAAAATAAATACAAAACACCTTTTACACAAAGTTAGATCTAAATAATTGAAGAAATATTTATTGTGTATGGGTAAATAAAGCTGATATAATTTTAAAATGACAATTTTACCTAACCAATCTATTTATGTAATGCCATCCCAATTAAATTACTAAAAAACATCATCTTATTGAGTCAGAAAAAGTAATGACAGGGTTCATTTGGAAAAGGAGAGGGTCAGGAACTTCAAGAAAACCAGGGGGAAAAGATGTGAAGGAACTAGGTTCAGTAGTATTAGACCTTAGACCATATTTTAAGGTGAGAGCAATGTTGAAGTATAACATCAATAATTGTGATTATTTTAAATAAAAGATTTCCTGTATAAATAAAACTTATGTAGCCAAGAATAGATGGACTATAGAAAACTGGAGGGAAAACTCTCATAGACAATCTCCCAGTGGGATGTGTCAGAATATTGTTGTGGTGTAGGAAACCATGAGCTGGTAGATTTGCAAAATATGAAAAGACTTGAACTTATGAAGGAAAATACTATCCACCTTCAACAGATGACAAGTAGAAATAAACATAATATGGTCTTACATATATACATTTGAATGTATATGTGTATGTATGTGTATATTTATGGATGTCTATGTATATGTGTATATATCTATATGTGCTTGTATGTATCTATATATATAATAAATATGTAAACAAATACATACAGACATACAGACATACATACATATACATATGCATGTAATTGTGGCCTTCATGGGGAAGGTGGGGAGGAAGAGGGGGAAATAGAATAAAAAGTATACAGCAGAGGGCAAAAGAAGACATACAAGGAAGCAAAGATGGACAGTTTTGGAAATAATGTGTAGTGTTCATTATATAGGATTTCTTGAAATGGAAATTTATTGCTTTATATTGAATCCTTTCATGTTCTGCTGTATACAAGGCAATTTTTTTTCTTTTCTTATTTTGTATTTAAATTTAAAATAATTTTTTTAAAAAGGTAAAATATCTCACCAGAAAAACCACTGGCCTGGAAAATAGATCCAAGAGAGATAACTTAAGAATTATTGGAGTACCTGAAAGCCATGGTCAAAAAATTATCAAGATTCAAGAAATTATCAAGGAAAACTGCCCTGATATCCTAGAACCAGAAGGTAAAATAGTCACTGAAAGAATCCACTGATCACCTCCTCAAAGAGATCCCAAAAGGAAAATGCCAAGGAATATTGTAGCCAAATTTCAAAATTATCAGGTCAAGGAGAAAATACTTCAAGCAGCCAGAAAGAAACAATTCAAATATCAAGGAGCCATAGTCAGGATTGCACAGGACTTAGCAGCTTCTACATTAAAGAAGTAGAGTTCTTGGAATATAACATTCTAGAATGCAGAGGAGCTTGGGTTACAAATAAGAATCCCAGCAAAATTGAACATAATCTCTCAGGGGAAAAGATGGATATTCAATCAAACAGAGGACTTTCAAACTTTCTTGATGAAAAGACCAGAGCTGAATGGAAAATTCAGTCTTAAAATACAAGATTCAAGAGAAGCGTAAAAAGGTAAACAGGAAAGAAAATAAAAACAAACAAGTTATTCAATAAAATTAAATTTTTTACCTCCCTACATGGGAAGATGATGCTTGTAACTCTTGAGAACTGTATCTCTATTAGGGATTGTATCTCTATTAGGGTGGTTAGAAGGAGTATACATAGACAGAGGGTGTGGGTATAAGTTGACTTTGATGTGATGATATAAAAAAAAATGAGTGACAAAAGAATTGTACTGGGACAAGAGGAAAGGAGGAGGCAGGATAGGGTAAATTATATCCACATGAAGAAATACAAAAGACCTATTACAGCAGAGGGAAAGAAGGGAGGGGGATGAGCATTGTTTGAATCTTACCTTCATTAGATTTGTTTCAAAGAGCAGATAACATGTGCAATCAGTTGGAAAAAAAAACAACTTACCCTATAGAGAAGGAGGGGAAAGAGGAAAGAAAAGTGGGAGGCTGATAGAAGGGAGGGCAGATTGAGGTAGGCAGTTGTCAGAAGCAAAACACTAGTGAGGAGGAACAAGGTGAAAGGAGAGAAAAAAAACTATAAATGAAGGGGAATAGATTGGAGATAATAATTGTGAATGTGAATGAGACGAACTCTCTCACAACAGGAGCAGACAGCAAAGTGGATTAAAACCAGAATCCTACAATATGTTGAGAAACACATTTGAAGCAGAGAGATATACTCAGAGTAAAGGTAAAAGGCTGGAGCAGAATATACTATGCTTCAGCTAAAGTAAGAAAAAGTATGGGTAGCAATCCTGATCTCAGACAAAGCAAAAGCAAAAAATAGATCTAATTAAAAGAGATAAGGAAGGAAACTACATCTTGCTAAAAAAAATACATAGAAAAAAAAAGCAATATCAGTACTTAACATATATACACCAAGTAGTACAGCATCCAGATAATTAGAGGAGCAGTTAAGTGAGCTACAGGAAGAAATAGCAAAACTATATAAGTGGGGAACCTCAACCTTCCCCCCTCAGAGCTAGATAAATCTAAACAAAAATTAAACAAGAAAGAAGTTAATGAGGTGAATAAGATTTTAGAAAAATTAGATATAATAAACCTCTGGAGAAAATTGAATGGGGATAGAAAGAAATATACCTTTTTTCTCAGTTGTACGTGGCACACACCCACACCCACACCCATACACACACGCGCGCACACACACACACACAATTGACCATGTACTGCAGCATAAAAATCTCACAATCCAATGCAGAATGACAGAAGTATTAAACACATCCTTTTCAGATCATTATAACAAAGGGCCATGGAAAGACAGACTAAAATTAATTGGAAATTAAATAATCTAATCCCAAAGAATGAGTGGGTCGAACAACAAATCATAGGAACAATCAATAATTTCATCAAAGAGAATGACAATAATGAGACAATATATCAAAACTTATGGGACACAGTCAAAGCAGTTCTTAGGGGAAATTCCTTATTTCTAAATGGTTCCATGAATAAAATAGACAAAGAGAAGATCAATTAATTGTGTGTTCAACTAAAAAAGCTAAGAAAAGACCAAATTAAAAATCCCTAATTAAATACCAAATTAGCAATTCTGAAAATCAAAGGAAAAATTAATAAAACTTAAAGTAAGAAAACTATTGAACTAGTAAGTAGAACTAAGAGCTGGTTCTACTAAAAAAGACACAATCAAATAGATAAACCTTTGGTTAATTTGATTTTATTAAAAAAAGAAAGAAGAAAACCAAATAATCAGTATCAAACATGAAAAGAAAATGAATAGGAAATGAATGAATGAATGAAGAGGAATAAACCAATGAAGAGGAAATTGAAGCAATAATTAGGAACTATTTTGCCAATCTGTATGCTGATAAATCTGACAATTTAAATGATAATAGGTGAATATTTACAAAAATATAAATTGCCCAGATTAACTGAAGAGGAAATAGAATACTTAATCACATTTTTTTAAAAAAGAAATTGAACAAGCCATGAATGAACTCTCTAAGAAAAAAACCCCAGGGCCAAATGGATTCACAAGTCAATTCTACCAAACAATTAAAGAACAACTAATTCCAATACTATATAAACTACTTGGAAAAAAATAGGTGAAGAAGAGTCCTGCAAAATTCTTTTTATAACACAAATATGATGCTGATTCTAAACCAGGAAGAGCCAAAATAGAGGAAATATTACAGACCAATTTCCCTAATGAATATTGATGTAGAACTTTTAAATAAAATATTAACAAAGAGATTATAGGAATTTATTGCAATGATAATACACTGTGACCACGTGGAATTTATATGCACGGCTAGTATCTCAACAGATGGAGAAAAAGTTTTTTCACAAAACACAGCACCCATTCCTATTAAAAGCACCAGAGAACACAGGAATAAATGGAGTTTTCCTTAAAATAATAAGCAGTATCTATCTAAAACCATCAGCAAGCATTATATGTAATGGGGATAAACTAGAAGCATTCCCAAAAGATTAGGGGTGAAACAAGGATGGTCATTTCCACCATTATTATTCAGTCCTGTACTAGAAACATTAACTTTAGTAATAAGAAGAAAAAGAAATTGAAGAAATTAGAATAGGCAATGTGGAAACAAAACTATCACTCTTGGCAGATGACATGATGGTATACTTGGAGAATCCTAGAAAATCAACTAAAAAAAACTACTCAAAACAATTAACAACTTTAGCAAAGTTGCAGGATACAAAATAAACCCACATTAATCATCAGCATTTCTATAGATTACCAACAAAACCCAATGGCAAGAGATAGAGTAATTCCACTTAAAAATAATTGTAGATGACATAAAATATTTTGGAGTCTACCTGCCAAGACAAATCCAGGAACTATATGAACAAAATTACAAAACACTTTTCACACAAATAAAGTCATATCTAAATAACTGAGAAGAGAGGATGCTGGGAAGATGGCAGAGTAGTTAAGAAAATTCCAAGCTCTCAAGATTTTCCCCAACAAAAAGAGTTAAAATAGCAACTTAGGGCAAACAAAGTGTGGGTGGGGACAAAGAAGAATGGGGGCACAACCGGGATCTTCCTGGGACAGTTTAAGAAAATTCTGAAGAAAAATCCCAGGACAAGGTTTGGCCCCTGCAAAGAGGAAACATCTTTAGACTAGTTTTTGTTTTAACAAGAAGCAGCAAGTCACTTAAACAACTAGCAGCAAGCCCTGGTGTTAGTTGGTTTGAGAGGCTGCCTCCTCCCCAGCCACAGGAACTTTTCACCCCAGGATAGTGAGGGGAGTTGGGAGTTTGAGCCCAGGAAGATTGAGGGAACTTCTGCTGATGAGGAATGCCAGACCCATTCTGTGCTGCAAAGAGCAATAGGGGCGGGGAGGAACCAGCACACACTGGGTAAGTGTAGAAGCAGTGGGGCAGAAAGCCCCTAGCTGTGGGCACTTACAGGAGACTGGAGGTTTGGCTTTGGTTCCAGGCTAGAGGGAAGAATTGAAGATCTGGGGCAAGAGGCACCATTTCCCATACCCCAGAGCTAGAGGTGATTACAAAAATCAAGTTATTACCGCAAAAAAAATGCACTAGCAAAAGAGAAAGAATTGAAGCATCAAAACTTATTATAGGAATAGAGATGACTTGGGTTCATCTTCAGAGAGGATATTGAAGTAAAGAAAGCCCCAAAGAGTAATGTCAAATAGTCACCTGTCCAAAAAGAGTTTATAGAAGATCTTAAAAGAGACTTAAAAAATCAAATGACAGAGATGGAGGAAAAACTAAAAAAAGAAAAGAAAAATAACCCAAGAAAATGAAAAAGGTTATGAAAGGAATTAGAAGAGGAGAACCAGAATCTTAGGGAGGAAAATGACACCTTGAAAATTAGAATCGGGCAAAGTGAAGCCCGTGAAATTATAAGAGATCAAGAAATAATCAAACAAAACATTTGATAGTGAAAAAATAGAAGAGAATGTAAAACATAAGAAAAACAACAGATTTGGAGAATAGATCAAGAAGAGAAAACATAAAAATTTTCAGACTAACTGAAAGTTATGATAGAAAAAGAATCTTGATACAATAATATAAGAAATAATTAAAGAAAATTGTCCTAAAGCATTAGAACAAGGCAGGGAAGTAGAAATAGAAAAAAAATCCATTGAACACTTACAAGAGATCCTATGAGGAAAACTCATAGGAATACCATAGTTAAGTTCTGAAACCCCCAGCTCAAGGATAAAATATTAAAAACATTAAGATTAAAACAATTTAAATATGATGGTGCCACAATTAGAATTACACAAGACCTAGCAGCAGAGACATTAAAGGATCACAGGTCTTGGAACACAATATATTGAACAGCAAAAGACCAGGGGCTCTGGCCAAAAATATCATACCCTGCAAATTTAAGTATTATATTGAATGAAAAAAATGGACATTTGATAAACTCTCAGACTTTCAAGACTTTATTAAAAAAAATCCTGAACTTAATAGAAGACTCGACATACAAGAACCAAGAAAAACACAAGGTACATACCAAAGACTGACTATAAGGGATTCATAAGGACAGACTGTTTACCTTTTATATAACATAAAATATAAAATGTGTGTCTAAGATTCTTGTTAATAGTTGGTGAATGCATAAGAAAAGGGGGTAAACCTGACTATGATACGAATTTAAAAAGTAAAACCATTTAGAAACAGCTAAAAAGAGTAATTATTTTATACAAATGAGGTATAAGAAGAAGAAGGAATACAGAGGAATTAGATGGGGGAGCAGGGCTGCTAGTTCTGGTAACCTACTTTCATGGGGAATGGGTTTAACAATACATATAGATTTAGAAGAGTATAAAAGTCTTCTAAATTTAGAAGAAATAAAATGGTAGGAGTATGGAGAGGGGGGAGAGGACAAGGGAGGGATTTTTAGTGGGGAGGATGAGGGAATAGGTAAAAGGGGGGTATAGAAGAGTGTTTAGATTTATGGGAATGGGAGGATAGGGGATGGATCCTTGGAGGGGGGTAGGCAAGTAATAGGAGGGCAAGGTAGTTGGTAGAATAAAGTAGAGGAAACATGAAGGATAGGAAACAAGAGACATGCACAAATATAAAAACAAAGATCAGGAGTAGAGTATGTTTGGGAAAGTATATGTTTATGTATGTATATATGTATTTACATATGTATATATCTATAGCTGTAGAGAAACATATCTAAACTTTAAACCCTTTGGGGGTGGGGTAGGGGGAGGGAAAAAAGTAAAAAAGTACACAGTAGAAAATAAAAGAAAACTCACAAGGGAGCAAAGAAAAGATGGACAATTCTCAATACAACATGTATTATTTATCATATAGGCTTTCTTGAAATGAAAATCTATTGTCATGTATTTTGAATCCTTTCTTACATTCTGCTATGCACAGGACATGCTTTTTCTTTCTTACTTTGGATTTAAGTTTTAATATTTAAGTTTATGATATGTGTTGTTCCTTTTCTCTATTCTGTAATTGTGTTCTGGCCCTTGAGTCTAAAATAAAATTGAATTAAAATTAATAAATAAACAAAATAAATAATTGGGAAAACATCAGTTGCTCATGGGTAGACCAAGGTAATAGAATAAAAATGACAATTCTACTTAAACCTACTTATTCAGTGCCATACTATTCAAACTACCAAAAAATTATTTTATCGAGCTAGAAAAAATAAGAACAAAATTCACCTGGAAGAACAAAAGGTCAAGAATATCAGGGGAATTAATGAAAAAAATTGCAAAGGAAGGTGGCCCAACTGTACCAGATCTAAAACTACATTATAAAGTGGCAATCATCAGAACTATTTGGTATTGGCTAAGAAGTAGAGTGATGGATCCATAGAATAGGTTAGGTACACAAGACAGCAGCAAATGACTAGAGTAATGTACTGTTTGATAAACCCAAAGCCTCCAGCTTCTGGGATAAGAACTCACTATTTGACATAAACTACTGGGAAAAGTGTAAAATGATATGGCAGAAACTAGGCATAGACCAACATCTCACACTCTATATACCAAGATAAGGTCAAAATGAGTACGTAATTTAGGCAAAAAGGATGATAATGTAAGCAAATTAAGAGAGCAAGCAATAATTTACTTGTCAGATCTAAGGAGAAGGGAAGAACTTATGACCAAACAAGAGATTGGGAACATTATGAAATATAAAATGGATAATTTTGATTATATTAAATTAAAAAGTTTTGTGCAAACAAACCCAATTCAATCAAGATTAGAAGGAAAGTTGAGAGCTGAGAAACAATTTTTACAAACAGTGTTTCTGATAAAGGCCTCACTTCTCAAATATATAGAGAACAGAACCAGCTTTATGAGAATATAAGTCATTTCCCAATTGATAAATGGTCAAAGGATATGAACAGGCAGTTTTCAGATGAAGTAATTAAAGCTATCTATAGTCATATAAAAAAATTCTCTAAATCACTATTGATTAGAGAATTGCAAATTAAAACAACTCTGTGGTACCACCTCACCCCTATTGGATTGACTAATATGACAGAAAAGGAAAATGACAAATGTTGGAGATGTGGGAAAATTGGAGCACTTCATTGTTGGTGAAGTTGTGAACTGATCTAACCATTCTGGAGAGCAATTTGGAAATGTAGTAGCAATTTAGATTTGAAAATCTTTCCCAACCATTAATAGGCCATGTGACATGTGACAGGCTTATGTCACAGGAAGCCTATGTCACATGTGGTGGGAGGAGCTTCCTGACAGGAAAAGGGAGTTATGCCACAGGAAATGGACAGAGAGAGGGAGAGAGAGAGAGAGAGAGAGAGAGAGAGAGAGAGAGAGAGGGAGAGAGAGAGAGAGCAGTTACGGCTGCTAATGGCTGAACAGGCTGACTTAGCTGTACTGTGAGTTTGTCTTTGGGAAGACCACAGCAAGGGGTCAGAGAGGTTTTAGGTTGTTCAGGCTCCATATTGGGATATTGTATATTGAATGTTTTACTGCTCTGATAGATTGGATAAATGGCTTATGGGATATGGTTCTCTGGTGCCTGAATAAATGGTTTATGTCTTCTACCTTCTATGTGGACAGTCTCGAACACTCTGTGATACAGAACTACATAGGCATTTTGACAATTACCATTTACGTTGTTATTATTGCCTTACTAATACAAGGAACTATGCCCAAAGGGCTATCAAACTGTATATACCCTTTGATCCAGCAATACCACTACCAAGTCTATATCCCAAAGAGATCATAAAAAAGAGAAATGTACAAAAATGTACAAAGAATGGGAAATTGTGGGGATGTGCATCAATTGGGGAGTGGTTGAACAAGTTGTGGCATATGAAGGTAATGGAATACTATTGTTCCATAAGAAAGGATGAGCAGGTGGACTTCAAAAAAACCTAGAAAGACTTTGATGAACTGATGGTGAGTGAAGTGAGCAGAACCAGGAGAACAACACAGTAATAGCAATATTGTTCAATGATCAGCCATGACGGATATAGCTCTTCTTGGCAATGCAATGATCCAAGACAATTCCAAAAGACTAATGATGGAAAATGCTATCCAAATCCAGAGAAAGAACAATGCTGTCTGAATGCAGACCAAAGCATAGTGTTTTACTTTTTTTTTGTCTTTTCCTTTCTCATGGTTTTTCCCTTTTGTTCTGATTCTTCTTCCACAACATGACTAATGTAGAAATATGTTTAACATGATTGTACATGTATAGCCTATATCAGATTGTTTGCTGTCTAGGAGAGGCATGAGGGAAGGGAGGGAGGGAGAAAAATTTGGAATTGCAAATCTTACAAAAATAAATGTTGAAAACTACCTTTACATGTAATTGGTAAAAAAAAAAATATTATTAAATACAAAAAAAAAGAAAAACAAAAAAATAACCAGCAGATTCAGTTCTTTTAAAATGGCATTTACTCAAATGGCGTAACAGAGACATTAGTTATAAAACATTGCCCCAAATATCTTCCAGAAAAACATCCAAAGTCCAAGAGCAGGTAAAAGTAAGACACATATAGGCACACATATAGGGAACAGAAGTGGCCAAAGCAATTTACAACTGTGGAATTACAAGTCCTAGATGTCCTTAGAGGGTTTTCATAAAGTTCAATAGGAGGAGCTGCACTTTTCAGTTGGACTGCTCTTTGGAGGGCACAGTGTCTCTGCTAGGGGGCTTCTGGTCTTGATCAGGCAGACTTCTAACAGCAATTATTGCTAAGCTAAGATGGGCCCTGGGCTCTTCTAAGGGTATGGCATCTCTGTTTAGGACAGATTAATCAAATAATCTCTTGAGCTCACTCAAATCAATTGCAGTCCTTTTTCTACCTTCAGCCACTGGCTGGGTGTGGAAGTGGTTAATCACTTTTTTCAGCTGGAGTGCTACAAAGGTAGAGAGCCCAAAGATGATCCTAACAGGGAAGATAGAAAGATACCTTCTTGATAGGGAGAAGCTTCCACCTTAGGACAAAGCCTCAGTCCCAATGCTGTTTGTCACCTCCAGGCAATAGAAGCCTCTCCTTTTAACAATTTTTTTTTTCTGGCTCAAAAATCTCTTCCTTCCTGTGATTTGTTTCTATTCAGTCACTTTCACCTCCCATACTGCTTTAGAAATCTTCTGATGAGTTACTCAGGAAAAGATAAGTATCATTTCATGCCCCAGAGGCATGTTCTTTATCTTGCTGGCCTCTTCATTTACAATTAACATGTTCACAACTCCTTCACTTTCTAGGGTGGGGAACATTTTCTAACTTGAACTATTTTCTTTTCCCATTTCATTCTTTCATTGTCTCCCTCAGCGGACCTTGTTTCACAGGGTCATCTCCCTTACATATATTATCATAACCGCTTCAGTTGAACTAAGCTCATCATTAATAAAAATAGAGGTTTGTGTACTTTTCATTATTATTCATTTAATGCAAATGAATAGGTTCTTTTTGGTCCTTTTATCTTCATTTTTTAAAAAGGAAGCAAGAAAGCCTCCCCCCAAACCCAACCAGGTATATAAAGATAAATCCTATCTCTTATACCCCATACATTCATAATACATATTCCACTCCAGCTTTGCTGTTCTACATTTTACGAGTACAAGTTAACTATATAGGGACATCTGGAAGTGTACTAGTTAGTGCATTAGAGTTTGTTGTACAGGGCCAGGGGTAATTAGTTCCCATACTTTAATGAAGATCTGCGCTGGAGAGTTGATCTATCTTGGAAGGAGAAATACTTCCAGAGTCAGAGGACCTAGATTCAAAACTCATCTCCGACATTTATTCCCTGTATGACTTCAGGAAAGTTGTCTAAGTTTCCTGGTCCCCTTCTAGCTCTAGAACTATGATATTTCTTGATTATAAGTGGAAATGTTGAAGTTTGAAGGGGGTTTCAGTGATTCCTTAAGGACAGAATTATAGGAGAGGGTCGTCTAGAATGAATTCATGGACTCAAGAATTCTTTAAGTCACAGTGGCAAAGGTTTATTTTAACACCAATATAGCAGGCAGAGCTCCTTAGGGAACTTGCATTCCTTAAAGAACTTGCAACTTAACAGGAATGATGCTAAAGCTTATATAGGAAAAGTAGTAGATTATCTGGCAGATATGCTCATTAGATGATAACCTACAACCTTGGTCACTGGCTTCATTCACTAGTAGAAACCAGGGGAAAGGATTTCTCAGGGGTGTATTTTTGGTCTGTTTCATCTGTAGCAAGATAGCTTTGAGAGTTGATGACTATAGGTTAACCTCTTATTTCAACAATTTGGCTAGCAGCTGCTGTGGAGGTGAAAAACCAACACGAGCCCAACAACAAGAATGCTGCAAACCCAGATTCTTTTGATCTGCTTTACTAAGGAAAGCAATGTTAAAGGGTTAACGATCTTACTTTAATCCAACATACAAATATCATTAACTCAGCTCAGGGGGAAAAGCCAGCACCTTGAGCTTCAGAGCAAATAAAAATAGAGCAAATAAACACAAATCAACAGATAGATTTCTGTCTGACAAGATCACAATGTACAGTTACCAGAGAAGCATCAACATCTGGGTTTTCTTCAAAGCTGGGGAGCTCATAACAACAGCTTGCCTAGAGTCACACACCACTCCTGCTGTGGCTTAGAGCTCCAAAACAGAAAGCCAACCTCTGGGTTTACATATCTTGTTCAGGGTCAAAGGTGAGTCTCACATGCGACTCACCCATGTGACCTAAAATCGTCACAAAAATGCGACTTAAACCCACGTGGTCTAAAAGCCTCTGATGTCACAAACATGTCACTCAAACCCATGTAAACTAGGCTTTCCCTTGAGGCAAGGAGATCATCAAGGACTCCTAATTTAATCAAGGAAACAAAGGCCAAACTCTTCAAGGGCACTTGGTTGAATAAGTGCTAAGAGCCCATCTTGATTCGTAATACACCTCTGGATTGAACATGATGACTTTGGAAATCAATACACAGTGTCCCTAAAGTCTGGACACATAGGAAATTGATGGCAATGTGGAGTTGTTGCATCAAGTTCACATGGATCTTGCAAAGCGCATCAACTTTTGAATCACAAATGATGGAAATCATATTGAAGATGTTATTTGTTAATATTCCAATTAAATGAAATATGGTTGAAAATTTCATTCATTTCATTTCTTGAGAATATGCATTTTTGCCTATGTGTCCAGACTTTAGGAATACCCTGTATATGATAATTCTGTAGTTACAAGATTTTTTTTGTTTTTGCAAGAGAATTTCCTCAGAGGTCAGCTTGCTCTTGTGATGGGGAAAGATAGTTTGCTTTACTGGGGCCCACTCATGAGTAATTGTGGGGAAAGGCAGTTAGTTTTACTGGGGCCTACTCATGAGCCACTGCTAGGCATAGTGTCCTTGGGCTGGGGAGAAAACTGTCAGGGATTATGTTTTGAAGCTAGAGCAAAATGTGAGTTTTAAAACTGGGGTCCAAACACAAGCACCAAAGCACCCCAATAATATAACACTTGGATAAGGTCTAAAGCTGACTTGTCTTATGCACAATTCTGCCACTGAACAAAGCTGTAGTACAATACAGGGAAATTATAAGTGTTCCCTCAAGTCTTGCATTGGGTGTACTTCTGTCTTGCCAAATTAGAGTATGTTACTATGAGGAGAGATACCTTGGGATTATCAATATCTAGCAACTAAAGTTACTATGTAAATGTACATTTCTGAAAAAAAAAATTCTAGATGCTGAAAGCTCCAAGCAAAGATATCCACACCAAATTTGAGTCAAGGGAATGTAAATTTTCTGTGAATATTTCATAAGCTAAGCATGCCAAGTTTTAGGAAATCTCTGATTCCTCCAAGGAGAATTATAAATCAGCTTGTAAGTTCAGAAGGCTAGAAATTGGTTCGAACTTCACAGGCCAGGGAATATCTGCTTAATGCCACATATATCCTGTATCTTTTCACTCATTTTAATCCTCTAAACACCAGCATTTGAATAACAATTATGAAATGAAAGCATCCTTCTAGGTTCAAGTAAAGAAATATAAAATAAATATTGAGGCAAATATTTAGTCAATTTATATGGTAATCATTGTTTTCTACATAAGAGTTCAGGACCTATGTTGAGTCCTCATCATGGCATGTATGTGATCCTTAGTTCTCAAATGTTATACCAGCAGAACACAAACTCTAGAAGGTTCTGTCAAGCTAGAAAGGCTTCAAGCATTGTCCTGGCAATAGACTCTGTCTGCCATAAGAGGATGAACCCTAGGTCATTTCAGAAATGCCCCTAAACACAAGGCTCACTGCTAGGTGAAAAAGTGTAGGGCCAGAGCAACTCATGAAATATGTATTTTTTAAGTCAGTTCTTACTCCTTTGTACCCTCCTCTGCCTTAGGAGGAGGAGGAAGAAGAAGAGGAGGAGGAGAGGGGGAACAGAAGAGGAAGACTAACTGGAGGGGAGGGGAGGAGGAGGAGAAGGGAAGAAAGAGGAGAAAGAGGAGGAGGAGCAAGGGGAGGAAATGAAGTAGAATTACAGTTTGTAGATTACTTGAAACATTAAACTGTTGATACTCATAAGATATAGTCTTTGCCCAGTGGCTAATAAGCTGACATAGTCAGTATTAGAGGGAGATACATTCATATTGGGAGTCTCATAATAAATAAAATTTGTAACCAAGAAATTGCAGCAAAATGGAAAGGGTGGATCACTGGTCCCCTTTGGAAAGACAAATGAAGAAACTGATAAAGTAAATTGTTTTACTTTATTAGATTTTGTTACTAGGGAGGATTGTTGGGGAGAGAGAGCAGTTATGAGAAGGATGAATGGTAATAGTGATGCAAAAAAAGAGGGATTTTTTAGAAATTAAAAATACATAGAATAGAGCAGAAGGATATTCAGAGACAAAGACATACAAAACAGATTTGGAACTATAGTGTCAAATTTATTACATATTTTTAAAAACAAAACAAACTGCATCAAATAGGGATACATGTCATACAATCCTCATTCTCTGATCTTCTTTATGTATGAAAATGATTGTATTTGTTGATTTTTGTCATGTTCATAATAATAAACAAGAAAGAAAGTTGATGGAATTGGTGTATCTGCTTCTTCAAGCAGCTCTGGACCCTCTATTGAAAGGATTTAAATTTGAGGGATTTAGCAAGGGTAAGTCACACTTCTGGCTCACTTTGCCCCCAATCATCTAAATAAACTTGGAACTTGTGAAGTAACTCAGGTCTCATTGATTGTATTAACAGACCCAAGCAAGAGAAATTAACCTATAAAACTTTGAATCAAGAAATAATATTAGCCAAGTCCTGAATAATTTCAGTTTTATTCTCTTCTCTGGAGTAGTTTGGGACTTCAGAACCTCCAAGACTCATGGCTCTGATAGCGGACAGGTGGATACAGTTTCAACAATCTGTAATCATGGATAGGTTTGGGGGCTGAAGACTAGTGTGAAGATAAGACTATACCTAATAGTCTGTACACATCCTGATTTTACTGTATATTTGGTCCACAATCAATCTCTCTCCCTCTAGATTGGTACTGGTCATGCCATCTCCAAGTAATTTCTACTTGGCTTTCCCCTGGAACTACCTCTACTCTACATGTTAATAAACACAGTACGACTTTCCATCATTCCCTCCAAGAAGTCTCTCTTCGCTAATATATAGATGTAACATGATCACACAGTCTAATGGGAAATAAAATACTTATTTTGTTCCAATGAGCATTTGTGCTTTGGGCCCAGTCATCCTTGGAAATTGAGTACTTTTGCGTGTCAGTCATTCCTTTTATAATTCATTTTGTTGTTCTCTCAAAAGTAATAAGAAGTACCTGACATACAGTGTTTTCAGATAATCAACTGGTTTAGAGCAGAATCTTCTGGGTTTGTGTGAAGTCAGATCACCAGATGGTTAGAACAAAGGTTAAAGTCACTACCAAATTAGAAAAAAAAGGATAAAGATGAGAAGATACTAGTTCTATCTCAACCTGTTTAAACGTTCTGTCAACTTTGAAAATGGGAATAGCATGAAAAGAAATATAGTAACCCTATCACCATTTTACCCAATTTTTAAACATTGTTGTTTAAAGTTTTGAGTTCTAAATTCTACTCCTCCCTCCCTCCCTTGCAATTATTTAAAACATTTCCATATTAGTCATTTTGTATATGATAAGAATAAACGAAAAAATGAAAGTGAAAAATAGCAGTCATATTCAATACTGTCTTCAATCAATATCAGTTCTTTCTCTGGAAGCAGGTAGTATGCTTCATCATTAGTCCTTTGGGATTGTCTTAGATAACTGTATTGTCATTCACAGCTCTTCATCCAACAATATTGCTGTTACTATGTACAATGTTCTCCTGGTTCTGTTCACTTCACTGAGCATCACTTCATGTAAATCCTTCCAGGTTTTTCGAAAATCTGCCTGTTCATATTTGTTTTTAAATTAATTAATTTATTTTTAGTTTTCAACATTCACTTCTATAAGTTTTAAGTTTTCTCCACCTCCCTTCCCTCCCCCCTCTCCAAGAAAGCATGCAATCTGATATAGGCTCTACATATACATCCTTATTATGCATATTTCACATTAGTCATGTTGCATAGAAGAATTAAAATGAATGGGAGGAACCATGAGAAAGAAAAAACAAAACAAAGAAGAGAGCAAATAGTATGCTTTGATCTGCATTTAGACTCTATATTTCTTTCCCTGGATGCAGATGGCACTTTTCATCATGAGTCTTTTGGAATTGTCTTAGGTCCTTTTATTGCTGAGAAGAGCTAAGTCAATCAAAGTTAGTCATTGCACAGTGTGGCCTGTTACTGTGTACGATATTCTCTTGGTTCTGCTCACTTCACTTAGCATCAGTTCATATAAGTCTCCCCAGGTGTTTCTGAAGTCTGGCCACTCATCATTTCTTATAGCACAGTAGTATTTTATGACATTCATATACCACAACTTGTTTAGCCATTCTCCAATTGATGGGCATCCCTTTGATTTCTAACTCATAGCCACCACAAAAAGAGCTGCTATAAATATTTTTGTACAAATAGGTCTCTTTCCCTTTTCATGCATGCCTTTGGGACATAGACCTAGCAGTAGTATTGCTGATCAAGGGTATACACGGTTTTATAGCTCTTGGGCATAGTTCCAAATTTTTCTCCAGAAAGGTTGGACCAGTCCACAACTCCACCAATAATGCATTAATGTCCCAATTTCCCATATCTTCTCCAACATTTGTCATTTTCCTTTTCTGTTATATTATCCAAGCTGATAGGGGAAAGGGGGTACCTCAGAGTTATTGCCATTGAGCATCACCCTTTCTTAGAAAAGTTTAATAAAAACAAAACTGTTGAGATAATAAAAAGTTCAAATATTTGTCTCTTCACCAAATGAAGAGACATAGAAGTTAAGGGCAACACCAATTTAAAGAGTAAACTCATTTGAAAACATAGAAGAGGATTATGGAAGATCATAGGAAGCATTGCCTTACCAGTTCTAAATTATATAAGCATTTCTGGAGGACCATTCATGTAAAAACAATAGGAGTTTTGCTATCAGAAACAGATGGAGATAATTTCTTAATGCAATCTAGCCCAATTTACTGCTATCTAATTTGTGGTCCTGCTCATTGTCTATCTTCAGTACCTATCTGAATTTTATATTTATGGACTAACAGCTCAGTGTGTTACTCATCCAAGTTCACATGTGAGTCAAGGAATTCTTTAATCTATTATGTTTCTCCAATCATGATTATTTGATCTCTTTCAAATTAGTACTGTGTGAGGTAAATAAATGAAATGTGAAGACTTCACAGGGGATGATGTGTATAACATTCATATCTATTCATATCTATATACAGGAGTGTTTCAAAATCAAGATATAGGGCAGGGGAAGATTCTGAGGCCATGAGAGTCTGACAGCTCAGCCTCTGGGAAAGTTTACCCTGAAACATTTTGTCCTTTCTTCTGGTTCTGGTTTAAAGATTTGCTCAGCAAGAATAGGGTCACTGTGACCTGTTTTCCTTTACTGTAAAAGTGCTGTAGAAAAATGAAGGGGGTCTCCCCCTCCCCTTATCCTATTCTCCTTCTTTAGATTTATAGATGTCACCTCAGTTGTAATCATTAACTAAGGGAATGGGAATTGAAGGTTTTGTGCCTCAATTTCCCAGTTCTTTGTCTAGCTTTCATGCTCAGATTGTAAGCCCACCGCCCCCCCCCCCCAACCAATGGTGAGAAGGATCAGAGGTGGGCAGGAATTCTCCTGTGTTAGGTATAATTATGGGTGCCTTGCCCCTTGTAAAGGGCCTCCCTTGCTGAATTTATTTTAGCAGGGATGCCCAATTCTTGAGAATTGAATAAAATTTATTTCTGTTCCCATCCTGAGATGGCTCCTTATTATAAATTTAATTGGTAAGGGGCTTTCATCCCACACAGTACACATTTTGTTAAAACTTTTGAGTATTTCCACCAGATATGATTTATTGTTTTGAATCGTGTAACATTCTAATCTCATAAATATCAAAATCACAGACTGTTCAAGGGGCAATGGAAAGATATATGCTGGGACTGACCGTGGTTTTCTGGAGTCAGCTGTAACTAACTTTCTAGATGATTGTTAAATTTTCATTGTGAAAATTTACATAATAGAAATTGATGCTGGCTGCAAATTGAGGCTTGATTTTTTTTTATTTTGTTGATCATCTAGGCTTAAGACAGTGTTAATAATGCAGATTAAATTGAAAAGTGTTTGTGTATACATTCCCCCACCCCCACTCCAGTCTGATTGTTAAACACTTACAATCCACTCTTGTATTGTTCTATAAGAGCTGCTTGACCACAGCAATAATACAGTGGAAGGCTCAGGGAATGGAATAATCACCAGACTGGGCCTGGTGACAACAGCTAATATTTATTTTGTAAAGCACCTTTTAAGGTTTGCAAAGTGCTTCATATCCATTGTCTTGTCTTGAGCCTCGCAACACCCCTGGACTATGTAAACTGCAAAATATTCCAATAATTTTTTGCATATGAAAAATGAGATGAAAATAACATGTGAGACCAAGCTACACTTCTCTGGACAGAATCCTTCTCATCCTGGAAGATCATTTCTGCCATGGAACTCACAAACTTACACTTCTGAAGTACCCTCAGCAGCTCATCCCTAGTCTTCCCCTCCCCCTGGCCACGCACCACCCCCCTCCCCAACCCCCCCTTCCCCACACACACGTATTATGGAGAGGTTTCTCTCCAAACCTTTATTTAAAGAAGGCACCAAGGCCAGAGGCCTCTTCATTTCCCGCAAGGCAGTACTCCTCTTGACTTTTCCAACATGCTCCCATGCTGTACCTTCTCTGCCCTCCCCCTTTGCAACCTCTTTTTATGCATTACAGGTTGTGTTTATTTGTCCTTTATCTCCTCCATTAGAATGTAAACCCCTTGAGGGTAGGAATTATCTTCTTTTGTTTGTACTTGTATTCCTGGTGCTGATCACAAAGCCTGACATGTATTAAGTGCTTAATAAATGCTTGTTGACTGATTGACTCAAATGAATGCTATATTCTAGCACAGGCCTCTCTGTAGATGGGGAAAGGGCGGAGGACTTTGAATTAGAGTGTCAGTTCACTTCTTCAGCTTAACAGCTTGGTGGTTACCTTTGTCAAACTGCTTCATGTCCCCAGGTCTTGTTTTCCTCATATTTGGAAAAGGTATAATTTCCTCACGGATTTGACAGATTCAATAAAGATCAAATGAGATGAAAGCTTTTCCTAACTGATGAAGCATTGTATAAGTACAGCTCGTGATTACCATTCTCATCATTTGTAACTTCAAATAATTATTTACAATGCAGAGAGAACAGTCCATTTTTGGCCATCCTAGCAACTGAACCATTTCCCTGCACTATTAACCCTGTTCTTCAGAATCCAGGTAGAGAGAACTGTCCCCAAATAAATAAATGGACATTTTATTGATTCAGATCTTTATGGCTGGGGGGGAGGTGGGGGAGTGGGGACTGGCTTAGTCCCAGTTACAGCCCAGGACTACATATTTATAGGATTACAAATGCAAGAGCTAAACCTAGTTCCAATTTCTTTTTTGAGAGGGTGTAACTGCCTAAGGTTAGGGGCAAAACTAGGCATCAGATCCTAGGCCTTCTATTTCTCAATCCTGTGCTCATGCCACTAATAGATCGGGAGGCAGTTTGCTTTTTAAAATGTATTTAATTAGCCCTTAATGTTTCACTGTCTATTATATAAATGTATATTTGTGTATATTGGAGGGATTTGGGGGAGAGCTAAAGCGAGTCCCTGTTTTCAGTCCACCATCTTCTAAAGGGGTTTGCAAGACAAAAAGAGGTCATCATATTTTCACTCTGGGTTAGTCATAAAAAACCCAAGGTTAATGTTTCATTTTTGGAAAAAGCAAAGTAGTTCTTAATCAAAACCTGAGACCTAATAACAGAAAACCTTAGGATACGGCGAAAATAAGAAGGAAAGGAAACAAATATCTGTTACGTGCCAGGCACTTGATAATCATTTAATATCAATTTAGTAACTTCAATAAGGGCCAGAGCAAGAACTAATAATCAACCAGAAGAAGAGCCTGAACTGATTAACCAGAGGAAGAGATTGAACTGATTAACCAGAAGAAGAGTCTGAACTTAATGACCTCTTTGTTCTCTGAGTAAACTCAGAGAATACCTCTTCCTATGTCAACAACACCAGATAGGGGCTGATTTAAGAGCATTCTTTCCTCTTTCTATCTCACCCTCTGTTAGGGATGAGATCCTTTAACCTGAGACGCTATCTTTAATAATGTGACTTCTTCTTTTATAGGCATATACTATGTTATAGCAATGTTAATGATAACTTAAACACAGAAATGCTGGGTTGTAGTTTCAATTGACCCTTGTCAACTCTCTCATCTTATTGTATTTACGGCCTATTCAATTTAGAAAATCCTCTCTTGTATCATGGTTAAACATACATGGAGATCATAAAATTGAGTAACACAGATATGCTGAGTTGCAACTGTTCTAAAAATGTATTTAAACCTTCTCATTCTTCTGTTCAAGAAGTCAGATTTTGTCTGGCTCCATACATGTATGTATCTGCTAGCTTTAAGCGAATAAACAATATGAATTTACATATCACTTAGCTTGTTTGCCTCCTTTAACCAAACTTTCAGGTTGACACACTGTATGAGTCCCATTTTACAGTTGGGAAACTGAAGCAGAGAGAAGTTAAGTGACTTGCCCAAGGTCACAAAGCTAGTGCCTGATGCTGTATTTAAACTGAAGTCTTCCTGATTCTAGGCCCAGTGCTCTCTCCATTGGACCACCTGTAGCTGTCTCTAGTAAACAGAAGAGACTCTATTGTGGGTAATTTTAAAATTTTATACATTTTTGCAATTCAGCAAAGTAATTTGATATTTTTCTACTGAGATTACTCCAAGTTTCTATAGTGCATCTTGCCCTTTCTGTGTTTATATTTCCCCCTCTCTATGCCTACACTCAAGGCAAGCACTAACATGGGTGCAACAGAGACCTGGTTGCAGGGTCAAGAAGCTCTGGGTTCAAGTCCTACCTGTCACACACTGGCTATATAACCCTATTGTTGTCATTGTCCAGTCACTTTCAGTCATTTCAAACTCTTCATGACCCATTTGGTGTTTTCTAGGCAAAGATAGTGGAGTGGTTTGCCATTTTCTTCTCCAGTTTGTTATACAAATGAGGGGTAAGTGACTTGCCAGGGTTACATAGCTAGTAAGCGTCTGAGGCATTTGAACTCAGGAAGATAATCTTCCTGATTCCAGACCTAGCATTCTATCCACTTTGCCACCTAGCTGCCCCATATGACCACTTGAGTGGTATGTGCCACTTAATTTCTCAGTGACCCAAGCAACTAAAACTATAAGTTATAGAGCAGACAGTATTCTGTATTGAGAGAGGAAGTTCTCTCACAAAAAATTTCCTATACCAGTGAAATCACAGGTCCCATTTAACCAAAAAAAGTTCCAGGAAGGTTATTGGCCTGAAACAGATGTTCGCAAGTGCTTTTCCAATGGATAGAGAAGGGAATATTTTTTACTGGCATTTTCCTGGTACCAATCAGGGGAAAGAGGAACATGGTAGTGGGAAGCACAAGGGAATGACTAATTCTCTAGCTTAGCTACCCCTTCCCTTGGCATAGGGAGAAAACAAAAACATTTCTTTGTTCAAGGAAAGTGGATTTTCTACCTCTCTTGACAACTGCTCTGTCAATAGGGAGGCCATGGCATCCGAGCAGTGTCTTCCTCCAGCCATGTAACAAGTGCAATGATTAATGAGAGGGCACTACACAACTGTGGCTCTTGTGGAGAGAACAATCTCTGGTAGGAAGAAGGGTAGAGATTGGCATGATTCACCTAGGTGACCAGTAGCATCTCATTCTAGCTCTGGCTATTCCTTGAAATGATTCAGGACAATACAGAATTGGCTTCTCAAAATAATCAGCAAAATTACTGCAACTGACACCCAGGTCCACATGAAACCCAACAGTTGCCACATACCTGGTTTTATTTGTTTGTTCATTTATCAGGGAGAAGGACAGCTTTTAGAAGAGTCTAATGATGAGATTGTGTGCACCACACTTCTTTGTTTCAAAGCTATTTACATTCGATTTTTTTAGTCAATGTTATTGTTTATCTTTAATAAAAAGCTAACCAAGACCATATTTATCCAGATCCTGATGAAAGTAAAAGGGACATTTGGAAAAGGCACACAACCTTTCCTTAGTATGCTAAAGGGAGAACTAGCTCAAAAGCATCCTCAATCACCCAATTATCCTAAGAGAATTAATGGACCTCCCTAATTACCCAACTTCCTCTCAGGAAGTATTTTGCCTGCTAGTAGAGCCTTACCACTTACCTCCATGGTAGATGCAAAGATTCATAAAAATAACAAGCTATTGCTCTTATCATATAATACTGTATACTACAGTTATATGAGTTCTCCTCTTATAATCACTGATGTGTTATATGGCATTCTAAGGCTTTTATAGTACTTTATATAACTCCTCTCATTTAATCCTCACAGTAACCCATGAGAGGCAAGCACAAGTATCTCCATTTTGCTAATCAGGAAACAGACTCAAAGTGCTGAAGTGACTTGCCCATGGTCATACAGCTACTAAGTGTCAAAGGTCAGGAGTAGAACCAAATCTTCCTTAACACCAAATCTATTGCCTGTACTACTTCACTTCCCATCATCTTTGCTATTGAACTAAAATGTCCATGAGGGTCTACTTCTCATCCAAAATACATATCATCCTCCCTTCCCCAGTGATCTAAGATAGCACAATGTTTTCTTTATAGTATGTTTCTAATAATTTTTGTTCAATAAATGACTTAATTGGTACCAAGACAAGGCTGACAGGAGGAATTTTGTTAATCTTTCTTACAGTTCTTCCACTCTCATTTTGCATTGCCCCCCACCCAAATTTATCATGTATATGTTAAATTCTGAACATTTTCTTGAGGGCTTTCCAAATGAATTTTTCCTGAAGACTAAATAAGTTGCTCCCTATAGTTAATTGCAAATCATTCCTCTCCTTTGTGAGATCGTATTTATTATTTTCTCCTTTTTTATTTAGCAAGCCCACATAGGCATCTACACCTTGTTAGGCACTGCACTGAGCAGTAGGCATATCAAGATGAAAATGAGAGCTGTTACTTTCATCAGTCTTACATTCTATTGGGAAAGGTGGGGAAAAGCATGAATTTAGATAAGTAAATGCAAGATATCTTCAAAGCACTTTCTGAGGGTGAGGGTACTAGCAGCTGGGATGATCATGATAGATCTCATGTAGGAAGTAGTTCTTGAACCTATCCTTGGGAAGGAAACTGGGGAGTCTACAAAGCAGAGGTAAAAGGGGTGAGGAGAAAGCGTATTTTGGGCATGGGTAATAGTCAGTGCAAAAGCATGGGGACAGTAGATTGAATGTCATGAATGGGGAATAGCAAGTAGACCAGATTCTCTAGAATGTGGTATATGTTGAGGAGAATATAGCTTTGTGTTGATTAGTTGAACTAGTGAATTCCCTGAAGTGGTCAAATTATTCAAATTTACAGTGAATATTTACATTGGGTTAGAACCAATTACCATACTTGACATAATTATAACTTCAAATTGTGCAAATTCAAATAGATGGGATCACCTAAGGGGATTCATTATTCACACTTAATCCAAATTGAGAAGAAGCCATCACATTTGGCAATTAAGAGATCATTGCTAACCTTGGAGAGAGTGCTTTCAGCTGAGGGAGTTTTAACGTTATCAAGCAGGATATGAAAGGAGAAAAGGTAGAGGCAAAGAGTCTAAGCAATTAAATGGATGTGGATGCAAATGATGGATAAGGACATATAAATGTTTTCACACATTGGAAGAAAATTTCAGGTTGCTTTTTAAAATTTATTTAATTAGCCCTTAATGTTTTACTGTCTATTATATAAGTGTATGTTTGAGTATACATATACATAATATATATGTATATACATATATATATATATATATGTATTCGAATCCTTACATATTTCCTTGCTAATGTGCAGTTTCATTACAACTATAGTCTGATAACCTTGCCTTTTTATTTACTTTTAACCTTAGGCAGAAATTTTGTTATAGATGAAAAATACTGCAATGAGGTAAAGCAGCTAACAGTGAGTACTGATTTCTTGCTCTAACTACACAAAATAGCTAAAAGCTTCAGTTGGAAACTATCATCTGATTTACAGGATGATACCTACAAGATTTACAAGTCAGAAGGACACCATATTGTCCCCAAACTCACTGGCAAAATGCAGCATAAATTTAACTACACTATTATTCAATTCCATGGCTCAGCTGTGACATCTGTTCCCTCAAACCTAGGGGTTGGCTTTTCTAAACAAATAAGACTCCAGGTGCTTTAGAGCACAGACAGTCTTCACTTTTTTTATATTTTGCCTTTCAAGACTCCCACTCACTTAATTCTATGTGATTTATAGACATACTGGGTTTTTCAATCCCTCTATCTAATCATTCATCAGTTTCTTCAGCAGGACCCCAAAAGGGCTGTTGGGTAGTGATTCAAAAAGGCAGTCAGAGGGAGGACTTCTGATGGGAGGAAGCTGTTAGAAGTTGGTGTTTTAAAAAGGAAAAAGAAAGAAAAAAGTCCTGTGGCTTACATGCAGATAATAAGATCATAAATATTCTATACCATCATGAAGACAAAAGAGTGTGACTGGCCCTTTCTCTTCCACCTTTCCCCTGGATTCCAATACAACATAAAACAAAACAACTAAAAGCTCACCTCAAGCTGCCTATTTGAACTTTCTGTTTTCCATGGAGGTTGTCCTCGATTCAGTGGATTGGGGGAGAGGCTGGGGAGAAAAGAAAAAGGAAAAACAAAAACTGACAAATAATAGATCATCTTGTTAAACTTCTTTGTTTTACAATCCAAGACCCTGATACCCAGAGTGCTAATTCTCATTAGCAATAATAATTTTATTAACAACGTAGCAACAGGAGGTACTCTCAGTTGCATATGGTCTCTCCCCCTGAAAAGCTACCCCAGATTCAAAGTATCATAACTCAAGATCCCCAAATGATCTATTTTTTTACTAGTTGAACAAAGAACATAATTAATTTGAAGCAAGGCTCTTTAATGAAATATGTTGAAAGAAAAGTATCCATATAATTCATATCTCCACTCATTCATAAACCTGAGGTACACTGTCCCACAAATATATATGCCCTCAGCAGGAAGAGTTGACAGACCAGGGGTATATAAATATATGTAGAGAATTTGTGACCAGGGTACATGCATGGAGAAGCAACTCATGTCTCCAATGCTGCAGGATTACTGATTTTTATGAAGGTATCATCACACTGTTCTTATAAAGCCTATTTTCCCTAAGTATTGCTCTCTGTTAGGCCTGATCCCAAACAGACACCACGTCCCATCATTTTTATGCTTTCACTGAGTTTTCTCTGGGCAATAAGCATCTCTGAATATTCTCTGTCTACCTCTCTGAGGATTTAATTCTGTACCTTCTCCCCCATCCTTTTTCTCCTCCTCCCCTTTTTCCTCATCCTCTTGTTCCTCCTCCTCCTCCTCTTTCTCCTCTTCCGTTGAGGTTCATTATTGCATTGATAGAATTCTAAAGTCTTTAATGGTGTTTTCCTTCATAATGTCATTCTCATTATATCAATTGTCCTCCTAGTTCTTTTCACTTCACTCTGTATCGGTTCAAAGATGTCTTTCCAGTCCCCCACGCGACTGTCCATTTTGTCATTTCTTACGGAACAATAATATTCCATGACATTCATGTGCCCTAGTAGACACACTCACAGTTTCCATGAACTCTTCTCCAACCTAAATAGTCATTTCTTCCTAGCTCCTCTAAGTTACTTGTGACATCACCTTTATTTCTAAGTCATGTATCAATTTTTCAAAGACTTGTGACAAACTGCAAATGGCTATTTGGGTCAGAGCCCAGTGATTTTCTTCAAACCCCAAGATTCTTTGGATCCTTTAATAAATCAGTGGAGGAAGGAAAGGGAGCAGAGGTGGGCTGGTAAATGTTTAACATCTGGCTCCCTGGAAGTGGGGGGAGAACTCTGTACATGACTAACTTTAAAAGTTTAACTTTAATTACTATCATTTTCTTAAGTCTAGGCAGTAAACAGAACAACAAACCAACTTCTGATTTTTAGGTTTTGCTGATTTATGAGGTGTAAATGTCACACTGAACATTTAACAACTGGCTCTTGAGAGCTACTGTAAGCTGACTCTAGCATACTCCTGAAGGCGAAGCAAGAACAACAAAGTCAAGTGGAGTCAGTCACTCTCCAACAGGATCCTTTATTCTAAATGTCTAGCTTTCTTCTTTGTATTGTATATAGCTGGCCACAAGCTTCCTAAGTTGTGAGTCATTTCATATTAACATAATTATTTGTCAGTAGTTTTATAAAGTGCTAGTTAACAGCAGTTGGGCCTAGAAACAGGCTGTCTTATTTACCCTAGTGCTTCTCTTATGATCAATCATAGGATCATTGATTCAGAGGCCATCTAGTCCATACCCCTTATTTTATAAACAAGAGGAAACTGAGGCCGAGAGGGGAAATGATTTGCCCAAGGATGTATGGGAAATTAAATAGAAGAGCAGAGATGTAAGGCCAAGTCCTCTGCCTCCTAGGCACTACCCTGGCAATAAACAGAATAGCTTATAATACCTATTGAAAAATATCATGGAGGGAAAAAGAAAACATCAGTTCATATTTGTCATGTCAACATTTGAAAAGAAGCCTGCACATTCCAGACCATCTCATTTTACTCCTGCCCTTGCAATATCCTTTTAAATCCTGAGGAGATGAGGGGGGGAAATGTTAAAATGTTAAGTTAACATAGTTATAAGGAATGTAATTTTTATTTTCATTTCTGGAGGGTGGGCATTTTTTTAATGGAGGGAAAGAGGAGATAGAGAAAATGTGGTCAAAAGTAGAAAACAAAGAAAATAAGGTCACAGAAAAGTATTTTTAAAAAATTCATAACAGACAAGGCAGTCCAGAAGGAAACAAACAGGATAACTTTGAAAGGAATGTGGTGAATTTATTTATTTTTTAAAAGAAAATAAGCTGTCCATAAAAGTTATTTACAGTCTTGCATACAATCCTTTTTTCTATTTCACTTTGTACATATAGATCTTAATTTTTTTAATTTTGTGTTTAAGTTCAGAAAAAAATTAAAATTTAATTTGATTATAAAAAGTATCAAACAGAGTATTCTAGGTACTGGGGATACTTTAATACTTGTTTGAATGCATTACCTCAACAACGCTGGTACTCCCTTCACCTGTACAGGTTGCATCCCACACAGGATTTCTTATCTCAAGTCCATGTGCTTCCATAAATGCTCCAGAAAGTATCTTCCCAACAGGTTAGAGATCTTCATCTGTTTTTGTTTTATTTTTACCTTTCAATGTTTTATGAATTCTAGTGGAAATCTCAGTTTGTTTTACTGAGATATGTATAACAGCTCACCTTTTTTTCTGATCAGACCTGTCTTTGATGGTTATTATTTTATTGTTTTTACATCCTTCTTATAGATGGTTATGGTAGCGGAGGCCAGAGCTGAGATGGAACCTGCTCTTAAAGGAGAGCAGATTGTTAGATATTCAGTGTGAACATTTACACCTTGGGAATCAGCAAATGCTACAAATCAGAGTTTGAGCTATCGTTTTGTTAATTGTCTCTAGACTTAGGAAAGTGATGGAGAAATTTTAATAATCAAGATTAAACTTAAAAGTGTGTCCTGTGTATATTTCCCCCCAAAGCTAATTGTTAAACATTGATCAGCATGTGCCTGACTACAGCCAACTTATACAAATAACTCATCTTTTCATTATCCTTTGGATTACCTTCAATTTTGCTCTTCTGAGATGATTATGATCTATAATTTGCAGCCATGTACCATCATTGGAAAAATACTGGTGTAAAATTAGGAGCTTTGACTTCAGGGAGCAGTTTTAGGTCACTGAAAATGCCATGCAGTGTCCCATATGCAATCCGGATCATTTTCCTTTTTTAATTAAATTCTAGACCACGTCCATTGTCCATCTATAATTCCTGTCCAAGAAACATTTGCTGATAGACTAGCTCAATAGGCTGCCCATTAAACTGCATGTTATAATCTGGACAATATTTGTTCATCTTTTTGGTTTTTCCTGTGAAAATTCCTATGCTAATATTATTTGAGAGAAGACCCTATCATGTTTGGGGAGGGGAAAGGTAATGAGATCAATACAATGCCATTTACAGGCAGGGATGTTTGAAAAACTTCACCACATATGGGAAACTCTCTCTCTGTCTACATGCAGTTACATGGTGTAGTGGATAGAGCACTGGGCCTAGAGTCAGGAAAACCTGCATTCAACCAACCTCAGACATTTACTAGATTTATGGTTCTGGGCAATTCAATTGATCTCTATTTGCCTCATTTTCCTCAACAGTAAAATGGGAGTAAATAATAGCCTCTGTCTCAAAGGGTTGTTGTGGATCAAATGAGTTAACATTTATAAAGTGCTTAGCAAGTGCCTGGCACATAGTAGGCCCACAATAAATGCTTCTTCCCTTCCACTTCAGTTTTGGAAATTGACCATTGTTTTGGTAGATAATCCTATACAACTTCACCATGCTGCTAAAGGCCAGATCTGATCAGATTAGGAGCACATCACAGGTGTGAAATTGGAATGAAATAAGAAACTCAAAGTCCATCTAACAATTAACAAAAGAAGACTTAAGTAAGTCATAGTAGTGAAAAGATATTCAGAGGATGGAAGGATGTTCATCCAAGACAGAGCACTGAATCAGCTGAGGATAGCTTTCTTATGCCAGTTTTGCTTGTGATTTATGGTCAGAAACCTGGAGAAGGACTTCCAGGCCATCCTGTCCTAGATGATTTTGTTCTGTGGAGGTCAAGAAGCCAAGTCAATGGTCCTAATCCCCTGGGCCAATTAAATCTGTAGTTTCAATGCCTTTTAAAGAAGAACTAACCTAAACTGAATAAGCCTTAGGATATGGTCCCACCACAAAAGTAAATGTCTCTTTGTTTTGTGCCTTCTTGATCTTGATAATGAAAGGATTGTCAAACAAGATTATCATCTCTCTCTCTGCCATTTATCAAATAATTTTGTATGATTTTAACATATCCATAGGAGATACGCTGTTGGAAGACAGCTTTTAGCAAAACGTTTTGTTCTTTGGAGGTAGATGTATTTTTTTAATCAGAAAACACTAAATAAACACAGTAGGACTTTATATTCTCTACATCTTTCAGTCATTTGTGTGTCTGGACATACAAAGTTGAAAATGATATAGTTTCTGCTCTCAATAAGTTTTCAATCTAACCACAATAATGTGATGTGACATAGGAGGCCTTTCCTGCTAATGTCCTCCATTGGTAGTGGCTCCCTCTGAAATTGCTTAGCATTTGCATTGTATATGTGCATACATTATGTGTGTGTATGTATGTATATATACATATGTGTGTATGTATATATGTACATATACACATAAACACACACATAATGCATGTACATAGTTCTTTGCCTGTCTAGTCCAATTGAAATGTGAACTCCTTGAGGGTAGGGCAGGGAGTGTGTTTTTGCCTTTTTCTGTATATCCAGTCTCTGTCACAGTGACTGGAACATAACTGCTTAATAAATGTTTGTTGATTAACTGACAAATGACATGAGGTAAAATGGGAAGAAAAGACAAATAAGAGGTTCAGACAATATGCTATGTGGTTTTTGAGGAAGGAAAGGTTACTTTTAGCTAGAGGGATCAAGGAAGGCTTCTTGGTGCCACCTTATATGGGCTTCAAGCAACAGAAAGACTTAGGAGGAAGCGTTCTACAGACATGATGGAGGATCACAAAAATGCAGACTTCAGGAAGACAGCACAACATTAGGATCAGCTATTAATCCAATTGGGTGTAATGCTAAATGTGTGTAACAACAACGTGGCTAGTAGCTGCTGTTGAGGTATAAGATCCAACAAGACTAGCAACAAGAGCTGCTAGCGTAGGTTCTTTCGATCTGCTTTTCTAAGGAAATCAACTTTAAGGGGTTAACAATCTCACTTTAATTAAACATACATATATCATTCACTTAGTTCAGGGGAAAAAGCCAGCACTCTGTACTTCAGAGCAAATACAAATAGAAATTAAAAACAGAGACAGTATCAACAGATCAAACGACACAAACCATATCCATAGCAATACATAGGTACCAGGGAAGCATCAACATCTGGGTTTCTTCAAAGTTGGGGGACTCCAGCGGTTACCCAGTCTCCATACCAACACTCATCCAGTGAGTGAAAGCCCCAGACAAAATGCTAACCTCTGAGTTTATATACCCTTTTTAGGGGCAAAAGGCTTCAAACCTAATCATCAAAAGGGTGTGGGCCTGGGGCTTTGCACCTATAAGACTTAATCAAAGGCACTTATTACTTTAGCATTCTAATAGAGAAAACAGTAAAAAAAGTCCCACCCTAATTACCAACACAACGTGTAAAGGGGGCTAACGTGAAATAGAGCTAGAAAGGTAGGCTAGAATCCAATTGTGAATGGCTTCAAATACTAGGTTAAGGAAATTGTATCTTGTCCTAAAAGCAAGGTTTTGCAATGTGAGTTTTTATTTAAACCCTTAACAGGAACACTACAGTACAGCTTTAGGTGCCTATATTCATAAAGTCCAGGAGCTTTTTGCTGTACGTTGGAGAAAGCTCCAGCCTATTTGATTCCTATAGGGCTTTGTGCTTGGGTAAAAGATTGCATAAAACATCAGGATCACCCTACCTTGCTCAAGCTGGGAGTTCAGAAAACACTTCTGCACCCAATTCACCACTAATTGGCATGGAAACATTGACCCATTCCATTTCCACCTTGAATGGATTTGCCCACTCTTTGAACAGCTTGATACCTACAGACAGCACTCCAGGGGGGCTCAGCATATTGATGTTGGACTTAGGGCTAACATCCAAATGCCTTTAGCCACCTGGAAGCTCAGAATTCCAGAACTCATGTGATCCATCAGCCTCAGCCTTCTCTAGTAGTATGTATCACCATTACAGCCATGTTTCACCACCCTTGTTCATTTTTTTTTAAAAGGGAGTGAATAGAAGGAGAGGCCTAAGAAAATGAAAAGTGAGTAAAAGATAAGGAGGACCAAGGAGAGGTAACTGGACTCTGTAACCAGAGCATCTTGCATTTGTTTCTGAATTCTTCTGAGATAACAAGGTCAACTCCTGCTTTGACATGCCCTTAACCCATAATTCTTGGAAGAATACTAATAGTCTCAGGACCAAACCAAGACACTCCAGCCTGCTCTCAAAGGTTAAGAGATCTCCATGTTGACCATTGAGTAGAGACAGGAGAATGACTGACCATTTCTGTAATCTATCTGCCCACAGGCAAAAAAAATAATTTCTCCATATTTTCACCTTCAAAATTCTTATTTTAAAACTACTTTCACTTATTGATTATTTGTTGAATATCTGATTTATGTAGAACTCACATAATAGGTGTTAGACCTGAGCAATAGTTCTTGTCCCTTCCTCTCCCCATTTAGGAACACATTGACTTTCTTTAGTGATTTTGATTATTTTTTCACATCTGTACCTGCATAAGCCTACCTCTCTGAACCAACACTTTATTATAATATCCATTATTCTACATGACAATGAAGCAGTCTAAATTATCTATGTAATCTAAATTATCTGTCTACAGATGATTTATATAGTCTAAATTATCTACATATAGATTATATAGTATAATTAATCTACATGTAGAGCATATAATCTAAATTATATATATAGATTATGTAATCTAAATTATGTATTTATATATTATGAATCTAAATCATATATGGATTATATAATTTAAATTTTATATAGATTATCTATTTAATCTAAATTATTGATATCTAGATTGTCTAATCTAAATTATCTATGGAAACAGCAAGGACAATATGAAGGCTCTTTAAAAAAAAATTTCAAAGGGAACAACTACCTTAAGTAAAAAGCTTTTCCCTACTTATCTTAGAATCTTTAAAAAATGAACAGTTGACAGGTGAAGTTAATATCCATTCAGTTCTCATTAGATGTCTCCACATTTTGCATCAGACCAATATGACAATGTTCTCTTACTATTCAAATCACATATCACTTCTGAAGAGGTTGTTTAAAATGACACATTATGGAGCTATCCTTTCAAATATTCAAGCCAATGTAGAAGAAAATTTCAAAATTAGGCTGCAGAATAACTTAATAGTCTTGTAGCATTTCCATTTTATTTATTTATTTTATACTACTAATATAATTAATTTAATTTTAATTTAATTTATCATGTAAGGCTGTGGGACCTATGGTAATCTGCATCTGTTTTCTATTCTCAGCCTTACCAAAGTTATTACCTAACATCATGGGAGGAAATTTATGCATTGATAAGGTCACATATACATTTGAGTATTTGTTATCCTGACCAATGTACCAAAAAAAATTTATAGCTCTAGAAAAATATTTTAAAATGAATTCAGAGGAAAAGAAAATCCAAATATCAAGGAAATCACAATGAAAAAAATAATCAGAATGAAGAGAGAGTAGCACTTCCAAAACCTCAAATTATTTTATAAAGCAACATCCAATGAAACCATTTTGAACTGGTTAAAATATGGGAAAGTCAAGGTAGTCAAGGAAGAAGCAGAAATTATCAAACTCAACAACTAAATGTTGGGGGAAAAAACCCTCAAATACGAAATAGCTAGAGGAAGATCTCCCTATTTGACAAGAATTGATAGGAAAACTAGAAACAATCTAACAAATATTACATAGCAGATATTAAAGAGCCATCTTATGTCATTAAGCACAATAAATTAAAAAATGCACACCAGACTGAATATTAAAGGTCATACTATTAAAAAAATACAGAAGAGAATTAGATCATAGCCAAGTGGCTATGGCTATGGAGTTGATTCTTAAACACTCAAAGTACAGAGAAAATCACAAAATAAAATAATTTTGTTATAAGGAATTAAAAAAGATTTTGCACTAATGAAATTAATGCAACTAGGGTAAGAATGGAAGTGACCAACTGTGAAAAAATATTTTGATCATATATTTCTGAGAAGTCTGATATCCAAGGTACATGGGCAACTAACAGAAATATTTAAAGCCAAAAGACATTTCTTGGCACAGAAATATTCAGTGACAGTGAATGAACAATTCCCAAAAGAATTACAGCCTTATCAAAGACTGTTCCAAATCACTAATAGAGAAATATAAATCAGAACAACTCTGAAATTTCACATCACAATCAGTCAGTTTGGCAATAATAACATAAATAAGAAGGATAATTTTTTTTGAAGATATTATGGAAACATATACCGTGTGCTATTCCTAGAACTGATAGTTTATAGAGCAATTCTGGAAATCAATTTGGAATTATATTAACAAAATAATAAAAAATGCCTATAGCCTTTGGCCCAGACAATCCCATTATCAGGCACATATTGATCAAGGTCAATGATAAAATAATGTGCCCACATAAACCAAAATCCATAAAAGTACTTTTTGTAGTATCAAAGACTGGAAACATAGTAGGTATCCATTAATTGGGGAATGGCTAAACAAGTTGTGGTACATGAGTGAAAGGGAAAATTAAGCATTAATATCAGAAACATCAGAAGACATATGAAGCAATGGAAAGTAAAGAGGATGAGGAAAGCAATATAAACAATGGCTACATCAACACATGAGGAAATAACAACTGAATGCTGGGAAATTATTACTCAACAAAGATTTATGTAGCTCTCCTTATATGCCAGGCACTGTGCTAAGCAAAGAGATTATAAAGAAAGGCAAAAATAGTGTCCTTGCCCTCAAGGAGCTTATGTTCTAAAGAGGGATAACACACTTTCATGTGAGCAACATACAAGATTAAAAACCCTTATTTGGGGAAGGCATTAGCAGCTGGTTAGAGGGAAGAGAAAGAGCTCCTATAGGAATTGATGCTTGAGCTGAGTCTGTTTTTCCTTTTTTTCTTTAAATTTTAAAATTTTAGACAAATAATAAAACTTAAATAAATAATAAGAAAAAGAAAAACAACGTTGTAAACTTGAATATTAAACAAATATAAAATAAGAAAAGAAAAAACATGTCATGTGCACAGCACAACATAGGAGAAAATTCAAAATATATAGCAATAACTTATCATCTCAAGAAATCCTATATATTAACTACTATGTGTTATGTTGAAAGTTGTCCATCTTTTTCTTTGCTTCCTTGTGGGTTTTCTTTTGTTCTCTGCTGTACACTTTTTACTTTGTTCTTTTTTCTTCCTTTCTTCCCCCTACCTGCCACCCCAACGTTACATTTGAGCATGGATATCTCTATATATATAGGTATTGATATATACATATCTGTATACATATATGCATGTACATACATACAAAAATATATACTTCCCCCAAGAAGTTCTATTCCTAATCTTGTGTTTGTTTGTCCTACTTGGGCATCCTGGTGGTGCTTCTTTCTAATTGGCTTACTATTGTGGTCCTGTCTGAGGCTAGATGGATGTGGTTGTGGTTGAGTGCATGGAAACACCTGTTGTTTCTGTGGGAAATATGAGGAATGGGTCTGGGTGCAGTGGAGCTAGCTAAAGGCAGTGGCTGGGATCCCATCACATGGACATGCTTGCTGTTCTGTGAGAAATATGATTTCATGGACACACCTGTTGTTCTAGTGAGCAGTGAGGCATATATGAAGAAGTTAGGATATTGAGTGTGTGTGTGTGGTGGTGGTGGTGGTGGGGCAGTGAATGGCTAGGTAGGTGTAGTGGGCCTGCTGTTCAGTGGAACCTATGAGTAAGTTAGAATACTGGGGCTGGGGGCAGCTTTACTAGGATTTCATCATAGGGATTCTACAAGGTGGAAGTTAAAAGGGAAAGTCTTTAAGGCACAAGGAACAGTCAGAAAAATCGAGATTGTGTGATAAATAGCAAGCAGGCCAGTATGGTTGGAATGTAAAGTTCCTCCCCTCCCCTAACACACACACACACACACACACACACACACACACACACATACAGTATTAATAACCTATATTGCTTCCTCTGAAAACTTGTATGTTGTGCACAGTCACTGTTTTACAGTTAATCCTGTATGGTTGAAAGCATCCTTTAGTTCTCTTTGCCACCTTGGCCTTAGCTTCTCCCAGAGCCTGAAATAGCTCAGGCAATGGCCTAGGTCATCTGGGTTCTTGAAGATCTACCAGCAATGCTTGTCAGTCCTTGGACAATGTTACTTTCACCTTCAGATAGAGGCAGTGGGGCAACTGCACCTGCTGTTGTTCCTAGGTACAAGTTCTAGGGTTGCCCAGAGTCCAGCCTTCTAGGACAGGAAGATGAGAGAGTTTAATCCCTTAGGCAGCCACTGCTTTCTTTCTTTCAATGCTATTGCAGACTGCCCCAAATTAGTGCCAATTGATCCTGCCTTAAGGCAAGAAAGCTCTCCTTTATCACAACTGTGACCCTGAAAAATTTATCAGCCAAGAAAGTCTTGCCAAGAGATCTCTATCCTGGAGGGAAAGGTACTGTTGTTATTTATTCTTTGTTTTCAAAGAGGACAATGGCATCACAGTATGATGTCTTGACGTGTGCATGAATCAGATTTTTTTGCTTGACTATACATATTTGTAATAGCTTCATTTTTGTTTTTTCAATCACTTGAAAGATGAAAGGTAGTACACATGGAACTGAAAGTTAATTTTGGACATATACGCATACATATGTGATATGTGTCTATGTATGTAAGACATCTCCAAAGAGGCAGCTCCACACAGTCTTAGAGCAGGGCTGTGGGACTATAACCTCAGCAAGTTTCTTTCCAGAAGCCTGAAGTCTGCTTAGACTGAGTCTGTGGATAAGGAGCCAGATGAATACCTACCAAGTAGTTGCCTTTGGAGGGGCACTATCTCCTTCAGAGAAGACTGTGCTGTTTTCCCACAGTATTTCATCCACCATTTTAGCACATGCCCATTGGAACGGTGGCAACATTGGCCTCTGAGTTTGAAGCAACAAGGACCAGGGCATTGGCATGGGAGCAGGCCAGCTGATGGATGAACCCTCCTTGTCGTGACTACATCTATAGCTCCACACAGTCACTGCCCTGACCAAATGAATGGGTAGGGCACAGAAACTGGGGTCTTTATAGGGAAGCAAAACTTCTGATTGGTTCATACCTACTGCTGGAGTCACAGCTGACCACTGCATTGACAATGGTCAATTCTGGTCGTTATCAGTTACACCTCGAGGCTGAGGCCGAGTGCTTTCTTCTGCCCACAGGCCTTCTCCCTGCCCGAACTGGTCTTGGCGCTGCCCCGCAGCCGCTGCTAGCTCTGAAACCTGGAAGACTGGAAAGCTCCATTCTTCTGTGTTCAAGGAAGCTGCGGGCAGCCTCGAGCGGTGCATTGTCACCCTAGGAAGCCCCAGACTTCCCCACAGCTACTCCAAGGGTGGAGGGGGGCCGCCGGTCCAACGCGGTGTTGAAAGGTGTCTTTGGGCACTCAGCCTCCCCCCCCTGAGGCCTACCTCACTTGCCGTTATTCCTCCTTGCCCCTACCCTTCCTAGGTCTTTTGCACAATGTGATACAGGACTGATCTGCCGCACCCACGTAAATGGGCCCTACCCAGATCCCTGGTTGCCATGCAGACTTGCAAAATGGCACTAGTCTGAGACTCTGAACGGGGCTGGGGCTGGAAATGCGGCCCCCTACTTGGGAGGGCATGTTGGCATTCTCCAGGGAAGGGGAAATGAGAGGTGAACTGTGCCAGGAACCACGACCGTCTGTTCCCCCACTACCAAACTGGTCCTGCTGACCAGGAAATAGAGGCAGGTTGTGGCACCAAGGTGTCATTAACTGGGGCTCCGAAAACCCATTGCATGGCCGCCGCTGTCTTTGGTGCAGAAGCCAGCTTTAGGCACTCCCTCAGTGTCACACACCAAGCACCGCAACTCACAAAAAGACCTCATGATTTGCCGGGCGTGTGACCATTCTTTGCCTTTCTAAAATCCTATCAGGCCACCCTCCTGCCTTGGAGTTTTCCCTAGTCTAGCGTCCTCCCCTTTTGCCCTTTATCAAGGGTGAATACTAGTCAGAATGCTAAGATTCCTACTCACACATGAAGAAAAGATATCTTCTCCAGTAGCCCACCCCTTTGTCCTCTTGGTCCAACAATGGAGATTGGGCAGGAACGAGACACATGGATACTGCTCCTACGCAATTAGAACCAGAAGGGATGTCTATCCCTTTTGCTACCTACTGCACCCTCTTGATTTCAGCTAGAGATTGCCTTCCTCAAGGCACCTGCCCGAAAGTCTTCTATGTCTTTAGGATCAGAAAGTTTCCTTTTCCCAAAGCTTTTACACTTCAATTGTTCATCAAATGACCACCTTTAATTTTTTTGACTTCTCATCTGTACTCCAGGTTATTTCTCTCCCCGCCCCAGTTCCTGGGCCCCATGTTCCCAGCGAACGTTTATGACCTTCTCTTCCTAATTTGAGAGAAAGTAGTTCAAAAGTTAGGCAGTTTCTGGACTTTGGGAGATGGATCTCAATTGCTTTCCAGAATGATTCGATGAATTGATTCATAGCTCTAGCACAGAGTTCATGAAAATAGACTTTTCATCCATTCCCTCCAACTTTTGCCACACTACCTCAGCCAGCGGTCCAGCAAAGATACTAATCTCCGAACGTTGCTCTGAGCTGGGACATAGGACTTGATTTGATTTCTGTTTCTCCCATTAGTAGGGATTCTGAGATCATTTTCCCTTATGGCAATGGATAGCTTGGATTTCATGCCTTTGGAAGATGCCTGTTCACGTCCTTAGGTCGTTTTTCCATTGGTGTTTGACTCTTCTTAACAGGTTAGATCAGTTCCTTACAGATCTCAGAAAGGAGAAGTTTTTTAGAGAAACTTGTGGCAGAGATTCCACCTGTCATTCATGCTTCTCCAATCAACTGTGGATCGGGCTCCATTCCAGAGGAGAAATCTCTGGGCACTTTTGACCTGAGCACTTTTCAAAGGCTTACCAGTTTGAACATTGCCGAGTCCACCCTCCTCCACTCAACCAGTAGTTCCTTCTTCTGAGGCTGAATTTCTTTCTTTCTTTTTAAATTATTCTTATTATTTGTTTTTTAGTTTTCAACATTCACTTTTATTAGATTTTGAATTCTAAATTTCTCTCCTCCCTCTCCCCCACCTCCCCAAGATGGCATGAAAACTGATATATATTATACATGTATAATCTTATTAAACATTTCCACATTAGTCATGTTGCGAAAGAAAAATCAGAACAAAAGGGAAAAACCAGGAGAAACAAAAAAAAAATAACACGAAAAAAGAGAAAATAGTATGCTTCAATCTGCATTCAGACTCCACAGTTCTTTCTCTGGATGTGGATAGCATTTTCCATTGTGAATCTTTTGGAATTATCTAGATCATTGTATTTCTGAGAAGAGCTAAGTCTATCAAAGTTGGTCGTGGCACAATGCTGTTACTGTGTACAATGTTCTCTTGGTTCTGCTCACTTCACTCAGCATCAGTTCATGTAAATCTTTCCAGGTTTTTCTGCTCATCACTTCTTATGGAACAATATATTCCATTACACTCACATACCACAACTTGTTCAGCCATTCCCCAATTGATGGGCATCCCCTCAAGTTCCAATTCTTTGCCACCACGAAAAAGAGCTGCTATAAATATTTTTGTACATATGAATCCTTTCCCCGCTTTTATGATCTCTCTGACATACAAATCTAGCAGTCGTATTGCTGGATCAAAGGCTATGCACCATTCAAATTACTTTCCAGAATGGTTGGATCAGTTCACAACTCTACCAACAATGCATTAGTGTTCCAATTTTCTCACATCTTCTCTAACATTTATCATTTTCCTGTGTTGTCATATTAGCCAGTCTCATAGGTTTGATATGGTATGAGGCTGGATTTCTTTCAGGTATATTTTTTGACTTTCAATGATTATTTTTTCCCTTGAGTGTAGCCTCTTTGTGGCCAGAGTCTTTCTCTTTTGGTATGGGCTTCCGGGGGGCATGGGAGAGAAAACAGCCAAGGCTAAGCTCTTCTTAAGTCTTTCCAAGTTGTGGGTATTTGAATGTTTGATTATCTTCCTTCATTTCCCCTCTAATTGAAGAGTCTAGTGACGTCCCTGGAGAAAAAAGTTTGGAGCCTGGAAGACCTGGTTTCAGTTTCAACCTCCATCTAACAACATTGCTGAGCCTTGATCCTAGAGAGCTCCAGGGGAGTTAGAACCACTTCTTGCTCCCCTAAGTTTGACAAGTTTTTTCATAGAGGCCACAGTCAATGTTTCAAAAGTTAGCTTTGTAGCTACTACTGCTCTGCCCTTTTGGGAAGGGTGATGTCTTTGAATCCTCCTCCCTAGTCCTGTGGGCAATGTGCTAACAGGGTAACATTCTGTTCCAGGGTACGTTGCAGTTACTCTCTTCTCCCATATGGCCCAGAGTTTCCCAGTGTCGGTTTTCACACTAAATTCAAAACTGCCTGAGTCTCTTGGCTTGTCCCTATTAGCCTTCTGTCTTCCATGGTAAGCTCTAGATTTACAGTTGAGTTGACTGGAGACAGAACACTCTCAGCTCATGAGCCCCTTGAACCTATTTTGCTATCTGAGCTGGGGACCCCAGCTGGAGTCGCCCTGGGACCCCTGGAGCATCTTTGCATTTTAATAATTGATTCTATCTTTACATGAATTAAATGACTCAAGCCAACACTCACTTTAAAATGACTTCTTTTAGTAAGTCAGTCCTTATTGTTCTTGCTTGTGGGGACAGGGCCCTCTCCCAACTATTACTAGAAGATTACTATGTAAAGACTCCAGAATGCATTCGTGGAGTTGTCTATTCCCATCCTCTTTCTTTTTTTCACAGTGCTTTACATTTTTTCATCGGAAAAAAATGCCACTTTAGAAGTCACTGATAGACTTTTTGAACTCATCTATTTAAGCTAAGTTTACTTTTTGGAAGTTGTGATCTTTAAGAGTGATTACATTATTTCATTAACCGATGTCACCTGGTTGTGTGTGTGTGTGTGTGTGTGTGTGTGTGATCATAGTACATTCCTGTATGATTTGAAAATAATTTTACTGAGGCTCTACAGGCTTAAATCATATGTGTCACTAAACATGCACTAGGTCTTCAAACCAGTTGTCTTCCTGTTGTGCAGTATAGGGGTGGGGTAGAGAAGATAGATAGGGAAATGAAAAAATAAAGCATGAAAAAAAAACTACCAACTTTGCTAGATTAAAAAAAATACAACTGGTTTTATTTGAACTGAAATTACATAATGTTGCTGAACTGAAGTGACATAATTTTTTGGGGGGGGTCTTCTCTAAAGCAAATAAACAAAATGATGTATGAACGATCCATTTTATTTCATCCTTATGAAATATTTTTTCTTTTTTCTTTTAGTTTTCTTTATTTTTCCACAGTTACATGTAAAAACAATTTTTAACATTTGTTTTTATAAAATTGGCTGACAGATTTTTTAAAAAATGAATAACCTGGATTATAATCATACAGATTTTACCAAATAAATTTTTCTAAATGAGTAAATCAAAATAAAATCAGTGTATAAGTCAAATAATTTTTTCTTTTAAAATTATTTTGATTAGCTTTTGAAGAATCATGGACAGAACTCAGTTTTTAAAAAAATCATGTCTCGTTGTGGTATTTCGGTTTCAACTCTGCCCACTCAGGGACACCAACAACTGTTGTGGTTTCATTATGTGTTATTGTGGAACTGTCTCAAAAAATTCAGAGTCAGACCAATGCCTAATCCAGGTTTAGGTATTTATTGAGATTGATGCCTTTCATGAAGCCAGCTAAGTTTCAAGAGGAACCATTGACTTCAGAGAAAGCAAAATGGACCTTTACAGTGTAAAGATGCAATTATATAACAGAAAATATGAATATTAAAAAGATGGGAGGGGTTTGTTAAGGGATTAGGTAATAGGGGAGGGGTCCCAGCCACAATGGAACTGTGCATGTGATTACCCACAATCCATACAGAAAAACCCATGGGGGGGGTATGTATGTATGATAATGATATTATAATAAGCCTATCTACATCATAAGCTCACTCTAGGTCAATTCTTTACTGTTACTTCACAAGTGCCTACTTAGGGAAAGTCCCTTCTATTGTTTTGGGGTCCACATACTGCTTGAGTATCCTGGTGATACTGCTTTCTGACTGGCTGAGTATTGTAGTTCTGTCTGGGACTAGATGGATATGGTTGTGGTTGAGTGCATGGACACACCAGCTGTCTCTGTGGGAAATATGAGGAATGGGTCTGGGGGCAGTGGCTAGCTAGAGCCAGTGGCTGGAATCCCACCACATAGATACACCTGCTGTTTCTGTGAGAAATATGAGTTCACAGACACACCTGTTGTTCTAATGAGCAGTGAGGCATATATGAAGAAGTTAGGATACTGAAGAAGTTAAGATACTGAGTGTGTATCTATATGTTGGGGGGGGGGTGAGTGGCTAGGTAGGGGCAGTGGGTCTGTTGTTCAGTGGGGCCTATAATGAAGTTAGAATATTGAGGCTGGGGGCAGTTTTATTAGGATTCCAGTAGTGGCATAATGTGACTATTGAAAATTACCTAAATCTGCGCTTAATTGTAACATTCTTTGAGGCGGGGTGGAGAAGGTAGGGGGAAAATAAAGCAAAAAAGCCGCAGCTGAAAACAAACAAACAAAAAAAAACAAAAGGGAAGCAAAGAAAAGCTGAGCAACTTTAAGAGAATGTGTAAGATTTATTACATAGGTTTTCTTGAAATGGAAATTTATTATTTTATATTGAATACTCTTTTATGATCTGCTGTGTATTTTTTTTCTTTTCTCATTTTGTATTTAAGTGCAAAATTAAAAAATTACAAAAGTAAAATAATTTTAAAAATTAAAATGAAATGCTTGATCACCTGGTGAAAAAAATTACCTAAAATTGATAAGCCTTTTTAGACTTGCTAACAAAGTTGAGTTTTTGTCTTGATGTGGGACTTAAGCAGAAAACACTTTTTTTTAGTATGTTAAGATCTCTGTATAATTGTATGAATTATGCGGGAATAAAAGAGCAGAAGACTATTAACTGCTAAACAGAAAACTACATGATGTAAAGCAGATGTCATGTGACCAACAAGACAGAGGACTAGAAATTTTCTCTGATCCTCTCAACCTTTCAAACCTTTCCAAAAATAGGAATTATGCATAAGAAATAAAGCCATTTCAGCTATCTCATGGTCTAGGATACCAAGAATCCTAAAATTAGGAAAAATGATGAACACTAACAATAGAGAGGAATCCCTAACCCTTAACTCTCTCACTCAGCACTGTCACGTGCTATGCTACTGGCACCAGGGCTGTACAAGCCAAGCCAAAATCTTAACAACTCCACTCCTTTCCTTACTTCTCAGCCCTTCCCTCCCCCATCTAAATAGATTTTCTTTCAGAATTCCATTGCAGTGTGGTAACACTCTGTGTGGCAAAGAACCTTTGCCAGAGAACAGAGGAAGAGAGGGAGCGAGATCTATATCTATATGTGAGTGTGGGATACTTCATTGAGCCTGAAGAAAATAGTCTAGCATACATTTGAGGATCATTCTGACTCCCTAGAAGTCACTTGAGGCAAAGACCAAGGCAGGTGAACTATGATGCCTAGTGTGGGAAGAGCCTGAGACGTTTTAAGACCCAGTTCCGAGGGCTACCACCATCAGAGAAAAGGGAGTCAGAAGGTAAGAAATAGGGGAAAATTAGGGGAAAAAGTCTAAAATTACAAAAGATCTCAGGAGAATTAAAAGCAAACTAAAGACTTTAAGCCTTGGTAGATATACCAACAAGGAAGACATTAATAACAAAATGAAATATGGCCTTCAGATCAAGTAAATGATTTCAAGCCTCAGTTACAGTGACTACAGATAACTGATTCAATTTTGCATTTGCAACATCTCTCCAAATAAACCCCCTTCTCCCCTCTGATACTGCCACAACTCTGGTGCAGACCTTTATCACCTCATACCTAGATTATTGCAATAGCATAGTGATTGGTCTTTTGTCCACAACTCTCTCCCCACTCCAGTCCAAGTCTGGCCATGTCATCCCCCTACTCAATAAGCTCCTGTGCTTCCCTTTTACTTCTAGAATTAAATAGAAAATTCTTTGGTGTTTAAAGTCCTTAAAATCTATTCCCACCATACTTTTTCCATTCTTCTTACCTCTCAGTCACTTCCATGCACTCTTTGATCCAGTAACTCCAGAGAGAGAGAGAGTGAGAGAGTGAGAGAGAGAGAGAGAGAGAGAGAGAGAGAGAGAGAGAGAGGAGAGACAGACAGTCAAAGACACAGAGAGATTATTCCTCTTAGTTTTTGCATAAAGTTTCAGAAAAACTATTCTTGGCTGTAGCACAGAGATCTATCGATATTTCTGTTTTGACTAACTCTTTTACTTCAGTGGTACTTCAGAGACATAAATCTGAAGCTGTAGTTTGTTTCCCCTCAGTGAAACTATTACTACATAATTCATTTTTCTTCTGATTCCTGTTTCATCTTGACAAGGATCAGACCCAATTAAAGGCAGAGTTTAAATGTGTATTTATGTCAGGTATCAGTATAATATTATAGAATAGATAAAGATGGGGGAAGGAGAAATTCTCATTGATTTGGCAGGTTTAGGAAAATTTCATTTATTGGTGTGGCACTGCTCCACCCCCCCCCATTTCTTGGAAAAGACATTACAACTCTGCAGTAATTAATGCAAGAATCTATTTTTTTCTCTTCCTCTCAATCATACTAACTCTGACAAGGCATTGTAAATGTTTAAGTCCAAAAAATACCAGGATTCTATTCTACCACATTCTCTAAAGAAAAAAGAAACTATGCAGTCTACAGTGGAAAAAATAAAGCCAAAACTTAAATGACTGATATAAGAAAGGGCTCTTAGAGGCAAAGATTTAGGTATATACTGGTGAAACTTGGGAAGAAAATATTGGAATTTTGTCACAGTATTTCATAATGTCAGCTATATGGTACAAATGATAGAGTGCTGGCCTTCAGAGTCAGGAAGACCTCAGTTCAAATCTTGCCCAAGACACCTACTAGTGATGTGACCCTGTGATCCTGGCCGACTCACCAGATCTCTGTGTGATTTGGTTTATTCAACTATAAAACAAGAATAATAATAGAACCTGTTTCTTAGGGTTGGTATGAAAATTAAATGAGATAAGACTTGTAAAGCATTTTGTGAACTTTAAGCACTAGATAAATGCTATTATTATTTATTATTATTTGTAGTAGTACTGGTAGCAGTGATGGTGGTGGTAGCAATAGGAGGAAGAGGAGGAGTAAGAGACTTAATTTGCTATCTATCTAGTCCAACCCATTTTTGAAAAATAATTTTCCCTACATATACCTGGTAAATAACCATTCAGTCTTTGCTTGAAGATTTCCAATGAGAGAGAATCTACCATGTCTCAAGGCAACTCATTCTACTTTTAGAGAGCTCTAAATGTTAGTAGGTGTTTTAGGATTTTGGTTTTTGACCAGACCTGTGATTTCACTGATATACAAATTTTGGTAAGGGAAACTTCTACCAGTGGAGGTCTGTACTAGCTCTGCAATTTATTATTTTGGAGATTTCCCTGTGACACTGAGAAGTTAAGCAGCTTGCCCAGAATCCCATAGCCAGTACATGTAAGAGGTGGAATTGGAACAGAGATATTCCTAACTCTAAGGCCAGCTCTATCTACTATGCAAAACTGCCCCTTTACCTTGTTGGGACTGCACATTAGATATTCAATAAAGTATAGGAGCTGAGATAAAGTAGCATGGAGACTGTCACAGAGCCACAATGAGTGTTAACTTCCTTGAGAGCAGAAGGAATTGAGAATTTTAATCTGGGGAAGTCAATAATATGGTAGACATAATAAGTGACTGCAAATATTCGAGGGACTTTCATGTAGAAGAGGGATTAATTTTTTTTTTTTTGCATTTGCCTGCAGATAGTAGGATCTAAGGTAAATTTAAACTTGATATAAGGAAAACTTTCTTAACAATTAGAGCTATCGAAATGTGGAATAGGTCATTTTATGAGATGATAGGCTTTCCTTCATTAGAGACCTTTAAATAGAAGCTGAATGACAATGTTTGAGATATGTATAATGGTAATTGCTTTCAGGTACACCTTGGCCTGGATGACCAGTGAGGTCCCTTCAAACTATAAAATCCTATGATTCTTCCTATAACCCTACATGAGTCAGATCTCAACCATGACTAATTTGTTCAGTCTATTTCTGGCTTAAGTGGTAGGGAGGCCAGAGGGCCTCCTCTGTCTTCATTAAAAATTTTTTTAACACAACAGAACAATCAGAAAGTGGTTTGTTTTTTCAATGATAATGCTTATAATTCTTTTAACTGAGGGTTATTTTAAAGTTGATGATTTCAAAGATGTCAGTGTTTCTAGTTGCATAGATAAAGGTGTGTGTGTGCGTATAGTAGTTGGGTAGCATAGGGAATAGAGTGTTGGACTTGGACTCGGGAAGACAAGTTAAAATCTTGCCTCCTATACCAGCTGTGTGGTCCTGGATAAGTCCTTCAACCTCATTTAGTTTCCATTTCTTCATCTGTAAAATGGGCATAATAATAGCAACTACCCCCCAGGTTCATTGTGAAGATCAAATGAGATAACATACATAAAGTACTTTGCAAGCCTTAAAGCATTATGTAAGTGCTACCTGTCTGCTATTATTGGGTTAAAGGTACTTTAGAGAAGGAGATTAAGTCAGTTGGTGATGGTAGGTGCTGGGCTCACTTTTTAACCCCACTAATATGGATTTGTTAACCATCATGAGTAAATATGTCAATTATTCCCTTTATCCTGTGGGCCCCCCAACCCTGGGTAAAACAAAGGAATTTTTCTCTTTTTCTGATTGGGCTACACATAGAAACTATATTTGGGGGACATAGCTTTCTTTTCTTTTTATACTTTAGTCATTTGTGGATATATTACCCACCTACTCTCCAACAAATCTTTCCCTGTAACAACAACAAGGAAAAAAAAATAAAAACAGGTAAACTTAATCAACTGACAAGGTGACCGCATCTAACAATACAGAAGGGTATTTCCCTATCTTGGCTATATGGCTAAGGTTGGGAATTATAATTACTCAGCATTTGGCTTTGTTTTAGTATTCCTCTTAAAATTAACCTGATTTTAAATATTGCTTATTATTTTCTCAATTACTTACTTCACTGTCAGTGTTCCCTTGTTTCTCTTAAATCCCAATTCGTTGCAATTATAATCATATTAATATATCAATTCGTTTAGCCTTTTTCCAAGTGATGGCACCTATTTTGTTTCCATGTTTTTTTCTTACCACTAAATGCGTTCCTAAGCATATTATGTTGCACCTGAGACTTTTTTTTGTGACTTATACCTACCTGAACTGTATAAGTTGCCTGAAAATCTTAGTCTTAAGACATTAAAGTTTAAAACTACACTAAGACTTTTGGGACACCATGGATAGCAACATTGTGGATCAAAGGATGTGAAAAGTTTAATCATTTTTTTCTCACATAATTCCACATTGTGTTCTGGAATGGTGAGACTAATTCCCAGGTCAGTACCTGGAATATTCTAGGTTCTTAATATGTTCTTATTGATTGTATGTGTTTTTAGGAAGTATTTTTAAGTGTCTCCATCAAGAGAGCAAAAACAATAGTTTATTTTTACCTATAAAAAGCAATACAGCAGAATATTTAGGCTCTGTCTTGGTCTATAATAAATTGGAAGAGTAAGAAAGAAATAAGTATTTTAGGTAAATATTATAATATCAACAACAATATTAAATTTGTTTATTCTATTGGAAAAAAATAAAGTATTCCATTTGCTCTGTGTCAATTCTTTTAGCTATACCTTATTAAATGGTACAAAGGTTGGTTATGATTTTTCCCCTTGTTTTTTGTGCTTATTTTTCTTGATAAGTTCATAATAAAAGATTAAAGGCTGGTAGGTTGTTCATTTTTACTGAGTTTATGCAGATTGCATTTAGAGGCTGTATTATGTAGAAAGTGCTCCATTTAGTGTAGGTTATGATGAGAAGAGGTTTTGTGGTCTGTAAAGTCCAAAACTTACTTAAATCATCAAATCTAAACATTGTTTGATCCCAAAGATTTAAGATTTTTGAACTTCCACCGAAATTAAAAAAAAATCTTAGCAAATTCTGCTAACCTTAAATAAATCTCCAAACAAAGCCCTATCAGTTCTTTACAGGGACTTGCACATAGAATAAGTACTTATAAATGAAGAAATTAATTACCTAGAAAAATGAGTTTCTATTAAGGCAGGATTTTCATAATCATGTAACCAAATATTATGAGCTGACCTTTTCCTCTATCACTAGTAATTTTCTGAAATCGATATATATTTGTCCTTATGGATACTCAAAACCACATAGCTCTGATAATTCTGTAACATCGGTGCATTGGGTTATATGTCAAAGCATCCATCTTCTTAGCAAATTTAAAATAAGATTAAAGAGAAATGTACAAATTAAACAAATTCTAAAACTTTAGTGATAGTTAATCTTTTAAACCTTTTTATGTTTTCTTCTGCAGTACAGCATTTTCACGTTCATTTGACTCATTCTTTTTCCTTGTTTTTCTTCACATTTTGGATTGTAAAATATTGGAAAATGAGACAAAGCTTCTCCCATTAGGAAAGATCTACACAGTTAAATTGGGGGGGGTGGGGCAAAGAAATATTCTCTTAAGAAATTAAGTTTCTGGTTGTCCTCAAACACAATAGGGAGACACTTGGTAGGCATGATATATCATCAACAGAGAACTGTTCAGGAGTAATCACGTAAAGGGGATAGTCAAAGAAATGTAGCAAGAGCAAATGAAAATTGGTGGACAGACCTACTGGTATTTATACAATGTAAGAGGATAAGAGGCTATGAATGGCCTGTAATTTGAACCATTAGATGGAGTATCAAGATTTATGTGATCACAGATCCATCTAAGACTCAAAATAACAAATATTCTTTCATATTTCACTACATCAAAAAGAGTACACTTCAGCACTGCTAAATTTAGGATCGAAACCCTATAAATCCCAAAGTACCCAGTAGCTTTCCCCAATAAGTATTCTAGATGAGAATTATCCCCATATATTTTTCCAGGCTTCATTGTAATTTTTCACCTATTCACTATCATTGCCAAATGTACCACATTTCATGTTTGTGTTGCTAAGGAACTCAAGTGGTTTAGTTACTTAGGTTTGACCATGAGTAAATTTCATTTGTCAGATTGGAATAAATTTTCTTGACATTATTTGCTTGATAATATCATTGATACTTTGTTTATTGACCATTTGATGTAATGACAGTCATTTCATTATTGATGTTGTTTACAAGTACAGTGGGCTATAAATTTGCCAGCTGTTCACCAGGAAATTGAAGAGCTGTTGAATATGTTTGATATTGTAAAAATAATGTTGCTTGTAGCTTCTGTGGAGGTGTAAGGCCAATAACACCAACACACAGGAGGGCTGCTAGCACAGGTTGTTTGATTTGCTTTTCTAAGGAAAGCAACTTTAAGGGGTTAACAACCTTACTTTAATTGAACATATATATATCATTCACTTAGTTCAAGGGGAAAAGTCAGTGCCCTGAACTTCAGAGAAAACACAAACAGAAATTACAAGCAGAAATTATATAAACAGAGCAAAATAGCACAAATCAACAGATAGGCTTCTAACTGTCTGACCAAGACATTACATATACAGCTACCAGAGAGAGAAGCACCAATATCTGGGTTTTTCAAAGCCCGGGTGCTCCTTAATGGCTACCCAGAGTCATGTCTGGTGAAATCACAGGACCCCTCTTCCAATGAGTGAGCCCCAAGCAAAATGCTAACCTGAGAGTATATATATGTACAGTTCTTCAGAGTTAGAGGACATAGTAACCATGCAGCTCAAACTGTGACCTAAGTCTTCCCATGACTTAAGCAGGTCATCAAAGACTTCTGATTCAAAGACTCTTGATTGAAACAAGGCAAGACTCAAAGGCACTCAATTGCCTTAGTGCTGTGAAGTACTTCAAAACAGAAGAAAACAAAAGCCCCACATTACTTGCCATTACAGTGTTTTAGGGGAAGTCTAGAGGAAAGGATGAGTTACAAATGCATATATAGAAAATAAACATTTATTTTTACATTGTTACAGGAATTTCTTTCCTCTACCCCCTCTTTTGGTTTAGTATAGCTGTTAGATGCCACAGACCCAGGACAGGACTCCTAACAGTCTAGACAATAATTTCCCTGTCAATATCAAACATATTCAACAGCTCTTCCAATTTCCTGGTCTTCAAGGTACTATTATCCACCAATTAGTGACTGTTTTCCAGATTCCTCCACTTTAGTATAAGCCAGGGCATTTCATATTTCACCATCATAGTAATGGTCTTCCAAAGTCAGAGTGTGACCACTGGTTTCATGGGCACTGTCAAGGATGAATTTTTTATCAAGAGCTTTGATGGTAAAAGAATCCATCACTTTGATGTTTATCTTTTTTTTTTTCATATGCTCTGTAGCTGCCCAGACTTCATGAAGGTTTACACTGGCCCTGATTTCAGTCACCTGGTCATCTTTACTGTCCAGGACCATCTTGTCCTGGCCAAGCTAGAAATACTGAATGTTGTAATAAATGGCTATATTTTCTGTGTGACTGATCCTTCAGAAACAACTGTCCTTCGTGTTGGTATCAAAATCCCTAGACTTCCTAGTAGCCAGTGCTTCACTCAAGCAAAAGACCATTCCATTGAGGATAGTCCAGAATATGACTAGATCTTCTAGCACCATTTGACATAACCTTTCTTCACAAATGGATATCACATAGTGCGAAGGTTGATGTTGCACTAAGAGATTAGTGCCATGAAGATCTGGTCAAAAGCCCATGCATAAAAGACAGATTATATACTGGAAAAAAAAAAAGCATAGTCCTGTCCCATGGCAATACTCACCATGTTCTGTTTCCTGACAGCTCCTCCAATTTTTTTTATTTTTCTATTTGTCATGTGTCAGTTTGTTGAGTGTGAAGTGAGATTTTAAAGTTGTTTTAACTCGTATTTCTCTATTTTTAGTGATTTGGATAATTTTTAAATATGATTGCCAACTGCCTATTTATATCCTTTGACCATTTATCTACTGGGCAATAGATCTAAGTCTTTTCAATTTGTAGTGTGCTTACTAATATTTTATTTAAAATATTTTTTTGAAAAGGAGGGGTATTTTCTTTTTAAAAATTTTTTTATTTTGTTATTTATTTAATATTTTTAGTTTTCAGCATCCATTTCCACAAGATTTTGAATTACAAATTTTTGCCCCATTTCTACTCTCTCCCCACTCCAAGAGGGCACATATTCTGATTACCCCAGTCTCCAGTCAGTCCTCCCTTCTGTCACCCCACTCCACCCCCATCCCCTTTTTCCTTACTTTCTTGTAGGGCAAGATAGATTTCTATACCCCATTGCCTGTATATCTTATTTCCCAGTTGCATGCAAAAACAACTTTTTTTTTAAACATCTGCTTTTAAAACTTTGAGTTCCAAATTCTGTCCCCTCTTCCCTCCCCACCCACCCTCCCTAAGAAGGCAAGCAATTCAACATAGGTCACATGTGAATCATTATGTAAAAACCTTCCACAATACTCATGTTGTGAAAAACTAACTATATTTTGCTCCCTCCTATCCAGTCCCCTTTATTCAATGTTCTCCCTTGACCCTATCCCTTTTCGAAAGTGTTTGCTTTTGATTACCTCCTCCCCCTATCTTCCTTCCTTTCTATCATCCCCCCTTTTTTATGCCCTTCCTCTTTCTTTCCTATGGGGTAAGATACCCAGTTGAATGTGTATGTTATTGCCTCCTCAGATCAAATCCAATGAGAGCAAGATTCACTCATTCCCCCTTACCGGCCCCCTCTTCCCTTCCAACAAACTGCTTTTTCTTGCCACTTTTATAGGAGATAATTTACCCCATTCTATCTCTCCCTTTCTCCCTCTCTCAATATATTCCTCTCTCATCCCTTAATTTGATTTGATTTTTTTAGATATCATCCCTTCGTATTCAACTCACCCTGTGCCCTCTGTCTATACATATATAGACGTGTGTGTGTGTGTGTGTGTGTGTGTGTGTGTGTGTATGTGTATTCCCTTCAGCTACCCTAATACTGAGGTCTCATGAATCATACATGTCATCTTTCCATGTAGGAATGTAAACAAAACAGTTCAACTTTAGTAAGTCCCTTATGATTTCTCTTTTTTGTTTACCTTTTCATGCTTATCTTTATTCTTGTGTTTGAAAGTCAAATTTTCTATTCCAGCTGTGGTCTATTCACTGAGAAAGCTCGAAAGTCCTCTATTTCATTGAAAGTAAATATTTTGCCTATTTTACCCAGTTTTGCTGGGTAGGTGATTCTTGGTTTTAATCCTAGTTCTATTGACCTTTGGAATATCATATTCCAAGCCCTTTGATCCCTTAATGTAGAAGCTGGTAGATCTTATATTATCTTGATTGTGTTTCCATAATACTCAAATTGTTTCTTTCTGGCTGCTTGCAGTATTTTCTCCTTGATCTGGGAGCTGTGTAATTTGGTGACAATATTCCTAGGAGATTTCTTTTTGGGATCTATTTGAGGAGGCGATCGATGGATTCTTTCAATTTCTATTTTGCCCTGTGGCTCTAGAATATCAGGGCAGTTCTCCTTGATAATTTCTTGAAAGATGGTATCTAGGCTCTTTTTTTGATCATGACTTTCAGGTAGTCCAATAATTTTTACATTATCTCTCCTGGATCTATTTTCCAGGTCAGTGGTTTTTCCGATGAGATATTTGACATTGTCTTCCATTTTTTCATTCCTTTGGTTCTGTTTTATGATATCCTGATTTCTCATAAAGTCACTAGCTTCCACTTGCTCCAATCTAATTTTTAAAGTAGTATTTTCTTCAGTGGTCTTTTGGACCTCCTTTTCCATTTGGCTAATTCTGCCTTTCAAGGCATTCTTCTCCTCATTGGCTTTTTGGAGCTCTTTTGCCATTTGAGTTAATCTATTTTTTAAGGTGTTGTTTTCTTCAGTGTATTTTTCAGTATTTTTTTGGGTCTCCTTTAGCAAGTCATTGACTTGTTTTTCATGGTTTTCCCACATCCTTCTCATTTCTCTTCCCAATTTTTCCTCTACTTCTCTAACTTGCTTTTCCAAATCCTTTTTGAGCTCTTCCATGGCCTGGGACCAGTTCATGTTTTTCTTGGAGGCTTTTGTTGTAGGCTCTATGACTTTGTTGTCTTCTTTAGGCTGTATGTTTTGGTCTTCTTTGTCACCAAAGAAAGAATCCAAAGTCTGAGACTGCATATGGGTGTGCTTTTGCTGCCTGGCCATATTCCCAACCAACTAACTTGACCTTTGTGTTTTTCGGTGGGGTATGACTGCTTGTAGACTAACGAGTTCTATGTTCCACGTTTGTGGGGGGGGAATGCCAGCTCTGTCACACCAGCACTACTCCTTCCCCAAGAACCCCCAGCCTGGCCTGGGCTTAAATCTTCAGCAGGCTGTGCACTCCTGCTCTGATCCGCCACTTAATTCCTCCCACCAGGTGGGCCTGGGGCCAGAAGCAGCAGCAACTGTAGCTGCCCCACCTCCGCTGCCCCCGGGGCTGGAAGCCAAACCGAGAACTCCTTCCACTCCCGCAGCTTTTCCCACTAACCTTCTCCACAGTCTTTGGTGTTTCTGGGTTGAGGAGCCTGGTAACTGCCACAGCTCACATATTCAGGGCCCTAGGGGCCCCATCCGCCCGACTCCAAGTTTGGTTGTTCCACGCCACTCAGGCTGGGCTCTGCTCCACTCCGTTCCCAGCTCCCAGCTCCCAGCTCCGTGTTGGATAGACCTCATCCAGAGACCATCCAGGCTGTCCTGGGCTGGAGCCCTGCTTCCCTCTGCTGTTCTGTGGGTTCTGCCATTCTAGAATTGGTTCAGAGCCATTTTTCATAGGTTTTTGGAGGGACTCGGTATGGAGCTCACACTAGTTCCTGCTTACCAGCCACCATCTTGGCTCCGCGCCCCCCCCCACTCAAATTTTTAAGGTGGTATTTTCTTCAGTGGTCTTTTGGACCTCCTCTTCCATTTGGCTAATTCTGCCTTTCAAGGCATTCTTCTCCCCATTGGCTTTTTGGAACTCTTTTGCCATTTGAGTTAGTCTATTTTTTAAGGTGTTATTTTCTTCATTATTTTTTTGGGTCTCCTTTAGCAAATCATTGAGTTGTTTTTCATAGTTTTCCCACATCATTCTCATTTCTCTTCCCAATTTTTCCTCTATTCCTCTTACTTTCTCTTCCAAATCCTTTTTGAGCTCTTCCATGGCCTGAGACCAATTCATACTTTTCTTGGAGGCTTTTGATGTAGGCTTTTTGACTTTGTTGATTTCTTCCAGCTGTATGTTTTGGTCTTCTTCATCACCAAAAAAAAGATTCCAAAGTCTGAGTCTCGATCTGAGACAGTTTTTGCTGCCTGGCCATGTTCCCAGCCACCACCCTTGAGCTTTCTGTCAGGGTGCGACTGCTTGTAGAGTAGAGAGTACTTTGTCCCAAGCTTGAGGGGCTTCGCTGCTATTTTCAGAGCTACTTCTACACAGCAAGCTCTACCACACCAGTGCTCCTTCTCCCCCAAGAACCACCAACCAGGATTGTGGCCCAGATCCAGGCAGGGCAAAGCAGGCTTTGCATTCCTGCTCTAATCTGCTGCTTAATTCCTCCTATCAGGTGGGTCTGGGGCTGGACGCAACTGCAGCTGTAGTTCTGTCCTCAGAGCTGCACCACCTCTGCTGCCCCCAGGGTGGTGGCCAACCACAAACTCCTTTCACTCTGTCCCAGCTGCTTTCCCACTAACCTTCTCTGTTGTCTTTGGTGTTTGTGGGTTGAGAAGTCTGGTAACTGCCACAGCTCACTGATTCAGGGCACTACACCTATTCTGCCCAGCTCCTGGTCTGGTTGGTTCTGGCGTGGCCCACTCTGGGCACTGCTCCACTCTGCTTACAGCTCCGTGCAATAGACCCTTCCCAGTGGCCATCCAGGCTGTCCTGGGCTGGAGCCCTGCTTCCTTTTGCCATTTCATGGGTTCTGCAGCTCTAGAATTTGTTCAGAGCCATTTTTATAGGTGTTTGGAGGGACCTGGGGAGGAGCTTAAGCAAGTCCCTGCTTTCTAGCCACCATCTTGGCTCCACCCCCCATCTGAAATTTTTTAACCTTAATGTTCAATTGGGATATTGATCTATAATTTAATATTCCTCTGCTTTAGCTCTTCCTAATTTAGAAATCAAGAATAAATTTGTGTCATAGATTGCAAAGGTGACTTTTTATTATTTCAAGGAATTTATGTTACATTGGGATTAATTGTTCTTTTAATGATTGACGAAACTCTATTGTAAATTTATCTCCTCTTGAGTATTTTTTTTCCTTTGCAAGATTCCATATGGTTTGTCTAATTTCTTTTATGCTATTAGGCCATCTAAGTAGTCTATTTTTGTTAATCTTACTATTTTATATTTTTAAGTATTCATCCATTTCCTCTAAGCTATCATTTTTCTTAGCATATAGTAAGGCAAAATACTTTTCATAATATCCTTTATTTCTCCTTCAGTTTTTGGGAATTCTTTTTCATTTTCAATATAAATTTTTTGATTTTCCTCTCTGTTTTCAGCTGTTTATTTTATTAGTTTTCCTTTTCAAAAAGCCAATTTGTAATTTGTCATTTCAATAATCTTTTTGCTTTCAGTTTTATTAATCTCTTTTTTAATTTTGAGATGTCTGATTTTGTTGCTTACTTAGAGATTTTTTGCTTGCTGTCTCTCCAAGAAGTCCAGGGTCAATTTAGTGTTTGTGTTTTTGTAATGACACTGTCAACTCATATTGAGTTTGCAGTCCACTAATCCCTTTATATCATTTTCTGAAAAGCTGCTGCCTAGTTATGCTTCCCCAAACTTGTTCTTGGAAAGTGGAAAGGGATTTCTTGAACCAAAGTCTAAGATTATATATATATGTATATATATATATATATATATATATATATATATATATATATCTCCTATTCAAACTTCTTCTTCTAAGAGTCATTTCAGTTTTCTACCTTTCAAGCTCTTTTCAGATCCTGACTGACATTAACCTTTGTCTTTGTTATGCCTGCTACCTCTTTCATCTTTGAACATTTGATAAGCACACCATGTCGAACTTTGTCCAACTCACTATTAAATTAATTAGCATAGAGCCAAAGCCAGATGTGTTGACACTCCATTGTATTCTAAGTTAATAGGTAATGATAATAGATGACACTTACATAACATTTTCAGGTTTGCAAAATGTTTTACTTATGACATCTCATTTACTATTCCTTGAGTATGTCCATCCAATCAGGTCAGATTCCATTTAATTACATTGTCATTTAACCTAGGGGGTTTTAGGTTTCAGGAGGTCTATGAACTTGACTGGAGTGGGGAAAATTAACTTTTTGCTTTCATTGACTTTTGGTTTCCTTTGAAATCCTATGTATTTTATTTAATGCATTTAAAAACATTATTCTGAGAAGGAGTCCAAAGGCTTCATCAAGTTGCCAAATGGGCATGACACAGAAAAGGTTAAGACCCCTTGAATTCTAAACTATAGTATGCCATGTTTCCATTAGAATATAATGAGATGAATTAGCTAATATTTTGCTAAAAGTATAGGTAAGCTATATCTGTAGCAGTTGCCTGATCTAGTAGCTTTGTAACTTTAGCTTAAGGTTCAGTTATCTTTATGCCAATAAAATGGGATCTGAGCTATTCTCATTTTTCATTTCACAGATTTTTAGGGAAAAAAATTGAACCTAACTGAAGGAGAATTATCCTGCTTGAGAAATATAACTCATTCACTTTTGGAACAAAGAGTCTCATGCTCACTCATCAGCTCTTCCTTAGCACTATCCAGAGCTCTGTTTTTTTTTTCCTAAAAGATAAATGCAGATCATTTAAGCACTGTAATTTCAAATGATTCTAACTAAGCATCTGTTCTACAAATAGCTTCAGCTTTAATAATGAAAGTATCATTAAAATGAGCCTTCTTTAGGTTTCTTTTTTTTTGTTATTGCAGACATAGTGATTTGAGATGGGTTTAAAATGAAGATGGCCCTAGAGGGTAAAACATGGCATTCTGATTATTTCTCATTACATTGTTAGTCCTTAGCTACTGTTCTCCTTGATTCACATTGATATGAGAGCTATCAAATTGGTGGCAGAGAAAAAATGATTGGCCTGAGAGAATTATCAGATCCATGAAGAATGACAAGACCATCCTTCTTGCAAGGCCAGTATTTGGCCTTTAACTTTACAGATGTTTTTACTGAGCCCCATGGAAGAGTCAAAATGTCTACACTAATGGCTGATCAGCTTGAAGACACTTCTGTAGATGTAGAGTTGATGTATAGTTAGTATATATTAAACCATAGGTGTCTATGATAAAGATTCAATTCATCTTTGCATCCTGAAAAGGGAATCGCTCAGCGCAAGCATAGAGGAGGGAATCAATTGGACCAACCAAATTTGACCATAAGTCAGCTAAGTGGAAAAACTGGATAGCTAATAAGGTGGAGGATCCATAAGCATGGCTCACATTATTGTACAGAGGAGTCATATGAGGGCCTGTAGAACAAACTAAATCTCCATGAGGTGGTCTGAATAGTAAAGGCTTCTAGGAGAATGAAGACTGGAGAAAAAAGAAAAGTCACTTAGGGGACACAATACTGAGATTTAAAAAAAAAATTATAGACCAAGTTCCAGGGTTCATTTTATAAATAGAGAAACTTTATAATTTGCTACCTTCTTCCTCCATAATAGTGTACAAATATTGGGAAAAGTGAGAATTTTTCTACAGGGAACTAAATTTTCAGCTAGTGAAGTAAATTTTTACATTGAGTACCTTTATCAGAGGTACTACATTTTGTTCCATATTTTTATGATGCATGCCTCACTGTAATGAAGGTGCTAAAAATGGTAAATAAAACTAATGATAGTAAAGTGTTAGTTTGGAAATTAGCATTTCCCTTCCCTCTTCCAAGATGCTTACCTATTTAATTCCTAGTAACTAATCATTAAAGGAAATAATTACGCGACAGTGAATTTGAGGAACTTCTAGATAAAACAAAACAATGGGAAAAATTTCTCTCTCGTATCTGATTTTCAGAGGTTATATTCCATTCTTAGTGGTAACTCAAAAAAGGAATAGAATTCTTTACATAGGCCAACAAAAGGCAGCTCTTTCTCACTGAACAAAGGCATCTCTGATATAAAAATAATAAGGGAAAAGAGAACAGAAACCATCAGATATCTTCTAGTTTCTTATCCACACTCCCAACTTACAGTTGGAATGCCAATTGCATTTAATCTAGATTTTTTTATTAGATTTTAATAACATCTCTCCTATGGTGGTTTCCAACATGAACTTAATTTTGATGATTTTTCTCATTTCTGAAAACCTATTTTCTAAAATGGGATCTAATAGGTTCTATTTAAGATGACATACTTTTTATGATTCTACTGACACATCACCATGGGAACATGGCATTTTTTCAGAAATATTTCCTTGTAGCAAACAAGCTAGGGGGGAAAATCTCCTCTTTCCTTAGCAGAGGAAAAAGTTCATTCCATTACCATGGGAAATTGTGTCAGCATTTTAAAATTAACATTCCACTTCCATTCAATTAGTATGCTCTACTGGACTATAGGGAGAGTAAGCTGATTAAAGTGTGGCCGACATCAGATTTTTGAATTTGAGAAGATGGTTTGTATTCCATTTAACTGTGTGGATACTGAATTTGGTCCTTCAGGTGAAGAAAAGTATATTTAATAGCATATACTTTTTTTTAAAGCAAATGCTTCAGCTTAGTACGGGAAATGCTGCGTATTCTCATATTAAATGAATGACAGAGCATTTATGTAATAGGGATATGTCCCTTGAATTTAGCTAAATTATTCAAATTCTTCATGCATAGGAAACCTAAAAACACATAATTAAAAATAAAATAAGAAATTTTGCATCCTAATATTTTCTGGCATAGTAATGAAGAACTGTTTTTGTTTATTAGAAGGTCAAAAGTTGCTCCAAAGAGGCCCCTGTCAGGTAAGAGTAAACTAGACAGTGAAAACTATGTATGAAATGTTAGAAAAGAGAAATAAAAAGATTGTTTTCCCCCAAATGCATGAACCACTTCAAAATATGAAGTCTTTATTTCCAAGAGAAATAAGAAACTTCAAACTTGTCAACCAGACCAAACCAGCCTCTAACTTTTGGATGGCAGGAGCCAAACAGAGCAGGCCAGAGACGGAAGAGTCAGGAATCTAACAGAAGTTTAATTTCAAAGTGAAGGAAATGGCTTTAACCTGTATTTGTGGTCAAATTATAATATAAAGATGATATTCTTCTAAGAGGGACATGATTAGAGAAGGCAATAAGATAAAGATGTAAAAAGTTTTCCAGATACAGGTTAAAAGCAAACACACATATGTTGGGGCTCCAACCTTGTGGGGACATGCAAGGCAGCGCGGGGGATATTTCAACACTTATACAAATGGTTACACAGTGAGCTATAGCCCTGACAATGAGGGGTAACAGCAACAATGGGACAAATTTGATTCATACCAGGGCCTTCATGACCAGAATATGGGTACTTGTCTGAGATTGTCTGGTGCTTGTCTGGGATCAGAGAACCACTGGTGCTGGTCAAAGAGATAGAATAATTATGTGATTTTGCCAGTGGGTGAGTGCAAAGGATAGTTGCCATGTCGAGCTCAGGGCACAGCTTGCTTGCTGGGCCTTAGCTCTTGAAAACAGGGCATCTCCTAATATCTTGACATTTTCCCCCTTTGGCCAAAGGAAGGGGGTCTGAAAGAACCCTTATCCTTCTGGCCAATAAAGGAGAGGAAGGTAAGAACCAAGGTGCCATGAGAGGCCAGTTTGGCTAGGACGAGATGGTGCATTGAATAGGTCTTGTCTAGCCCTTGTTTGCTTGCAAGTAGAAAAGATGGGAGGCTGGGGAGGGGGAGCGGCAAGAATTTTACAAAAGGGAAGAAGGAAAAAAAAAAACTAGGACAGTATACTCAGCCCTCATCTGAAATCTTGGGACAGCTTTCTCACCTGGATGTTAACTGCTTGAGGTCCCTGGAAGTTTCTGCCATCCACCAAGGAGCAGGGGCTTTCTCCAGATGATCCAGGAGTATATACCCACAAGTTTGACAGCTGTGGGAGCAGTCAGAAGGACCTGGTGGGGGGCCCTTAGATGACATAGGGGTTGACAACTCTAAGAAAACTTGTGTCAATCTTTGGATCTGAGTTTCTGGTCAACATAACGTATGTCCTTAGGTCAGAGTTTCTAAACAAACGTAGAGATGTCCCAGTTTCCTAGCCACACAGGGCTAGGTTCAAACAATGCAATAAAATTTTTCTCACAATTCTCATAATTGCATAATTAGATTAAGTCAGGTCACATTAATGTTATAGATCAAACTACTTAGAGGGCTCACAATGGACTAGTTTTGAGAAGGAAGATTTACATGTCACCAAGGTAACCAAGAAAACTTAAACATAAATATCTTGAAAGAAAAGACCAAAGCAATACAACAGTTATCAGCAATATTAATTAATATCAAGTTTCCTTCTGTCCTAGTAACCCATTCTCAGTGTTCATTTAATCAACATTTTTTGAGTCCCAGATGTTTCATGTAGTCACCTGGTTCCTAGATATCTTTTCTTGGACAATAGATTTTATTCTCAGGGCAGCTCTAAAAGAGGCTCTGCTTCTTTGGCTCCAAATCTAGAGGTTCCTAGATAATTCTGGCTTAGTATAATTTAGTATAATTGCTTAAATTTGGTTCTCTAGTTTTGAAACCTCAGAGAATTTCAGTTTATATGCCATTTGTTATTTCTACCCTTACCTAAATCCTGCACCTGATATAAGAATCTTTTAAAGTTCACAAGGTCTAATTGTAAAATAAGTTCTTCTGCATTTTAAAATTATCAGACAGACATTCTTCGAATGGGAAAATATTTTTACTTTCTTTACCATTATCAATACCATTATGTGTAAAATCCTCAATACAATTTTGAGAACTTATTACTGAAGCATACTCAAAGCTTGAATTTCCATGATAGATAAATTTTGAAAATCAATTATATATATACATATATATGTAGCTTTTAGAGAAAACAGCTTATTCCTGTTGCTTTTCTCAAATTTCACTATTCCATTTATTTAGAAAAATTTTTACATCTTTATCCTATTACCTTCTCTAATCATTTCCCCCCTTAGAAGAATAGCATCCCTATATTGTAATTTGACCACAAATACAAGTTAAAATTGTAAGATGTTCATACACACATTCTATAATAGTAACTCAGAAATGTTCCAGTGCCAATCTATTACTTAATAGATTTAGTATTGTACTTACAAAACTTCTTTATTCTAGAAATTTGCTATAAAAGGAAAAAGGGAGACATGCTTATGGCAATGTTATATATCATAACAGGGGGAAAAACTCCCTTAACTCTGTTTGGTTCCAGGCATGAGTCACATCTGACAGCCAATCATTTAGTCATGGGGTGTTAAAAGCAAGATTCAGGATTAACCAGGTGGGGAAATTTCCTTTTCAGAAAGGAAATAGCAAAATGGGGATACAGAGTCAGGAGAATCCTACCTTGGGTCATGCCAAAGTCATCCTTGAAAGCAATAAAATAAATATGTGATTTTGCCAGAGGGTGAGATCATCCAGAAGGTGAGTGCAAAGGATTGTTTCAAGCTCAGGGCATAGCTTGCTTGCTGGGCCTTAGCTCTGGAAAACAGGGTGCCTCCTAATATCTTGACAAACTGAATGGCAAACCTGTTTTTACTATTATCAAAATCATTTCCCTATTTGTCCTTATTTAGTTGAACATACAAAAACAGTGCAATGAGGTTCCCCCAGAGCCACCATGCTCTCAAGACCACAGCTTCCTTAACATGGTAGAAACTGAATTGTATCAAAAGGGAAGATTTTCTTTTTCATGCCTTTAATTCTACATGTTCTTACTTGAAATGATAACAATAGTTGATAATCATAATTAAATAAAATATTAAGAATTGCTGTTGGACCTAAGGGATTGGGGCACTATCCACTCTCTTTTTCACTAAGGGGCCTATTAGCCCTGGGTGTGGGCATACGATCCAGACCAGGTTTGGTCCTGAGGAACTTGGCCTCTGATTCAAGGTGTTAGTATTCCTCTTCTCACACTCTTAAGCTTGTTAAGTTTCTCCATCCCCTGTACAACAAGCCTCAGGGAAGGTTTTCTTAAGACTTAAGCCTTGGCTTATGCCTAGGTCTCCCAAAAAGTATAGTAAGAAGGTTCTCAATGTACCATTGGAATCAGTTATTAAACCAGTGGGGCAGTTAGGTGATGAAATGGATTGAGTGCCAGGCCTAGAGTCAGGAAGATTCATCTTTTTAAGTTAAAATTTGTCCTTGGATACTTATTGGCTGTGAGACTGAGGGAAAGTCACTTAATCCTGTTTGCCTCAGTTTTTTTGTCTATTAAATGAGCCAGAGAAGGAAATTACAAACTGTTCTAGTTTTTGCAACGAAACCCCAAGTGGGGTCACAGAGAGTTGGACAAGACTGAAACAATTGGAACAACAAAATGGAACAGGTATTTCCTCAAAAATTGCTTTAAAAAATTATGTCATTTGATTCCCACAAAACCTTGGCAGGTAGAAGTTATTATTTCCTCATTTTATAGATGAAAAAACTGAGACATTCAAAGGTTAAGTTATTCGCATAGAGTAACAGAGCTAGTAAGGGTCTGATTTAAATTCAGGTCTTCTGGATTGCAAGTCTAGCACTCAACCCCTAGTTACCTAGGTATAGATTTATTACACAGAAAAGAAGCAGAGAAAACTCAGATGTATATATTCAACAGAAGCAAAAAAAAATGTTAATACTATTATTATGTTTAGTTGGGAGATTGTCACATAAAACCATCCAAACACAGACATTTGCAAGATATCTCATTATGCATTTTATATTCAATCAGAGCTCTGCACTACCTCCCTCAAAGTCTAGGTCTGATGGCGAAATGGGCCAAGGTTTGGCTCATAACTCTTTTTTGGTCATGATCCTCAAGGGCCTTGGGGTTGTTGCTGGGATTTCCTCTGCGCCATCATTCAACTCCAACCAAAAGGATCCAAGATCTCCAAACCTTTCAGACTCGCTATGTTGTCTCTAACATGCCCATCTCAGAATATATTTTCCTAAGATCAGATTGGAATTAATACAAATTGACTGGAGAAAACTTAGACTCAAGTTATCCTAGGGAGGATATGTGTTTTATTGGCCACATACTCATGATTGTACTGTAGCAAGTTTATTCTGCATCTCTCTTCCAGAACCAGACTGCCTCTTAGAATTCTACTCCTTCTAATTAGGTACTTTGCTAACAGTACCCAGGAACTTTTTTTGTGTCTATCTGAGAAATTTTCCAAAGAAAGCAGTTTCCTTTCTGGTTTATGAAGGATGTGGACCAGGAAATTCAGAGAAAGAAGCCAGCTCTATTTTAGGATGGTTTTGTAGTCATGTGAAAAAAAAATTAATTTTGGGGCCCGAAATTTGAAAAAAAATGTAATACATAAAGTTATTGAGCTCAGTTTTATTCATCTGCTCATAGCTTTCAGGCATCTTTTGGGCAAGTCTGGTGCATGTAGGCATGCTTTGTCCATTCTGTTTCATGAATCTGTAGCACCAATTGTGTCTTTTGAAATCAGTAACTTCTTTTTCACTAGCAATTCTTGCCTCATGCTGAACCATCTTTGTGGACACAGGAATTCCAATTGCCCTTTGCTCTTCAATCCATATCTTCAATTCACCCTCTAAATCGGGCTATTTTTCTGACTTGCCTGCAAACTGGATCACTTTTAACTTGAATTCAGCGCTGTACAAAAATCTTTTCTGAGCCGTTTCTGGGCAGAGCATGGCAAAACATAACCTAATATACCGGTAACAAATGCAAAACAATGAGCACAAAGACAACAAGCTTGAAAAAATGGGAAATGCAAATAAAAAAATCTATAACAATGAGTGCAAAAACAAGCCCCAAAAAGCCGGAAATGCAAGTAAAAAAATCTCCAACCACCGTATAAGAGGCACCCAGTTTTTAGACCCCAAATTTTTCTAAAAAGGGTGCATCTTATACATGGGGAAACATGGTATTTATTTTTCTGGGTGTTCCCTATGTTGGCTACTTCTCCCTCTCTACACCACCACCACTAGCAAATGGGTTCACTGTATATTGATAAGGAAAGTAGACTGGACATTTCACCTTGGAGACAGAGAAAACTGATTCAAAACAGAACCTATGTATGTAATAGCACCGGAATATAACAGTAGGAAGAAAATAATCATTTCTTTTTTAATAATTAATTTATTTGTAGTTCTCAACATTCATTTCCATAAGATTGAGTTCCAAATTTTCTCCCCATCTCTTCCCTCCCCCCACCCCAAGATAGCATGCATTCTGATTATCCCTTCCCCCAATCTGCCCTCCCTTCTGTCACTTGCCCCTTCTCTTATCCCCTTCCCTTCTATTTTCCTGTAGGGCAAGATAGATTTCTATACCCCATTACCTGTATATCTTATTTCCCAGTTACATATAAACACAGTTTTTAATATTCATTTTTAAAACTTTGAAATCTACATTCTTTCCCTTCCTCCCACCCCACCCACCCTCTTTGAGAACGCAAACAATTTGATGTAGGTTACATGTGTGTAGTCAGGCAAAACACTTCCGTAATAGTCATTTTGTGAAAGACTAACTAGATTTCCCTCTATCCTATCCTGCCCCCCCATTTATTCTGTTTTCTCCTTTGACTCTTTCCCTTTTCAAAAGTGTTTGCTTCTGATTACCCCCTCCCCAAATCTGTCCTCCCTTCTATCATTCCCCTACCTCTTATCCCCTTACCCCCTACTTTCTCATAGGGTAAGACAGATTTCCATACCCAATTGATTGTTTGATTGTGTATGTTATTACCTTCTTCAGCCAAATCTGATGGTAATAAGGTTCACTCATTCCCTGTCACCTTCTCCCTCTTTGCCTCATATTCCCTCTAACTACCTTAATACTGAGAAAGGTCTCATGAGTTACAAATATCTTTCCATGTAGGAATGTAAACAGTTCAACTTTAATAAGTCCCTTATGATTGCTGTTTCCTGTTTACCTTTTCATTCTTCTCTTGATTCTTGTACTGGAAAGTCAGATTTTCTATTCAGCTCTGGTCTTTTCATCAAGAATGCTTGAAAGTCCTTTATTTCATTGAATATCCATTTTTTTTCTCCTGAAGGATTATACTCAATTTTTCTGGTAGGCGATTCTTGGTGTTAATCTTAGCTCCTTTAACCTCTGGAATATCATATTCCAGGCCCTTCAATCCCTTAGTGTAGAAGCTGCTAGATCTTGTGTTGTCCTGATTGTGTTTCCACAACACTTGAATAGTTTCCTTCTGGCTGCTTGCAATATTTTCTTCTTTAACTGGGAACTCTGGAATTTGGCTACAATATTTCTAGGGGTTTTCCTCTTGGGATCTCTTTCAGGAGGTAATTTCTGGATTCTTTCAATTTCTATTTTCCCCTCTGATTCTAGAATATCAGGGCAGTTTTCCTTGATAATTTCTTGAAAGATGACATCTAGGCTCTTTTTTTGATCATGGCTTTCACACAGTCAAATAATTTTAAAATTCTCTATCCTGGATCTATTTTCCAGGTCAATTGTTTTTCCAATGAGACATTTCACATTGTCTTCTATTTTTTCATTCATTTGGTTTTGTTTTGTGAATTCTTGATTTCTCGTAAAGTCATTACCTTCCGTTTGCTCCATTCTAATTTTTAAGAAATTATTTTCTTCAGGGATCTTTGGGCCTCCTTTTTCATTTGGCCATTTCTGCTTTTTAAGGCATTCTTCTCCTCATTGACTTTTTAGAACTCTTTTGCCATTTGGCTTAGTCTATTTTTTAAGATGTTATTTTCTTCAATATTTTTTTGGGTCTCCTTTGGCAAGCTGTTGACTTGTTTTTCATGATTTTCTTGCATCACTCTCATTTCTCTACCCAATTTTTCTTTTACTTCTTTTACTTGATTTTCAAAATCCTCTTTGAGCTCTTCCATAGTCTGAGACCAATTCATATTTTTCTTGGAGGCTTTGGATGTAGGAGCTTTGACTTTGTTGTCTTTTTCTGGTTGTATGTTTTAATCTTCTTTGTCACTAAAGTCTATATTCTGAGTTTTTTGTGCTGTTTGCTCATTTCCCCAGCCAACTGCTTGACCTTGTAGCTCTTTGTTAAGGTAGGACTCTGCTTCCAGAGTGGAGAGTGCACTGTCCCAAGCTTCAGGGATTTTGTGCAGCTGTTTTCAGAGATAATTCTAGGGACCTGTAAATTTTTAACTCATCCAAGGTGGCATGATCAAAGGAAAGGTGTTTACTCCTCTCCTGGTCTGTGAGTGACCACAACTACTCTTTTCTGCCTTGGAACTGTAAGTACCATGCCAGTGCTCCTCCTGGCCTCAGGACCACCACCCAGGACTGTGACCCAGATCCAAGCAAGGGCAAAGCAAGACAATCCTGCCTCAGTGCTATCAAAGAGATCCTGCCAATCCTCCTCTGATCATCTTCTCAATTCCCGCCTCCCCCCCATCTATGGGTTGAGAGCTCTGGAAACAGCCCCTACCACTGCCTCCACTGCTAACACTGTGTGGCTTGGGCTGGGGCCAAATCATGCTCCTCTCTCACCAAAGACCCATAGACCTTTCCTACTGACCTTCTAAGTTGTTTTTGGAGTTTTTAGGTTGAGAAGTCTGGAAATTGCCACAGCTGACAGTGATTCAGTGCCTTGAGGCTTGCTTGTCCCAATCTGTGCTGGCACAGCCCATGCTGGCCTGTGTTACTTTGTCAGACAGGAACAACAGACCTTTCCTGTTGACCTTACAGATTTTCTTGGGCTGGAAATTTGTTTCACTCTGTCATTTTGTGGGTTATGCTGATCTAGAATTTGTTTAGAGTCATTTTTATAGGTATTTGGAGTGGTTTGAGGGAGAGCTCAAGCAAGTCTCTGCTTTCACTCTTCCATCTTGGCTCCACCCCCCCCAAAACAATAATTTCTTAAGTGCCAATACCATGCCAAGCACTTTAAAATATTATCTCATTTGATCATGCAAACCTGTTAGAGATACTATCATTATCCTAATTTTACAATACCTATCATTTTATTGACACAGGGGACTTCCTTCTACCAAAAAATAGTTGCACCTTCTCAGCAATTAAAAAAAAAACCAAGACCCTGATAGAGTTATCCATTGCACTGAGTGTCTAACTTACTTGCCTAATGATGTAGGGCCAGTGTGTGTCAGAGGAAGGCATTGAATCCAGATCTTCCGCCTCTGAGACCAGCTCTCTATTCACTATGCCACATTGTTCCTCAGCATGTGAATGAAGCCTATTAAATATCATACTTCCCAGGACTGCAAAAACTTGCCTAGTGATGCATGGTCAGTACATGTCAGAGGCAGGCCTTGAACCCAGATCTTCCTCCTCTAAAACCAACTCTCTATTCACTATGCCATATTGTTCCTCAGCATGTGAATGAAGCCTAATAAATATCATACGTCCCTGGACTGCAAAAATCTATGAAATTTCTCCAATTAATAGAAATATTCCTTTAATGCAATAGTCTCCAGCTGGGTATTATCTCTGCAGCTGCAAGTCCAGGACAGGCAAAAGGACATCTAGATTTCACTATGGGTTTTTTTTATGTGGATTTTTATGAGGACACATTTTCCTTTTTACTTTTTTCTTATTGTCACAAGCAAGTACTATAAGTGAACTCTTAGGGAATTCTCTGCTCAGCTGTTATAACACCCTCAAAAATGACAATAAAAACACAGAAGGGCCTGAAAGAGATTTTGTCAGCCAGGTTGGGAGGGCTAGAAAAACCCCGTAGTCTATAATTTAAACTATAAACTATGGTATATATTGACTTTGCTGTAGATTTCATTGAGAATGATGTCAGCATATTGATTTAATGAAGAATCTCCTTCCTTAAGGCTCTTGGATGAATAATGACAGAACAAGAGATCAAGGAGCATGCATTCACTCATTCAACAAACATTTATTAAGCATTCCTTATTATGTACAACACTATGTTAGGCCTATCAGGGGATACAATTATCAATAAAAATAATCTTTGGCAACAGAGCCAAGATGTTTGAGTAGTAGGAAGTAGTACAACAAACATCCCCAGAGTCATCCAAAGAGATCTACAAAATGTACCAGACTGAATCCTGATGGGGAAATCCAAGGAAAATTCACAGGGAGCTACTTTTCCCATCCAGGTCAGCATGGGGAAACAGAGAAATTTATGGAGACTAGGGCATGAGTCAAGCCAGGAATACTCCAGTTTAAGGAAGAAGCTGTGCACCAGGACAAGAAAAGGTCCCAGAACTGTATCAGGGAACAAGTACTAATTATAAGCTTTGTCACTCGCTATCCAGTTCTGAATTATAGATCTAGGATGGATTGAAGTGGAAACCTGCATCTAGAGGTGGCATTCTAAGGCAGGGTTCAGTCACTGGCCTTAGGATGTATATATAAAAAGGAGGAAGTTCAGAAAGGTGTAGTAGCAATGTGACTCAGATTCTAGGAGCAGAGTAGGGTTTCAGTTCCAACTTTTAATCTGGTGTGAAGTCTGCAGAGTTATAATCAGGGTAAGAATCTCAGATCTTAGGAAATTTACATTCCTGTCATGCTGAACCAGCAGAGCTTCCCAGGTGGCTGATAGTTAGTTGAGACCCATAGCAATCTAGTGTTGCTCAGTCGTAAACCCAAGTCAGGAACTTGCAGAGCTAACACCAGGGAGATGGTGAACAGACTCTTCTCAGGTTCAGATCCCTTTGGGAGCACTGACAGCTTACATATCACCAGTCTAAGCTTTCCCCCAAGAACCTAGAATAATACAATACTCAATTTCCCAATAAAGTAGCAACAAGAGCATCCTAGACCTTTTCTCCAAAAGTGAGTAGATCTTGATTTTTTTTTAAAAAAAAGAGTTTAAAATGCTTTTTTATATAAAGAAATGAGTTACAAAGAAAGAATTCCTAAGGAAATTAACAATCAGGCACAAAATCTTATTCAAGCAACAAACTCCCTGAAAATTATAAGGAAATCAAAACATAAGCATATGACTTCATAAGACAAGAAATATTAAAACAAAGTCAAAAGACTGAAAATAGAAAACAAAATAGAAAATTGAAGATATTTTATGGTAAAACAACTGACTTGGAAAATAGATCAAAAAGGAAAAATATAAGACTCATTGGACTACTTGAAAATCACAAACAAAAAGAACAGATATATCTCAAGAAATATTAAAACTGCTCAGAGTTCTTAGAGCCAGTTGACAAGGTGGAAATAGAAGAAATACTCTGGTCCCCTCCCAAAAGAAACCCCAAAATGAAAACTCTCAGGAACATTATGGCCAAAATTCAAGCTTCTAGGTCAAAGGAAAGGTCTTGCAGGCATCCAGAAAGAAGGAATTCAAGTACTGAGCAATCAGTCAGGTTCACACACAATTTATAGTTGCTGCTAGAAAGGCGAAGAGAGCTTGGAATGCGATATCCCAGAACACAAAGGGTGTAGGCTCATAGACAAGAATAACTCACCCAACAACACCAAGTATAATCATACTAGGGAAAAATGGATCTTTAATTAAATAGAGGACTTCCAAGCATTTTTGACTAAAAGACCAGACCTGTGTAGACACTTTGAAGTTCAAACAGAAGAATTAAGAAAAACATAAAAAAGATAAATACAAATAACTGATCATAATGGATTAAGAAAGGATAAACTGCTTACTTTGTAATATTGGGAGATTATAACGTGTCCCCTCTGAGTCCCATCATGTTCATGGCTCCCAATAGGAACCTAATTAGACAGAAGACGTAGGAATAGTTCTATTATGTCTGAATTAAAAGAAAAATGGAAAGAGAGGGGAGGAAAGGGAGTTTAGGGAAATTAGTTCATTTAATCAGGGTGTACATGTAGAAGTGTAGAAAAATAAAAAGAAAGTATAGGACAAGTTGATACTGGAACTTCACTATCATCTGAACTAGGCAAAGGAGGAAAGATTACACACAGAGTTGGGTAAAGAAATACATTTAACTCAACAGGGAAATATAAGGGAAAGGAGAGAAGGGAGAAGGGGGAATTAAAGGGAGAGTAGATGAAGGGAGGGATTAGTTTTATGTCATATATGTGTGTATGTATGTAAATATATACATGCATGTGTATACATATGTATGTATATTTCTTTTGGACATGACCAATGTAGAAATCTGTTTTGTTTGACTGTGTATGTTTGTAATAGTATTTTCCCCCATTTGTTCTCAATTAGGGAGAGTGGGGAAAGGATTCAGCTTTTTGCTGATTGTAATTTTTTTTTAATTCAGAAAAGCATAACATTAAAAAAAAACTAAAAATAAATAATTGCTGGCCTCAAGAGTCTGTAGTCTAGCAGCAGGAAGATTATCAAAGACAACCTTTCTACCAGGGAAAACGCATTTTCATATGGAAAAAATCCATATATCATATAGCTATTTTCTATAGCTAGTATTTACAAAGTGCTTTAAGGTTTGCAAAATACTTTAAAAATGTTAACTTATTTGATCCTCACAACAACCCTGTAAGGCAGGTGCTGCTTTATTATCTCTTCTTTACAGATGAGGAAACTGAGGCAGACTGTTAGATGGCCTGCTTAGGGCAACACAGCCAGCAAAATCTGAGGTGGGACCTGAGCTCAGTTTCTCCTGACTTCAAGTCTAGCACTCCACCCACTTCATCACCTAGTTGGAGAAACTATCTGTATTCATAAGGACCAGGCACCCTGCTGATACTGAAATATAAAAAGCCAAATAATCCAGAGAGATTTCCGAGGATCCATTTCCATCATTTAAGAGGACTGCAAATTGGGTACAGCAAATGTGCTATCTTGCAGTGTTAACTTCACACTGGAACTCTTTAGAATAGACACTTTCCAAGGTTCTGAATATTTTGCCCTGAGAAAAGGAAAGAAAAGGTTTCCCTGTGTTAACTATTTATATATAGCAAACCCTTCAGAACAAAATAGAGATCTATTGTGTATGGGCTTGATAAGTGTAGTTTTGTTGCATCTAATTGTAGAATTTAGGAAGTTAGTAAAACTAGTTTAGATTTCCCAAAGTCAGTCCTGTGAAGTCAATCTTCCCCATCTTATATAAAAGAATCTACTTGCTTGACCACACCAAAGTGAAAGTGTAAGTGGATATACATTAATCTTAGTACAATTTTCTGGCAAATCACAAATAGTAGGGCTTCTATCTGTTAACAGTTTGAGACTCTTCATTTATAAGAAGAGAAATGGGATTCAGGATCTCTATATCTGTTTACAAATTACCATCATCTCTCATTAGATTCAATATTAAATTATATATTGTACAGGTCTACCATTCCATAGATGAATATTAGAAAGTCATGTGGGTCCAGATATATTTACACATGAATATATACAATATCTGGACACAAAGTAAAGAGACTAATTGAACAATTGGAGTTGCATCCAATAAAATTGATCTACCACTGAACTGAGTTCTCTGAATTTAGTATTAGGTCTCACACTATTGTATCTTTGCGCAAGTGGACCCACATGACTGGAATGAACTCCCTGCTCACTTTCACCTCTTAAAGGCCTTAAGCTTCTTTAAGGCTCGGCTCCAGTGCCTTCTGCTGTGAGAAACCTCTCTTTATGTCCCTTGATTTTGCATCCTCACATTCTCGAAATCATTTCACTCCCACTTGTTGATGTGCGTGTTGAACCATGTTTCCAGCAGAAGGGGACATTTTTCCTTTTGCCTTTTCATGCTCAGTACTTAGCATAGTATCTTACACATAGTAGGTGCTTAATAAATGTTCATTGAAGTGTGTGGCTGCATAGATGTCTACTTTGTATAGAGGAGTTGAAATTTTAATTCCATGGTGCTATATGAAAGGATTAATGGGCAGGGTATCTTTGTTCCTTTTTTCAAACCTTTAAAATAAGTATGCATATTTGGTGTCTCAAAAGGAAGAGCTTTGCTGATGCAAACAGCATGAAAGCTTGGTGTGAGCACCCAGGGAGCAACTGTTTGACAGTAATTAAATGCAACAGTCAGTGTTGATTTGGTTATTTATGGAGTCTAAGACCATTTATATTCTATGAAAAATACAGGTGTAGCAAGTTGAATTGCTAAGTTGCCTTTAAGACAGAGATGAGAGCAGAAGGAAAATTATATGTTTGTGATTAATCCATGTGGACCTAATACATGACAGAATGGACGAATCTGCATGAGGAAATAAATGGGACAATTAAGGTAGGGAAGAGAAAAAAATGTAGCTTGCAATGCAGTGCAACGGAATAACAAGGTTTATCTCTACTAGTATTTCTTTCGTGGTTAAAGGCCAAACACAAGCTAACAGTCAGAGAATAACTAGCAAATTCACAAATACTACTTTTTTGCCTTCATTTTCCAAGATGATTTTTTTTATTACAGAATCACAGATTTTGAGAGTTGGAGGTGAATTTGCAGCCATTTAATCCAACCTGTATACAAAACATCCCCACTATTGCATACCTCACAAGTGGTCATTAAGCTTTTTCTTAAAAACTTCTAAGAAGGGAAAACTCACTACCTGTTAAGGCTGCCCATTCCACTTTTGAGCAGCTTTAACTTTTGTGGGGGCAGCTAGGTGGTGAAGTGGGTAGAGTGCCAGGCCTGAAGTCAGGAAGACTCATCTTTGTGAGTTCAAATCTGGTCTAAGACAGTTACTAGCTACGTGGTCCTGGGCAAATCACTTAACCCTGTTGCCTCTTTCTTCAACTGTGAAATGAGCTGGAAAAGGAAATGGTAAACCACTCCATCATCTCTGCCAAGAAAGCCCCAAATGAGGTCATGAAGAGTTGGACACAACTGACCAACAAATAACAAAATTATTTTGAATTTTTCCCCCTCAAATTTTTTTTTTTATTTTTGTCTTCTACCCATTGTTCCTCATTTTACCCTATGGGAACAAAAAGAACAAGTGTAAACTCTTATCTGGCTGATGACTCTTCAAATTTCTAAGATAGCGTATCTCCCTGCCCTTCTCATGCCCTTCCTACTACACACAAACTTCTCTTCTCCAGGCCAAATATATCCAGTTACCTCAAGTGATCTCCATATAACTCAAGAACATTCACCACCCAGAACAGAACATAGAGTACTCTAGATGAGGACTGATAAGGTCAGAGCACATACAGTGTGACTATCATCACTCTGTTCCTGGAAGCTCAATAACCCCCTTGTGACAGTGATTCTTCCAAACTTTTCCATCTCTTCTCAAACTCCCAAGGCTCCCATTAGAATCTTGTCTCATATTTTACTGAAATTAAAGCTGCTAAGCAAAGATTTCCCTCTTCTCCTCCTTCTCCTCATCTTACATCACCCAGATACCTTTTGCTATTTTCTCCTCCTTCACCCCATCTTACATGAAGGGATAGCCCTTCTCCTTGCCACAGTAAACCCCCATATATACACAAGTGAACTATCCAATTCCATCCCATAATCTTCAATAGACCCACTCTCTCTCCCTGTCTTTTGGTTACTTCCCTACTATCTATAAACATGCCCATAAAAAAAAATAACCCTAACTTGATCTCTCCACCTCTTCTAGTTATCATCCCATATTTCTTTTCTATAGATAAACTCTTTGAGGAAGCCATCTACAGTAGATAGTTCCATCTTCTCTTCTCTTACTCTATAATCTTGCTTGCAACCTGATCATTCAACTAAAATTTCTCTCTCATCAAAGTTACTAACAATTTATTAATGTCCAAATCTAATGCCCTTTTCTCAATCCTCATCTTAACCTTTTGCAATCTTTGTCATTATAAATCACCATTTTCTCCTTGATACTTTTTTTCTCTGAGTTTATGGGCTCTGCCCTCTCCTGATTATCTTCCTACCCTTCTGAACTCTTCTTCTCAGCCTCTTTTTCTGAATCTTCATTCAGGACATGCTTGCTATCCTGGGCCATCTCCAGTCATCCTGATGAATATCAGGCCACTGGATCCAGATGGCTCTGGAGGAGAATCTGGAGTCCCATGGGATGGCATTTGGTGATTGATTTTGGTGATCTCATCACCTTCTAGGGATTCGATTATCATTTCTATGTTCAAGATTCTCAAATATGGTTATCTACCCCTAACCTCTCTGCTGATCTCCATTCTTGAATCTCCAACTGTCTCTAGGACATCTCAAATTAGATATCCTGTAGACCTCTTACACTCAACATGTTAAAAACAGAACTCATTCTCCCAGGTCCTCTTCCTAAATTTCCCGTTACTATTAAGTTACCACCATCCTCCCAATCATCCTCAGCTCCTTATTATCTCTCACACTCCTCATCCAAACTGTTGCCAAGTCCTATAGAGTTTGCCTTTTTAACATTTCTTCTTTATATCCCCTTCTCTCATCTGATAGTATCACTACTTTGAGGCAGGCTTTCATCACATCATGTGGAGACTACTCTAATAAACTTCTGGTTGGTATGCCTGCCACAAAACTCTCTCCATTCCAGTCCATCTTCTGCTCAGCTGTCAAAGTAATCTTTCTAAAGTGAAGGTCTAACCATAGCATCTTGCCTTATCTTACTGCAAACTCCATTGGCTCCCTAGCACTTCCAGGATCAAATATAAAATCCTTTGACATTCAAAGCCCTTCATAACCTCCCCCTTACCTCTGCAGTTTTTTTATACATTGCAACACCACCCTTTTCCCTAACATATTCTGAGACTCAGGGACACTGGCACAAGACATTCCACTTCCTGAATTTTTATTAGCTATTGTGGTGTTAATGTGATTAAAGATCTTCCCCACCCATTAATCCCATTAACAGGTCTCAGGTGGAGCTAGTTAAGGGACTTGATTAGGAGAGGCTTGTTTGTAGGAAGACTCACACCCTTTTGCTAATTAGGTCACAAGTGTTGTGAAGCCTTCAGGCTCTAAAAAGGGTGTGTATACCCCAGGGTAGCCATTAAGTGCTCTCTCTGAACTGTGGGAGGAGAGGATACAGGCAAGCAAATAGCTAGGATGTGAGCGAGTGTTTACAGGAAGGCCCCAGCAGAGGGGAAGGTTATGGGATGGCTTGGCTCCCTGGTATGATACTGTGTTTTAAATTCCTTGCTGTTATGATAAAGTGAGCTTACTGGTTTGGGGATACAATTGCTTCTATGTTGAATTAGAGTTATTGGTTTTGGGATCTTATCCTCTGGTGTCTGAATAAATATTTTACTTCTTCTGCCTTCTATACAGAGAGTCTCTTATATTCTGCAATACAGAACTATACAGGTGTATTCATGGACACCATTGATATTATGACACTTGCCTTACTGATACAGCTATCTCCCATGCCTGGAACGCTGTCTTCCTCCTCATCTCCACCTCCTGGCATCCCTGACTTCCTTCAAGTCCAAGATAAAAATTCACTTTCTGCAGGAAACCCTTCCTGATCTTCTTTAATGCCAATATCTTCCCTTTGTTGAATATTTCAAATTACCTTGAAGGTAGCTTGTTTGTACATAGTTGTTGATATGTTGTGTCCTTTATTAGACTGTGAGCCTCTAGAGAGCAGAGAGCCTTTCATCTTTCTTTGTATCTCTGAGTGCTTTGTACAGTACCTTGAACATTTAGGCACTTAATTTTGTATTGTGTTTATTGAATGACTATTGATTGACTCAAAACCAATTTGAATAAGATTCTCCTCCTTAGTGGAGATTGATTAATAATAACAATAGCTAGAATTTATATAGTATTTACTATATGCCAGATATTATGATAAGTGCTTTAGAAATATTATCTCATTTCATACCCACAACAACCCTGGAAGGTAGGTACTATGTTTATTCCCCTTTTACAATTGAAAAAACTGAGGCAAATTGAGGTTAAAATAGTTGCCCCAGGTTATACAGCTAGCATCTAAGGTCAGATTTGAGTTAAAATCTTCCTGATTCTAGGCCCAGGGCTCTATCCACTGTACCACCTAACTGCCTTGCCTACCATTACTCAATGCTTTTCACCTGCTTGGGGATTAGAGTTGGCAAGAACTCAGGAGAAGAGAAATCCCAGGCTTCTAGCTTCCAACTTTGAGAGGGAAACATGAGGTTCCAGATTCTCTTCAGGGAAAAGGTCCTTAAAGGGAGAAAACAACTCTGGGGAAAAAGCTGACAGCCAAAATGTAAAGGAGCCAGCATTTCAGTCATGTCCTATCACCAACTTATATTAAAAACATCATGGAATTTCCTCTGGGGTGAGATCTGTTTGTATCAACATTTATTAAGCACCTACTATGTGCCTGGCACTATACTTAGTGCTAGCAGTACAAAAAGAGGTGAAAGATAGTTCTGTTCTCAAGGTGCTTATAATCTAATGGGGAGATAACATGCAAATAAATATATACAAAGCTAGCTATTTATGGAGGCAGCCAAGTGTCACAGTGGATAGAACACTGGCCTGGAATCCAGAAGATCTGAGTTCAAAGCTGGCCTTAGATACTCACTAGCTGTGTGAATCTGGGGAAGTCACTCAACCCTGTGTGCTTCAATTGGTCATCTGTAAGATGAGCTGGAGGAGGAAATGGCAAAACATTCCAGCATCTTTGCCAAGAAAACACAAAGAGTCAGAAACAATAAACAACAATAAGCTACATACAAGACAAATAGGAGATAATTAACAGAGGGAAGGTACTGGAATTAAGAGTGGCTCAAGAAGGCTTCCTGTAGAAGGCAGGATTTTAGCTGGGACTTAAAGGAAGCCAGTCAGGTCAATAGTCAGAGAATATTCCAGAGGGAGAACATTCCAGGCATGTGGGCAGCCAGAGAAAATGCCCAGAGATGAGAGATGGACTATCTTGTTCATGGAACAGTGAGGATGTCAGTGTCACTGGATTGAAAAATACATGTTGGGGAGTAAGGGATAAGAATACTGGAAAATTTGGAGGGGGCTAAGTTATGAGAGACTTTGAATGCCAAACAGAACATTTTCTATTTGCTCCTAGAGGCAATGGGAAGCCACTGTAGTTTATTGAATGTGTGTGTGTTTGTGTGTGTGTGCATGTGACATAATCAAACCCTGTATTTTAGGAAAATCACTTCAACGACTAAATGGAGGATAGATTGAAGTGGGGAGAGACTTGAGGCAGGTAGTTGCCTGTCTATTGGGCTCTGTCTCTGTCTCTCTCCGTCTGTCTCTCTGTCTCTCTCTCTCATTCTGAAACTGGATTTCATTGGGAAGGGAGTCAAGCTTTGGATATATAACTAAGGGCACATTTTCCCCATTAGGAAATAGCAATCAGAAGTATAGCTTGAAACTAAAAATCACCTCCCTTAAACTAGCAATTTTTGGAGGGGGAGGGGAGTAGACAGATATAATTTTAGTCTGCTTTTCTTTTTCTGAGGAGAACAGAGTGGTCAGCTTCTGGTCCCATCCTCTTTCTTTCCCTCCTGGCATGCATCAAAGACTTTTTGGAGTTGGGAAGGGAGTGGAAGAGACTAGAGATACCTATTCACACCTCCTTATGATCCACATGTTAGGCCCATGTGGATATACATAACCTACCTAGGTAACACACATACCTCCCTACAATTTTGTCTATATCTATGCATCTCTAGCTAGATCTATGACACTCTTTCGTGAGTCACTGTAGCCAAAAAATATTCATCACCTGGTATGGGTTGTCCAAGGTCCAGGCTGGTTAAGCTCTCAATACCCATTTTGGAGTCTTTCCATGTGGGTAGGAACTGATAGAGCTTGTAAGTCTTTGAAACTTACAAGGTCAAATCTTTGAGAACCCAGTTAACTCTATACACTTCGATGAGATATTTGTATGCGTGTATGTGTGTGTGTGTGTGTGTGTGTGTGTGTGTGTGTAAGAGAATGGGGATAAAGGGCCTACCTTGACATAGGAAACAGAAAAGACATTATCTTAGAGAGGATTTCTTCTAGTTGCTTCTTTAAAAAAAAATAGTCTTAAGAAATGACCTAAAAATATTATGTCAAAGCCTTTTTAAGTAGAGCACAGCAAAAGTTATAGTTGTTCTTAAGGTATTACGTTGGGAGAATATTGTTTTTGGTTTAGTAGCACATCAAGAAAATGTTGAAATTGTTCTGTCTTTTGCCAGGTAGCAAATATAATATGAGATACTGAGTAAAAGATTATAGACTTGAATTGGTTCAGTGGGAAAATGGAAAGAATATCAAAGAAATCTTCAATTGTTGTAATTCTTTCTCAAGGAGTTTATGAGCCATGCTTGCATTTACAAAAAAAAAAAAAATCTACCCGACTACAAAGTTGTCAATCTGGTGTTCCCAGCTGTTTTTACAATCAAATCAGGCAAACAACACAGATTAACAATCTTGCCAGCTGTGCAGAAATTCATTACTAAAAATAGCTGCAGTTGATTTGGTAGCTTTTGCAAAGAGAATGTCCCAAATGTGGAGTGCTACTTTACTTGTCTTGTGTTGAAGCTTGTGGTTGCCAGTGACATTTTCCAAAATGGCATACTCTTCTCAATCTCCATCTTCCTCTCTAATGACTCCTCTGTGTCCTATCCTGGTTCATCATCCAAGAGCCTCTTCCCTTTTTTCCCAGCACTTTTCCTTTGATAAACGCTTCTGTGTCAAAGCTTTAACTTCCACTTCTATGCACAAATTTATATGGAGTCATCAATCCCATATCTACATTTCAAATACAAATTACTACCATATTCAGGGAAAATTCAAGTTTGCCTTTACTTAGGACCCACCAAGTCTTTTCAGAACAACTGTGTCTAACTGCACCTCCCAATCTCATAGTGGTAAAGTTGATTTTTTGATACCCAGGTGAAAGACTTTACATTTGCCATTATTGAAATGTATCTTGTTACATTCAGTCCAAGTGCTGACAAGGTACTTTTGCATCATGACTGTTATATAATATGGATCTGTCTCAGCTTTGTTCTATCTGTAAATTTGATGAGTATACTATACCATTTATGCCTTATCTAGGTCATTGAATTATCATATGACTTACTACTGTCACATAACTCTAATGCATTTTTGAAGCATGTTTTTCAATCTACATGCAAGCCTTTACATTTATTGCTATAAAATCCTATCTCATTCATGAGATTCATAGTTTCAGCTCATCTTTCAGGCTGTCAAGATGTTGATGAATTCCCATTCTGTCATCAATCGCACTAGTTATTTTTCCCAGATTTGCATCATCCACAATTTTGACAAAGATGCCATCTGTTCCTTCATCCAAGTTATTGGTAAAGATTTTGAAGAGGAGGGAAACAAGAAGAGTCTAGTCATAGACAAGCAGAAATCTGCCTCCACATCAACCATTGCCCCCACCCATCCAATGATAACTTTTCTGATAGAGTCATAGCTATGAATGTTTTAATTACATAACATCATCCATCTCATGCTTCTAGCCTTTGCCCATAAAGACATTATTGGAGAATTTCTTAAATATTTTGCTGAAACCTACTTACACCATGTATAATTAGACTTTTATATAACAAATTATTTCAGATTGTGTGTGTGTATGTGTGTTTTTGCATGGGCACAAATCATAGCTTCCTATTTTATTCTCTATTCTAGGACATTTGTATGTGCTTGTGCACACACAAACACACATATTTTTACATAGTGGAGGTTAAAGCAACTCATATAAATATGATCCAAATAGACTTATGAATTAAATGAATTAGGTTAATCTATCAATCAACAATTATTTGTTGTGTCTACTATGTACCAGGCACTGGATATATGAAGATTAAAAATAAATGAAACAATCCCTGCTCTTAAAGAGCTTAGATTCTACTTAGAGCAGCAGCATGTATATATTTCTGGGTATTTTATATATATATATATACACATACATATCAATCAGTAAACATTTATATATATGTACATATCAATCAGTAAACATTTATATATATGTACATATCAATCAATAAACATTTATTAAGCTTCTACAATATGCCAGGCACTGTGCTAAGTTCTGGTGATACAAAAAGAAGGAAAAGACAGTCCTTGTTCTCAAGGAGTTTACAACCTAAGGGAGGCTACAACATGTAAAACACACACATATGTACATATATGTGTGTACACACACACAAAGCAAACTATGTATAGGATAAACAGGGAATAATAAAAGAACTAGAATTAAGAGGACTTGGGAAAAACTTCTGGTAAAATAGGGGATTTTATTTGATTTGGAACTTAAAGCCAGAGAGGTCCCTGGGTGGAGCAGAGGAAGAACATTCCAGATATGGAGGACAGCTAGAGAAAATGTCCCAAGATGAAAGATAGAGTGTCTTGTTCATGAAATAGCCAGAAGGCCAGTGTCACTGGATTGAAGAGTATGAGTAGGGGAGTCAGGTACAAGAAGAATGGAAAGGTAGGCAGGGGGCCAAATTATGAAAGGATTTAAAAGCCAAACAATTTTGTATTAGTTCCTGGAGGAAATAGGGAGTCATTGGAATTTATTGAGTAGGAGGTGACATAATCAGAGACTTGAATTTTAGGAAAATCACTTTAGTAGCTGAATGGAAAATAGATTGGAGTGGGGAGAGACTTGAGACAGGCAGACCCCTTGCAGTCTATTGCAATAATCCAGGCATGGGGTGATGACTGTATTAAAGTGATAGCAGTGTCAGAGGAGAGAAGGGGACATATTCAAGAGATGTTGCAGAGGTTAGATCAATAGGCCTTGGCAACAGCTTGGAAAAGGAGATATGTGTGTGTGTGTGTGTGTGTGTGTGTGTGTGTGTGTGTGAGAGAGAGAGAGAGAGAGAGAGAGAGAGAGAGAGACAGAGAGAGAGAGAGAGAGGGAGGGAGGGAGAGAGAGAGAGAGAGATAGAGATAAAGAGAGATAGTAAGGAATCCAGGATGATTCCTAGGTTGTGAGCCTGGGACTGGAAGAATGGTGTTATCCTCTACAATAATAGGGAAGATAGTGGGTGGTGGTGGTGGCAGGCTTTATGAGGAAATATAATTCTGGCTCTGCCACTTCCTACCTGTGTAACTGTGGGTGGCCCTCTTCATCTTTCAAGGCCTCAATTTTTTCATGCTTAAAATCTGAGTGTCAGATTAGATGATTTCTAAATTCCCTTCTAGCTCTAAATCATCTAAGCAATGAATAATGGCACTGCAATGTCGAGGGGCCTAGTTTAGAGCAAGGCTGAATCTAGGGTGAAAAGGAAGAAACAGATGTTAGGGATCTATATAATGCTGTAATTCAGCTGTTGTATGAAAACAGACACCATGGTGTCTTCACATCCTTCGGACTTCAAAGAGTTTGATTTCCTTCTAGTCATATGAATTTGCTTTTCCTTTTCCTGAGAAGAAGCACTCTGAAAGGCAGAGATGAGATTAATGAGAATTCAAGGGGGATAAGATCTGCAGCTGTGATGTTTTAATTACTCTGTTATTGAGTAATTTATTAAAATAATATTTTAATTAATAGCACGGCTATGCAAGAAGTACCAAGCAAGCTTGGAAAAGGAATACTGTAGAGATAAAGGGAATAATTCCCATTTCTCTTTCTAAATTTGCTTTCTTTATCCATGCCTGATTAGATTTCCTGCTGAGTTATGCAGCTGCTGGACCAAGGATTTTCCACACCACATGAACATTGAGATATATTAAATGATTCAATCTGTTCTTTTAATTCCATCAGCTACAAACAGTTTCCAATCATTCAGGGAGTTTTAATTTCTCATTTGGGAACATGGGCGGAATCTAGTCTTTCTTCTACACAATTCCTGGCATTATGCTTTCAAGCTTTGTAATTTTATATGCATTGTTAGCCAAAGCCTGGCCACGTGAGAGAGAAACTACGTTTGGTCAGTTATCTGGAAATACAAATTGAAATTTGTATAACCCTCTACAGGTTACATAATACTTTTCTTGCATCATTAGGGACCATCATACAAAGGCACATAGGTAAGAATGGGAGTTTTAGGGACAGAACGAGTGAGGAGATCAGTTTGAATGTAAGATAGAGTGTGTGAAGAATAGGAAAAAAGACTGGAAATGTAGATGGGAATTAGACTTTGGAAGATTCTTGTCTATTTGAGGTGCAGACATGCTGCTACTGCAAAGAATCTTGCCAACATTTTCTAGGTGTGAAACTAACACTGCTTGCTGCAGTAAAAAATGAGTCTAGGTGCTCCAGAGATCTTGATGGAGAACTCCTGAAACTGTAGCTAATGTTGCTATTTGTTTCTGTAATAATTATGAAAAATAGAATATTAGTTCTTGTAATCAGTGGGGCTTTCCTAGAAAAACTAAGTACTGTTGTTGCTTCTGCTTGTGTTTCAATAATGAAATGTTTCCTTGTGAAATTCAGCCACTCTGTGAACTTCAGTTCCTTGGTAAGGGATTGTCTTGAGAAGTGAGAAGCCTGAATGTGTAAAGGCTCCTGTGAGAATCCTAAATGTATTGTGCAGATATTCCGTAAATCTAAAAGGGCAATTTTGCCTCTCTATGTAAATACTGAAAGGTAAATATATTTTAAAATGAGGACTGTGGGACTTTTTTGTTAGATATTTTGATTTTATTTTACATTTTATAACTACAGATTCCAGGTGGGATGTCAGGTGTTTTCATTTCTATTGTGGGCTCATCTTGCATGAAAACATGAAAATTTTCTATTAATGTGATTTATCTATCAATATTATATGGATATTCATTTTAAGATGTTTTTGAGAAATAGGGCTTATATTTTTAAGTAAGTATGAACTGTCCCAGTCACTGAGACAAAGTGGCCACAAAATAGAAGCCTCCATTTAGGATCATATGGGTGTTGTTGTAGGGGAAGGTAAGCTAATGATGAACAAGAAGTATCAGTCACCTGAAGAGCTCAAGGACAACATGATAGCAGGAAATGTAGGACAAAGGGTTATCCATCTACGAAGTGGAATCCAATATAGCGGCATCACAGTTATCAGATTTAGAGTTGGGTAAACATACATAGACTGTTTGTTTTAATAGTTAACCAAAGATTTTTAGTTAGCCACAATAAGGAAAAGATATTAAATAAAAAATACAAGATTTATTTATTTAGAAGTAGCTACAGTGCTCCTATATTGTCTATAACATTCTGCTCCTCATAAGCCTGAGGAGGAACTGCTCAAACTTACAGGTTGTATTTTTTTTTTGGATGACCAGGAAGTTATGTAAATGGCATAAACCTTAGTGCCCTGAACCAATTAAACATACATTTATATATGCTTACAAGCAACAATAGCAAGCAGTTATTAAACAATTATTAGGCACTGTGCTAAGTGCTGGGGATGTAAAGAAAAGTACAAATAGTATTTGTCCTCAAGAAGCTCACATCCTAATGGAGAAGACAACATGCATTTATTAAATCGTACAAGCATTTATTATCTTTCCCTCTCATTGCTCCTCATTGTAGAAGGCAGCTGGGTAGAGAAGTGGATGAATCACTGGGTCTGCCATCCAGTTGATCTGAATTCCAATACAGCCTCAGACACTTACTGTGTGACCCTATAGAAGCCACTTAACCTCTGTCAACCTCAGTGTCCTCAACTGTAAAATGGGGATAATAATAGCACCTATCAGAATTCTTGAGAGGATCAAATGACATGAAAAATGTTATTTATTCATTTTTCATTGTTAATAAGAGGGAAGGAAGGGGAAGGAATCAACATCTATTAAATGCCTACTATTTGCTTTATCCAGTATCATGAGCGCCCCTCCCACTTTTCATGGTCTATATGTAATGTGATAAAGTTTAGTCTAGCATTTCATTTGACCATGTTATTGGATTCTATCTTTTAAAGCATTTCCCTGACTGTTTTTTTCCCATTTTACTGAGGAGTTCTTTCCCAGTTTTCATTTAGCTTCATAATTGTTTAGTTTGTCTTTGTTTTAGTCATTCCAGCTGAAGGGAATAGGATGAATGAATATTTATTAAGAGCCCCATGTATACCTGGTACTATCCTGGGTGTTAGGGATACAAATACAATAGTAAAGAACTTCTTAACCCCAAGGTGCTTTCCAGTAGGAGAATAAAACTTATATTAGAGAGAAGTGACCATAGAAGAGAGTTTTATTCTTTCTAGCCATAGGGATGGTGAATGGAGCTATAAGGCAAAGATTGTAATATCTTTTCAAGTACCAGTGACAGCACTGAATTAATTACTGTTCCCAGAGTAAGAACAGAAGGTGGAGATGGGAGGATGAAGTCAACTGTCTCTTCCTTCTCCCTATTTTCCTGGAGCATTGAGAGGTTAAGTGAATTGGCCATGATGATACTACTAGCATTTGTCAGATGCAAGGCTTAAAGTATGAAAATGAAAAGCAACTTGTTCCCTGAAGTTGAAAGAATTTTTAGATGAGGAGATCTAGTTTGTGAGGTCATGGGATAATAAATGTAGAGGTGGAAGGGATTTAGAGGTCATCTAGTCCATTTTCAGATGGGGAAGAGGTAGAATTTATAGGATTCTTGATCATAGGTTTAGAATTGGAGGAGACCTTAACATTTATCTGATCTTGCTAACTCATTTAACAGATTGAAAAACTGAAAATCATGGGTATGAAATGATTTACCCAAGGTCATACAAGTAGTAAGTGACAAAGACAGGATTGGAAGCCAGAGATGAGTGTCTTGTTCAGGAGAGGGTCTTGATCTTCCTGGTGAAAATAGGATGGGAAGGGGGCTTGGGAAGTTTTGAGAAAGATGAAGATATTTGGAATGTTATGGGGAATGAGTAGACTAAGAAAGAGGTAAATAGTATTATAAGGTAGTAGCAAAGAGTTAAAAAGTTATAGTTATTCAGTTTTTGTTACATTGGGGGATATGGAGTATCCTTCATGTGACAGTATATATATATATATTTCTCTGTGTGTGTGTGTTGTGTGTGTATGGAAATTATAGTATAATACAATCCATGGAATAGTACATTTCATAATGGTATTTAGCTGGGTTATTGATTTTTTTTTTTACATTTTCTTTTGCTTTTTGACCACTTGATAAGGAGATGTATTAATTATATATCCCAAGCATCAGGATAGTCTCTGCTATATTTTAAAAATAGCATTAAAATGTAGCTACTAGAAAACCTGGTGAGGCAGATTTTCTTTTTTCCTACTGTGGCAGAGAAGTCACTGTCAAAATTTGTTTTGCATTTATTAGAAACACATTACACTTTAAATTTTGTAGTGACAGATTTTGCTTAGAATGTTCAATGAAGATAGAATCAATCATCAGATTCTGGTACTGAATATAAGCTGAAATGGAATTCAGACTCTTCAGGAAAAGAGCACTAGTTGTCCTGGGGAGTTGACACATTGGATGATTTTAGAACCAACTTAAAGCATCCACTGCTAATAATGTAGAAAAATCATAACTCCTTTTTAAATCCTTCTTTGCCATTTGGATCAGTATATCCTCTTAGAATTGTATTAAGCTCTTCAAATATGTATTTATAGCCACAGAAGATAAATTCTCTATGCTTTGTATGCTCTGGGTCTTTAATAAATATTTTTTTTTCTTGGATTAGAGGGAAATTTTATGAAGATGGCCTTGAGTAAAAGTCTTTTATTATAATGTAGCTTATGTGTCATTTGGCCTCTAACCTCTGAGACTACTGACCCAAGCTTCATCTTGGAGACTCCTCTCATAAAATCTCTTTGGCTTATTCTTGCACTAAGATTTCACTCGGGAACATTAGAATATAGTTTGTCAAAGCCAGTGCAAGCAAGATTAGGAGGGAAGCAGAAAACTAGGAAAGTGTTTTTACAAACAGTGTCTCTGATAAAGGCCTCATTTCTAAAATATATAGAGAACTGTGTGAAATTTATCAGAATACAAGTCATTTTTATGCAAGAATACAAGGCAGTTTTTAGAAGAAGAAATTAAAAACATCTATAGTCATATAAAAATAATGTTCTAAATCACTATTGATTAGAGAAATGCAAATCAAAACAACTCTTAAGTACCACATCACAGCTGTCAGATTAGCTAACATGACAAAACAGGAAAACTATAAATACTGGAGAAGATGTGGGAAAATTGGAACACTAATGGGTTGTTGGTGGGGTTGTGAACTGATCCAACCATTTTGGAGAGCAATTTGGAACTATCTCCAAAGGACTATAAAAATGTGCATACCCTTTGATCCAGCACTTCTAGGGCTGTATCCCCAAGAGATCATACAAATGGGAAAAGGACCCAGAAGTACAAAAATATTTACAGCAGCTCTTTTTGTGGTGGCCAAGAACTGGAAATTGAGGGGATGCACATCAATTGGGGAAAGGCTGAACAAATTGTAGTATATGAATGTAATGGAACACTATTGTGCTATAAGAAATGATGAGCAGGCAGACTTCAGAAAAACCTGGAAAGACATATATGAACTGATGCTGAGTGAGGGGAAGCAGAAACAGGAGAATATTGTACAAAGTTACAGCCACATTGTGTGATGACTAACTTTGATAGACTTGGCTCTCCTCAGCAATGCAAGGTTCTAAGACAGCTCCAAGAGGCTCATGATAGAAAATGCTGTCAACATCCAGAGAAAGAATTGTAGAGTCTGAATGCAGATCAAAGCATATTATTTGTTCTCTCTCTTTTTTGTTTTGTTTCTTCTTTCTTGTGGTTTATTCTATTTGTTATAATACTTCTTTACAGCATGACTGATGTGAAAATATGTTTAATATGAAGATATATATAGAGCCTATATCAGATTGCATGCCATCTTGGGGAGGGAGAAGGAAAAGGGGGGGAAGAAAATTCACAAAATTAAAATTGTAAACTATAAATAAATAATTTTTTTCTTCAGTATTGCTTTGGGTTTCCTTTAGCAAGTCGTTGACTTGTTTTTCATGGTTTTCTTGCATCTCTCTCATTTCTCTTCCCAATTTTTCTTGTACTTCTCTTACTTGCTTTTCCAAATCCTTTTTGAGCTCTTCCATGGCCTGAGATCAATTCATATTTTTCTTGGAGGCTTTTGATGTAGTCTCTTTGAGTTTGTTGACTTCTTCTGGCTGTATGTTTTGCTCTTCTTTGTCACCAAAAAAGGAATAGAGAGTTTGAGTGCGAGTCTGAGTTTGAGTCTGAGTTAATTTTTGCTGCCTCTTCATGTTCCCAGCTAACTACTTGACCCTTGAGCTTTTTGTCAGGATATGACTGCTTGTAGAGTAGAGAGTGCTTTGTCCCAAGCTTTAGCGTTCAAGCACTGCTGTTTTCCTAGCTACTTATATTCCACCATTGCTGCAAGCTCTGCCACAGCAGCGCTCCTCCTCCCCCAAGAACCACCAACCAGGATTATGACCCAGATCCAAGGAGGGCAAAGCAAGCCCTACACTCCCACTCTGGTCTGCTGCTTCATTCCTCCCACTGTGTGAGTCAGGGATTCCAGAAGCAGCTGATGATGGAGCTCTGGAAGGAGTTGCAGGAGCTTCCTGCTGCTGCTGACACCACCATAGCACCACCTCCTCCACCCCCAGGGCTAGGGCTGGACTGCTTTCTAGCTAGATCTTGCAGTTTTCCCACTAACTTGCTCCATGGTCTTTGGCTTTTCTGGGTTGAGAAGTCTGGTAACTGCCACAGCTCAATGATTCATGGCCCTAAGGCCTGCTCTGGGCCGATTCCTGGTCTGGTCTGTCTTGGCGTGTGGCCCATGTTGGGCTATGCTCTGCTCCCAGCACTGTGTGATAGACCCTCCCCGGACACCATCCAGGCTCTCCTGGGCTGGAGACCTGCTTCTCTCTGCTATTTTGTGGGTCTCGCAGCTTTAGAATTTGTTCAGAGCCATTTTTTACAGGTATTTGAAGGGATTTGGGGGAGAGCTTAAGCAAGTCCCTGCTTTCCAGCTGCCGTCTTGGCTCCACCCCCTAATAATTTTTTTCAAAAAGGGAAAACATAGTTTTAATGTTTTCTTAAGAAGAAATTAAGATCCCATTTAAACATAGCAACTAAGAAACCAGTAAATATAAGCCATTTGATAATCTCTTTCCATCCCTTCCCCTCCCCCCAAAAAACAAACTCTAACTGATTCATACCATAAGCAGTCTATATAAATTTCTGTTGGTCCCTATCTTCTCAGGTACCAATATAAAAATTGTGGTTTATAGTGCCACGTTGGCCTTGAAGTACTCTGATATAGGAATTTAATCAATTTAACAAGCATTTCTTAAAGAATTGGACCACAGTCAGAACTTAATAAATATTTTATTGATTGATGTTAGATCTGTCCCATTCTTTTCTACTGCTTCTGTACATTTTAGAGGATTTAGGTTGAAGGAAAACTGAATATTAGGAACTATAGGACTACTCATGTGTTTTTGCAAAGGGGATAGAGTGGGTAATTTCTCTTTCCTATAGAGGAAGGTACAAGCATTTATTTACCACCTACTATGTGTTAGGCACTGTGCTAAGCACTTTACAAATATTATCTCATTTGATATAATAATCCATGGAGGTAGGTGCTGTTATGATCTCCATTTTACAGTTGAGGAAACTGAGGTAGACAGAGGTTAAATGACTTGCCCAAGATTACACACTAGTAAGTGTCTAAGATTGGATTTGAACTTACGTTTTCTTGACTCCAGGTCCAGCACTCTATCCACTCTGCTACGTAGCTGACCAGAGAAATGGTTTATAATTACTGCTCAATTTGAGTAAGGAAGATTGAAAGAATTAGGCTCAGTCTTTAATGACTTCATTCAGGCAATTGTAGTTTCTTTTTTCCATGTGAAACTGCAAATCTATTATTTACAACTTGCTATTCCTTTTAAATACATAATAAAATTACCATGTAAATTTCTTTTTTTCTTCCCTTCTCCCCACCCTAGAGATGACTACTATTAGACACAAGCATGTGTTTGTTTGTATGTATGCATATGTATATATGTAAAATGATTCTATACATACTTCTATTTATCAATTCTTTCTCTGGATGAAGATAGCATATCTTCCTTCATATGTCTTTTGGAGTTAATTTGGGTATTTATAATAGTCAAAATGACTTCTTCGCTCAAAGTGGTTCTTAAAACAATATTGCTGTTACTGTATACAATTTTCTCTTGGTTCTATTCATTTTGCTCTTCATTAATTTGTGCAAGTCTATTCATATTTTTCTGAGATCGTTAAGCTCATCATTTCTTATAGTGTAGTAGTATTATATGGTTTCTTTCCAAAAGCAAAGATGTTTTAAATTTTATATCAACAATTTTTTGACATGAAGGTGTCTATATTCTGCTTTGAAAAGGAACAAACAGACCACTTTCAAAAAGCAACTGCAATTTCTGAGGCACATCTCTTTTCCAGGGAATATTTCTTTGATTTATAATTGGAATAAAATAAATAAGGGACTGCTTGATCTAGTTTGTCTTCTTTTGAAATATTAAGAAACATGAATTATAATGGCTGATATAAAGGTAATTTGACATTTGGGACTGTGTCAGAAATCATTGTAAACTAGTTAGGAATAAAGATGAAGAATAACAAAATAAGGCATATTAACATAATCAAAGTAAAATTACATATACTATATGATTCAGGATATCCCAGATAATTCCTTTTGAGAGGGTTACCTCTCTTTGACAAGGAGCCATGAATGCTGGGAGATGAAACTCTGTTGGCCAGATCATATGACTTAGTTATACACACACACACACACACACACATATGTGTGTATATATATATGTATATCTATCTATATATATGTATGTGTGCATATGTACACATATAAGTTTACTATATATTATGAAAGAGTAACTATATTTCTTTTTTTTGGAGGGGGGAAGGCAGGTCAGTTGTGGTTAAGTGACTTGCTCAAGGTCACACAGCTAGTAAGTGTGTCAAGTGTTTGAGGTTGGATTTGAACTCAGGTCCTCCTGACTCCAGGGCCAGTGCCCAACTGCATTTCTTGAAAGGACAATATTTCATTTTCCTTGAACCCTGAAAGAATTTCAAGAAGGGATATTTCTGATTTCAAAGAGTTGGACAGAGTTCTCTGTCTTGATGTAGCATTGGTTGAGATTTGGTTTTTTGCTTTTGACATGGGAAGAGCAAGAGATACAATTCATCAAAGCTATGATAGGGATTGAGATGGAAGATGAAGGGGTGGTGGAATGCTAAAGAAATGTTATGGGTACTTGAGTCCTTTCCCTCTTCTCTCTGTTGGCTTCCCAGGGAGAATGACTTCCTGTTCCACAGCTTATCTCTGTTCCTTAAAGTTACATTTATGTATTTTAATTTAATTAATGTAAGCCATGCCCTGTTGATTAAGGCAAACAGCTTCTCAGTCATTCAAGAGTTAGAACAATAAGGCTTAATTCTTCTCTCGAGGAATTAACATCTTCTACCATTACCTCTTAATGCTGATGGAAGATTCATTTGTCTCTGAAATTCTCAATATTATAATTTTTGAAAGAATTTCCAGAAACTTAAGAAGGGCTATCTATAATATCCTCATTATTTGAATTTTTTTAAAATTTGTTTACATTTGAGTTCCAAGCTGTTTCTCTCTTTCCTTCCCAACTGGACACTAGAGAAAGCCAACATTTCACACGTACACACACACACACAGAATTATCACTATCTATCCATCCATCTCTCTCTCTCTCTCTCTCTCTCTCTCAAATATCTTTCTATCAATCATCTATCATCTATCTTATCTATCTATCTATCTATCTATCTATCTATCTATCTATCTATCTACCTACCTATCTACCTATGAAATGATACAACACATAGTTTCCACAATCCGGCTAGCAGCTTCTGTAGGAGTGTAAGATCCACCAACAACCAACACCCAGAAAGCTGCCAACATGCTGCAAAAGCACAGGTTCTTTTGATCTGCTTTAGTAAAGAAAGCAATGTTAAGGGGTTGACCAGCTTACTTTAATTCAACATACAAGTATCATTCACTCAGTTCAGGGAAAAAAAAAAAACAGCACCCTGAGCTTCAGAGCAAAATACAAACAAAGTACAAACATTGACAGACTGACCCAATACAATTCATAGTTATCAACAAAGTTCAGCCTGGGAGCTCATATCGAGGGCTGGTCCAGAGTCATGCATGCCACCATGGCCGTGGGTAAGAGCTCCAAAGAATGGAAAGCCAACCCCTGGTTTATATCTTTTTCAGGGTCCAGGGTGAGTCACCCATGCAACTCACCCACGTGATCTAGAATCATCACAAAGAAGCGACTTAGTGGTCTAAGAGCCTCTGATGTCCCAAACCTATCACTCAAACTCATGTGTAAACTAGGTCCTCCTTTAGTTAGTCCCACCTGGGGCCCCACCTTGGTTACCAAGTCACACCCACATAGGTTTGGCACCTTACTGGGGTTTGGGCCAGGGGCTTAGCATCTAGGAAGACTTAAAGACACTTAATCATTTTAAAACAGTAAGAAAGTCTCAACTCAATTGATATTACATCCATATATCGGTTCTTTGTCTGAAGGTCTTTTGTATTTAGAATAGTTTAGTTAGTCACATTTATTCTTCAAACAATATTGCTGTTACAATATAAAATGTTCTCTTAGTTCTGCTCATTTCACTCTTCATTATTTCACTCAAGTCTTTCCATGTTTTCTTAAAATCAACCTACTCATCACTTTTTACAGCAAGTAGTATTCCATCACAATCATATACCACAAGTTATTTAGCCATTCCCCGAATGATGAATGTCTCCTCAATTTCTAGTTCCTTGCCAGCACAAAGAGAGCTGCTATAAATATTTTAAAACAAAGATATTTTTTCTTTTTTCCTGATCACCTTAAGAAACAGACCTAATAGTGGCATTGCCGAGTAAAAGGGTAGACATAGTTTTATAACTCTTTAGGGATAATTCCAGATTGCTTTCCACAATGGTTGAATCAGCACACAGTTCCGCCAACAGTATTATTAATGTCCCAACTTTTCTGCATCTCCTCCAACGTTTATCATTTTCTTCTATCATTTTAGACAATCTGATAGGTGTGAAATGCTATCTCAAAGTTGCTTTAATTTGCTCTTTTCTAATCAATAATCATTTAGAACATTTTCTCATATGACTATATATATACGATTTCTTCATCCAAAAACTGTTTGTTGATATCCTTTGACCATTTTGCAATTGGAGAATGACTCATATTCTTAGAAACTTGACAAAGTGCTCTATATATTTGAGATATTTGACCTTTATCTAGGAAATTTCTATAACTTCTACCCCAAATTTGTGCTTTCCTTCTAATCTTTGATACATTGGTTTTATTTGTACAAAAGCTTGTTCCAAATAATTTATTTAATACTGGAATGAGTTGATCTTTAAGTAGTTGATAAAATTCACTTGCTCTCTTATTTCTTAATCCACAAACCTTTCTAAACTTGTTTACCCTACAAAATGTGTGTTATTTCTTCTTTAACCCAGTTACAATCGGAATAAAGTTCAACTGTAACATTTTTGTGAATGGAAGAACTCTTTTATATGAGATGGTTTACTCCATGTTACCTCTCCCTATCCAATTTTATTTTTTAGGATGATCCCATCAAAATCAACTCAATCCTGAGTCTTCAATCTACATATACTCTTTTGAACTACCCTAATAATGACAATGTTTTTAAAAGTTACAAACATAATTTTCCTATGTAATAAGTAAACAGTTTAGCTTTATTAAATCTTTATAATTAATCTCTCATGTTTACCTTCTCATTTTTTTTCTGATTCTTATAAGTCAAATTTTTATTTCCATTTTAGTCTTTTCCCCAAGAATAACTGAAAGTCCTTTAGTTCATTAAATCCATTTTTTTCTTGCAGAATCACACTCAACTTTACCAGGTAGATTATTCTTCATTGCAAATCCAGTTTCTTTGTTCTGTAGAATATTATATTCCCTATGCTTCAGTCTTTTAAGGAGAAGCTGCTGAATCTTGTGTAATTCTGACTGTAGCTCCACAATATTTAAATTATATCTTCCTAGTTGCTTGTAATATTTTCTCTTTGACATGGCAGCATTGAAACTTAATTGGAATGTTCTTATGTTTTCATTTTGGGATCTTTTTTAGGTGATGATTAGTAGATTTTTTGTCAATTTCTGTTTTATTCTCTAGATCTAGGACTTCAGGGCAATTAAAAAAAATAATTTTTTGAAGGATAGTTTCTAGAATCTTTTTTAAAATCATGACTTTCAGGTAGCCTGACCATTCTCATATTATCTCTCCTTGATCTATTTTCCAGATCAGTTATTAATTTTTTTAATGAGATGTTTTACATTCTCCCTCTTACTCAATTTCAAGTTTTAAGGAGTTGTTTTCTTTTGTAAATTTTTGGATCTCTTTTTAATTGGTTGATTTTTTTTCATAATTTTCTTTCTTTTCTTGTATTACTCATCTCTTCTCCTGACTTTTCCTCAATCTCTTTTATTTGACTTAAAAGTCCCTTTTAATTTCTTCCAAAAACTCTATTTGGGATTGTAACCATTTTACATTTTTCTTTAATGCTTTAAAGGAGCTATTTTGTCTTCTTCTAATTTTGAGCTCTGTTCTTCTCTATCTCCCAAGTAGCTATCTATGATTGGGTTCTTTCTTCATTTTTTACTCTTTTTTAAAGTCTATTTCTTGGTTGCTAACTTTATGTTAGAGTCTGCTTTGCTCCCAGAGTGTGGGGGATAATGTCTCAGGTTTCAGGGTTTTAGTGCGTTTGTTTTCTGAGCTCTATCTGGGAACCACTGCACTCTTAATTCTTTCAATATTCCATAATCCAAGGCTAGGTGTGGTCATTGCTCCTCTGGCTTACACCTTGGTCTATAAGTGAACTTAAGTACTCCTCAACCACTCCTAAGCAGAGACCAGGCCCCCAGTGCCACTCTCACCACAGAAGCCCTTGATCCATGCTGTTTCTCAGGCAGCTGTAAGCATCAGTTCACTTGTTGCCACTGGAATAGAAACCAGGGACTCCACTCGTCTGCCAGTGACCACAACCAGCAGGGCCCTTGGCCCTCTGTAACCATACTCACTGGTATGTGCTCATTCCTCCTTACCAGCCACCACATCTGGTCAGTATGCCTGGGCCTCCCATCTAGTACTGGAGGACTAGACAATCTTGCCCTGATCAGTTGCTGGACCCCTATAAGATACCCCCAGGGCTTGCTGTTTGTTGACCTGGCAGTATCTGCTGGTGGCATCTCCACTTCATTCAGGCCAGACTACAACCATGGGTGAGTGTGTGGTTGGGTGTATGTGTGTGTGTGTATGTGTGTGTGTGTGTGTGTGTGAGAGAGAGAGAGAGAGAGAGACCTTTTGTAGTATCTTCCCAAGTTGTCTTAGGCTGGGGGACTACTTTACCCTGATTTTTGATTGTTTCTGCCACTTTGAGGTATTATTTTAAGTTACTTGTGGGGGAATTTGGGAGAACCAGGGAGTTTCCTTACTTATTCTGCCATCTTCCCACAATTCCCTCTTGAAGCTAAATGTTACAGAAACAAACATTTTTTAGATTCATGATTCTAAAAAAATTTCACAATCTCTCTCCCCTTAAATCCCCAACAAATAATTTCATGATATTAGAGAAGTAAAGAAACAAATGACTAGAAATTTCTTGCTAAATAAATGTCTGCAGATTTGTCTGACTCATGTATGCTGCCTTCAACAATATCTCATATACCTAAAGGGACTAATTTTCTCCTAAAATGCTTTGTGGCTTTATTTCATTTACGCAAAAAAAAAAAAATTGCCTTGAGACACAACACCAGTGGGGAGAAAGGCAATGAAAGGGCACTATTTTATAGAATAGTTAGAGGGCATATTTGGGGTATGGTAAAACTATATATTATATACCTGTCAATAGATCATTTAACATTTATTAAGTTCCTACTATGAACCAACCACTGCGGTAAGCTCTGAGGACACAAAGAAAGATAAAAACAAAACAATAAACTAAACAATTTCTGCTCTTAAGGAGCTCAGTTGATTTGGGGAAACAACATGCAAAACAACTGTGTATAGTAAAGATTTACATATATGGGATAAATTAGCATAAATGTCAGAAGAGAAGCATTAAGATTAAGGAGAACTGGGAAAGACCTTGCAAAAGGTATAACTTTAGGTGAGACGAGGGAAACCAGGGAAGCTAGAAGGTGGAGCTAAGGAGGAAGAGAACAACAAGCTTTCATAACAGCCAGTACAAACCCTCAGAGTCATGAGATGGAATGTCATGTGCAAGTAACACCAAGGAAGTGAATATCACTGGATCACAAACTACATGAATAAGAGTAAAGTGTAAGAAGATTGGTAAGTTAGGAGGGTGTATTAGGAGGGCAGAGTTTATAATCTCAAAGAGGATCATATATATGTCTGAAAGGTTCGGAACTGCTGGATATGAGAAATTCTCAAGATAAGAGGCAGAAGAATCAAAGCATATATTTAGGCTCCACAGTAACCAACCCATGAACCAGCACCCCCATTTTGACATATTGATCAAAAGCTTCCAGGCCCAATAAGTACTCCACACAAGAGTAACCAGGAGGCCACAGAGAAGCATGATGGTGTACAGCAAAATCATGTACATGCTTCCCCTCTATGGTAAAAAGATTACCCACTGGCCTCAAGTCCTTGTTCAGCTTCCTTCCGTAGGTCAGCTCTACTACCAGCAGCTCCTGCTTTGGCTTTGGCTGTGGCTGTGGCTGTGGCTGTGGCTGTGGCTGTAGCAGCCTCTGGCTCCAACGGAAGCTGTTTTTAACCATCCGGCTTCTGCGGGGGTGTAAGGTACATGGGGAAAGCACAGGTTCTTTCAATCTGCTTAAGCAAGGTGAAGGGGTTGACCGGGAAAGCACAGGTTCTTTCGATCAGCTTAAGCAAGGGAAGCAAGGTGAAGGGGCCGACAGGCTTACTCCAATCCAACATACAAACAGCATTCAGTTCAGGGGAAAAAGCCAAACTAGTCAAGGGCACTTGTTGACTAAGTGCTAAGGAGCCCATTTTTGGTTACCAACACAGAGGGCCTAGGTTATGAAGAAATTTGAAATCCAAACATATGATTTTATATTTGATCCTATAGATAATAGAGTGCCAAAGGAGTTGGTTTGGAAAGCAGAGGGGTAATATAGTCAAACTTACATATTAGGAAGATTCTTTTGACATTGGACAATAGACTGGAATGGGGAGAGATTTTAGGCAGTCTATTTCAATACTATAAAGACTATGTTATCGAAAGATTTAGGAACTGTGATCAACACAATGTACTTCCAGATAGAGAGATGATAGACTCAGAGTGCAGCCTGAAGTGTTTTTACAATTTGCAAAAGACTAATACAGGAATTTGTTTATATATACACACATATACATATATACATATATACACATATGTGCACATTTGTAATAATTTGATTTTTATTGCTTTCTCAGTTGACAGAGGAGGGGAGATAGAAAGGAGAGAGGTCAAAATTGTAAATTAAATTATAAATATGTATGTTTTTCTTATTAAAATAGGATTTCAATTTCTAATATTTGTTTTTGAATTTTGCTATAGTTATATGGATATGCTGTTGATTTTTGAGGATTTATTTTGTAGCTTGCAATTTTGCTGACACTATTAATTGCCGCAATTAGTAGCTTTGCTGATTCCCTAGAATTTCTCAAATACATTATTTTATCATCAGTAAATAGATATAGCTTTATCTACTCTATACCTCTCTTTATGCCGTTTATTTTTCTCTCATCTTATTGAGGTTGATCTCATTTCCAGAACTATATCAAATCTCACCCCCCACCCCTGTATTCATAGATGCTTGAACTAGTTTACTAGATGAGGAACCATGTTTATTTCTACTATTAATATTTTTCCTGTTGGTTTATATGCTTTTGCTGAAGGTCTTTGAATTTTCTTTCTCTTGAGATCTTTGGTAATTTCAATCTCCCCCTTACTATTCCTCTCTCATTTACTTTCTGTCTCCCTCCTCTCTGGTGGTGGTTTCTCTGGGGGCTGGATATGAAAGTATCTCAACCTCCTTCCATACTGGGAAATTCATTATCCTAAGTCTTTGTGCCAAGTGACTTTTAGCAAGAAAGAACCGACCTAAGTGAATGCTGGACTCTTTCTCTAAGGTTTAGGGCAATACTACATGGCTCCCTACATATATATATATCCTGTCCCTTTCCCTTTGCACCTCAGTTCTCCTCGTTCAGAGAGCTGCCACACTGATTCTCTTGTGGTCTGGGCTGATTTCTGTAGTTTGGAGCTTGGATCTTTTTGTACTAGGAGAAGGGGAGAGGGAAAATGGTGTGAAGTGTTGAGTTCTATTTCAGTTCTAAAGAAATATCTTGCTCCTTCTCTCTGTTCATCTTTTCTGCTGCAAGTATCTTTTGCAGCACAAAATTCTGCCAAAGAGCTGGCTATCTTAGCCTCAGAAAATTTCTCCAGTTTGGAACTTGGGTCTCTATGGCACTGGAAAAAGGGAGGGGGAGTTATGCATGTAGCGTTGTGTTTTGATTCATGTGCATGGGTCTGATGCCTAGGACAGTAGCATGATTGTCAGCAAGGGAGGTTGGTGCTAAGTGAACTTCAGTTAGATTAGTTAAATTTTTAACTCCATGAGTTTTGGGGTTCCCTCGTTGTATCTAAAGTGGGACCTTTTTTTTTTACTGTTTTCTCTTTTGGAGCACTTATTTAATCAAGTGCCCTCGATGAGTCCAGTCTTTGTTTATTTAATTAAATCAGCAGTATTTGATAACCTGCTTACCTGAAGAGAAATCATAGTTTACATGGGTTTGAGTCTCAAGTTTGTGATGCCAGTAGCTTTTAGGTCACATGGGTTTGAGTCGCATGTTGGGACACCCTTTGACCCTGAACAGGGTATATAAACACAGAACTTGGCATTTTGTCTTTAGGGCTCTCACTCACTGGAAGAGTGTTGGTGTGGAGACTCTGGGTAGCTGCTGGAGCTGCACCCCCCCAAGCTTTGGAAAACCCAGATGTTGATGTTTCTCTGGTAGCTATTGTGATTTGGTCAGACAGATAATAAGCCTGTCTGTTGAATATTGTTATTTGATCTGTTGATATTTTCTGTTTGTAATTTCTATTTGTATTTCCTCTGGAATTCAGGCTTTTGCCCCTGAACTAAGTGAATGATATATGTATGTTGGATTAAAGTGAGATTGTTAACCTCTTAAAGTTACTTTCCTTAGAGCAGCAGATCAAAGAACCTGTGCTGGCAGCTCTTATTGCTGGTCTTGTTGGGTCTTACACCTCAGCAGCAACTGCTAGCCAAATTGTTGTTACATTTGTGTCCTAGACCTGAGGCTATACAATCTTTATTATACTAATATTATCTCTTCTCTCTCTCTCCTCCCCTCTGTTCCCCTCCCCTCAACCAAGAGTCAAGAAACTCAGCTCTCATCAGACATATTGCGGCATTCTAGGACAATTGATGAAGTAGATGCTGCATTGCCGTTGTTTTAGAATGAGCTTTGATATTGTGTGGCATGGTTTATTGAAGATTTGGTTGGTTTCCAGTGAATTTAATGAATAGCAATTCTAAGGAGAAGAATTTAGCCAGCTGTTGTCTAAAACATTGTGATGCAACCCTGCAGATTGGTGGAAAGAAAAACAAAAACAACATTATCCTGCCAATATTTTTTTGATCAGCCCACAATATTTTTACCCACCATATCTGATAGAACTAAAGTGTTGATGTAGTTGGTAATGATGAATATGAAGCAGAAGAAAAACATCTAGAGTGGTAAGGATATTAGAGTACTTATTAAAATTTGTACTGACAATCTGATTCCTTTTGGCCTTGCCCAATTTCTTGTATATATTTCCACATGACGTTTTACCTTCTGAAATTATGCCAGAATTTGTAAAGATCTGTATAATTGTAGTCCACTAACACAGGACCTGGATATATTTCTTGCTTTAGTCTAAGGTGGGGGGAAGAAGATCAAGTGAGTGGTTTTCAAAGTTTTGGGTCTTGGGTCTCCTTTGCACTGTTAAAAGTAATTGAGGACCCCAAAGAGCTTTTGTTTATGAGGATTATATCAATCAATATTTACTATATTAGACATTAAAATGTCTTGATGCTATTATGAAAATAATTTTGACCTCACAGGCCTCTAAAAAGGTCTCAGAGACCCTCAGGGACACACTTTGAGACCTTTTGGGTTAGTCAATTTTTTTTCAAATAAATCTTGCTCCTTCAATTAACAAGTATTTATTTTCTCTTCCTCCCCTTCCCATTGGAAAAAGAATAGAAAAAAGAAAGAAAATCTTTGTAAAAAATATGCATATTCAAGCAAAACAAATTCCCATATTGGCCATGTTGAAACACGTGTTTCTCACTCTGAATATTTAGTGATAGTCAAATTAATACAAAAGACTCTCTGGATCATAGTTCATTTCCATTAACATAGTAAAGATGTCCCTATACCCTATCCAATTAATTCATTGGGCATACTGCCACACTTAAGAAAATAACAGGATTTCATCATGGTTAGCATTCCTATCACCTAGGTAGATTATAATTTCTCCATGGTATTTGCTATGGCCTCAAACATTCATTGTCTGGTAGCCCCTCCCCCTTCTGATAATGTGTCTATAGGCTTAGCTTGGCTGGCCCACGGGATCAGATGGCAGCCACCACCATCACTATCATTCAATGCCTTTCCAGGTCAATAGTACCATCTACAGTTTAAGACCCACTAGCACTGGACAAACAAATAAGAAGGAAATGTTTCAGTGAAGCTCTTACATTAGATGTGTAATATCGATAGTGACCAGGATGTCATTAAAATCCCTTTATACAGGATAGGACAAGGGAGAATAAAGCAAAATTCATGAGTTAAAGAAATGCTTTTTTGAAGAAAACTGGCAGGGTGGAACCAATTCCTGGCACAGATTTTCATTTTATTTCCAATGGTTATTTACGTGATCATCCTTGGGCTGACTTTTGAATTGAATGTCCTTGTAGGAACAGATTGGGGTAGGCTTTAAGGAGTTTATCCAAAAAAAAAATGGACTAACTACATACTATAGAATTATAGGCTCAAATATCTCAAACTTAATTAGGAAGGTGAGGCCTTTTTAAATATAAAAAACTTGCAGATATATAACAAATGGTCTGATAAAAAAACTGCTTCATGTTGACTCAGAAGAAAATTAAACATTCAGATCCATTATAAACTGTCATCCTTATGTCAGAAGTCCTTGTGACACAAAGGAAACAGATTGTTGTCTGGGAGTGACACACTTCTTTTGGCTTGAGCATCTACACAGAAACATAGAGAAATTACATAGACAAATAGTCTGGCACCAATTCCCCACTTACAGTTTTGTTGGCTACAGTGTATTGCAAAGAAGTGTTAATAAAAGAAAGAAAATTCAGCATACTAACTGTGATCTTGGACAAAGCATTCAACATTTCTGGGCCTCAATTTTGTCACCCATTAAATGAAGACATTGGATTAGATGATTCTAAGGTTCCTTCTAGCTCTAATATTCTGAATCTTTCCTAATTTTCAAAATAGACAAATTACAACCTAGACTCTTCCATTATTATCGGGCTATACTATCATCTGCTGGCACAGGGTCTCAAATTCTAAATTGTGTCTGTGGTGGGGGATCAAGACAACAGATTTGTGGCCTCAACAACTGAAATATGTATTGCATGGGGGCAGGGGGTGGTGCTGACGTTTCCCCTGAAGCAGCACGGGCAGGAGGAAAGTAGAGCCCAGTGATACAGTAGAAGCAGTGTGATACATTGGAAAGATGCCTGGATTTGAGGACCTGGCTCTATTACTTACAGCATGTGTGACTTTGAGTAAGATAATCGCCTTTCCTGGGACTTAGGTTCCTTATGTGTCAAATTAAGGGATTGGACTTGATGTTTCTAGAGTGCTTTTCAGCTTTAAATCTATGATCTTTGTTCAAGAATAGCAGGGCTTTATTACTTTAGAACCTTAATTAGGACATTGGTGTTCTTAGGATGTCTGGCACTAGTTCTTTCTCCATTAATAACAAAAAGCAGAAAAGTAATTATTGGGCGTAAAATAACTATAATTATTCATAATTATGATGAACTAGAAGGGTTCATATGGATGAACTATTATTAAGTTTTGGTACAATTTATTCTTAAACAGCTGGCAGCCCTGAGCCTTTTATGTCAGGAAAAAAGGTTCTATCCAACCTAAAGAAGGAACCACCCTTGGCTGTTTCTAGTAGGAAGTTTCTAACTTCCTAAGCATGTTTGACTCTTTCTCTGAACGTTTTTCAGAATCTTTGGGAACCAGCAACAATTTCAACATCTTCCATAATCTACACCAATCCTGTTGTGAACTGATTTTCCTCAAAATTAGATTTAAAAGGCTTTTCTGATTGTGTAGATTCTGGGACATTATGTTAACATGTAAAATAGAATAGTTTTCTCCTTTAATGGGTGGAAGTGTGAAGGAGTAATGGGCGTGGTGCTTGTGTATTTATGCTAGGGTAAAGAATTCAACTTAAAATTATCATAGGAATTAGTTCTGTATAGAATCCATTCATCTACATGCTTTCCAGACCATGTGTTACCCAAAAGGTGCATAACTTCATGCAGGGCAGAATAAAAATAAACTGAATTTATTACTTTGCATATACAATGAATCTGTAGGAGAATGTTATTTTTCTGTTGATTCTTGAATATGGCTTCCTACGCTCTTTAAAAGGGTGTGTTTGGTGGAAACATGGCATAGGGGAAAGAACACTGGAATGAGGGGTCAGAAGGCCTCATTTCTCATAGTCACTAAACCAGCCATGTGACTTTGGGCAAATTAATTAACATCTGTGGGCTTCAATTTCTGAATCTGTAATCAAACTAAGATTAGATAGTCTTTATCATATTTATTCTACCTCTAAAATCCCATAAGTACATACTAAAAAGCATACAAAAGCTAACAAAATGAGAGGTAAGAAAAGAGATCATTTCATTATCCTTTGGTTGATATTTTATTTGAATATTTTGGAGATGTATGAGTTATTACTGTGCAATGTCACTAAAAGACCTTTGCTGTTAAACATACACACACACACACACACACACACACACACACACACCATTGGTTTCTGGCCAAGATGGCTGCCTGAAAGGAGGCCAAGTATTTACCTACCACACACCTATCCAATCAAAAATCTGAAATTTGCATCATAATAAACAATGATCAAGAAATCCAATGGGAAATATACAGATTATTTCCACCACAGAACTACACGAAAGTCAGACAGAAGCTTAAAGATGATATGAAAGGGAAACACCAGCAAGATGGTACTAGTTCAGAAAAATAAGGCTGCAACTTCTCAGCTAGTTAGAAGACTGGCTGGAGACAATGACAGGAGACTACAGGGGCCTGTATTCAGAGACAGAAAACATGCAGGGGATCCCCCCTTAAAAAATCCCAGGGGATCATTGGAATTGCATAGGAAGGACCTTGGAAGCTCCCAGAAGTGGCAGCAGTCAATGCAATATAGCATGAATCAGAGTGGAACATCCCAGGCACTGAGGAGCTCCAAGTTTTCAAGTATTCCATCCTAAGATGCAATAAAGGACCCTCCAAACCTTAAAGATCCAAGGACTTTTAAAGTCAGGATATGGAGGTAAGCACAGTAACTCATGTAGTCTAGGGTAAGAACAAGTAGAGATGACCACCTCACCCAAAAGCATAGCAGGAAGAAGACCCTAGTCCTAGGGAAAAAAAAGACAAATCAGGAACCAAACCTGAGGTGATGGACAAACCAAATAAGGCAATGCCCAGTATAAAACAAATTATTATAGATTGAGAGATGCCTCAAAATACAGCCTAGGAGGAGAAATAAATTCCGTAACATGCATGCAGAGAATCAAAAGAAAACAATTTCAACAAAAACCACATGAATACCTAGAAAAAATGAAGAAAGAGATTTTTTTAAAAAAAATGAAATAAAAACTCTTGAGGAAAGAAGTGGAAGGATAATAAGTACCTTAGAAGAGAAAATAAGGAACCTTAGCCAAATAACAGGAAACTTAATTTTGTGTACCAGATTAGTATACACACATCAAACAGAAATCAATAACTCCATGAGACATCAAGCAATACTCAAATACATCAAAATATTGAGATAAATTGAAGAAAATGTAAGATACTTGATATAGAAAACAAATGACTTGGAAAATGGATCAAAGAGAGATGAATTTTAAATAGTTAGACCTCTTCAGAGCCATGATTTTAAAAGTTGAGCATTGTATTTCAAGAAATCAAGAAATAAGAACTGCCTAGAATGGTTAGAGCCAAAAAGGCAAAGGGAATACAGAATTTCTATTTACCTCCTGAAAGAAATCCCAAAATAAAAAAAATCAAAGAATGTCATAGTCCAATTCCTGCACATCCATGTCAAAGGAAGATAATGTAAGAAAGCCAGAAAAAAAGGAATTTGAGCTCCAAGGAACCACAGACAGGATCACACAAGACCTGGCAACTTCTACTATAAAAGAAAAAGTGGCTAAGAGAAAGACAAAGAAAACAAATTTCCTGATCTTGAAAAGGAAGATTAAAAGGGAAAAAATTGGAATTTAAGGGAGCGTTCATCAATTGTGGAATGGCTGAACAAATTGTAGTATATGAATATAATAGAATATTGTTGTGCAAAAAAATGACCAAAGATACAATTTCAGAGAATCTCGGGTAGTAAGAGCTGGTGCAGAGTGAGATGAACAGGACTAGAATAGTAATTTATGCAAAAAAGCAATATTTGCAAGCGAAAAAAAAACTTTGATAGACTTAAGAACTCTGATGAAATGACCAATCATATCTCCAGAGGACTGATGATAAAGTGTGTAACCAGCCTCCTAATAGTGAGGTGATAGATTCAAGGCATGGAAAGAGATACACATTTTTGGATGCTGTGGTTGCTTGATTATATTTGCTTCGAATTTTTTTTATTTTTCTCATTTTTTTTTTAAACTGGAGTGGGGAGGATTTGGGAAGGGAGGGGTGGAGTTAGCCCTTTTTATATGCCAAGAAAAAAATGTAATGCATAGAAAAGGAGAAAATTCAGGAGGAAGTGCAGACAGGTTTTGACAAGTTAGATATAATGAGAATAGCTAACACATATATAGTCCTTTTAGGTTTGCAAGACACTTTACATATATTAACTACTTTGATTCTCACAATAATCCTGTAAGGTAGGTGTTGTTATTATTTCCAGTTTACAGATGACGAACTTGAGACACACAGAAGTTAAATGACTTACTCAAGCTCAAACAGCTAATAAGTATATGGGGTGGGATTTGAACTGAGGTCGTCCTGACTCTAAATCCTCTGCTCCATCCATTCCACCACTTGGCTGCTATTATTATTATTATTAATTATTACTATTATTATTACATTACATACTTTTTAAAAAAGCAAATGGCATGTAATGGGGATGTTGGAAATAGTTGGGGAGTTGGTGTTTAAATTCACAATTTTAAAATATTGATTAGAAATATATAAAAAGATAGAACTTTACTTCAGAGAGAAGCTTGAATCATTCAAAAAACTATGAAATTTCTCAAAGGCAATCCAAATCATATTCTCCCTGCTTCTCAAGTCAAGCCATAGGTCATTGTCCATAAGCAGTATCTGCCTAAGATTCATTTATGTTGAACTACTTCTGCAAGTTAAGAACAAGTTGTTGTTTGGACCATGTGTACTTTTCAACCAATTTGTCATCATCATTATTCCCTTTAAAAATACCTTTCATCAGCCCCAATATTCAACTCAAGATATTTCTAAGAAGCCTTCTTTGATATTAACCCATTCTGATAAATTTGTCTTTTGTATCTTGAGAACATATACATTGCACTTTGATTATATTTTTTTGATATGCAACTTTTAGCAAAAATAATTTACATCTCTCTGTAAATAGATTATAAGCTCTTTGGAGGGCTTTTGTATCTTTCTACTGGGGTGATGATAAGAAAGTTAATTTTTCTCCCTTTTAATTTTTTAATTTGCCGTTACTGAATACATATTGCAAGAGTATATTGCTCTGGGTGGTCTATTTTCATAGGGGCAAAAGACAATTTAGAAATGTTGGCTTACGAACAAAAGTCAATAATACATCAACATAACCCTTGTACATCAAAGATTTTAAGGAATTATCTCATTTCCTATGATTTATTTATTCACTATACCATAGATCCATGATTTCAATGCCATGATTACACCTTTGAACCCCTCTGTATCAATCGTCATGAGTTGCAGTAATGGAAAAAAATCATAAGCTGATGGTAAATTTCTGATAAGCTTCTTTGAACTCAGGTTGTTTCTCAGATTAGAGATATAATTTTTCACAGGGCTTTTACTGTAAGCCTTTCCAGTTTGGAAGGACTGTCTAGAGCTTATGCTCTGATGACATAGACTTCAAAAATTATCTCTGTATCCCAAAGAAGCAAGTGGGTGATTTTTAATTATATTGATTTAAAATTTTCTTTACAACCAGGGTCTAATCTACTTTTCTATTTCAATTATCCCTAGCACATCATATTATATCTTCCCTTTTAGACAAAACCGGCCTTCTTGCCATTTTTCATAGAACACACTCCATCTCCCTAATGCTTAAAATATCCTCCATCCTGACCTCTGCCTCTTAGAATCCCTAATTTCTTTAAATTCAAGTGTAACTTTCTACAACACTGTTCTCTTTATTTCTCTTAGTCACTGCTGCCTCTCCTGCCCCTAAAATTATATTGATTTTATTTTTATACAGTTTCTATGTATTCATATGTACTTATTTTCTTTCCTAAGGGAATGTAAACTCCTGAAGAGCAGAAATGCTTCCATTTTTTCTGGTATCTTCAGTGCCTAGCACAATGCCTGGCATAGGGTGCTTAATAGACACTGACTGGTTGATTTCATTATTCTGCTGTTCTCTATATTTTAAATTGCTGAAGGCCTAGAATAATTCCCAGTTCAGTGCTATTCACATTGTTCATTATAGGGATTAGTGCAAAGTAGATATTTAGCAATGATTCAAGTTAATAAAATAAAGTTAATGGATGCTAGGTATATATTTCACCAAATCAGTTTTCTGATCATCATCATGTAATTTTACTATTTAGAATAATAGGAAATTATCAGGATGTAGCAAAAATTTAAATCTTGGAGCAAATTTAGGATTTGTATTTTGAGTAAATCCACTCTCTAGAACAAGTGTGAGACTACAATGGTGAATTCTTTTTTTGGTTTCATAATGAAGCAATAATAATAATAATTCAGCTTTATAATGCTTTAAAATTTATAAAGCATCTTACGTACATTATTTCATTTAGGCCTCATCATAGCCCTATGAAGTATATACTCATCTTGTAGGTAAGAAAATACTTACTGAAATGAATTGACTTGAATTTAGGATCCCAGAGGTTCAAATCAATTCATTTCAACAAGCATTTATTAAGTGCCTACTTTGTGCTGGTCACTGTTCTATGTCATATGGAGAAAAAAGAAAGGAAGGAAGAAAGGAAGAAAAGAAGGAAGGAAAAATAGATAAGACAGAGAAAACAAAGGAGGGAAAAGTGACAAAGAAAGGAGGGAGAGAAGGAGGGAAGGAGAGTAATAAGAACAGCAAGGGAAAAGGAGGGAAGGAAGAAAGGAAGAGAGACAAAGAGAGAAAAGGAGGAGAGAGGGGGGGAGAGGAAGGTAGAGAGAGAGGAAGGGAAGGAGGGAGGGAAGTGTAGGAAGGAAGAAACGAAAGTGGAAAGGGAAGGAGAGAAGAAGTAGGAGAGAAAGGGAGGAAAAAAAAGAAGAAAGGAAAAAAGCATCTCTGCTCTCATGGAGCTTACATTCTACTGGGGGAAACAATATACACAAGATAATTAAATACAAAGTAATGCAGAAGGGGCTGGGGTGGGAGAGGAAGCTTGAATACCTTGAGGTATCAAGAAAGGCCTCTTGCAGGAATTGGCTCTTCAACCGAGCCTTGAAGGAACCTCAGGACTCCAGAAAGAGGTGAGGAGAGAGATCATTGAAGACAAGGGGTACAACCTGTGTAAAGGCATAAAGAGAGTTAGATGTAATGCTATGCACAGGGAACAGCAAAGCATGTCAGTTTGGCTGGAATGCAGCATGGGTGAGGAGCAATAAATGATTTGTCCATGGTCACGCATCTAAAAAGTATCAGAGGCAGGATTCAAACCTATGCCTTTACTAACTCCAGATCTAAGTCTCTTCCCATCAAATAAATGTCACTAGCTCTATCTGGGAAATTAAAGCTCTTGATATGTTTATCTAATAAAAGACACTTTGCCTAAAAGATGGTTCATTTGGATTGAGAATTGTCTTAACAACTAATTTTATTGGTTATCTCATCTGAGCAGCTAGGTGGCACAGTGGAAAGAATGCCAGGTTTGAATTCCTGATTTCAAATCTGGCCTCAGATACTTACTAGCTGTATGACCCTAAGCAAGTCACTTAACCCTGTTTGCTTCAATTTCCTCTTCTATAAAATGAGCTGGAGAAGGAAATGGCAAGCCACTTTAATATCTTTGCCAAGAAAACCCCAACTGTTGTCCCAAAGACAAGTTGGACATGTCTGAAAAATGACTGAACAGTAACTCGTGTGATCAATTCAGCCAATAGCAACCATTAGAAAGTCAACTGATTGGCCTACGAAGTAGTTTTCATTACACTTGTTCATGTTTTGTTTCCAGTGCATTGTACACTGTGAGAATACTGTGTGATTCAGAATTGGAGCACCAAATTGAGCAGAAACAGAATGTATAGTCATTTATTTTGTTCAAGCAATTTATACCTCCAGATCCTAGCAGATGCCTTGCATTCACAGCATTCCGATAAAGGAAGAGTTGCAATAAACACAATTGTTCAGAGAAAAAAAAAGGCCATCTGTTCAAAACTAAATGAATCCTTACTGCCTACTCCCAAGGTCATTTTTATGAGCATTTTGCACAGTTTTGGTAAAAGTGCTTCCCTGATGCTGCACATTTATCAAGAGATAAGCACAGTATCTCTCAGCTTTCCTCAGATTTAAATAGATAATTAGGCAGCCTTATGTACTGAAGCCAGAAGTGAGCCAAAATGGGCCTTAAGCAACTGTTCGATATCGACATTCCCAGTAGACTTTGGGGGCCCTTAAAAAATAGAAATGAATTCTGATTTACAATGAAATGCCCAGGGTTTGAAGCCTAAAGACCTGGATTCAAACTCAAGCTCTGTTTACACTGCCAATATGACCTTGCACCTTCACCATTCTGAGACTCAGTCTCCTGAATAATTTTCCTCTCTTTTGTTGCCAATTTCTTTTTAACCACCTATTTATCTGCTGCCTACACACCTGACCAGGACTCCCCTGTCCTTACTAAAACCTTCACTTTCACAAAACAGACTTATTGATCCTGAAGGAGAGATGAAAAAAGAGGAAAAATAAAAAATAAAGAAATAAAATCTAAAAGGTGGCTCAAACAATTAGGGAATTACTGAACAAATTCTGATATGTGAATATAATTGAATTGTGCAGTAAGAAATGATATGTGATACAATTTCAAAGAATCCTAGGTAGTATAAAACCATGAAATGATCAGAACCAGGAGAACAATTTATACAAAACACAATACTGCCCTCTGTGACCAATGACTGGACTGACTACGTCTTCAGAGAACGTATGATGAAGCATGTTCCCTACTTCCTGACACAGAGGTGATGGACACAAGGTGCTGAGACATATGTTTTGGTGCATAGTCACTGAGTGGATAAATTGTGTTTGCCATTGTTTATTTGTTACTTCTCCTACCCCCTCTCTTGGTTTTTAATTTGGGATGATCAGTGATAAGAGGCACAAAAAAAATAAAAAAGAGGGTCACGATACACACACATACACACATGCACACACACAGAAGACAACAAAGGAGAAAAAGCGCAGACAAGGAGGGCAGTTTTGAAAGTGTTGTGTAGAATTAATTATATGTTGTTGGTTTTTTTTTAAGGCAAGAAGCATGGAATGGAGATTCATGGTTTCATACAAAATCCTCTTTTGGGTTATGCTATATTTATGGAAATGTTCTCTCTCTCTCTCACTCTCTCTCTCTCTCTCTCTCTCTCTCTCTTTCTCTCTCTCTCTCTCTCTCTCTCTTCCTCTCCCCACCAATCTAAAAAAAGTCAAAAATAAAATCATTTACTTGATCCAGTCAACCTAGAGGCAGCTAGGTGGCATGGTAGATAGAATACTTAGCCTAGACCCAGGAAGAATTGAGTTGAAACCTGCTTCAGATACTTATTAGTTCAGAAAGGCATTTAACTTTTGTGAGCCTAAGTTTCTTTATCTCTTTTCCCTACTTAATAGTACCTTATTTTTTCTAATTATATGTAAAAATAGTTTTCAACATTCACTTTTGTAAGATTTTGAGTTCTGAATTTTTTTCTCCCTCCCTCCCTCTTCTTCCTCCTCCCCATGACAGCAAGTAATCCAATATAAGCTATTCATGTACAATCACACTAAATATATTTCCACACTAGTCATGTTGTAAAAGAAGAATCAGAACCAAAGGGAACCACGAGAAAGAAAAAATAAAAAAGAGAAAATAGTATCCTTTGATCTTAATTCAGATACCACAGTTCTTTCTCTGGACATGGATAATATTTTCCATCGTGAGTCTTTTGGAATTGTCTTAGATCGTTGCGTTGCTGAGAAGAGCTAATTGTATCAAGGCTGATCATCACACAATGTTGCTGTTACTGTGTACAATGTTCTGGTTCTGCTCACTTCACTCAACATCAGTCCATGTAAGTCTGTCCAGGATTTCCTGAAATCTGCCTTCTCATCATTTCTTATTGCATAATAGTATTCCGTTACATTCATATACCAAAACTCATTCAGCCATTCCCCAGTTAAGGAGCATCCCCTCAATTTCCAATTATTGCCACCACAAAAAGCTGTTACAAATATTTTGTACATGTCAGTCCTTTTCCCTTTTTGATGATCTTTTGGGGATACAGATCTAATGGTGGCATTGCTAGATCAAAGAGTATGCAGTTTTACAGCCCTTTGGGTATAGTTTCAAATCACTCTTCAAATGGTTGAATCAGTTAACAACTCCACCAACAATGCATTAATGTTCCAATTTTCCCATATCTTCTCCATCAGTCTCCTCATCTTATAAATAGTGATAAAGTCACCTACCTTTCAGATATGTGGTGAGGAAGAAATGAAACAACATATATTAAGTCCTAAAAAGCAACATTCTCACTTATTTCCTCCATTTTCTTCACTCTGCAGCATATGGCAACATTCTGAGATCTGGAATATTGAAAGGGAAAGAAAAAGGTTAGAGTAATCTCTAGCAATGCTTACTAAAGAAAAAAAGCTTCAAACATTCAGTCTTATTTGTCCTATACTGATAATGCTGCTCTGCTCAAGGATTTTTAAAGAACAATAGAAAGTATCAGGGTATTGGAGAATATTATTCATATTTTGTTTATTTGTAACTTCCACCCGTGTAAAAGGACATTGGAAAACTTTTTAGGGGAAAAATGATGCATTAAAATAAACTCATAAAACTGATAACAAAATCAGGAGCTATGTCACCATTGAAAACATTTAATGCAAAACTTGAATTGAAGAGATGGAATTGATTGAATATCTCTAATTTTAGGTTTAGGCAGATAAGCAGAGCCATCACGGCATTCATCTCCAGGCTGCAATTATCCAGCATAGAAAGAATAGCATGACTCCAAACACTTAGTAATTAAGCAAATGCTAAAATTTCCTAATAGAAGATTTTGCCCAATGTGATGTCCTAGAAGTGGTGAATTAATAATAGAAATTTCCTGGGTGAAGTTTCTGTGATGAAGGTTTTTTTGTTTTAAATGGATTAATCATTCAAACCACAAGAAAATAACAAGTACATTTGTATGATAACATAGAACAGTAAAAGGATACATATATATATATATATGAATTTGCATTTAATATAAACACATTATAATTTATTAAATCTACCATAACTTTTTATCTCTTTTTAAGAAATAGTCCATTTTAGGTGGACTCTGCTTCAAAAAAGCCAAAACTTACTGATTTTTCCCTTGTTTGAAAATAAAGCTTAATTTTAATAAATTAACTATGTATATGATGTGCCCAGATCATCTTGAAAATATTCTTCTTAGTAGGAACTCATTGTTTTTAACTCTTTGAATGGTCAGAATTGAATATTGCCACAACTACTTAAAAGTTCTTTTGATTTCTTGTTATTATTATGGGTGTTTGAATGAAATTTATGTTACCATACTGTTCAAAGTCCTGTAGTAGTTTCTAGAAGGTATATCATCTCTTTACATAATATGAATATATACATATGCACATATGTCTAGGTACATATATACACATATATTTATATATCTAGACATATATGAATTAGACATATATGACAGAGGCTTTGTGCATGTCCAGATCACCCAAAATGGCATGACCTACATGAAAGAAGCTGGAGACTTGGTTCTAGGAGACTGGGGGACTGGAGCATGCATGAATAGTCTATGTTTGCCCACTATGCAGTTTTCTTTAAAATGACCTGCATTCACATCTGAGACTGAAGGACTTCATTCACGGCAGGTAACATCATGTCATGAAGGGTCTCTGCTCCTTCAGACTCCTTCAGCTTGGGATTTTGGCTTTTTAAAAATTTGTTCTTTCCAGTTCTAGGTTCAAAGAACAGAGTCTCCATAGTGTGAAGCTGATCCATGGTGATCTGGGAGATCAGAAGTCCAGGCTGGATGTTCCAACCAGTCCATCAGGAAAACCCTGGGGAGAAAGAGTCCTGAATGCTAGTATAATGGGGCTTTGAACCTGAACTTGGTGGATCTAATGCTATCTCGGGAACTGAGCTAAACTGTGAGTTTAATCCCTTTCCCCAAAGACTGAGGTGGCTTGAGGGATGATGCCTCCAAGACATTGATAGAAGTGTTTGTATACATGTTCTTGCTATAGCTTTGAAGTAAATATTTCTCTGTAGTAGCAAATCTGATGTTAAATGGTTAAATTGAATTATGATATTAATTACCAGGCTCATAAAATGGTTGGAACACAATCCGTGTGAGTATAACAACAATGCTACTTGCAGCTACTGTGGCTGTGTAAGGCCAATAACACCAGCACACAGGAGGGCTGCTAGCACAAGTTCTTCAATCTGCTTTTCTAAGGAAAACAACTTTAAGGGGTTTACAATCTCACTTTAATTAAACGTACATATATCATTCACTTAGTTCAGGGGGAAAAGTTAGCACACTGAACTTCAGAGCAAATACAAACAGAAATTACAAACAGAGAAAATAACACAAATCAACAGACAGGCTTCTGTTTGACCATAGCAATACAAACATAGTTATCAGAGAGAGAAGAACCAATATCTGGGTTTTCAAAGCTGGGGTGGGGCTCCTTAATGGCTACCCAGAGTCTCATCTGGCCAAATCACAGGAACAGTCTTCCAATGAGTGAGCCTCCAGCAAAATGCTGACCTCAAAGTAAATATATACTTCTTCAGGGTCAGAGGGCATCACAACCATATGACTCAAACCCACATGGCCCAGGCCTTCCTGTGACTTAAGCAAGTCATCAAAGACTCCTGATTCAATCAAAGACTCTTGCTTAAAACAAAGGCAAGACTCAATCAAAGGCACTCGATCTCCTCAGTGCTGAGAAGCACTCTAACACAAAAAACAGCAAAAAGTCCCACCTTGCTTGCCATTACAGTGAGTTTGAGTCAAGGCTAAGGAAAGAGACCTTCTCTAATCCCTCAGGTTATCTGGCCACCTTGGTAGGGTGGGGAAGGTGATAAAGTATAATAGGCTTGGCCTTGAGAAAGTGGGGCCAGAAGTAAACCTCTGTGTTTATATTTACACAATACACACACACACACACACACACACACACACACACACACACATATGCACACACAACAAAGTATTGCAGTGAATAGAGTTCTGGGCCTGGAGTCAGGAAGACCCAAGTACAAATCTGGACCTGGACATTTGCTATCTGTGTGACCCTGGATAAGTCACTTAAACTCTATCTACCTCAATTTCTTCAGCTATAAAATAGACATCATAATAGCATCTATCTTATAGAGTCATTGTGAGAACTAAATGAGACAATATATGTAAAACATTTAGCACAGTTCCTGGCACATAGTTGGCTCTTAATAAATGGTTGTTCTCTTCCTTTTCCCTTCCCTCCATATGTCTGTGAATCATATAACACACATATAAATACACACTCACACACATATACATATAAACATGCCTGCATATGTGGGTACATGCAGGTATGTGTACATAATATTCATGAGGATAAGTAACATGTCTTACCTAAACTTTGTCTTACCCTAGATCTAAGCAGTGATCTGCGCACATTAGGCATCGTTGAATTAGATACAGCAGACTACATGGCTAAACTCTCAAGAAAAGGATCAGGGAAGCTTATATTTGCCTCCCCAAGCCTAAGACTCCCTACCGGTTCCTGACAGACACTACTCCAGCTGAATGGTTTCAAAAAGATCTCTGCTAAAGTGTTCATGGTGATTAATCCAAAGAGCTGCTGGTAACCAGGGTGATTGACACAGCTTCAACCAGGGTCATTGTTTGTGAGATAAAAATAAAATGAATTGAAGTGCCTGTCTCAGACATGGGTAAAAGCATAACAGCTCAGCCACTTTTCAGTTAGGAAAAAAGAAAACTGCTTCTTGACAGAATAATAATTTAGAAAATTTTGGGAAGTAGAGGGCTGCAAACAGGTTTCAGGGTCTGGAAAAAAAACACCTCTACATTAAGCAACATTTTATAAACTGGCTACCAAAGCTTGTATATTGTTTTTAGACTGAATATGGCTAATTGAAAGAAGATGATTTTTTAAAAAAAGGCACCGGAACTTAGATGAATTTGCAATGAAAAAGAGAAGGTGAAAAACACATAACTCTTCTCAGTAGAGTGGTGGGGGCCTATGGGTGAAGCATGTTGCAGAGGCTTTCACAAGTGTTTGTCTTGTTTATTGATTTTGCTTCAATGTTTTTCTTTCTTATCAAGGAGGGCTCAATGATGAGTGGGAGATGAGAAATGAATAATAAAAAGGGAAGGGAGGAAAGAAGGGAAGGATAGAGGATAGGTTACCTGCACTTACCTAAAAAAATTCCTATCTTATACTAATGTAGAAGTAAAGAAGGAGAGAGAAAAATCTAGGAAATAACTATGAATCTTTTAAGGCAGTCAAATGTCCAACATTAGTGAGATTCCCACTGTCCCTGTCTACTATTTAATGAAACCACACAAAGGAAACAGGCTTGGTGGAATCATAGAGAGGAGGGTAAGATATTGTTTGATTCTATTAGGACATGAGGAAGAGAGGTCAGATATGTAGAAAATGTGAGAAATCCATACCACCCACCCCAGTCCTCAAGGGCTCCCACCTTTGGTTGGTAAGAAAGATTCCAAGCTGCTAGTGAAATATCGCAATGCTAAACTTGTTTTTCACTTTCCTATTGTGGGGGGGGTGTAGTTTAAGGAGGTGATTATTGATGGGCTTCTGCATCTGGAATCAAGTGACTAGACTATTTGATCTTACCAGCCCCAGGTACTGTATAACATGAAGAGTTTAATTGGGGCAGTATACCTGTCAATCCATTATGAAAGTGTCCGAAGGCAAGCCCAGGGAAGACAAAAACCTCCCTTGGAGAAGAACAGCAAAAGCTCTCTTGATGTCAATATTCAGTATGAATTCAGGCTGTGAAAATAGAGCCTCACAAAGTGATGATGTGATGATGATGATGACGAGGCTATGGGGACAAAATTTTGATTTTTCAGACATATTAGTAATTTTATGGCTGCATTCAGAGAGATTGCTTGTTTTAGATCTTTGATATATAATGTTATTGTTTATTACTATTTGTGAATCAGATTCCAGTGGTGGTATGCAGCTTTCAATCAGTTATGGTCATAGAGACATAGTTAAAGGCAGGTTCAATGAAAGGAAGCTCTCTGTATTATTGCCATTGGAACATACTCTTTGGTTCCAGTTACTAATATACTGATGAGAAACCTTTATCTAAATTACTAGAGGCTAAAGTGTCTGTACTTTAGCACACAAATGCAAGTATGCAGGGCATACATATATACACAGAGCTACAGCTAGTAATTCTGGAGCTCAAGTAAAGCACATTAGCAGGATAGAGAGTCCTGAGGCTTGATCTAGGACCTGTTTATGGGGTATTATGTTTATGGGACTAATTATAAGAGCTTGAAAAGTGATCAAGTTCTCCTAACCATCCCCCAGCATTTTGTGATTAATATTCTCTAAATGAATTGTTATGTGATAAATGATATCTCCTATACTAATAAAAAGTGAAAGCTTAAGCCAAAGAACAACATCACACAAATTCTGATAAGATTTATTGAAGAATATAAATTATTGCAGGGAGTAATTACATCAGGCTGCATATCAAGTGAGCTTTAGTAATGAGGAAGCTGTCAATAACTATTCCGCCTGATACTTTGGGGTGAACAGCATGTACCTCCAGGCCTATTTCTTAACCTTTCCTTCCATCATTCTCCATGCTGATGCAAATCCAAATTTCCATGTGAAGTTCTCAGAATGTGTCTTTGGCAGCTATTTGATTTGAAACTAGAATGTTCCTGCTTATGCAAAATAAATAAAATTAAAAATCAAAGTAAAAGTGAATAAATTTTTTAAATTGCCTATTATTAATCCTTATCAGTAAAACGCCCACCATTTCTCAGCAGCCCAGAGCCCCACCTCTTCATGCTCCCCTTGGTCCAGACTTTGACAGGAGGATATCCCAACATCAGGAGTGTGACACACCGAGTCCTGACCAGGATACAAATGGAAGAATAAGTCAGAGACTGGAATTCCCCAGAAGGGAATTTCTCAGCCTTGGAAATTATCTCCTGGATAATACTATGTTTGAAAGTTCCCAAGTTTGAGTTCTTCAGGCACCTGTCTCATAGAAATAATATTTCCCCCACATTGTGCCTCCTGAAGAAGGAAGAGGACTCCTGATAGTTGCTGGAACCACCCAGTGGAGTCAAGCAACACCTCAGTCAGACTAAGTTATTAGAAAGTGTAGTGAGCACAAAAGCCAGACACCATGTCATACTATGGGGAAAATGGAGGAGAGACCAAAGTATATGTTGGCAACCTGGAAACTGGTGCTGGCAAATGAGTATTATAAAGAGCCTTTAGTTACTAAGGTCCCTTAAGAACCATATGGATTGCCAGAAATCCTCCAGGATTTCCCTTTTTAAAGTTTGAAGATTCAAGAGATGCAGAGGATGCAGTCCAAGGATTAGATGGAAAGATGATTTGTGGTTCCCATGTAAGAGTTGAATTGGCAACAGGACTGCCTCAAAGATTTTGGCATGATAGACTACCTGCATGCTGCCCATTAGATCCTAATGACAGCTGTTATGAGTGTGGTGAGAAAGGTCATTGTGCTTATGATTGTTACTGCTCCAACCAGCGAAGGAGAAGCAAGTCACAATCTAGATCTCACTCAAGATCCCGGGGAAGGAGATATTCTTGCTTATGAAGCAGGAGCCATGGGAAGAGGTCAAGATTTGCATTTCCTTAAAGACCAAGATCCACCTCTCTGAGTACATCTAGACCTGATTCAGTTCAGTCTCAATCATGTTCTTTAAAAAGATCAAGATCATCCCATTGAAGATTCTGATCCAGACCTCTTTCAAGATCCAGAAGCAGCCAGTCAAAGTCTGGATCACTATCTCCAAAGAGAGGCCACTCACTTTCTGGAAGTCCTTGCAGGAGTGCAAGTCCTAAAGTAATGGACCAAATTTTAAAAAAAGACCTTGCCTTTTAGGAAAAAAGTTATTTTGTTTATTTTATTATAAGATTTTGTGATGTCTGTTCATTGTAAATGTAGCCTAGAAGGGTATTTGAATCATCTAATAATCAGAATGGATCTAGACATTTTAAGAGTTCTGTAACCCTACATCGATAAAGTAGTATTAATTATATATACTGATATAATCTGATCCCTTGATCAGAAGATGTGGAGATTTTCTTGTTGGCACATGAAAAATAAAAATGTGTATTTCTGAAAAAGTGCCCACTCTTCAAGTGTTCTTCAAGATTTGTGTGTTAATTGGTCATGTGGATCATGGCGATTGACAGTTTTCTAACTGCTCATGGTTATAAACAGTTTTCTGAGTACTAATTGGCAAGGGCATATGTCCCTAACTCATATACAGTTTGTTTCACCTTTAAGGCTCTTTGACCCTCAGTGGCTGCAGATCTAGGGGCCTCTTGTGTTTGGAAAAAAAGCTGTATGGTTTGGTTCCCATGATTAACTTAGGGATGAAATATGGTTAATGATGTTGGGAGATTGTGGTGATCTCAGGATCAGAAGTCCAGTGAGCTCTAGTATAAATAAATCCTGAGTATGATCTTAAAATGTACAGTCATCTAAGAATATTTCAAGGGTGGGAATGGGGGATAAAACCTATTCTATAAGTTGGAAGAAAAGAAAAAAATCCTAATTGACTTGATAAGCAAATTTAGGAGGCTTAAAAGAAAATTATGAACAACATGTAAGCAAAAATAAATTACTGTAAAACCTACGTAATATAGAAGTTTCTTCTATTTAGAAAAGGAGTCTCCCAAAATGGGGGCTACACTTGAAGTTATTGTGACCAATTAATAATAACAAAAATAATAACAACTTGATATATCACACTCACATTGAAGTACATGCATCAAGACTTGAATAAAGAGCTATTAGGGGACACCCCAACCCACTCCTTCATGGAGGTGAGAGGTCCACAGGTATATTATCTTGTATATATTTTCACTTTTTTAATGTATTGATTAACTTTGCTGATTTTCCCCCCTTCTTTTTCTCTTTTTTTCTTTGAAAAATACTATTTGTTATATGGCATGGCTCCCTTGGAGGGAGAGGGAGAGGGGGAGGGAATATATAGGAAAATTACGATGACATAAAATGTAGACTAGATTAATAAAAACTTATTTTGAGAAAATAAATTCACGCATCATTAGTACTTTGAGCTTTAACATGTCACATTAATCCAAATAAGACACCAGCTTATGAAAAGAAAAGCCACCCAAGCTAGCCCCTATTTTGAGACACCACACTGTAGGGGGAGATAGAGATCTTCAAGGCAGAGATCATTGAAACTAGAGAGGCCAGATCCCAAAGAAGGAGCAAAGGGGAGTTGAACAAAGATTGCTAGAGGGATAGTCACTGCAGGGAGGGAGGAATCAGCCATGTGATAACTTTGTATTTCAACTTATCCTCACATAGTAAGAACCAAGCTCATTATTTCTATGTTCTAAAGCAGTATAAGGGCTCAGGGGCTGTCGTCACTCTTTAAATGTCAGCACCAGAGGGCAAAGCTTTGTAGCCCTACCCTAGTTATAGCTGTGGATGCATAGAGATACACATTAACTACATATATTATATGTATATGTGTATATATATATACACACACATACATATATTTTTATATTATATATACATATTTGGCTTAAGTTATAAGGATAAGTAGATATGTGGCAGGAAGAAAAACAGATTTTATTCAGTTTTATGATATTTTTGTTAACATGCCAAGCTGTGTACATAAGCCATAACTATATGAAAAATTTAGACTACAGGGCCATTTTCTGAGCTACAGGGATCATTTTAAGGGAGTCTGTGGAGAAATGAGGTTAGCTGAGGTTAAGGGCAAAACATATCTATGGAATAAGGAAATGTAAATGTAAATATAGTCTATTTCCAGAGTTATCTCATATTTTTACATGTATTTTCTACTCCAGCCAAACTACGTTTATTCTCTGTCCCTTGAACATGTCCTATAGTTTCCTACCTCCCTTTCCCTCAAATGACATTCTTCTTCCTAGTAACTTATGGCATTTCTTTGTATCCTTTAAAGTCCAACTCAAAGATGAAATACTCCTTGGTCTGTCATGTTGATACTTATCTTCCCTCTCTGATCTTGTATTTCCTATATATTTGCAGTTTATAGCAAATGTTAGCTCTCCTCCAATGACCATGACCTTGGAATGTAGGCTTTGTGAGGAACAAGGAAACCATGCTTTATAAAGTGATATCATTGCCTTCAAGCTTATTGAATTATTATTCCATTATATTTATAGCAAGTGTCTGAGGTCAGATTTGAACTCAGGTCTTCCTGACTTCAAGGCTGGTGCTTTATCCACTGCACCACCTACCTACCCTTCTACTTTAAAAAAAATTAAATATTATGCTTAGTTCATTAAAAAAAGCTAATCTTAGTTAAAAATAAGAATTATTCGAGTCTGTTTCATGACATCTCTACACATCTAGTTTGTATATCCTGAGGTGCCAGAAGTTCAGGTATTACTACTAAACATCCATCACCTTCTCCTACCTGTAACAGCAACCTGGGGGATGCAGTAAAATTCTGATGTGGAATCTGAAAAACCTAGTTAAGAATTATCTCAAGTGTTCATTATCACAATTACAATGTAATATCATCCTTTAAATCCTAAAAAAGCCATGAACTTATTAGAATTAGGCAAGAAAGAGAAATAGAATGAATAATCAGGCAAAGAGAAAATAAAATGATCACTTTGGTAGTGGATAAGACGATTTACTTAGAGAACCCTAAAGTAAACTAAAATCAATTGACAAATAATCAGATATAAGATATCTTAGGATATAAGATATAAGATCTTATAAGATATAAAAAAATTCCATATAAATCATCACAACTCCTTTATATTACAAAATCCATCGAGAAGTGTTAGAAAGAGAGATTCTACTCAAACTAACTACAGAAACCGATATAAAGCCAGATATAAATAATTGGAAATATATTAATTGCTCATGGGTAGGTCAAGCCAATATAATAAAAATGACAATAGTATTTAAGTTACTTTACTTATTCAGTGTCATACTAATCAAATTACCAATTGATTATTTTATAGAGCTAGAAAAAATAATAATAAAATTCCTGTGGAGAAATGAAAGGCAAAGAATCAGCAGGGTAATAATGGAAGAAAAAAAGTAGTAAGGAAGGGGATACATCAGTACTACACCTCAAACTATGTTACAAAAACAGTAATCATTGAACCAATTTTGTACTCATCAAAAAAAGATGTTTATCAATGGAAAAGATTAGGTACAGACTACCAAGAAACAAAAGAACTCAGTAGCATGTTATATAAATCCAAAGACCCACGTTACTTAAGGAAGGACTCACTATTTGACAGAAGTTGCTGAGAAAATTGGAAAGTAGTTTAGTAGAAATTAAATATAGACCTACATCTTATAATGCATACCAAGATAAACTACAAATGGTTATATTAGACATAAAAAGTGAAATCATAAGCAAATTAGAGGAGTAAGGAAGAAATTATTTTTAGTACTATATATAGAAGAACAATTTGTGACCTAACAAGCAATAGAGGGAATTACACAAGATAAATTAGATAATTTTGATTATATACAATTAAAGAATTTTGCATAAGCAAAACCAATGCAGTTAAGAAAGGGAAAAAATGGTAACTTGGAAAAAATCTTTGCAGCAACTTTCTCTGATAAAGGTCTCATATATAAGACATATAAGTAACTGATTCATATACATGTATATTCCCTTCAAGTACACCAATACTGAGAAAGGTATCATGAGTTACAAATAGCATCTTTCCATGTAGGAATGCAAACAGTTCAACTTTAGTAAATCCTGTGTGATTTCTCTTTCCTGATTACCTTTTCATGCTTCTCTTGATTCCTGTATTTGAAACTCAAATTTTCTATTCAGCTCTGGTCTTTTCAACAAGAATACTTGAAAGTCCTCTATTTGATTGAAAATCCATATTTTGCCCTGAAGTATTATACTCAGTCTTGCTGGGTAGGTGGTTCTTGGTTTTAATCCTAGCTCCTTTGACCTCTGGAATATCACATTCCAAGCTCTTTGATCCCTTATTGTAGAAGCTCCTAGATCTTATGTTATCTTGATTATGTTTCCACAATACTTGAATTGTTTCTTTCTGGCTGCTTGTAATATTTTCTCCTTGAACTGGGAACTCTGAAATTTGGCTACAATATTCCTAGGAGTTTTCTTTTTGAGATCTTTTTCAAGAGGCAATCAGTGGATTCTGTTAATTTCTATTTTATACTCTCTGGTTCTAGAATATCTTGGCAGTTTTCCTTGATAATTTCTTGAAAGATGATATCTAGGCTCTTTTTTTGATCATGGCTTTCAGGTAGTCCAATAATTTTTAAATGATCTCTCCTGGATTATTTTTCCAGGTCAGTGGTTTTTCCAATGAGATATTTCAAATTATTTTCTATTTTTTTCATTCTTTTGGTTCTGTTTTATAATTTCTTGATTTCTCATAAAGTCATTAGCTTCCACTTGCTCCACTCTAATTTTTAAGACATTGTTTTCTTCACTGAGCTTTTGGACCTCCTTTTCCATTTGGCTAATTCTGCCTTTTAAGGCATTCTTCTCCTCATTGGCTTTTTTAGAGCTCTTTTGCCATTTGGGTTAGTCTATTTTTTAAGGTGTTATTTTCTTCAGTATTTTTGGGGTCTCCTTTAGCAAGCTGTTGACTCATTTTTCATGATTTTCTTGCATCACTCTCATTTCTCTTCCCAATTTTTCCTCTAATTCTCTTACATTGATTTTCTAAATCCCTTTTGAGCTTTGCCATGGCCTGAGACCAATTCATATTTTTCTTAGAGGCTTTGGATGTAGGATCTTTGACTTTGTTGACTTCTGGCTGTATGGTTTGATCTTCTTTGTCACCAAAGTAAGATTCTATAGTCTGAATCCTTTTATGCTGCCTGATCATTTTCCTAGCCAATTACTTGACTTCTGAACTCTTCGTTGGTGTGACAGCTTTCAGAGTAGAGAGTACTGTGTCCCAAGCTTCAGGAGTTTTGTGCTGCTGTTTTCAGAGCTACTTCTATTCTGAGGTGGTATGATACTCTTCTCCTGGTCTGTCCTCTGGTCTGTGAGTGCAAGCACTTTCTACCATGTAACTGTCAGGAGGGATCCCTCTCTACAGCCACCACAATTCTGCCACACCAGCACTCCTCCTCCCCCAAGGACTGCTACCCAGATCCAAGCAGGGCAAAGCAAGAGAATCCTGCCTCAGGGCCAGCCAAGAGATCTCTGCACTCCTGCTCTGATCAGCCTCCTGATTTCCCCACTGTCTGTGGGCCTGGAGTCCCAGAAGCAGCCACTGTAGCTGCTGCTGCAGCCACCTCCACCACCCGGGGCTGGTGCTAAACCATGCCCCTCTCTCACCCAGGTCCAACAGTTTTCCCACTGACCTGCTGTGTTGTCTTTGGTGTTTGTAGGTTCAGAAGGCTGGAAAATGTCACAGCTGCCAGTGATTCAGTGCCCTGAGGCCTGCTCTGCCTGCCTGATCTGTCCCGGCAGGGCCCATGCTGGGCTGTACTCCACTCCCAGCATGCTGTGATAGACCCTTCCCAGTAACCATCCAGGCTGTTTTGGGATGGAGACTTGTTTCACTCTGTCATTTTGTGAGTTCTTTTCCTCTAGAATTTGTTTAGAGTCATTTTTTACAGGTGTTTGGAAGGATTTGGGGGAGAGATCAAGAGAGTTCCTGCTTTCATACAGACATCTTGACTCACCCCTCTCTATACGTTTTTATTGTTTTTCTTTCCTATTTCCAAAGAAGCTGAATTTTAGTTTTTGTCTCATTTTTGTAATTTTTTCTCTGCCAACCAATGGATTTTGTAATGTTCTATATGTACTTCTTTAATGGAACTCCCTAGCCCCATTCACATAGGGCAGTTAAGGACAAGCCAGGTTGTTGTTTGTCACTAATGCTATGGTTGGATGATAAAGGTAAACTGCTGCTGCCAAAGATAAGATGCATTCTTATACAATTTAGTTCAACATCCCCAAGGAGGGAGAGGAACTTCATTAATAATTCATTCGGGATTCATGAAGTGTAGTAAATTTCATTAACTTGGAATTTGTAATAATTTAGCAGAAAGCTGAGCTAATATTTTCCTTTGCACAACTTAAGAAAAAAATATTTTGCTAAGTAAATTATTAGTGTAAATAAGATTTCAAAGCATAATTCTTTAAATTGCCTACCATGGCTTTTTTTTCAAGTGTAAGAGAGGAATTGATACCTTATTAACTGGTTTCCAAAGGCAGTATATAAACACAAATACTGAGGTATCAGTAGATTAATAAGGCATCAATATCTCATTATTCCTTTGTGATGTGTGAACACCTCTCTGTAGTGGAATTTGAGTGGCAAACTCAGATGGACTGGCTTTAGATTGGCCACATTCTTGAAAGGCCCCTAGAAGTAGAAATCCATAGTTTTGGGTTCAGTCCAAGCAAGAGCAAATAGTCATGCATTCTTTGAATATCTATCAGTATTCTTTCTCTTTTTTGATATGGAGTTATTAAACTTTTGGTAACTCTATTACGTTTTGTTAATATTGTATAGATTTCTATTACGATATTTCCAGTCTATTATGGTTCAATTTACAAACAGAGCACTGATGCTGAAAATCAGGAAGAACTGAGTTTAAATCTTTTCTCTGACACTTACTAGCCATGTGACCTGGAAAAATAACAATCTTTGTCTGCCTCATTTTCCTCATCCGTGAAATGGAGATAATAGCACCAACCTCCTGGGGTAGCTGGGTGCATCAAATATGATAACTTCTATAAAGTGATTCGCAAACCTTAAACGGCTATACAAATCCTAGCTATTATCACTATGATTCTAAAAGTATTTATTAAGACTGCTGTTTTAGTAAGTGCTAATTGTTTTAAATGTATTCTTTCTGTTTAGCTTTCAGCATATCAATTAGCCACAGCTTTCCTCTTGATTCTCAATGTACCTTACCTGGAAGAAGCCACATCAATCACCTTTATCAAATGATTCAATATGACCTCCAGACTTAAGCTCAATACTTATATGTCTATTTTTCTTTGGTATAATTTAAAAACTTTAAACTTAAATAATATGGCATTTTGATGTAATTAGAAAAAGAATCTACAAGGGAGGCAGCCAGTAAGAAAACAAGATGTGGTCCCAGTCAAGGGTAGAAGGAAGGATCCTTCTTTATCCTGCCATAAGAGTATAGCAAGGACTCACCGAATCAGGCTTGTATACAAGGCCCCTGGCTGCCTTTCCTTTCCTTTTGTATTTCCCTTCCTCTATCATCAACCTCGTGAAATTCAAAGTTCTAGAAAGTCTGTGATAGTGATAGTGATAAGCATCTACAGGAGTGAATATTGGTGGCAGGAGTAGTAACAGGCTTAGGTTTGTGATAAGGAAAGCATTGACATCAGAGAGAGAGAGAGAGGTCTAGGAAAGATGATCCTGCTTAGTATTTGATTGGATTATGCTGGTGGAGGTTAAGTACAGAAGGACTGATTAGTTGATTTTACTCAACTGTCAAATTGGTTTTCCAAAATTCTGGTCTGACCATGTCCATTTTCATTCAATAAAGTCCGTTGATTCCCTATTGCTTCTGGGATCAAATATATTAAATATATATATATATATTTTTGCTTTTTGGCAGGGCAATTGGGGTTAAGTGACTTGCCCAAGGTCACACAGCTAGTACATGTGTCAAGTGTCTGAGGCCGGATTTGAACTCAGGTCCTCCTGACTCCAGGGCCGGTGCTCTACTCACTGCGCCACCTAGCTGCCCCTTATATTAAATATATTTTAAAAATATGTTTGGCTTTTAAAGTCCTTCAATACTTGTCCCCTTCCTACCATTCTAGTCATTTTACACCTTGGCCCCTCCATGTACTCCAACTTCCAGTCTCTGTTGTTCCAGAACAATACACTCCTTCTGACTCTGGCATTTTTACTGGCTGTCCTTCATGTTTGGAATGCTCTCCCTCTTCATCTCTACCTCCTGTATTCTTTGGCTCACTTCAAATCTCATACAAAGTCCTGTCTTTTGAAAGAAATCTTTGCTAATATTCCTTAATGCTAGGGCCTTCCTCTTGTTTGTACATAGATGTATATGTGTTCTATCCCCCACTATACTGTGAGCTCTTTGAGGGCAGGGATTGGTTTTGCCTTTCCTTGTATGTCCAGAGCTTTATTCAGTGCCTGACGTAGAGTGGTTGGTTAGTAAATGCTTATTGAATGACTAGACTATACTTTTCAAAGAAAGTTTGTGTCCCAATGAGGTTTGAATGTTGGCCTCTCAATCAATTGTAGTAATAGTGATAAACTATGGGATTCTGTTCTGAATCATTTTAGGATTCTTCATTGTTTAGCATTTCCTTTTCTGGGTATGAATGAAATTACTTGTTCTACTACTTGTCCAGGGAAAGAGAGTGAGAGAGAGAGAGAGAGAGAGAGAGAGAGAGAGAGAAAGAGAGACAGAGAGAGACAGAGAGAGACAGAGAGAGAGAGAGACAGAGAGACAGAGAGAGAGAGAGAGAGAGAGAGGCAGAGAGAGACAGACAGAGAAACAGAGAGAGAGAGAGAGAGAGAGACAGACAGACAGACACACACACACACACACACACACACACACACACACACACACACACACGGACAAAGAGAGAGACTCCACAAGGTGAAGGAGCTATTTAATTTTTTTTCATGGAATCATATAGATTAACAATATCCACATACATCAAGGAGTTAGTAAGATGTTTTTGGTTGATCTTTAATTTGGAATCCATACTTAATTCTATTTGAGAGATAATAATCGCTTTGAGGATGAGTAAAATTATAATGTACTTAAACTATGTTTCTGAAAAATATCACATTTTATATAAGTTGTTCTTGATATTTTTGTGGTGGTGACATACTTCAAATAAAGAATGGTTTTCCACAGTTTCATCAAATATTCTAGCAACTGTTTTTGTGGACCAAATGTATTGTGATCTAATTTATGTATTTGCAGTATACATAGAGTACCAGGCCTGGGATCAAGAACAACTAAATCAAATCCAACCTCAGACACTAGCTGCGTGACCTTGTGCAAATCACTTAACCTTTGCCTTAGTTTCCTTCTCTGTAAAATGGGGATAATAACAACACCTACCTCCCAGAGTTACTGAGAGGATAAAATGAGATAAGATTTATAAAGCATTTAGCAGAGTGCCTGGCACATAGTGAGCACTGTATAAATGTTAGCTCTTGCTGCTATAAGGCATGACTTAGAAACTGACAAAGGCTTTGTGAAAATTAACAAGGTCAGTATATATGTTACAGCAATTTCTGATAACTTGTTTTTAAAAATCACTCAATTGTTAACAAGCTCCTTTTTAAATTCCTGGGACTCTGGAACTCATGCTTTTATGTTATTTAATCAGTATATTATTTGCTAGTAAGTATAGAAAGTTGTTTTTTGTGATAGAATCTGAGAATATTTCATAAAAGGTGTTATATGTTGTCCAGTCATTATTCAATTGTGTCTACCTCTTTGTGACCCCACTTGGGGTTTTCTTGGCAAAGATACTGAGGCAGTTTGCCATTTCCTTCTCCAGCTCATTTTATAGATCATGCAATTGAGGAAAATAGGGTTAAATGACTTGCCCAGGGTCACACAGCTAGCAAGCATCTGAGGCCAAATTTGAAGTCAGGGAGATGAGTCTTTATGACTCCAGGTCCAACACTATCCACTGTGCCACCTATCTGCCCCTTGGTATAAGGTACACAAAGCCTTTATTTGGAGAGGTCACTGGCATTCTCATCCTTTGGAAATAGATGTAATGCCTTCTGTTACATAATGTGGGATTAGCCTTGTCTGAGAGGTAACAATTCATAAAATGCCTGACCACTATTTCATTCACTCCTGTGAGGCATTTGAGCTAATAATTATGGACCTTATTATTATAATAATATAATACGAATACCCAGAAATTAGAAAACCCTTTCATGTTTTCAAGTCATTTCACAAAGATTATTTTATTTGATCCTCACAACAGTCCTGTGAGGTTAAGTACTATTATTAACCAAATTTTATAGTTTAAAAATCTGAAACATAGAATACCTAAGTGACTTGCTCAGGGTCACACGGCTGGTAAGTATCTGAGGCAGGACACTTAGGTCTTCCTACTTCCAAGCCCCACACGCTATCCACTGCACCACCTAGCTTCTCCTACAACTATTGCCTAACTGTCCCCCACTATTTTGATTCATAGATCAACCAAACTGAATTACGTTGCCTGTTCCTATCTCCATCCCTGATTTTATATTGTTCCTTCAGCCTGGAATGGCTTCTCTCCACTTTCTCCCTATCAAAAGTCTATTCATTCATTCTTCAAAATTCAATTGTGATGCCACCTCTCCATGGAGACTTCCTTAATCATTTCTGCAAGAAATTCTCTCTTCCATTCTAATAGTCTATACCAGTTTTGTTGTGTCATTCATTGCTCTATCATAGTCCACCTCGTATTACACTTTATTGTTCATGTTTTATTAATTTTTTTCTAGAATGTGAATTCCACAAAGACAATGTGTTTTATCTTGCTGTGTATCCTCCATATTACTTAGCACATAGCCTTGCATACAGTAAGTGCTCAATAAATGTTTGTTGAGTCAATAACATGATAATATAGGCATCTAGGTGATAAAGTAGGTAGAGTGTCAGGAGTCAGCGACACAGACACTTACTAGTTGTGTGACCTTGGGCAAATCTCTTAACTTTAATCTGCCTCAGTTTCCTTATCTGTAAAATGGTGATAATAATAGCCCTATCTTTCAGGGTTGTGAGGATAAAATGAGTTATGATTTGTAAAGTGCTTTCCAAACCATAATGTGCTATATGATAATGATGATATTATTATGTTTTTATATTAATAGCTTTCATTTGCATAGTGCTTTTGAAATAGCATTCCAAAAAAAAGATTCTTTAAACTGAACTGAACTGAGGCCAAATAGTTTCTCAAAATTCCATGTAACTAATTAGTGGCTGGTTCAGGACTAGAATATAACTCTCCTGACTCAGCACTGTGGACTTTCCATTGAACCATGATTCCATCTTTATTCATTAATGTGGGTCCATAATTATCTTAGACAAATTCTGTGGATACATAACACACTAAGCCTAGAAATGAGTAGAATATGGATTTGGAGCCGAATTGTATTTGAGACATTAAATAGTGCTTTCAAATACAAACTTCCCATCATGGCATTAAACACCCTCCACCATCTGGTTCCCAACTATGTTTTCCAGTCTTATTTCACGTTACTCCCCTTCACAGTCTTTCCATTTCAGTCATACTGGCACACAAATTGTTCCTCTGTCTCTATACCTTAGCATAAGTGGACTTCTGTGCCTGAAATGGACTTCTGACTAAACTGCTACTCGTGAAAATCTCTAGATTCCTTCAATGCACAGCTTTGGTTGACATCTCTTACAGAGAGCCTTTCTTGATCCCCTCAATTATTAGTACTCTCTTCATTTCAAAATAACTTTATACTATTTTCAGTAGGTAACAGAAAGATAGACAGATGGAGGACAGAATATTTATTAAGGTCTTGCTAAGAGTCTGACACCTTGCTAAGTGCTGGGGATACAAAAACAAGCTAACAACAAAGTTATTTTTCCCAAGGAGCTTACAGTCTAATGAAGGAAGACAATACATAAAGGGAAGCTGGAAGGGGGTTGCGCGTATGATGTGGAAAACTGTGGAGATTGTCAGAAAGTCACATGGAGACCTGGTTTTGAACAAGATTGGGTGACAGCTCCCTTAGAAGAGCTAGGGGGATGTAAGGAAGGAGTCCAAGTTTTCAACAGTTGGGGAGGGAAAATGAATATGATGGTTGGAGTATAGGCAGTATGCTGAGGAGAAGGTTAGGAAAGATGTGTGTGTGTGTGTGTGTGTGTGTGTGTGTGTGTGTGAGTGTGTACACATATGCACATACTGCTTCATATATAGTTTGTATTTAATTACTTTTATACATATCTAATTCTTTTCTCTTCCTCAAGAATATCAGTTCCTTAAGAGCAGGAGCTATTTAACTTTTTATGTTGCATTCTTGGTGCTTAGAATAGTGCCTTGCACACAGCAGGTACTTAACAAAATGTTTGATTAATAGAATTGAAGTGGCTTGATGCTACAAATGCCTATCTTTCAAATATCAATATTCTCCTTTTTTTTGTTTCAGGCCCTGGCACATCATAGGTCCTCTTAGAAAAGGTCTATAATCACTTAAAAATTTTGTCTAAACATTCACTCAAGAAAAAATCAAATGTATGAAGAATGTCTATTGTCAAAGTTGTGTCATGCAGTTAAATGGCCAAACTACAGCATTTGTCCATCAATGTTTATATTTGGGATAAAGAGTGACAAATAGATAATAACTTGGGCCCAGGATTAAACAAGAAGAAAGTCAGTTTGATTGCCAATAGAAAATTGGAAAATTTTATATTTTAAAAATTATCTATTTAAGGGCAGAGCCAAGATGACAGAGTAAAAGCAGGCCCTTGCTCAAGCTCTCCCCTAAACCCTTCCAAATACCTGTAAAAATGACTCTAAACAAATTCTAGAGCTACATAACCCACAAAATGACAGAGTGAAACAAGTCTCTAGCCCAAGTCTGACAGGAAGGATCTATCACACCAGGCTGGGAGTGGAGGACAGTCCAGTGTGGACCCCACCAGGACAGACCAGGCTGGAGCAGGCCTCAAGGAATTGGATCACTGGCAGGTGTAGCAGTTTTCAGACTTCTCAACCTACAAATGCCAAAGACAAAGTAGAAGGTCAGTGAGGAAACTCTGTCAGACCTGAGTGAGAGAAGAGCATGGTCTGGCCCTAGCCCTGGGGCAGCAGAGATGGTGGTAGCTGTGGCAGCAGCAGTGGCTGCTTCCAGAGCTCCATGCCCACAGACAGTGGGGATATCAAGGAGCTGGTCAGAAAGAAATTGCAGGGCTCTTTTTGCTGGCACTGAGGTGGGATTCTCTTGGTTCACCCTGCTTGGATCTGGGTCCCAGTCCTGGGTGTTGGTCCTGGGATGAGGAGGAGCACTGGTGTGGCAGTATTTGTGGTTGCTGTGCATAGGGAATACTCCCCACAGTTCCAAGGCAGAAAAGAGTGCCTGTTGTCACTCACAGACCAAAGCACAGGCCAGGAAAGGAGTAAACACCTCTCCTTTGATCATACCACCTTAGAAAAACTGAAAATTTATAGGTGCCTAGCAGTATGTCTGACAACAGGTGCACAGAATCCCTGAAATTTATGACAGAGCACTCTCCACTCTGGAAGTAGAGTCCTACCTTGACAAAGAGCTCAAAAGTCAAGTAATTGGCTGGGAAATGAACAAACATTTTAAAAAATCAGACTATAGAATCTTACTTTGGTAACAAAGAGGATCAAAACATACAATCAGAAGAAGACGACAAAGTCAAAGCTCCTGCATCCAAAGTCTCCAAGAAAAGTATGAATTGGTCTCAGACTATGGAAGAGCTAAAAAGGAGTTTGAAAATCATGTAAGAGAAGTAGAAGAAAAATTGGGAAGAGAAATGAGAGTGATGAAAGAAAATCATAAAAAATGAGTCAACAGCTTGCTAAAGGAGACCCAAAAAATAGTGAAGATATTTACCCTTTAAAAAATAGACTAACACAAATGGCAAAAGAGCTCCAAAAAGCCAATGAAGAGAAGAATGCTGTAAAAGGCAGAATTAGCCAAATGGAAAAGGAGGTCCAAAAGCTCACTGAAGAAAATAATTCTTTAGAAATTAGAATGGAGCAAATGGAAGCTAGTGGCTTTATAAGAAATCAAGAAATTATAAAATTATAAAATATAAATTATAAAATATACCCTCCCCCTCACTCCATGGTGATGTATATTCTGGTTGCCCTGTTCCCCATTCAGGCCTCCCTTCTGTCACCCCACTCCCCTCCCATCCCCTTTTCCCTCCCTTTCTTGTAGGGCAAGATAAATTTCTACGCCCCATTGCCTGTGTATCTTATTCTCTAGTTGCATGCAAAAACTTTTTTTTTGTTTTTGAACATCTGTTTTTAAAACTTTGAGTTCCAAATTCTCTCCCCCCTTCCCTTCCCATCCACCCAGAAGAAGGGAGAGAATCTAGAACTCAAAGTTGTAAAAATAAATGTTATAAATTGCTTTTATATGTAACTGGGAAATAAGATATATAGGCAATGGGGTATAGAAATCTATCTTGCCCTACAAAAAAGTAGGGGGGAAGGGGATAAGGGGGTGGGGTTGGGTGATAGAAGGGAGGGCAGACTGGGGGACAGGGTAATCAGAATGCTTGCCATCTTGGGGTGTGGGAGGGGAGAGATGGGCAGAAAATTTGTAACTCAAAATCTTGTGGAAATGAATGTTGAAAACTAAAAACAAATTAATTTTTAAAAATGTAATAACTTATCTATTTATTTATTTTATCTATTTATTTTTAATACTTCTCTTTTTAAATTGAGTTCTAAATTTTCTACCTCCCTCCCATCCTACCCCAACACCAGCAAAGACAAGCAAAATGTTATAAATAATACATATTAAATTATGCAAAATATAGCTCCATTTTAGTTATATGGCAAAAATATATAGAAAAATGAGAAAATTACACATCAGTTTGCACATAGGTGGATAGCAGTTTTTCATCATGATTTCTTTGAAATTGTCTTCGATCATTGTATTGATCAGAGTAGTCAAGTCTTTCACAGTGGTTCATCATTACAACATTGGCTGTTACTGTGCACAATGAGCTCCCAGTTCTTACTTCACTTTGTGTCAATTAATATAGGTCTTGCCATGATTTTTTTCTTATAGCACAACAGTACTCCAGCACGATTATATGCCACAACTTGTTCAGCCCTTCCCCAAGTGATGAGCATCCCCTCAGTTTCCAATTTTTGCTACCACAAAAAAATAGTTGTTAATATAGGTCCTTTTCCTTTTCCTTTGATCTCTTTGGGGTAGAGGATTAGTAGTGGTGTTGCTGGATCAAAGGGTATTCCTAGTTTTATAGCCCTTTGGGTGTAGTTTCAGATTGTTGTCTTGAGTGGTTGGATCATTTCATAATACTTCCAAAAGTTCAGTAGTATACCTATTTTTACTCATCTCCTCCAGCATTTGCCATTTCTAATAGATATGAGGTGGTTTCTCAGATTTGTTTTAATTTATATTTCTCTAATCAATAGTGATTTGGAGCATTTTTATAAGAATATTGATAGCTTTGATTTCTTCTTTTGAAAACTGCTTATTCATGTCTTTTGACCATTTATCAATTGAGGAATGGCTCTTATTTTTATAAATTTAACTCAGTTCCCTATAAATTTGAAAAAAATAAGGCCTTTATCAAGGAAATTTGCTGAAAATTTTTTTGATAATATATCATTGTCTATTGTACCTTCATCAAATGCAGTTTCCCTGCTTATCTCTGATAATTAGGTCTATTTTTGCTTTTACTTTGTATGAGGTTATGATTGCTAACCTTCCTTTTTTTTTTTACTTCAGCTAAAGCATAACAGATTATGCTCTAGCTCTTTATTTTAACTCTGTGTGTATCTTTCTGTTTCAAGTGTGTCTCTTGGAAACAGCACATTGTTGGATTATGGTTTCTAATACACTCCTTTAGCTGTTTCCATTTTATGGGTGAGCTCATCCCATTTAAATTCACAGTTGTGATTATTAACGGTGTGTTTCTCTCCATTCTATTTTCCTTTCTTTATTCTTCTCTCTCTTTTTATCCTATCCCTCTTCAAAAGTCTGTTTTGCTTCTGACCACTGCCTCCCTTATTCAACACCCTCTTTTATCATCTCCCCACACCCATATCTCTTTTCCTTTTCCCCACCTGTTTCCCTATAGAATAAGATAAATTTCTATACCCAACTACTGAGTATCCTGTGTGTATGTGTGTGTGTGTGTTCTTCCCTCTTTGAACCAATTCAAAAAGTTAGATTCAATCATTGCCCACTCCCCTCCTTATTTTTCCCTCCATTGTAAAAACTCTTCCTTGCATATCTTCTATATGAGACAATTTTTTCCATACTTCCTCCTCATTTCCCCTTCTCCAAGTGCATCCCTATTTCTTATCTTCCCATTCTTTTTTTGTTATCATCCCAATATTATCAACTGATATCTATAGGCTTTGTCCATCCAGATTCCTTCTAACTGCCCTGATGATGATAAAGTTCTTAGAAGCTACATGCATCATTTTCCTGTACAAAAATATAAACAGTTTAACCTTATTAAGTCTCTTATACTTTCCCTTCCAGTTTATCTTTTAGTGCTTTTCTTGAATCTTCTTTCTGAATGTTAAATTTTCTGTTCAGTTCTGGTCTTTTCATCAGGAATAATTGCAAATCCCCTATTTCATTAAATATTCACTTTTCTCCTGTAGGATTTTATTCATTTTTTCTCAGAAAATCATTCTTGGTGGTAATCCTAGTTCCTTTACCTCCCACAAGATCATCTCCCACTCCTATATAGTGGTAGATGTAAAATGTTGTGTGATCTTAACTGTGGCTCTATTGTATTTGAATTGTTTCTTCCTGGCTGATCACCTCGATCTATTTTCCAGGCCAGTTGTATTTCCTATGAGATAGTTTACATTTTCCTCTATTTTTCATTCTTTTTTAACTTAATTTTATTGTTTCTTGATGTCTCCTTGAATAATTAGCTTCCACATACCCAATTCTAATTTTTAAGGAATTATTTTCTATCATTTTATGAATGAGATAATTAAGATTCAGAGAGGTTAAATGATTTGTCGAAGATTATATAACCTCTCTGAATCTTAATTATCTCATTCATAAAATGATAGAGTTGACCTAGGTGGTCCCTGACATTCTTAGATTTCTTTAGTATTGAGTCAAGTTAAATCAATAAGCATTTAGTAAGTACCTTCTATGTGCAAGGGACTGTGCTAAGCTCTGGACATATAAACAAAAATGGTCCTTGCCCTCAAGGAACTCACAATCCAATACAAGAGAACACCTGCAAACAACAACACATAAATAGGAAAAATACAGGATGAATTGGAGATAATCTCAGAGGGAAGGTACTTGTATTAAGGGTAACAGGAAAGGCTCATCAAAGAAGATGAGGTTTTAACTGAGACTTGAAGGAAACCAACATTCTGGGATGATAATGTTAAAAAGTCAACAGTAGATACACTAGACTATCTTGTTACAGGTACACATTGATTATATCTAAATTTTCAGAGGCATCTGAATAATAATTCATATCTATTCAGTCAATCAGTAACATTTATTAAGCACCCACTATGTGCAAGCAATTTTCTAGGCACAGGAGGTGCTAAAGCAAAAAAATATATTCAATCAAGAATTTCTTCTCCTCTTTGGGTTCTGCTTATCTGTGTGGCAAAAGAGTGGGATGATTTTAATGGGTTCATATGAGATTCTCCCAGTGTCAGAAATGGCACCAGAATGGCTTGGCTATGAGGTATTGTGATAAAACACTGGCTCAAGCCAGAGGACATGGATTTAAATGCTGCCCCCATGTTTACTTACCACCTGCTTGACCTTGGCCAAGTCACATAATCTCCCTAGGCCTCAGTTTCCTAAACCATAAAATATGGGGTTTGTACTAGATGACCTCTGAGTTCCCTTCAGCTACTAAATTTATGATCCTATGATTTCCATCTCTGTATCAAGAAGGACATTAAGGAAGAATTAGGCTTATTGAAAAATGAATCTACAGCTGCATCTACATTTTAATCCTCTTCTTTTTATTCCATCTTCGACACGCAGACTCCTGAGATAAAGTATTAAGCATTTATTTGTATGTGATAAAATTAGCTCAGAGCAAGAGTACAAAGGGGAGATAGAAAACCTGGGTTCTTATCCTAATTGTGCTGCTAACAAACTCTGGCCAAACCTTTTAACCTATCTTTAGTTTTCTTATCTATAAAATGAGACCATTTACAATAGGGTGACCTCTAAGACACTTTCCAATTCTAAATATGTAACCTCATATTCATACAGAGTCCTTGAGGTTAGGGACTCTTTCATTTCCGCCCCAGTGGCCAGCACAATATCTTGTACATTTTAGGTACATAGTAAATCTTTTTTTTTCTCCATTTCCCCCCACCAAAGCAATTGAGATATGCCTCATATTTCTTCCTGTTAAGCTTTTTAAACAAATTTTATTAAACTATTTATTTCATTGTGTTGAATTTCCTTATTTAGCCAAATTAATTTTCTAAATAAAATGCAGAATTTTTTCAGGATTTGCTTCTTCTAGTCACTTCTTTCCACATTACAGCTGCAGACATGTTTTTCATTCCTCTATCAGCACAAAGTCGAATATGTCTGAGCTCCTACAACCCATAACTTCATGCTGTCAGTCATAGCTTCTCAGAATGGCAAACCCATTTTCATCACATATATGTTTTTAAAAGCCCTTACCTGTGTTTTTCCTCTTATCTCCACCTTGACTCTTCTTTCACATGATCCAGACTAAACTTTTTGGTAAGAGGTTACATATCTCACTGCTGATGATTTCATTCAACTGTCATGCATGGTTTAGAAAATTTTCTCCCAAGGTTGTCTTCTAAAATGTTTAACAAGCTAATAGTCCCTTCATTATTGTGGCACTTCCTACCAATCTCTTGATCTGTGAAACACTACAGGAAAACTGCTCTTTTCAATGTGAAAGAAAAAAAATGCATTAAGTACCCAATCCTTGAAATTAAAGTGTTCAGTGAATAAATGATGAAAAGATTGGTACAGATACTCTAATATGCATTTTGGAGGAGATTGACATTTTCTTATTGAATGTCCTTTTAGCTTGCTTTTGACGTATGGAAGGTATTGCCTTTTAATATATGAGCAGTTTGCTGAAAAGGCAGAGAAAGTAATTTTGCATAAAGAAGAAGTAAATTAGCTTATGACAGTATTGTCCCTTTTATAGGTGAAAGAGTTTGTTCACTAGAAAAAAGAGCACTTTTGTTTAACGAAAACTGCTACAATCAACTTGTAAAGAAACAACTTTCAGGTAAAATGTAAGCAGTTTGGTTACCAGAAAGAAGCAGAAAAAACCTTTTATGTTCTAAATACTTAAAAAATGCAAGTGTGAAGAGATGGAGAATTTTTTTCGTTTTTATATTATCAGTTTCAAATTTTTTTCCTTTCTCCTCCTGTTCTCCCTACCCATTGAGATAGCAAGAAAAACAAAACCCGTTATAAATACATACATAGTCATGCCAAAAAAAGCCAAAAAAAAAAAAAAGGAAGGAAGGAAGGAAGGAAGCCAGCCAGGAAGGAAGCCTTTCAGAAATGTTTCTTGCTCTCTTGCCCTCTCTGGTGCAAGCGGGAAAAGCAGAAACGGGAATTGTCTGTTGAGTTGACTGGCTGACAGTTGACTGGGTAATGTAGTATCTAGGTGAGTGCAGAGCTAGTTTATCTTGTTTGCATTAGACAAAGATAATCAGCTTTGCAAATCTCTTACTTAGAGTGGAAGGGCTAATAAGAACAAGAAACACACTTTCTTGGCATCTTTTGAGATTGATTGTAAATTAAAAGGGTTTGCCATTGCTTCATCAGTTTGAGATTAGATGAGAAAAGGATCTACCTAGCAAGAGAACAGTGAGGACCAGAAGAAGAATAGTTAGCAGAGAAGTAAGCGCTTTTGTGTGGTGAAGATATTCTTGGTGGATCGATACCATCAAGACCTTCAGTCTAGGATTGTAAGATATCTCAAGCCCATGCATGTATTTTCCTGATTCATGGACCTTCCCATGAAGCTTCTATAAATGAATGCATTAGTGGGAGTTTGACTTTGGATTATGTATGAATTGTGATTTATTGGCTATTCTTCATTTTCCTGCATAGGGAATTAAAATATTGATTCATATTGTTTTTGGCTTATTGTTAAGTAAATGGTTATGTTTAAAATTTATTGGTATTTTACATATGCATACATAGATGCAAATATCTATGTATGCATATATGTATACATACATATATACAGTATATAATATATTAGATTATATATATACATATATATTTGTGTCTAATGGTAGCCACCTCAAGGGTGGGGGTGAGGAAAGAAAAAAATAAATTAACATAATTATTATATATTTAAAAGGAATAGCAAGTTGTACATAATAAATTTGCAGTTTCATTTGCAATCATCTTTTTATTATACCACATTATAGAAATGCTTCTTTTATTCCACAAATTAAAAAAGAAAAAAGAAAACCACAAAAAACTTATTGGTATCACAGTAGTAAGTGCATGGTTTTATGTAAATGGAAACCACACAGGTTGGGGCTTAAGGTATATAGTTGTGCATTGCCCAATAATAGTGTCACCTCCTAGGGCATTGAGAGAATTTCTTACACCTTATTCTTACCATCACTTCCTGTCCCCCATCATGTATTCTCTCATCTAATGACCTTAGCCTCTTTGCTATTCCTCACATAAAACACTCCATCTATGGACTCCATACATTTTTACTGGCCATACCTAGAATTCTCTTGCTCCTCATCTCCATCTCCTGGCTTCCTTCAAGGCCCTACTAAAGTCTCAGTTTTTAGGGGGAAGAGGAAAGACAAAATAAACATGTATATAGTACCTACCACGTGCCAAGCACTTATAAATATTGTATATTTTGATTCTCACAGCAGCCCTGTGAGGTAGGTAATATTACAATCTCCATTTTGTGATTGAGGACACTGATTCACACAGGTTAAATGATGTAACCCAAGTCACACAGCTAGAAAGCATTGGAGGCTCAATTTAGATTCAGCTCTTTCTGGCTCCAAGCCCCAGGCTTTATCCACTGAATTGGCTGTTGCTGCCAAGAACTTTCTACAAGAAATCTGGTCTCCTTTAATGCTAGTGCCTTCCACTTGATTGTCTCCAACTTATCCTGTCTATATCTTGTTTGTACTTTTCTTTTTTGTAGCTCCAGCATACAGCACAGTGCCTGGCACATAGTAGGTGATAAATATATACTTTTTGACTTGACTTGACATTTTGGAGATGATTCTCCTTCGAGAACTAAGGTAATATAAGAGCAAGTTGAGGTGAGTAAACCAGACAAGAGAGTGAGGGTTTGGAAGTCATGCCAAGAAGCTTGCCATACAAAGTTATACTTATGTGGATCAAAATGTATTAAAATAAACACTGAGTAAACTTATCAAATGGTTTTATACTAGAATTTTTGTATCAAAAATTGCTTGAAAGTCACAGATGATTTATTACAACTTGGAAATCACTTTGTAATATGTTGCTTTCACAATAATTTTTGTACTAGAATACATCATAGAAAAAAGTCCATGACTACAGCCATATGGTCAAAGCATTTTACATGTCTTCTTTGCATGCAACCATTTAAATCTTACATTAGCAATTAAGGCCCTTCAGTTACCCTCAAACTGGCTTAGCCCATCTGCCAAAACAGTTTACCTGGGTGTGGCCGTTGTGCATGCTACAGCTTTCTGGAACCACAAGTGAGAGCTGAGTAACAGGTGGAAAACGAAGGTGGACAAGCAGCCCTGAAAAGCACTCCTGCCAGCGATACCAGTCCTCTTTGAACATCCTCTTTGAACACCCATAAATCCTATAGGTGAATTAGGGGATATCTACCCCAAGCATGTGAAAACTTCCCCCAGTGGAACAGGTGGATGAGAATAATTTGATCCAATGACCATGAAAGCAGCTGAAGCAGGTGCTTAGAGTGCTTAGAGCTCAGTCAGACATGGAAGACACCAAGGCATCCACTGTATCCCAGGCCATCACCAGTTATCTTGACTTTTGTCCTGCCACTAGACTTTGATGACTCTAGAAGAGAGAGTGAGGCTAGCAACTTTGTGCAACTTTGTCTCACTTAAACCCAGTTCACATATGAGTCAAGACATCACCCCATGATGTCGTTGGGACTCGTTGAAAATGAAGGACAAACAACAACAACACATCAGCAATAGAACCAATATTTCTAGGATCCTGGCATGCATACACACAGATATGTGTGTACACATATGTATATGTATACATATACGCATACGCACATGTATACACATATGCATATGTATATACACGTGTATATGTATGCATACATGTGTATATGCATATGTATATGCATGTGCATATGTACATGTATGTATACATATATGCATATGCATGTGTATATGTACCTATATACGTATACATACATACACATTATATACACATGTATTATATATCTATATCTTCTAAATAAATAATTCAAAGTGAATCAGAGATGCCATAAAACCTATGGAGAAGGCAGAACAATGCTGGGAAATGGCTTTGTAAATGTTTTAGCTATAATCTAGAGTGAGGAAAGAGAATAGCCTGAAATAAAGTTGGAAAAGTAGGCTGCAATCAGATTATGAGTTGCAATTCAGTAAGAGCCTGTTATTTATTCAATAATGGGTGATGCAGTGTTCTTAAAGGTCTCTCAAAGATGATAAAACCTGCATATTGATATTGGGATATGGCAGTGGTATGAAGGATGGGGAAGACTAGAGACAGAACCATTTCATAGGCTACTATAATAGTCCATGTAGGATGCAATGAGTAACTGAATTAGAATGCTAATTAAAATAGCTAACATTTTTATCCTTCTTACTGTTTGGCAGGCATTGAGCTAAGTGCTTTATTATCTTATTTGTTTCTTACCACAACTCTGGAAGGTGCTATTATTATGCCTAATTAGCAGATGAGGAAACTGAGGCAAATAGGTTAAGTGACTTTCTCAGGGTCACATAGCTAGGAAGTGTCTGAGGCTAAATTTGAGCTCTGGTCTTCCTGACTCTAGGCCTAACTCTATCCATTGCACTACTAAGCTGCCCAAGTTTAGGGCAAATGTAAAAGATGTCATGGTAGGATAATTAACAGGACTTGACAACTGATTGGAAAATTCTTTTCAGGTATGTATTATTTGAGAAACAAACAGTCCAATAGACATGGTAACTGTCCTTTTCTGAAGATTGTACAACATTTTTGCTGCATTAAGATCATCAGAAAGTACCATATATACCTGGGCCATGTTGACTTAGGTCCCTATAAAAATGTCTTTGAAGATTCAATATGTCTTCAACGGTTACAGAGGATTGGTATAAGAAAGATCCATTTGATGAAATAAAATTTATTTGAAGATATTGCCCATTGTGTTCTCCAATGTCCTATCTGTAAGTATTCTCACTCTTAAATTTAATTGTTAGTGAAAACAGCTTTTTTTTTTAGTGAGCCCTAAACTTGAACTTAAAAATAAAGTGTGCTCAAGTCTCAGGGCTTCCACTTTTCAGCTGTATAACCTTAGGCAAAAGCATTTCAGCTATTAGTCCATTTCCTTACGTGATAAAGCATTTTGTAAAACATTATGTGAATCTGACCTATTCATTAATTATTTGTTATATATACATGAATATATGTAATCCCCTTTCTGAAACATCTTAAATAATTTTTACATCTCAGTGTGATAAATGTCCTACTGGACATCTGTAAGATAGTAGTAACTGTATGAACCATTTCTTTTCATAAGAATATCCCAAACAGGATAATCTCAAGAACACTCATCTTAACAAACAAAGAAAGGATATGACATAATTATGGCTACTGAAAAACAACAGCATCAGACTTGTTGCCATTTGGTGTATGGCAAATAGGGATTGAGTAGCTCGTTTGGTCTCAGCCAGTTAAAAGCCCAAGGCTGTCTTTATGTGTTACTGAACTATCTGGATGAAAGTAAAATGGAACATATAGATGGTTGCTGTGTATAGTGTTTCCAAATGCCCAAATATTTGGTATCCTGTGTACTAAACATCTGGATAACAACTGAAATAGTGATAGAAACATTTAGATGTTTGGTCTAAATATTTACGAATTCCAGATGTCTGCATCCTATAAACCAAGCATCTGTGTAAGTGGCAGGATGCTTAAGTTTTCATTCAACTATCTTGGCATCATATGAAAAATATGGTAGTACTCTTAAATAGCATTGGTCTTGTTGAATGAGATCATGGCTGCTTAATTATCTAGAACAACCAGGAAACTTTTTATGGTATGGGTTAGTACCCTTTGTGACACACAGATGACTTGATCTCTATTGAATAGCTTTAAAGTAGTTAGTTAAAACATAGGATGATGCATGAAACAGTAGTGGAAAATTTCCATGAACTCTGTGCCAATGAAGTTCAGGCAGTTCCCGGTAATCCTTATGTCACTATGGAGTATTTTATTCAATTTGGCTTTAGACATGACTCCAAGTGAAGGAGTATCTTTACTTGGCTTGAGAAATGTTCTGAAAGTCTAATAAGTGTGACCTTTGGGGCCAATTTTCCTCATAGGCAGACTAATTGCTTTTGTAACCCTTGAACCAAACAATCACATTTTCCCTCATTTTCTCTTTCAGGTAGTCAGTCATAGACCTAGTGGCATTTACCATTCCAAATACCCTGCCAAAACAACACACTGAACCACTTTAATCTTTCCAAAATACATCAGGATCTTCATTCCCAGAAACATTTCTGGTTTTCCACATCTTTAGAAGGTAGAGGAGCCCAACAATATTCCAAATGTAGGCTATGTCTTTGTAAAATGATTGATTCAATCTTTTCCCATGCATTTAAATATATAGGTACTCCTGTTGTATAGAGACCTAAGCAATTGATATTTATCTATATCTCTAACTCTATCCGTATCTATACTTGTATCTATATGTCTCCCATTATGCAAAGTAAGAATATCTTCAAATTAGTGATGTCTGATGATTTTAAATATCTATATAATTGAAATATAGTGTTGCCATTAATTGTTATTGTTGTTGTTCAGTCATGTCTAACTCTCTGTGACCCCATCTAGGGTTTTCTTTGCAAAGATACTGCAATGGCTTGCCATTCCTTCTCCAGCTCATTTTATTGATGAGGAATTGAGACAGGGAGGGTCAAAGGACTTGCCCAGGATCACACAGCTAATAAGTGTTTGAGGTCAGATTTGAACTCAGGAGGATGAATGTTTTTGACTTCAGGACTAGCACTCTATCCACTGTGCCACCTAGCTGCCTTATTATTATGATTAGCCACCTATTACATGGATATTATTGCTGAAAAATTTTAAATGGAAAGGAAAATATTTTTGACTTTTTAAAATTAATGTTTTAATTTATACCTATTTAAAACTTTCTGCACTTCAGTTTCTTCATCTAAAAATTATCATGTTAAAACCTGAGTCTACGTGAGGATCAGTTGAAAATTCTGGTGAGTATTATTTAGCCTGGAGAAGATAATACTTAAGCAGGACAAGAGAGTTGTATAATTACTTGAATGGCCATATTGTGGAAGAGGAGTTAAACTTGTTCTTTTTAGTTCTAGAAGGTACAACCAGAAACAATGAGTGGATGTTCTGAAGAGGCAAATTTAGACTTGGCATGATGAAAAACTTCCTAACAGGTAGAGTTTTCCCAGAGTAGAATGAGCTACCTTTGAAAGGAATGAGTTCCCCATCATTAAGAGAGCCTCAAAGAGATTAGATGCCCACATGGGTATGGTTTAGTGGAAATTCTTTTAGGTATTGGTTGTTGTAAGTGGCCACTGAGTTCCCTTCCAAATCTAAAAATTCTGTGACCTGATATTCTCCAAGGTCCTTCATTTGTGAAGTTGTGTGATTCTATGACGCAGCCACATCTCTCACTGAACAGTACAACCAGAGCAACAGAATCATAGGATGAAAAGGGCATGGAATCCCAGACTTACAAGAGATGCCAGAAGCCATCTACTCCTACCCAAAGCACGAATCCAAACAACATTGTTCCCTATAAGTACACTTCTATCCAATACTTAAATATCTTCAATGACAGAGCACAGAAATTTAGTTTTTCCAAGGCTCATTCTGTTTTTGGACAGCTATAATTGGCAAAGATTTTTCCCTTATTTTAAATCAAAGTTACCTCAGAATAAGAGTTAAGTCTCCATCACTTAAATCACCTGTGTTCCTTCTAATACAGTATGGCATAAGCAACATTTTTACTCACTTGGTCTAATCACAACTCCTTTGTAAATGTAAAATGTAGCTACAACTATTCTTTAGGAAGAAAAGCAATTAATTAGGTAGAGTTATTCTCTGAGTTAAAGATTACTTAGAAATAATAATTAATTTGATTCTTTAAGACATAACTGCAGGAATAATTATTAGCCAACTTGGACTAATTTAGTTCTCCTCTCCTAAATGGCTATAAATTTATGGCATCTACAACTCCACAATGATAATCTTTTAATTTGAGAGATTTCTTAAAAACTCCTTTATGAAATTCACTAGTGTTATCTTTGCAAAGAGTCCAAGGGAGAAGAAAAAATATATTACACATAAAACAGCTGGTTGTGACATGTTTACATTGTTAGAAGAGCAGAATTCAAACTTACATCATCTGACTTTGATCCTTTAGGCTCAAGCATTTACTTTTTTTTAAAGTCATGCTTTATTTATTTTAACATTCATTTTTTTAAAATTCAATTCAATTCTCTTACTCCTCCTAGGTCTTTCCATAGCCATCAAGAAGGTAAGCAACCTGATAATGTTTGTACATATAAAATCACATAAAATGTATTTCCCTATTAGCTATGTTGCAAAAAAGGAAAAAAAAATAAAGTAAATGAAAAAAAGTATGCTTCAGTCTGCACTCAGAGTTCATTAGTTCTCTCTCTAAGTGTATGTAGATAGTTTTTTTCTTCATGAGTCATTTGGAATTATCTTGAACCATTGGATATCAGAGTAGCTCCATTTCACAACTGATCATCTTTAAAATATTGCTGTTATTGTGTAAAATGTTCTCCTGTTTCTGCTCACTTCACTTTGCATCAGTTCATATGAGTCTTCTCTGTTTTTTTTATGAAATCTTCCCTTCATTATTTCTTATAGCAGAGTAGTATTCTGTCACAATCATACCACAACTTGTTCAGCCATTTTTTTTAAATTTAATATATTTAATATATTTAGTGTTCAGCATTGATTTTCACAAGTGTTTGAATCATAAATTTTCTCCCCATTTCTACCCTCTCCCCACTCCAAGATGGCTTATATTCTGGTTGTCCTGTTCCCCAGTCAGCCCTCCCTTGCTCCAATCTAATTTTTAAGGTAGTATTTTCTTCAGTGATCTTTTGGACCTCCTTTTCCACTTGGCTAATTCTGCCCATTAAGGAATTCTTCTCCTCATTGGCTTTTTGGAGCTTTTTGACCTCCATTTGAGTTAGTCTATCTTTTAAGGTGTTGTTTTCTTCAGTATATTTTTCAGCATTTTTTTGGGTCTCCTTTAGCAAGTCATTGACTTGTCTGTCATGGTTTTCTCGCATCCTTCTCATTTCTCTTCCCAATTTTTCCTCTACTTCTCTAACTTGCTTTTCCAAATCCTTTTTGAGCTCTTCCATGGCCTGAGACCAGTTCATGTTTTTCTTGGAGGCTTTTGTTGTAGGATCTTTGACTTTGTTGACTTCTTCTGGCTGTATGTTTTGGTCTTCTTTGTCACCAAAGAAAGATTCCAAAGTCTGAGACTGAATCTGGGTGCGTTTTCACTGCCTGGCCATGTTCCTGGCCAACTTACTTGACCCTTGAGTTTTTCAACGGGATATGACTGCTTGTAGAGTAAAGAGTACTATGTTCCAAGCTTGGGGGGATGTGCTGTTGATTTCAGAGTTATTACAGCCAGCTCTGCCACACCAGCCCTCCTTCTTCCCCAAGAATCCCCAACCTTAGATCTTCAGCAGGCTCTGCACTCCTGCTCTGATCCACCACTTAATTCCTCCCACCAGGTGAGCCTAGGGCCAGAAACAACTGCAGCTGTAGTTCAGCAGCTGCCCCACCTCCACTGCCCCTGGGGTGGTGGCTGAACCACAAACTCTATCCCCCTGTCCCCAGCAGCTTTTCCCACTAACCTGCTCTGTTGTCTTTGGTGTTTGTGGATTGAGAAGTCTGGCAACTGCTACAGCTCACTGATTCAGGGCGCTAGGGCCCTCTCTGCCCAGCTCCTGGTCTGGTTGGTCCACGTGGCCCACACTGGGCTCTGCTCCGCTCCCAGTCTGTGCGGGAAAGACCTCACCCAGCAACCATCCAGGCTGCCCTGGGCTGGATCCCTGCTTCCCTCTGCTATTTTGTGGTTTCTGCAGTTCTAGAGTTGGTTCAGAGCCATTTTTTTAATAGGTTTTTGGAGAGACTTGGCGGGGAGTTCACACAAGTCCCTGCTTTCCAGCTGCCATCTTGGCTCCACCCCCTTGTTCAGCCATTATTAATAGACATCTTCTCAATTTTCCATTCTCTGCCACCACAAAAAAAAGAGTTGCTATAAGTATTTTTGTATATTTGGGCCCTTTTACTTTGATCTTTGGGATACAGACATATTAGTGGTATTGCTGGGTCAAAGATACTGTATGCCCAATTTTATCCCCATTACTGAGAATGCTAGTTATTGGTTCTAGATAGATACCACTTATCATTTTTATTCATTCTTGTGCTTTCTAGTATGTTTTTTAATACTAATTGGGTGTATTTTGTCAAAAGCTTTTTTGGAATCTATCCATATAATTACAAGTTTTATGTTGTTTTTTTTTTGTCATTGATATTGTCAACTTTGTTTATAGTTTTCCTAATATTGAACCAGTGCTGCATATTTGGTACAAAACACATCTACTCATAATGTATAATCTTTGTGATATATTGCTATAATATCCTTGTTGGTATTTTATTTTAGATAGTTTTACCAATATTCATTAAGGAAACTGGTTTATAGTTCTCTTTCTCTGTTTTTACTCTTTTTGATGAGGCAATTGGTGTTAAGTGACTTGCCCAGGATCACACAGCTAGTAAGTGTCAAGTAGCTGAGACTGAATTTGAATTCAAGTCCTCCTGACTCCAGACCTTGTACTCTATCCACTGCACCATGTAGCTGCCCCTATATCAAAGTTTTTCAGAGTTCTCTTCATCTCTTTAACTTCTTTCTTGTTTATGTTGTGGTTAGATTTATCTAGTTCTGAGAGGAGAAAGTTGAGGTCCTTTTCTTTACTATTTCCTCACTCATTTAAGTTCTACTTTAAGAAAATGGATGCTATACCACTTCTTGCATATATGTTTAATATTGATATTATTCCATTGGCTATGGTACCTTAAAGGGAGATGTAGCTCCCCTGCTTATCTCTTTTAATTAGGTCTCTTTTTACTTTTTCTGAGTTTGTGGTTTCAGCTTCTGCTTTAAAAAAAGACTTCAGCTGAATAATAATAGATTCTGCTCTAGCCCTATTTTAACTCTGTGTGTATCTTTCTGTTTCAAGGGTTTTTCTTGTAAATAACCTATTGTTGACTTATAGTTTCTAATCTATTCTGCTATCCACTTCTGTTTGAAGGGTAAGTTCATAGCATTCATATCCACAGTTATGATTACTGTGTATTTTCCTCCATCCTATTTTCTTTTGTTTATCCTCTTATCTCTCAAAAGTCTATTTTGCTTCTGACCATTGCTCCCTTAATCCTCTCTCCATCTTATTACCTTTACCTTTCTCTTATACTCTTCTCCTCCTACTTCCCTGTTGGGTAAAATAGATTTCTATACTCAACTTCCCTCTTTGGACTAATTCATATGAGAATGAGGTTCAAGTATTGCCTGCCCTTCATTTTCTCCTCCACCATAAAAATTCTTCCTTACATGCTTCTTTTATATGAGATTTTCCCAATTTTTTTCTCTCCCTTCCTTCTTCTCCCATTGCATCCATCTTTCTCACAACTTCATTTTTTGAGATCATTCCAACATAATTGAATGACACCCATGTCCTCTGTTTATGTGGATTCTATCTAACTGCCCTTGTAATAATAAAGTTCTTAGGAGTTACATTTATCATCTTCTTATATAGGAATTCAAACAATTTAACTGATTAAGTCCCCTATAATTTCTCTTTCATGTTTATATTTTTGGTGCTTCTCTTAAGTCATGTGTGTGAATATCAAATTTTGTATTAAGTTCTGGGTCTTTTCATCAGGAGTACTTGAAACCTCTCATTAAATATCCATTTTTCCCCATGAAGGATCATATACTCAGTTCTGCTGGTAATTCTTGGTCATAATCTTAGCTCTTTTGACTTCTGGGATATCATATTCCAAGTCCTCTGCTCCTTTGTGGTGGTTGTCAAATCTTACATGAGTCTGTGTTTGAATTGTTTCTTTCTGACTGCTTTCAGCATTTTCTCCTTGACCTGGGAGCTCAGAAATTTGGCTATAATATTCCTGGGAATTTTCATTTTGGGATCTGTTTTGGAAATTGGCCAGTGTATTTTTTCAATTTCTATTTTACATTCTGGTTCTAAGATATCAGAGCAGTTTTCCTTGGTTAATTTCTTGAAATATGATGTCTAAGCTCATTTTTGTTTTGTAGCGTCTTTCAGGGAGTTCAGTAATCCTTAATTTATTTTTCCTCAATCTAATTTCTAGGTCAAATGTTTCTCCAATAAGATATTTTACATTTTTTCTATTTTTTCATTCTTTTGGATTTGTTTTTATTATTTCTTGATGTCTTATGATGTCATTAGCTTCCATTTTCTCAATTCTAATTTTTAAGGAATGTGATACTAATGTGATCAAAGATCTCTGCCCATTCAATAGTCTTCAGGTGGAGCTAGTTAAGGGAAGCTTGATTAGGAGAGGCTTGCTTGTAGGCAGGTCCACACCCTTTTGCTATTAGGTGCTAAGCCCCAGGCCTACACCCATTTGCTACTAGGTGCTAAGCCCCAGGCCTACACAGGGTGTATATACCCTGTGGGTAGCCATTAAGCTCAGACTGGGGAGCTGCAGGGTTGAGAGAGTTGCAAACAAGACAGAACTGTGAGAAGAAGAGAGGAAAGAGAGAGAGAGAGAGAGAGAGAGAGAGAGAGAGAGAGAGAGAGAGAGAATTGGAAGGTCTCTGAGAACTACAAGAGCTTTCAGAACTGTGGGAGGAGAGGACACAGGCAAGCAGACAGTTAGGATTTGTGAGTGACTGTTTATGGGAAAGTCCTAGCGAAAGGGAAAGTTACAGGATGGTTTGGCTCTTTGCTGTGATACTGTGTTTTAATTTCCTTGCTGTTACATTAAGGTGGGCTTACTGGTTTTGGAATACAATTACTGCTATATGGAATTGGGATTATTGGTTCTGGGATTTGATCCTCTGGTGTCTGAATAAATATTTTTCTTCTTCTTCCTTCTATACAGAGAATCTCTTATACTTTGCAATTTTGAACTATACAGGCATAATCATGGTCACTATCAATATCATGAATCTAGCCTTAATGATGCAAGGAATTATTTTCTTCTGTGAGCTTTTGTACCTATAATGGATTTCATTTTGGCCAATTCTGCTTTTTAAGGAGTTACTTTGTCAATGAAATTTCGTGCCTTTGTTTTTTACCGAGAAAGTTTTTTTTTTTTTTCTTCAGGGAAGCTTTGTTCTTCTTTTACCATCTGGCCAATTCTGTTTTTTCATGGCATTATTTACTTCAGTATTTTTGTGTCTCTTTTATCAATCTGTTAATTCTCTTTTCATCATTTTATTGAATTGCTTGAATTTCTTTTGCAATTTTTCTCTACCACTCATTTGATTTTTCAAATCTTTTTCTTTTTGCTCTTTTTTCAGCCCTTCTAGGAATTCTTTTTGGGCTTGTGTCCAATCTGCATTTTTCTTTGAGGCTTTGTTTGTAGTTACCCCCCCACACACACACATCATTGTCTTCTTCTTAATTTGTGTCTTGATCTTCCCTGTCATCATTATAGCTTTTTTGTGCTGAAGTTCTTTTGTTACTGCTTTTGTTGTATGCTCATTTTTCTAGACTATTTCTTGACTCTTTCTTTTAGAAGTCCTACTTTATAGCTTTATAACTACTTTATAACTGGTTGGTTAGTGAAAGAAACTTATTTTAACTGTATATTATCAATAGTAAATGTGTATATTCCCACTCACCTACCCAATAATCAAATACATAGGCATAGTTAGTTGGTTTCTTGTAGACAGAGACATGTTTCAATTGCATATTTTTATTGGGTATGATGTTTTATTAACCAATAATCTTTATTGATTACAGTGCATATTTTTATAATACATTTATTTAATACATTATATGAGCAACTTTTCTTCCTTCCATGAATGGAATTCTCATGACACCATTTTGACTTGGTATATAATTCCAGAAATTTGCATTACTAGTATCTGCTTGGTGCAATGTATGCATATTCCATTGCTGTGGTGTTCTGAGTTTACCTTTCATTACCAATTTTCTCTTCCAGAAAAAATGTTGCACATATTCTTATTCTACTTTGAGAAACACTGCAGTCTGTGTATTCATCAGTCCAATTAGGAGCTAACTTTACAAATGTTTGTTCAGGTGGATTTCCTTCACATACAAATGGAGCAATTATTCTTAGGTTAGGTTTGTGCATTGTATCTGGTTGTTTATCTCAAATAGTTCCCCATGGGTACATAAGTCCGGGATCATCTAATACTGACCATGGTGTGTATGTGTTCATTTGGTCTGCTGGCTGTACTTGGTCTGCTGCTACATTTGAGTTTGTGATTTCAGTTTGTCTCCAGCTTTGGTTAGTTTCTACACCTTGGTTTTGTGACCACTCATGATCAATTAACCATTTTTCTACACCTTCTTTAGCACCATGATTGTAATCACATACTATTCTTTGTTTATTTTTGCTACTAATTGAAGCATTGTCTAATTCTATTCCTGCTGGACCTGAGTGTACTGCTGGACCTCCTCTACCTGTAACAAATGCCCATTCTGGAAATTTTTTGCCTGAATTAAATTGTCTTTGTCTAATTGCTTCTGACTAGTTTTCTGGATGTGTACTACCTACTCTCCATCCTAGTTTTAGATTTATTGTTGCTTCTTGACCTGATGTCCAATTTGGTGTTATTGTTGGTGCTTTTCCTAGCTTTCTATTGTCCTGCCATATTGCTGTTAGTCTGGTTGGTTTATATTCTTGTAGGAAGGTAGTCTTCTGTTCTCATCATTTCTATTGGAATAGAGTTTTCAATTGTTAGGAATTGGAAGTGTGAATGTTCTGTTCCTGCAGTAACTTATGGTTTTCTGGTTGCATCTCCTTTGTTGAATGCCTCTAGAAAGTTACTATAATATCCCCATTGTCTGAGTTGGTTAGTTTCCTGTGGTATGTATCCTAGTAAGCACAACAGATTCCTATTTGATGCCCAAGGCATTATATTGTTAGTATCCTCTGCTACTTGCATTGTTGCTGTTCTGTCATTATTATATTGTTTGCTTTTGCTCCTTCATTACCTGTCTCTGTTAGTTTTTATAACTAGGTTAAATAGTTCTTGTTCTAACGATACAAGGTTAACATTGCTACATATAGGGATTAAATGCTGGAAATCTTCAAGCCTCATCCCTACTCCCCAAGTATTACAATCAATTGGTGACCATGGTGTTCATATTTGACCATGACTGCTATCTTTCTATCCACTCCAGTTTTTATTGAATTTAGTAACTACAAGTTGGTATGTTCATTTTATAATTTTCATTTTCTGGCATATTAACATCTATCTGTTTGCTAGCATGACAAGTTATTATTACATCATTTCTATCAAATTTCCATTTCATTGTGTTGGTAAATTACTGAATAGATACACCAACACCACCTCCCCCACTACTCACTACTCTCACCTTGAGTCCCAGAATTTGATGAAGCTTCAAAGTTTGCTGCTGCTTTAGCCATGTCAGTGTCTGATAGTTCGTTTGTTTTGTTGGCTGGTTTGTTGATGTGTAAGTCTTTATAATTGTCTTCTTGCTTGGTTAATATGTCTGGGTGGTTGTCTTTTAACTTTTCCAGTAGTTGGTCTTTTTCTAATTCTAGCAGAATCAATTATTAGAGTTTGTTGTCTAACTTTTACTGGTCTTGGTGCTTCTGGAAATAAAGCTTTTTTTGCTTTAAAAATAAAGTTTGCTGTTTTACCACCCTAGTCTTCGCCAGAATTTGTTTGTTCTATGAATTTATCATCTACAAGATTATGAAATATGTATGAATTGATATCTTGTTCAGTTAGTTTTGAATATCCTTCATCATGTTCTTTTGCTGCTTTGTCTGCCTTCTAGTGTGTTTCTGGTAGTTGTATCCTGGAAGCACCCAACCTGTAAGAAGAAATTTGTTCTTAAGTTCTGTAAAGTTCTGGGGAATGTAAGGTTTATTGGGTTCACAGGGGAAGAAAATTTCCTTAGACTAAACTTTTTAAGGCACATTCAAAGAGTCTCTACAAAAATGCTGCAACCAATTGCAAATATTTATAGGATACAGTCAAGTGTACTAAGCATTGTTTTCTTTCTTTTATTTTAGAAGTCCTGCTTTATGGAAGGCAAAACTGAAGTTCCTAAATGAAAATTTACCTCCCTGTAGCATTGCAGAAGGGGGATTGAAATCCATTTCATCTAATCTAGCTGCCATTTTTTTTCTACCACACTGAACTGTATTTCTTTTTCTTATTTGTGTCCTAGTAGGGTGTACACCCTGACCATCTGACCCCAAATTTCTCTAGCTTCCTTGTGTGTATTGTCTTTGCTCATTAAATTGCAAGTTCCTGGAGGGCAGAAACTGTGTTTCTTTTTCTTATTTGTATCCCCATGGCTCAGTACAATGTCTGGTGCATAATAGGTGCTTAATAAATATTTATTAAATTGAATTGAAACTAGTGAACTATGAACTGCCCAGTATAGGTGAAGGTTGACAAAGCTTCAAGGTCCAGGCCCCATGGAAATCACTGTCAAAGGGAAAAGAGTCAGAGTGATCAGTGGGGAAACACATGGAGGGAAAAGACTGAAATTATCAAAGATTTAACAAGGAAGATTTATGGAGATTTGGCGTTTTCACTGGTCTTGGACAGGCTCTCTGTGTTCCCAGAAACATGAATCTGTAAACCAATGGCCTTTTCTTAATCCTCATTTTCCTAGACCTTTCTGTAGTTTTTGATATTTTTGATTAGTCTCTCTTCTTTGATACTCTTTTCTCTCTAGGTTTTCAGCTCTTCTCCTTCCTATATGACAATTTCTTCCCATTTTCCTTTGCTGGATCCTCATCCAGATCACACACTCTAACCTTAGGTGTCACATTAGGTTCTGTCTTGGGTCCTCTTCTCTCTCTATTACTTAATTTTCTGATCTCATTTTTGTGAACTGCAAAGGATTTAATTACCATCTCTATGCCGATGATTCTCAAATCTACCTATCCTACTCCAGCCTCTCTACTGACCCACTAATCTCACATCTCCAGTACCTTTGAGATATCTCAAGCTAGATGTCCAGTAGACATCTTAAGCTAAACATGTCAAAAAAGAGTACTCATTATTTTTCCCCAAAAAGCTCCTGCCATCCTGCCTTCCCTACTACTGTAGAGAGCGACACCATCCTCCTAGTTCCTCAGGTTCATAACCTCAATAATCAATAGCCACTACACAATTGTTAAGCACCTACTATGTGCTAGACATTGTTCTAATTCTTAGAGATACAAATTTAAAAAAATAATTTCTCCTCTCAAAAAAACTTACAATCCATTGCTGGTGGTGGGGGTCAACAGATAAAAAGAAGCTGAAAACCTATGGGAGGAGGTCTCCAAAGGAAGGGGCATGGTGAAGAAGTCAAAGATGCTCCAGAGTAGTGCTAAAAGATGAGAAATGAGGAAAACTTCTGAGCTGACCTCTCTCCTTAAATGAAGGTTTTAGAGTTCATGGCTCCACATCACTCTGAAGGGTAGGGGATAGTGATGAGGTAGAATACTAAGATTGATGGGACCTTTCAGGATTATGAGGTCTTCCCAATATGAGCTTCTTGGGCAATGGTCAGTGATATCCCAGAGTAGTGAAGACATATGGAAAATTAGCAATCATTTTTGATTCCTCACTATCTCTGATCCCAACCTTTCCAAACTGTTGCCAAGATCTGTTGATTTCATTTCTTGCCACATCTATCTAAGCCACATCCCCTGCCATTTTCTGCTCTGGCAAATGTAGACAATCATCACCTCATGCCTGAACTATTGCAATAACTTGCTGGTGAGTCTGCCTGCCTCAAGTCTCTCCCAACTCTTGTCTATCCTCCACTCAGCTGTCAAAGTGATTTTCCTAAATCACAGGTCCAACTTTGTCACCACCCTGTTCAATAAACTCCACTGGCTCTGTATTCACCTCCAGGACCAAATACAAAACCCACTGTTTGGTGTACAAAGCCCTTTATTACCTAGCTCTTGCCTATGTTTCTAGTTTTCTTACACCACAATCCCCAGCATATTACTCTTTAATCCATTTAATGATGGCCTCTTTGCTATTCAAAATACAAGATATTCCATTTCTCGGCTTTGAGGAATTTCTCTGATTATTTTCCCTGTCTGTATCTGTCTTCTTTCTCAACCGCACCTACTTGTTTCCCCTGGTTTCTTTTAAGCCTCATCTAAAATATAATCTATAGGAAGCCTTTCACAACCACTCTCAATTCTAGTACCTTCTTTCTGTTCATTATTTCTAAATATCCCATATCTATCTCTTTTCATGTTGTCTCTCCCATTAGATTATGAGTTCCTTGAGATCAGAGACTTTTTGCCTTTTGTTGTTGTTGTTGTTTTGTATCCTCAGTGTTTAGTGCAGTGCCTAGAATATTTTTAAAAAATTATTTTTAGTTTTCAACATTCATTTCCACAAGATTTTCAGTTATAAACTTTCTCTTCTTCTCTACCCTCCACCCCACCCCAAGATGGCATGTATTCTGATTGCCCCTTTCCCCAGTCTGCCCTCCCTTCTATCAGCCCACTCCCCACCCCATTCCCTTTCCCCTTTCTTGTAGGGCAAGATAGATTTCTATATCTCATTTCCTATATATCTTATTTCCCAGTTGCATGTAAAAAAATTTAACATTTGTTTTTAGAACTTTGAGTTCCAAATTCTTGCCCTTCTTCCCTCCCCACATACCCTCCTTGAGAAGGCAAGCAATTCAATATAGGTTATACATATATCATTATGCCAAACACTTCCATAATAGTCATGTTGTGAAAGACTATATTTCCCTCCATCCCATCCTGTCCCCCTTTATTCAGTTTTCTCCTTTGACCCTGTCCCTTTTCAAAAGTGTGTGCTTTCGATTACCTCCTTCCCCAATCTGCCCTCCCTTCTATCATTCCCCCCTGTTAACCCCTTCCCCCTACTTTCCTGTAGGGTAAGATATCCAATTGAGTGTGTATGTTCTTCCCTCCTTAAGCCAAATCTGATAAGAGCAAGGTTCACTCATTCCCTTTCAACAACCCCCCTTTTCCCTTCCATTATAACAGCTTGTTCTTGCCACTTTTATGTGTGATAATTTACCCCATTCTATCTCTCCCTTTCTCCTTCTCCCAATATATTTCTCTCTCACCCATTAATTTTATTTTTTTATAAATCGTCCCTTCATATTCAACTCACCCTGTGCCTGCTGTCCATATATATGTATATGTATATATATATATATATATATATATATATGTATATATATATATATGCATATTCCCTTCAACTACCCTAATACTAAGAAAGATCTCATGAGTTACAAATAACATCTTTCCATGTAGGAATGTAAATAGTTCAACTTTTGTAAGTCTCTTGTGATTTCTCTCTCCTGTTTACCTTTTCATGCTTCTCTTGATTCTTGTATTTGAAAGTCAATTTTCTACTCAGCTCTGGTCTTTTCATCAAGAATTCTTAAAAGTCCTCTATTTCATTGAAAATCCATGCTTTGCCCTGAAGTATTGCACTCAGTTTTGCTGGACAGGTGATTTTTGGTTTTATCTTAGCTCCTTTGACCTCTGGAATATCATATTCCAAGCCCTTCTATCCCTTAGTGTAGAAGCTCCTAAATCTTGTGTTATCCTGATTGTGTTTCCACAATACTTGAATTGTTTCTTTCTGGCTGCTTGCCATATTTTCTTCTTGATTTGGAAACTCTGGAATTTGACTACAATATTCCTGGGAATTTTCTTTTGGGGATTTTTTTCAAGAGGTGATCAGTGAATTCTTTCAATTTCTATTTTACCTTCTGGTCCTAGAATATCAGAGTTTTCCTTGATAATTTCTTGAAAGATGATGTCTAGGCTTTTTTTTTGATCACGGCTTTCAGGTAGTCCAATAATTTTTAAATTATCTCTCCTGGGTCTATTCTCCAGGTCAGTTGTTTTTCCAATGAGATATTTCACATCGTCTTCCATTTTTTTAATTCTTTTGGTTCTGCTTTATAATTTCTTGATTTTTCATAAAGTCATTATCTTCCATTTGCTCCATTCTAATTTTAAGGCATTATTTTCTTTAGTGATCTTTTGGACCTTCTTTTTCATTTGGCTAATTCTGCCTTTTAAGGCATTTTTCTCCTCATTGGCTTTTTGGGCTTCTTTTGCCATTTGATTTAGTCTATTTTTAAGGTGTTATTTTCTTCCAAATTTTTGGGGGTCTCCTTTAGCAAGCTGTTGACTTGTTTTTCATGATTTTCTTGCATCACTCTCATTTCTCTTTCCAATTTTTCCTCTACTTCTTTTACTTGATTTTCAAACTCCTTTTTGAGATCTTCCATGGTCAGTGACCAATTCGTATTTTTCTTGGACACTTTTGATGTAGGATCTTTAACTTTGTTGACTTCTTCTGGCTGTATGTTTTGATCTTCTTTGTCACCAAATAAGATTCTATAGTCTGAGTCTTTTTATGCTGCCTGCTCATTTTCCCAGCCAATTACTTGACTTTTGAACTCTTTGTCAGGGTGTGACTGCTTTCAGAGTGGAGAGTGCTCTGTCCCAAGCTTCAGGGGGTTTGCACTGCTGTTTTTCAGAGCTACTTCTATTCTGAGGTAGTATGATACTCATCTCCTGGTCTGTGCTGTGGTCTGTGAGTGCAAGCACTCCTTTCTATCTTGTAACTACCAGTAAGACTCCCTCTCCACAGCTACCACAAGCTCTGCCACACCAGCACTCCTCCTGCCCAAAGGATGGCCAACCAGGACTGTGACCCAGATCCAAGCAGTGCAAAGCAAAAGAATGCTACCTCTGTGACAGCAAAGAGATCCCTGCACTCCTGCTCTGATCAGCTGCCTGATTCTCCCCATCATCAGTGGGCCTGAAGGTCCAGAAGTAGCCACTGCTGTTGCTTGCTGCTGCTGCTGCTGCTGCAGGTGCTGTAGCCACCTTTGCTGCCCCTCAGGCTGGGGCTGGACCACAATTCTCTCTTACCCAGGTCCAACAGTTTTCTCACTGACCTGCTCAGTTGTCTTTGGCATTTGTGGGTTGAGAAGTCTGGAAGTCTCCACAATTGCCAGTGATTCATTGCCCTGAGGCCTGCTCTGCCCACTTGGTCTGTCCTGGTTCAGCCTATGCTGGGCTGTGCTCCATTCCCAGCATGGTGCAACAGACTCTTCCCAGCAGCCATCCAGGCCATCTTGGGCTGGAGACTTGTTTCACTCTGTCATTTTGTGGGTTCTGTAGCTCTAGAATTTGTTTAGAGTCATTTTTACAGGTGTTTGAAGGGATTTGGGGGAGAGCTCAAGCAAGTCCCTGTTTTCACGTTGCCATGTTGGCTCCCTCACAGTGCCTGGAATATTGTACAGCTTAATTAGGGTTGATTTGTTGTGAACCAGGCTCAGAGATGGGAAGCTTGGGATTGACTCCTTTCCTTATGGTACCTGTGAACATTCAAGGGTAAGAAGGTAAGGATGAACTAAAGAGGCATTGTGTTGCCTATGAAGACCCACTGCTTTATTGTATCACCAACCTTTTTCATTGTGGGGGTGTAGCCACACATCTTCTTCAGGCAATGATGGACAGAGGCTACTCCCAAAGAGGACATAAAGGAAGATATTTCACCACCACATTTGATGTCTCTCCACTGAAACTGTGGGCTCAGCCAGGAAAGCTTCTGATGCCCTGATGAGAGAGTCTGTGCTTTTTCCACATATTATATATTTTATGTCAGAACAGCAATGCACTCCCAGGAGCCAGAAACAGAAATTGTTTTGTATTCCTTCTCTTGGTACAATATGAAACAGGGGCTGTTGAGGGACAGCTAGGTGGCACAGTAAGTAGAGCACCGGCCCTGGAGTCAGGAGGACCTGAATTCAAATCTGGCCTCAAACACTTGACACATTTCCTAGCTGTGTGACTTTGGGCAAGCCACTTAAACCCAATTGGCCTTCCTTCCCCCCTCATAAAAAAGAAACAGGGGCTGTTGAGATGCCTCTTTAAAAATTCAGTTGTGGAAGTGCAAGCCTGGCTGATGAGATGCAGGCTAGCACTTCCATGCCTGACTCTTAGCCAGGAGTAGTTGAGAGCCATCCCCTTCTTGAGCTATCTAGTAAATTCACACTTATCAGTCCTGGATAGGCTTAATCACAAATTTTTTTTTTCAGAGCTTCCTCATATTGTCTGTTTAAAGAGAGAGAAAATACTTCTGAGGTCTGAGGGACCATCCATGGACTTTCTCCCAGGCTGTGAAAATACCAGTGGTCTCCACCTTGGTGAGAGTTGAGAGAATAGCCACTTTTCTCCTTTTATTTATTGGGGGAACTTGCTTCTGAAAGATGAGAGAGAATCCCTTGGTTGTGACAGTCTCATATTATTACCACAGGACTGACTGAGACTCTCAGTAGAGTCAGGATTTTCTAGTCTCAGATATGTAAATTTGTTTTTTTAATATTTTTATTACTGTATTTCAACATAATTCATGATACTACATATTTTATTTCGTGCATTTCAAAATTTTCTAGAATGGGTCCATAAGCATTATCAGTGGGACAAAGGGATCAATGGCAGAAAAAAAAGTTTAAGCACTTCTAATTTAGAGCATAGTGGAAAGGGCCTAGAATTAATTAGAATTAGAACATCTCTTTTAAAGACCTAGTTCCACCATAGTAAGCCCTGTAATCTCAGTCAAGAATCCTACCTTCTTTGAGCTTCTGTTTACCCCTCTGTAAAATGGGGATAATTTTATACTACCTGCCTGCAAGGTTGTTGTGATAAAAGATTGAATGATAATATGTATTAGAAATGCTGTACAAAGCATTATGTACCTAATCTGCCTTCAAATTATAATAGTCTGTGTCTACATAATGCTGAAGCAAATAACCTCTTCAATAAATTTAGTGAAATAATCAGATATGTTGTTTCTAAATTATTGTATAGACAAAACAACCAGTTAATTTAAAGAACTTCTAATTTTGCCCTAGTGTTTTAGTCTGGACCTGTGATTTAATTAAGTTTTTGGAGCTTCTAGGATCAGCGCTTATCTATAATTCAGAGTTACCTGAGGCATTAAGAAATTTAACTAGAATATATTAGAGGCAAGACTTGAGCCCAGGCCTTTCTAATTCTAATGCTAGACATCTATACCTTGTCACTTTGTCTTACAGCCATATGTATATGACTTATATGCATACATATTTATATATCTATCTATATATAACTAAAATGTATTGGGGACTTGATTCCTGACCAGAAATATGATTTCTTAAAAAAAAACCCTCCATTTGATAAACAAAATGGAGCTAGTATATTGAGCATAAAATATAGCCAACATATGGAGAAATTCTCTCCAAATCCCATATTTTCCACAAGTCTTCTCTGAGACTTCATCTACATGTGAAACTGATCACTTCTGTCAAATAAGGAGTTGTCAAGCCAGGCTATTCACACCATGATGTATTTATTATTATCTTTTTGTTTGTTGAGAGTTCTTTCCACTATTGGCTAAGAGAATAGATTTAGCACCTAGTATTAATATAGTGTTTCAAGGTTTGCAAAGTCATACATATGTTATTTCATTTCATAGATATTTTATATTTAGACATGAACACTTACTCTCTAACCTCTTTCTTTGCCCCTGAGAAATTGGGACAAAAACTGTCAGGCTCTCAGTGTTTACAGATATCTCCAAAACTGATCAGTCCAATGAATATCTGACTAAAAATTCTCTCTGCAATATCCAGACAAGTATTCATCCAGTTTTCCTTAAAGACATCCAGTCAGGGAGAACACTAAGGTTGTCCAGCATCTTACAACACACCTGGCATTGTCAATTGCATGTCCTTGAAAAGTGAACCATAGATGGCTCTATTTGGGGCAATGACTGGAGCACACTATTCTCTCAAAGCTCTCTCTTAACAGTGGTTGAGGATGATTTCAGAAGGGAGGGAGGGGTGCTTGAGAGGAGTATCTAAAGAGCAAGATCAACTGAAAAGACTGAATAACTCCAAATAATTTATGGAAACTTTTTCTTGGGGGCTTGTTAACATTTTGGCCACAGCTGGAACACTACTAAAGATATAACAGAAGGAGTGTGCCAGTTTTATTGTGTGTTCCATAAGGAGTATATAAGGAGGAAATCAATGCTTGATGAGTGAAGAAGCCTGATTTTTCAGCTGCGTGAGAAATAAGGGTCAATAAGGGAGGGTGACACATAAGAACAATCTCACCCCCCAAAAGCTCATCAAAGCTTTTAGAATCTTTGAATGAAAAAGAATTTGTCCCAGCCTGTCAATAAAACCTAAGAAGGGAAAAATAGAGTCACAGTGGTGCCACATTGTAACAAATTCTGTCAAGCATCACCATGCAAATGTGTGTTTATTCAAAAGCAGAAAGTGAAAGTACATATTCTCTCTTATTACTGAAAACTATTCTAAGGATGGGACACACGGGAATACCATTTAGTTCTCTTTTGCTCCAAAGCGAAATTGCATGACAGACCCTTTGCTCTTCAGCATCTGCTCAAATTGAGAATGGATTAAAAATAATAACTAACGTTTACATAGTGCTTTAGGCTTTGCAAAGCATTTTACATAGGTTTATAGATTGATTATCTATCTATGTATCTCATTTAATCCTTATAACAACCCTGGGGTGTAGATACCATTTTATTAAATGAGGATACTAAGCCTGAAAGAAGTTAAGTGATTTGCTGGAGTCATGCTGTTAAAGTGTCTGAGGACAGATTTGAACCCAGCTATTCCAGATTCCAAATCTAGCACTCTACCCACTGCTTCACCCAGCTGCCTCTGATTAGCCCTCGAGTATTGAGGTTCTGTGCACAGCACTCCTCTGACCACTCAGTCAATAAATGTTATGTACTTTCTATGTGCCAGACACTGTGCTGAATTCTGGGCATATACATAATAAGAAGAAAGAAAGACAGTCCCTGCCCTCAAGGAGCTTACATTCTAATGGGGGAAGACAACACATAAAGGGAAGCCAAGAGAGGGAGAAGGGAGGTATTCATCTGTGAGGAGATGAGGGAGTCCAGTCCAAAGGAGTATAGTTAGGTAGCAAATGGTCAGGGGGCAGAGAGGATCCTGAGAGTACTGAGAATACTAATGGGCTAGGAATACTAGGGCTGTTTCAAACACGAAGTCTGAAGAATTTGCCATGAATGATGAGTTTTCTGGTGGCATGATGGAGAAGTCCCAAGGATTGAATCCAGTTGAGAATTTAACATCTAAAGACAATACCCAGCCATGTCTAATAAGTCACTTTCAATATCTGCATAGGTACAAACCTGTTATTATTTGACAAATATTTTGGCTTCTGGCCTCATACTGTTCAAAGTACTTCCTTTCTAGAAAATTAAATGAAATTTTTGGTCATCAATTTTTAAATGACTGCTCTTTGTGTTTGAGTCTTCCTTTTGTACTATGGAATAAGCAATCCCTAGGAACAGGCAGAGGAGCCTTGGCTGCCTCAAAGGATGGTGAAGGCCATTTCCTATATTTTGTGAAGGAGGGATGGGAACTGTCAATACAGGAACAAAAGTTTCTCCTTAGTACTACTGGAATATCAATGGAACTCATTAATTATTCAACATAGAGAAGCAAAGGAACATAGTAGACTAGCATTCATTAAACTCAAAGGCCTCAGTTCTTAGGATAAGGACTCAGGAAAAATTCTGGGAAAACTGGAAAGCAATCTGGGGAGAAGTTCAGTTTTATGGATAGGGGGAAATGTCATGACCAGATATGGGATAGGGAAGATCACAGAAGAAAAAACAAACATTTTTGATAACATAAAAGTTAAAAGGTTTTGTATAAATCTTTTTAGTTAAAAGCAGAAGGGAAATAATTAACTGGGGGAATATCTTTGCAGCAAGTGTCTTTGATAAAGACCTCATTTTGAAGCTATACAAGGAAATGATTTAAGTTGATAGTAAGAGCCATTACCCAAAACATAAATGGCCGAAGGATTTGAACAGGACTAAATATGCAGAATGAAATACGTATGTTTGGACTATCTCAAACACCCTACCTAACCTTATAGTTGTTCAATGTATTCCCTTCTCATGATCTTCTATACCCCACCTGAGCTATACAAAGGGATAGTTATACTCTTGGTCTTGCCATCACTCACAAATATACCACTTTGACATTCATGAACTATGAAATTCCTTTTTCTGATGAATACCACCTCTACCTCTGCCTTGCAACCCCCAAACCTGTCCTTTGCTCTTACCATGACCTCCAAATTCCTCTACTCATTAGTTCTTTCTAGTCTGTCATCTCTACATTAGCTAGCTCCACTCTCCTCCCTTCTCCATCTTGAATCCTTGGTGATCCCAATCAACACTACACTGTCTTCTTCCCTTGGGTCCCTTTCCTCTTTATCCTACTGAAGATCTTGCCCTGTCATATCTCAGCCCTAGATCACTCCCACAATCCACTGCCCTCACTCTTCATAACCTGTTGAATAAAGCTAGGGAAAAAATCACACAATTGTGCCAGATGGGTCCACAACAAATTTATATTACATAAGCTTAACTAAGCCCTCATTGCAGCAAAGTAATGCTTTTATATCTCCATAATCAAATCATTAAATCACTACAGCTTCCACAAACCTTTTCATTCTTTCTGAAGGATCCCCTAGCTCCCCTTCCTCTCACTATTTTAGCTGAGAAACTGACCTCATATTTCACTGGAGAATATTTGTTCCAGTCATTTCTCTTCCATATCCAGTGTTTGAAGCAGAAGTTTATCGTCACTCATATGTTAATATCTCTTATATCTCTGAAATTGGATCACTGAGTAATACAGAGTTCTTAAGGAAACAAGCTCTTATTGAAGACACAGATAAGTGAAATGACATGAAGAATAATGTTGATTCATGGAGACCTTTCCATGATGGGATGGTAATAAAGACCCACTGGTACCTCAGAGAGGACTCTAAATCAGAGCAAACTGAAGTTGTTTTATGACTGAATTTCCTCTCCTCTCTCTTTGCCTTTTTTCCTTTAACATACATAAACATAGACATATACACCCACAGACACATTCATGAAAAATTCACACATGAATGCACATGTACATACAGATACATGCTCACACAAATACACATGCACATATACCTGCCTCCTTTTTCATAGACACAGATATACATTTTTTCAGACTCCAAACCAACTCCATAGAGTGGGGAGAGTGGAAGAAGACCACAAGCAGTTCTGCCAGTCATTATTACTTTCATCCAATGTACTGAGTTGCATGTTGATCAGACATTGTTAATGCAATAGAGGACTCTCATTTGCCTCCTAAGTCCTGATTTGCTCCCTGCCATGCTAATTGCATAGAAAAGTGGGCCAGCTTCAGCTGTCAGCTACTCATTAGGCATTCTGTTGACATCTATGGGCCTCATAGGAAAAGTTAACTAAAGGTACAGGCTGGTCTGCTCCGAAATAACAAAATTAACTATTGGAATAACCAATCAGAATGACAAGTCTTTCCTTAAAATAAGAAACAAGGCTAACATTCATTCATTCCGGGACAGTGGAGGGATTATGTATTCATAGGGTGTCCACATACTGCCCAGAAAAATAAGAAATAGAGATGCCACTGGGAAAAGGCATGGGAATAATTATAACAAAAGTCACCATTCATTCTGTACCCTCTGCTTCTCCTCCCGATACTGCCCAAGTCAATTCGTTCTCTACTTCAGATAATGGAAATCATCAGAAAGCAGATGATCTTTTATGTGGAATGTGATAATTATTCCCTAGAAAGTCCTGTAAAGTCTTACTATATTGCATTATCAATCATACAAGAAATAAATATTAAATGATGACTATGATTAAGGCAACATACTAGATTATGATGATGAAGATAGACAGTTTTATTGTGTTTACTATGTGCAAACCTTGTCATAAGTACAAGGAATACAAATTCAAGCAAAAATAAAGGGAGTCAGTCTTTGCCCTCAAGAGCTTACATTCCAATGAGGAGAAGGTTAACACATAAAAAGGAAGCTGAAAAGGAAGGTGCAGAGAGGGGGAATGTCTAGAACGAGTATAGGGAGTCATGAGCTGGACCAAGTTTGTAGTGAGTATTGCTGGCATGGGTTTTGGATGGTATAAAGGAAAGAAGGAAGGAGGAAGGAAGGGAATGAAGGAAGGAAAGGAAGAAAAAAGAGAAATAAAGGGTCAGATTAGTTGAGCTGTATTAAATGCTAGGTATGCAGATTCAAGCAAATCCCTGCCCTCAAGAAGCTAACGTGTTAATAGAGGAAAACAAAATATGGTGGGGAGCTCTGAAGTGGGGGAAGAGGGTGCTTATATCAATAAGGAGAGTGGATTCAGAGCAGAGGCTTGACAAAAGTAGTGCTTGTCTGACCAAGGAGGTAGAGAAGTAACAAAAGTAAGTTGAACTAGAAGTGAAATTAGCATGGCATGGGTCGCTCATGAAATGTTGGTCCTGGCAAAGCATTCACCAAACAAAAGAGAAGGATCCTGGGCACAGTTATCAGAAGAGAGGCAAAGCTAAAAAAAAAAGACCTGGTCTCTTCCCTCCAAGAATTACAATCTATTGTGGGGGTATAACAAGCAGAAAACCAACAAAGGACAAAAAGCCGATATGTGGCAAATGGTCCAGTGGAAAGAACTGGACCAGGAGTCAGGAGATTCAAGTCCTAATCCCAGTCATACCACACAACTGTATCACCTTGGAAAAATCAATTAACTTCTCTGAGCTTCAATTTTTCTCACCTGTAAAATGCAATAATAACATCATATCTGCTTATTTCACAGGGTTATTATGAGAATTAAATGAAATAACATTTCTGAAAGAATTTTACCAATTGTAAAAGATGATACAAAAGCAAACTATTGCTAGGGATATTCTATTGTTTGTTTGTTTGGTTGTTGTCCTTTGGTTCTTGAAGAGGACCAAAATGACATCACTATGCTTGAGTCAAGATTCAATGTGTCTAACTGTGGTTGATCAGGCCAATCTGAGCTCAGAATGCTCACTGCCACAGGTTGGGCACAAATAGTACACGTGAACATTTGGGGTGGTGTGTTGGTAAGCAAAATGGGCTCTTAACACTTAGTTCGACCAAGTGCCCTTGAAGAGTTTGGCTTTTGTTTCCTTTGAATAATTCAGTATATTTTATTGAGTCTTACTAGGTGCTAAGCCCCAGGCCTAAACCGCTACTAGGTGTAAAACCTATGTGGGTGTGGATTGGTAACTAAGGTGGGGCCCAAGGTGGGGCTAACTAAGGGGAAGTGCTAACTCAAGAGCCAATCACAGCAGCCTAAGTTCTGGTCGTTCATATGACATTTGATGACGTCTGAAATCCTATAAGAAGAGAAGACAGAGCCATTTGCGCAGGTCTCTCGCTCTTGGTGGCATTTGGAGACTCCCAGGCAGCTGTAGCTAAGAAGCCCTCCAGCTTGTAAACCCGGATGTTGGGACTTTGTTAAACTCTGGTAACTATGTATTGGGATTGGAATCAGACAAGGTCTGTCTGTTCATGTTTGTAATTTGTTTGTATTTGTTCTGAAGTTCAAGGTGCTGGATTTTTCCTTTGAACTAAGGGAATGATATTTGTATGCTGAATTAAAGTAAGCTTGTCAACCCCTTCACGTAGCTTTCCTTATTTAAGCAGATCAAAAGAACCTGTGCTTTTGCAGTGTGCTGGTAGCATTCTTGTTGTTGGGCTTATGTTGGTCTTTCACCCCCACAACAGCTGCTAGCCGGATTGTTGAAACAGGCGGATACTCCAAACTTGCGCATCATGCATTTGCTTTGAGCTGTTTCAATTCTGCTTTGCTCATAGAGCTCAGCACCTTCTCTGATGTGGGAACACCATGCTGAGTGGTCCTGTGCCAAGGTCACACAGTCAATTCCAAAGTTCTTGAGAGTGTCCTTGTATCGCTTCTTCTGACCACCATGTGAGCACTTGTCCTGTGTGAGTTCTCCATAAAAATAGTCTTTTTGGCAAGCATACATATTGCATTTGAACAATGTGGGCCAGCTTATCAGAGTTGCACTCTCTGAAGCAGAGTTTGAATGCTTGGCAGTTTAGTTCAAGTAAAGACCTCAGTGTCTGGTACCTTATCCTGCCAGGTGATCTTCAGAATCTTCCTAAGAAAATTCAAATGGAAGAGATTCAGTTTTCTGGCATGGTGCTGTATACTGTCCAGGTTTCACAGGCTTACAACGATGAGGTCAGCACCACAGCTCTGTAGATCTTCAGTTTGGTAGTCAGTCTAATACCTCTTCTCTCCCATACTTTCCTTCCTCCCAAACACTGAGCTAGCTCTGGTGATGGGTGAGTCAACCTCATTAATAATGTGTACCTCCCTGGAAAGTAAACTACCAAGGCAAGTGAACTTATCCGCAGCATTCAAAACACTGTTTGCTGTAACCGATGGTGCGATGTATGGATGGTGTGGTGGCGGCTGATGGAGCACCTGTGTTTTCTTGATGTTAATTGTTAGGCCAAAATTAACACAAGCAGCAGAGAATTGATCTATACTTCGTTGCATCTCAGCTGCAGAGGCTGCAATGAGTGCACAATCATCTGCAAACAGAAAATCATGCACCAACACTCCTACTTTGGTCTTGGCTTGCAGCCTTTTCAAGTTGGATAGAGTGCTGGTCATGGAATCAATAAAACCTGAGTTCAAATCTAGCCTCAGAAACTTATTAGCTGTGCGACTCTGGGAAAGATACTCAACTGCTATTTGCCTTAGTTTCCTCATCTGTAAAGTGCGGATAAAAATCATACCTACTTACTAGTCTTGTTGTAAGGATCAAATAAGACAGTAATTGTAAAGTGATTAGTACAGTACCTGGCACATAGTGAGCTCTACATAAATGTTAGCTATCATTATCATCATTATTGCCAGTAGTAATAGTTCTAAGAACGATAAGTCATATGGTCCTATGATCATATGTCTCTGAGCTGGTAGGGAAGGCTTCATGAAGGTGGCCCTAAAAGGATGATTAGGATTCAGATAGGTAGAGGGAAAAAGCAAGGAGGCATTCTCTGTGGGGATAATGGAGGAAGCAAAGGTAAATAGGTGGGAAATCTCAAGGTATATTTAAGGGGTACTGAATAGACCTATTTGTTTGGAGTCAAGGGTCTATATAAGTGCATACTAATAAATAAGACTGGGAAGATGGGTTAAGGTCAAGTCAGAAATTCTTGAATATTAGGCTAAAGAGTTTGAATTATATTCTGCAGACAATGTCTTCTTTACTTTATAACTCTGGAATCTAGATTCCATGGTCAATTGCTGGCCAAGCATTGGCTTATAGGCCACAGGAGGCCTTTTCTTTCTTTTTCAGAAACTCATATAACAAAAGCACAGGCAGTACAAATTCTGGGGCATGGAACAAATCAAATGTTCCTGGCAGAAATCACTTGCAGAACAACAAGCGTATATTAAGTGCTAAGTGCCAGGCATTCTGATAGGTGCTGGGGATAAATTGACAAAAGTGAGATAGCTGTCGCCCTCATCTTTGCACCTGGACACTTTTCCACTCAATTTTGTTTTTAAATTTAACTGAATGTATCTAGTCATCAAGTTAAGAGATTGGAAAAGAATGTGTTTAACATAGAAGGTTGCAAATTATAGGTTCAAGGCTCTCCAGGGTATTCTTGGGACTCTGCTCTGAAGCATGCCACCTGAAATTTGGTTTATTTAGAATAGTGAAACAGAAATAAAGAAAAGCAATTAGCCTGTGCCTTGCATCCTAAAAAAATGGAAGTGGGGAGTTGCCCTAGCTGGCAGGCAAGATCTACTTTTACACAAGGCCTTCCATACTTTTCCCATTTCCCCTTAACATTAAATAAATCCTTTGAGGCAATTCAGAAATTACCTATTTTAAGGTTCCTTCAGGAAGCAGAAACTTACCTCTAATTGGCCATGTCAATTCGATTCTTTACTTAATGTGGGTCTTCAAAGTTAATATCTTTCCTCATGCTTATGATCTAACCTGGGAATATTTTGGTGACATGGTTCTATTATAGAGATGAGGTTTGCAAAGATTGGCACAGTGCCTTTTCTGTCCCTGTACAGGGAAGAGATAACAAAGCAGCCCAGACTTTCCAGCTGCCTCATACTAAGCTGCAAACAATATATTTTCAAGGTGACAATTGCTTTAGAATTGGCATTTTGGACAAAGAGCAAAAAAATTACGTGTGCACAGCCTGTTAGCTGTGAACTGTATTAAGGTACCTGGAAACAGCATGGAGTAGTGGGTAGAGAGATGGCCACAGAGAGTGGAAACTCTGGATTCAAGTGGAGCTCCTAATACAGAATGCCTATGTTAGTATGCTGGACAAGTTATTTAATCTTGCTGTGCCTCAAGCAACTTTCTAAGATAATAAATTGAAGATTTCAGAGGGAGTTTTCTCACTAGTTATATGATAAATTCATAGGTCTAGTACCAAAAAACCCCAACAAACTAACAATAGGTCTATGTACTAAGTAACAAATCAATTTTGATTTTAATCCAATAGAAAGCAAAGTAACTGTGAAAATTGGCTTTAGGATACTTTCTGGACCTAGAAGGGAGTTTAAAGCCCATATGATCTATGTCTCTCATTTTATAGATGAGAAAACAGGCCTAAAGAGGTTCAGTGACTTGTCCAAAGTCACACAGGTAAGTGGTGGCACAGCAATCTCAACCTAGGTTTTGGGAGCTTACTTTCAGTACACTTTCCACCACAATGGTCTGCCAACTAGGCCCTTAGCAGCCATAGTACCACCACAGCTAGAACTTCAGAAGATTGGTTGAGATGTTGCTTTTATATTAGACTGGCCTCTGGCCAAAGACTGCTGGGCTTACAAACTGAACTACTGGTATAACCAGAGCCCCATCCTGATCCCATTTGCACCCAATTTCTCTGTGTCTTGATTTCTTGGCTTTACTTCCTTTAGTTCCATGGCTTCTTTCCTTATTGGACCCTTGAACACGGTCCTTGATTTTAGATGCCTTAGCTTCTGTTCCTGTCCTTCCTCCTTGAATCTCCCTTATTGGGCACCATTACGTGGTTGCCCTATTCTCTGTAGATATATTTCTAAGTATGACTTGTCCTCCAAAAAAGTTGTCTTCTGAGAAATCCTGTAATGATGTGGTCACAATTCTGTTGACATTGCTCTGCAATAGACTAATAAAAATCTGAACCAACTCTTGGTTAGTCAGGGACAATTGTATTTTTAAATTATTTAGACCTGCTTGAATTATAATTTCTTTCTGCTATTCAGATAGAAGCAATTTCACTTCTCATAAACACTTTCACGGGAATGAGGAAAATAGGGTGTCATAGTAGATGGAGTACAAGAATACAGTCAAGAGGGAAAGTGAAAGTCAAATTAGTTGATTTTTGTACTATTTAGGGGTTCTATGAAAAAGGTTCTTAACTTTTTTATGTATCATAAACCCTGTTGACAGTCTGGTGAAGTAGTACATTTATCTCATACATATATTAAAAGAAAATCAATTTTATTAAAAGTTACCAAAATATTAGAAAAATAAATGCACAGAAACCTGAAATCTATCCAGGATCCCTTTGTGAATCCATAGACCCCAGGTTAAGAATCTTTGCCCTAGAAGATCTGTTGAAAACTACTGTTATCATGGTTAAAAGGAGGTTGGGGGAGGGTTATCAATAATTTCAATTATCCTTTTCTTTATGAGTTCTTAGTTATTATAGGTCATTAAGAATTGATTATAATATTTTAGCTTTCAATTTGTGAAACTATATTCATAGATTTCTACTTAGATTGTGAATGAATGAATTGGGGGGAAAAACATTTGTTAACGACTTACTATGCGCAATGCATTGTGCTTAAGTGCTGGGGTTAAAAATAGAAAAGCAAGATAGTCCTTGCTCTCCAGGAACTCGCTTTGTAATGGGGGGAGAAAGGGCAGTACATATTAGAGGTTTTGGATGCGAGCTAGATAGAAGAGCCTACAGTGGACCTTGAAGTGGCATATCAAATGAAAATTCATCTTCAGTGTCGTTTCCATTAATAAAAAGGTTTTTTTGGAGGGGGGATGGCAGGGCAATTGGGGTTAAGTGACTTGCCCAAGGTCACACAGCTAGTAAGTGTGTCAAGTGTCTGAGACCAGATTTGAACTCAGGTCCTCCTGACTTCAGGGCTAGTGCTCTACTCACTGTACCACCTAGATGCCCTGAAGGATTTTTTTTTTGATACTGAACCACTTGGCAATGTCAAAGACCCTTGAGGAGTTTCCTTTCTGCTTCTTCAGTACTATGGCTGCTAAGGAGGTAGAGGTTTCATCACATATACAAATTTATCAGGAGATATTTTGAGATTCCTGCCTCTGACTCTAGCTGTAAGACCTTGGACAAGTCATTCTACTTTTTGGACTTCAGTGTCCTCATTTATAGAATGAGAGGTTTGAACTAGTTGGACTCTGATTCCTTCCAGCTCAAAATATATCATGCTATGAGCCTATGAACACAAGGCTTTGACAGTAGAGTTGAAATTAGTGTTCAAACCACTAATATTTCCAAATAGGAACAAATGTATTCTTCAAAATATATCTTTAGTTGTTTTTTTTAAAGGTAGAACCATAGAATGTTGGAGTTGGAGGTCATCTAATTCAATCCCCTTGTCTTATGGGGAGGAAACTGAGAACCAGAGAGTTGAGGTGATCCATCCAAGGTCATATGAGTCATTAATGGTAAGGGGAAACTAGAGTACAGGGTTTTTGTCTCAGAGTACATTTATAGGCCAGGGGTGGGGAACCTGCGGCCTCAAGGCCACATATGGCCCTCTAGGTCCTCAAGTGTGGCCCTTGGACTGAATCCAAACTTCACAGAACAAATCCCCTTTATAAAAGGATTTGTTCTCTAAAACTTGGGCTCAGTCAAAAAACTGCACCCAAAGGACCTGGAAGGCCACATGTGGCCTCGAGGCCACAGGTTCCCCACTCCTCTTATAGGCTTTCACAGAGGGTAGGGCAGATGAATCCAGTTGTGCTGGGATACCATTGGAAAGCATTACCATCAGCCTTTCCCCTTCCCCTCAAATATTATGCACTCGTGGGTATTCTGACACAGGCAGCTCATGTTCTAAGCATTAATATGAACATGGTGCTATAGTACTATATTATTACACAAGTCTTTCACATATATATCAAATCTCTCCTCTGTATCAACCGAAGCCACTTTGGGTGCAGAGACAACAGCCATTCAAATTATATTTTTTGCTCCTGGGAAATGTTCTTTGAGCATCACTTACTTTAGCCTCTCTTGACTTGTATAACTGTGCCTATCACAAGGTTTAGATGCTACTGTAGACAGGGACAAAGACCAAGGCATATGATGGTCCAGGAGAAACAAGGAAACATGAGTTCTTCTAAGATCTGAGGTCTTGGAATTGATGAAAGGGTGGGGTGGGGGAGGAGTGACAATTACATCACTGGTTTATAACTTAACAATGTTGTGAGGCCTTATAGAAACAATTTTGATGGAACAGGAACTGGACATCCATAGTGGTTGGACTAGGGAGTCACTCTTTTCTTGTTGGTGATTTCATTTTTTTAGGATTTTAAAATTTGTTTATTTTTAACATTTTTTAAAAAAATTGAGTTCCAAATTCTTTCCCTCCTTCAAGCCCTCCCTGACCCTTTGAGAAGGCAAGAAATATGATACTAATTATACACGTGAAATCATGTAAAACATATTTTTATATTAGCCATGTTGCTAGAGAATTGCTTATTAGTTTAAAAAAAACTTTAGAGACGTAACTATGAATAACAACTTGGCTTTCATACAATGTCATGTTAATGATAATATTACTAATAATAACTAATTTATATGAATCTTAAAAGTTTTCAAAGAATTTAATTTTTTACAATAACCCTATAAAATAGGTGCTATTATTATGTGTATTTGACAGATGAAGAAACTGAGGCTGAGAGATTTTGATGGATATACTCAAGTCAACAGAGCTACTAAGTGTCTGGGGCAGGATTTGAAAGTTGTTTCCACTGCACCTCACGAATGAACTACTTTAAACAAAGCTTTTTCCCTCCACGGGGCCTCTGAAACCCTTTCCTGAGTACTCAATATGAACAATATGTTTGTCATATTTTTTCCAATGCCATCTTCACTGAAGATTGTCTAGTAAGCCAATTGCTGGTTTAATTTTGTCTTGTTAGCTGTAAACTGTCTAAAAAGGATACTTGCTAAGTTCAGAGTCCATTTCACTCTCTGGCTGAACATTACCTATTCCAGTTTTCCAGTTTACCATCACCATTCCTTCTCATAGTACAATCTAAGATAGCACTGACATAGGAAATATTTCCTATGGTGGCAAATCTGGGATTCACCAGACACTGTAATTTAGTCCTGTCTTCACAGGAAATATATCAGACTTCTGGTTGAGGCAAAATTTATCTTTATCTGGTTTCTGACTTCTCTTTGTCCTCCCCTCTGTGGCAACAGGGAAGATATCTTGACCCCATTTCCTAGCTTCCACCAATATCTTTGTATGCCCTGATTGTGCAAGTCAGCTTTGGGGAGAGACAAAGACTTGAACTACATTAATCTAACTACATGGTTTGCTGATAATATAAAAACAAATTTAACAGTTATATTAACTCATATAATGAGACACAACTCTTTATTTCACTGCCATCTCTAGGTCTCCACTTTGTCCTGTTGTAGAGAATTGAAGTTCTTATATATGGGCAGCTAAATTAAAGTAAACCAATTTGGTTAAATTGTTCTGAATGGACAGGGGGACTGTAAAGTACTGTAGAATCCTCTACAAAAAGTTAAAAAAGAGGATGAGACACTCATGGTAGCCTAGAATAAAACATACCAGAACATGTCATAGCATATGATAAAGTAATTTCTGCTGTGCTCATTGCAGAATTTTCTCCTTCCCATTTATACTTCCTTCATCGTTAGGATTCTATTTTCTCCTTTCAAGTCAAGGAGCGTAATAGCCTCCTGCTGTCTGCACATGGAAGGGAGTTGGGCTGAACTGTCTGTTTCCTTACCAACTAGTCCACTTAGACTGAGCTACAAGCAATCAGTTTAAGATGGAAAATAACACTACATTTATACTTTCATAAGAGAACTGTTATTTCTGCTTCACTGGGCTCCTGCTACCTCTAACGTAGCTGGGCCCCATCTGAGGATTGTGTGACATCTATTACAAGACTATTGATCCAGTGTGTGAGAATCAGTGCAATATGCCACTCGTGGATTCCTAAAAATAACAGAATATACCTTGAAAGAAGTTCATATGAAGAATAACTGGGGTTTCTGAACTGGCAGCTCAACATGAGTGCAAAGGAAAGTGAGGACAGTTAAACAAATGCTTTGTGAGAATCAACTGAATGAGTAGGGAATATTTAACCTGTAGAATAAGACTTGGGCTAGCATGGAAGCCATTTTAAAGGATCTGAAAGATTATCAAAGAAGATACAGAAGGTAGATGAGACCAAGGTATGGTTTAGACCAGTTTAGTCTCTGAATTCGCTTCCAGATCTGAGATTCTTCGATTGTATGAATAGTATCTCATGGCAACCAAAACAGTTAATGTCATATAACTTTCACCAGCAAAAAAAAAGATAGTATCCAAAACCCAAAGGCAAGGATAATTTCCAGGCATTATTTGCTTGGCCTTAGATGAAGGAGGTTTACATGCATAATAACTAGCATTTATATAATGCTTACTATGTGCCAAGCACTGTGCTAGGTCCTTCACAAATATTATCTCATTTGACACTCATAATGATCCTGAGAAGCATATGCTATTATTAGCTCCAATTTACAGTTTAGGAAACTGAAGCGAATAGTGGTTAAGTGATTTACCCAGGGTCACAGAGCTAGTAAGAGTCTAAAGCACAGAGAGGGAAGTATTGTGGCTTTCAGTCATGTCGTTCCCCTCAAATGTCACTATTTGGTCTTCTCTCACTCCCACTGACACTCTAGCTCACAGTTACCATCAATAATCCCCTAGTCAACCTCATCTCCAAACACAACTAACTGCAGATGATCAGCGTCTCCAGTCAATGCCAAGCTTCCGCTGATGAATGGGTGATTGAAAGGAATGTACTTGAAGAAAAGTGTATGATATAGTCCACAATCAAACAATCAGCTCTGAAAGTTTGTAAGCAACAATCTACCAACTAACAATAAACAGGTAACTGAAATACAGTGCGGCTTCAAACAGACAAATTACTTGAGCTACGTAATAAATATAATAAGGAGGAATAAAATATAGCAGGGCTCCAAAAATAGATTTTAAGAAATTGAGCAATAGCATACAATTCTGTTTCAATATAAATCCTATTGGAAAGTAACAAACAAGATACCAGCTTTGGTCATTGAATGTTCATTGTTTGAAACAAAGTCCTAAGCGAAGCCAAGAGCCTAGTTTTAAACAGAGTTAAGGTTAAGAAAGGCACCTTCGTTGTCGCAAGAACTTGGTCCCCTTTCTTACATAGCAGCACACTGTTATAAAAGTAACAGGGCAGCGTGTGGTTATTTTTGTTTTCTTCAAATATTCACCAAGGTTACAGGGTACCAGTTACTCAGGAAACCTGTCAAGGGAGGGAAGGATCAATGAGATCCCAGGGACAACTTTGTTATCATTTAGGAAAACTAATCCCTGTTGTTCATTTACGGTGGAACCTTGATAGATATTGGATTTGTGACACCTGGCTAAGAACTCCCGACCTATATCCTATCCCTCCACCTTCTAAAAAAAGACAGGCACATCAGGCTAGTGTATGTTATTAACAATGTTGTTGTGAAATGATGTCAGGATGTAGAGGGAGAAATGAACCCAGGGATGTAGAAATCCCAAACCAAAATTCCCAAGGCAAGGCCGCCTGAAATGAATTTGCAGACCCAAGCATTCTTTAAGTCAAGGAGGCAAAGATCAATACTCTTTATGTAAATAAAGTGGGCAAGAGTTCTTAGGGAACCTGCAACCATATAGGGCTACAGGGAAAGTTTAAGTACAAGATTTAGGGATAAAACCTGTCAATTAGGTGTGTTGGGGTGGGATTAGGGAGCGGTCAGGGCGTGATTAAGGGTTGGTCAGTTCTTAAAGGAACATGTACTTTTTGTATCTACTGCTCAGATATCTTACCCAGAATTCACTGGGAAATAGCCCAAAGAGGGGCTACCTGGGGGTGTGTTTTTGCCTGTGAAACATCACTAAGTCACCAAAAGTTCACGGCTGACTGGGAATATTCAGGTGGGTTCCATCACGTGTCTTGTTAGACAAGATTAGTGTAAGGGAGTATACATGTGACTATGTCTAGGATACATGTTAGACTCAGTGTATAGTCACTTACGAGCATCCTGACTCAATCTATAATTGGGCATAGCTGCTTACTGAGGAAGAAGCAGAGATAATTTGGGGGCACACTGCCCTTTAGCTAGAGAGGCTGCCTGGGAAAGAATATGTTTGAGAACTAGATGTGTTCTGAAATTGGAATTCTGCCATAGGCATGAGCACCCAGGCAGAGGCTAAAGGGAAATGTGATGTTAGAATTAGGGTCCAAGCACAAGCACCCCATCAAGGGCGCACTTGAATAGGGAGGTATTATAGCACATGTAAAATAGGAATAATGAGTACTTCAGACCAGAAAGGCTACTTGACTAACAATGAGGTTGATTAGTAGCTAAAGACATAAATACCAATGACAAGAAAGGGAAATTCCATTGAAAACATAGATGGAGCCAAATTTCCCATGATTCTGGCAGGCAAATACTTTGGAATAGAATAACAAACACTACAATCACCAAATAAGTTTAGAGTCAATTTGGAGAGAGGGAATGAGATAGGAAGAAGATGACATGTGAATTGGGAAATATTTTCTTATTTAACAAGACAGTAGAATTTTGAGAAAACCAGTGTCTGCCAAAGTCCTTGTAGAAGTCTCTTTTTTAAAGGTCCTTAAAAATGATGTGGTTTAGATAGAGGTCAATTGGGATGAATTATAGGATAATGGGTTAGATGATATTGTGGGACTTTTCCAAGATGGAAGATTTTATGAAAATAGAGTCTGGTTCCAAGGTACCAGCTTGATTAAAAAAAAAAACAACTAGACATGTTTGATCTTAATTTCTAGCAGTCACACTTCCACATTGGGAAACTGCCACACAATTAAGTAGAGCCCAGTTGACTATCTGGTGAGAAAAAGAAAAGTCCCCTATCTCAGGGATTTGGCTAAATCAATCATCTGGAAGAGATAAATTAGGGAGTTATTGGTGTAGTATCTTATGTTTTTCCAAGACTTTCTGTTAGCAATACTATCCAGCCTTCAGAATCTTCAGATCCTCTCAGCATTGGTGTAGTTCAGTCATTTTTCACTGGTGTCTGACTCTTCATGACCCCATTTGGGGTTTTCGTGGCAAGGATACTGGAATGGTTTGCCATTTCTTTCTCCAGCATTTTGTAGATTAGGAACAGAGGCAAACAGGGTTAAGTGATTTGCTAAGGGTCACACGGCTAGTAAGAATCGGAGGTCAAATTTGAACTCAGACTTTCCTAACTTCAGGGCAGGTACTGTATCCACTGTGCCACCAACTTCCCCTCTCTCAGCATTAACAAACAAGTAAAGACTTGCATATGGTTGTTTAGTTTAACTATTGACAAATATCATGTGGCATTTTGTCCTAACCTTGTGATAGATACTTCATTTGCTTGAGAAAGCTGTCCTTAACGATCATTCAGAACCAAAGATAACTCAAACAGGCCTAAGATAGCAGACTTTTTTCCTTAAAAATTGAAGTACAAAGTGACATATCTTCCATAAACCTCTTGCCAAGAACATTTGTGGCCCTGAGTGACAAGAACATGACATACATTTCATTTCTAAAAGTCTTGCCAGTTGTAAACTGTGCATTTAAAATTAATTTATTAAATTCCTACTGTTGCTCAATCAATTATTGACATGCTGTATCATCACAATATGCTTGTAATATCAACTTTTACACTACCAAACAGAACTGACAGGAAATCAGAGGTTCATGCTGAGAGCTGCTGCCTTGCCTTTGTTTGCTAACTTCTGCTGGCATTCTGTATCCTGGGATAAAACCATCATATGAACCTCTACAGATCTGAAGTAAAAAAAAGTTACTTCCTAAGTACTCTCAGTTTGCCAATTCCAACAGGAATTTAATAGCTTATTTTTTGTAGTGGTGCTAACTTATCACGTGTAAGAAGAACTCAAAAGCAAAACCAACCACAGAATTCTTTATTGTACGTGTGGTGTCAAGAAAAATGAGCAATATGGGGTTAGTTTGCCTGCTGAGGAGAAGAGTATTGTGGAAAGAACATGGGACTTTGGAAGATCTAGGTTTGAATCCGGGCTTCATTTTCCTCACTTGTAAAATTAGAGGATGTATTTAAGTGATTTCTAAGGGTTCGTCTGGCTTTGAAATTCAGTGATTCTATGAACTTGATGATTTTCAATGATTACAAATGTTTTAGCTGGTAAATTTCTCAGTTTTGAAAATGCAAAATTCATGAAAAATATTGTTTCTTAAAAAGCAATTAATCCATGTTGACTTTCTTACTCCTTTGTGGGGAAATCTGAATGTTGCTTTTTGTCTGGGCTACATTTAGAGGTGTTCAGCCTTAATGTGTGGTCAGAGATATTCTTGCTCAATATCTGTTTTGTCTAGAATGAATTATTAAGTGGATTTTAATCAATGACATTTGATGAAATGAATGTAATACATGTATTAAACTTTCTAGAGAAGAATAAAGAGAGATCAATGGGGAAGAATGGCTTATATACCAGTTTGGAAGTAAGAGATGGCAAAGCATAGGTTATTCCAATTAATTTTCTCTGACTATAATATAAGTTCACTGGAGAAAATAAGTATTTTGAGGGGGAATGGTAGGAACTTTTGCATGACGTAGGTAAATAGAAAAGTTGAGCAAGGGGCAATGCTGAACAAATATGAGATAAAAATCAGTGTCAGTTGTCAATAAACAGTGCCAAATAAATAATTTTTAGGCAAAGAACTCTGGTATCTAGGAGAAGTTGTGCAATAGGGGAATTGGTGCATGCCTAGACCATATAAAATAGAACCATTGGTGGGTGGAGCCAAGATGGAAGAGAAGAGTCAGGAAGTTGCCTGAGCTCTGCTCAGTTTCCCTCTGAAACAACATTAAATAAAGCCTCAAATTGGATTCTGGAACAACAGAACTTACAAAATCATAGAGTGAAACAATTTTCCAGCTTAAGATAACTTGGAGGGCCTTGAGGAAAGGTCTGTCCCATTTGAGTAGAAGGGAAGCACAGCCCAAGGCAGCCAGTGTTCAGGCAAGCCAGAGGGAGGCTCTTAGCCACAGAACAGATCAACTAAAGAGGCCCGAGGTTCTGGCTCAGCAGGACAGTGTGAGTGCAGCCAGTGTTTCTGATAAGGGCCTCATTTCTCAAACATATAGAGAACTAACTCAAATTTGTAATGCAAGTCATTCCCCAATTGATAAATAGTCAAAGGATATGAACAGGCAGTTTTCAGATGAAGAAGTTAAAGCTGTCTATAGTCATATGAACAATGCTCTAAATCTCTATTGATTAGAGAAATGCAATTTAAAACAATGCTGAAGCACCACATCACACCTATCATATTGACTAACATAATAGAAAAGGAAAATGATAGACATTGTTGAAGATGTGGGAAAATTGGAACAGTAATTCATTATTGGTGGAATTGTGAACTGATCCAACAATTCTGGAGAACAATTTGGAACTATGCCCAAAGGGATATAAAACTATGCATGCCCTTTGATCCAGCAATACCACTACCGGATCTATATCCTAAAGAGATTATATAAACAATGGAAAAGGACCCATATATACAAAAATGTTTATACAGTTTTTGTAGTGGCAAAGAATTGGAAGTTGAGGGGATACCCAACAATTGGGGAATGGCTAAACATGTTGTGGTATGTGAATGGAGTGGAATACTATTGTGTTATAAGAAATGATGAGCAGGTGGATTTCAGAGAAACGTGGAAAGACTTACATGAAGTGATGTAAGATGAGTGAAGTAAGCAGAACCATGAGAACATTGTACACAGCAACATCAACACTGTGTGATAATCAACTATGACAGACTTGGCTCTTCTCAGCAATGAAAAGATCCAAGACAACACAAAAAGACTCATGATGAAAAATGCTATGTACATCCAGAGAAAAAACTATGGCATCTGAATGCAGACCGAAGCATAGTATTTTTACTATTTTTTCTTGTGTTTTTTTCCCTTTTGTTACAATTCTTCTTTCACAACATGGCTAATATGGAAATATATTTAATACGATTGTACATGTGTAACCTGTATCAGATTGCTTGCCTTCTTGGGGAGGGGGGTGAGGAGAGAAGGCGGAAAAAAAAATTTGGAACTCAAAATTTTATAAAAGTGAATGTTTAAAACTACCTTTACAGGTAATTGGAAAAAAAAGAACCATCCACATTATAACTGCCACCTGGTTTATATAGATTATATATTATGAATTATAATTGTGTGTGTATTCTTCATGGTTTATCTTACTACTTCAAAATAGTTTGTCTTTGAGTCAATATTTGCAGTCTATGCAACCTAATGTAAAGGTCAAAAAGTTTCCAGATAAAAGATCCCCTTTATAGATATGTAAAAAGAAAGGCTCTGCCTAGGGCCTCTTTCTACCACCACTTTGAGGCCAAGTGGCCCCAAGAAAAGAGCCTGAGTCTTTGACCTTTTTAATTTATTCTTTTCAACTCTAGGTGCAGGGAATGGAATCACTGATCTTTCCTAGAAGAATCAGCCACATGGGGATCCAAGAGCCTAGGAATCCTGACTGGATATTACAGTCAAACCAGCAGCAATACACTGAGGGCACTGTAGTAGCAATTTGGATTTGAAGATCTTTCCCACCAATTAATAGGCCATGTGACCTGCTTATGTCATAGGAAACCTTAGTTACATGTGGTGGGAGAAGCTTCCTGACAGGAAAAGGCAATTATGTCACAGCAAATGCTGAGAGAGAGATTGAGAGAGAGCAGTTGTAGCAACAATTTGGCTAGCAGCTGTTGTGGGAGTGAAAGACCAACATAAGCCCAACAACAAGAATGCTGCCAGCACAGGTTCTTTTGATCTGCTTTACTAAGGAAAGCAACGTTAAGGGGTTAATAATCTTATTTCAATCCAACATACAAATATCATTCACTTAGTTGAGGGGGAAAAGCCAGCACCCTAAACTTCAGAGCAAATACAAACAAATAACAAACATACATTATAATCAGACCAAATACAATTCACAGTTACCAAGAAACCATCCACATCTGGGTGAACCAGGAGGCTCTTAGAGAGGCTGCCCAGAGTCCTGCACCTCCGGGAGTGAAAGCCTTAAGCAAATAGGTTTGTTCTCTCTTTTTATACACTCTTTAGCCATCATCAAACATCATCTGAGAATCAGAGCTTAGGCTCCTACTACTGGCTCTGGTCTTAGCAACTCCCCTTAGGACCCTGAGGGCTTCAAGCCCACATAGGCTTAGCACCTAGTAGATAGGGGTTTGGGCCTGGGTCTTTGTACCTAGTGAGGCTCAATCAAAGACACTTAATTAATTTATCATTCTAAAACAGTAAAAAAAAGTACCAACTTAATTGATACTACATCAGTTATGGTTGCTAATGGCTGCTAATAGCCGCCATCGTGATTGCTAGAACTGAACAGGCTGACTTAGCTGTACTGTGAGTTTGTTTTGGGGAAGACCCCAGCAGGGGGTTGGAGAGGTTTTGGGATGACAAGGTTACAGGCTGTGATATGGTGTTTTAAGTTCCTTGCTGTTATAATAAAGTGGGCTGGCTGGCTGTGGGAGCTGAACATTTGGTTATGGAATATAGTTTACTGGTATCTAAATAAATGTTATACTTCTTTTACCTTCTTTATGGAGAGTCTCTCATACTTTGCGATACAGAATTACATAGGCATATTCACGATTATTGGCGATGTTGTGTTTATTACCTTATTGATACAGCGACTCAAGCCCATTAGAAGCTGGTACTGAAAGCTTTAGGTAGAAAATTTGTTGGACTAATGTTATGTAGGAAATGAGCTAAACTTTGAGTCTAATATTCACCCTCCCCAGAGACTGAGGTAATATAAGGGGAAATTATACTCCCAAGGTATTGGGGAAACTATATATTTGTCATTGCTATAGCTTTGAAATAAAAATCCCATTGTACAAGCTTATCAAATGGAAAATAGTTAAACAGAACTGGGGTGCTAGTCACTGTGCCTTAAAAATGAGAGGAACACAACCACTGGGGATTTGAATCAATGGCAGAAAAGAGCGACACCCTTCTAAACCCTCAGAATACTGGAGAATTCTGAGAAAGGTAAAATGTAACAGGTTTGTCCCTGAGAGAGTGGGACCAGAGTCAGCCATGCTTGTATTTTAAACTGTAGAACATTTTTAACAACTTGGTTAGATACTGTCTTCATTATACGACCATTAGTATTTTTTGTATAATAAAGGCTATTAAATTATAACAATCTGGAACCTTTTGTAATTGTTAAGAAAAAGCTTCTTAAAAATGAGGTTGTAGAATCATTATTAACCTTCAAACATTGATGAAAGTTACTACTGCAGCTCTTATGGGCATAGGGAGAGAATGTACATTACCAATAAAGTGGGGAATCTGGTTACTATCATATTAAATCTTATATATGCTTTAAAAATCCCTAAGTAATAGAAGTTTATGTTTTTGTATACCTTTCTTTTAATGTATACTTTTTAAAAAAAACTATGTAACACTAGCTTATTATTTCATATAGTCTTTTTGCTTTGTATATTAAATTGTTTTGTTCTTAATTTGTAAAAGAACAGGTGAGGCCTCGGCGGTTGTGACATGGATTTGAAGGTAGGGAATCACCAGCAGGACAGGAAGAAGAAATTCTTGAAGGGTGTTTGAGTATATGTCAGTAAGTGTTACTATAGAGCTGTGGACACTAGGAAACAGCCTAGTGTACCTAAAAAGAATAAGGTGATTTCTTCTGATGAAAGTCTGGGACTGATTTTTTATCACAGATGTAATGCAGTAAACCATTGCTGTATGCAGCTACAAATAAAAGACCAAACTTTATGCCTGCATAGTCAGACAAGGACTTCTAGGCCCAATGGGAGTTTTTGAGCATGCTGAGACATTGAAATTACCATAAGTATTGCCATTGTTGAATATAAAGAAATATGATATTTGATTTAGATGTATCGACCTAGGAAACGCTGTGGGAGAAGGTGCCAATCTCTGGCCTTTAGCCACAGAAATAAGTAAGGTCTATGTCTACATTCCTCATGATTGTTAGTTTTTTACACAAAATGAATGATGTCTCTTGAACACAATTTCCTACTGCCCACAAGATTTGTAAGACTGAGTAAAAGCCACCCAGAATTGTTCCTCCCACCTGGTCTCTGTGGGGCTCATGAGCACAGAATAAAATAGCTGTAAAGGATTTTCCATCTAGAGAGGAAGCCTCCTGCTGCTGCAGCACAAGGGAACTATGCAAGAGAAAAGAAATGCAGGAAATGAATATTTTCTATACTTGTATGCAGGATGTATTAAATAATAAAAAAATTGACATCACTGCATCTACTTTGTTATATTATGTAACAAAAACAAGGGTGATCATTTCCTTTGGCTTCTGAAAATTTTTTCATTAAAATTATAGATTTCTTTATCACTTTCATTGACAAATGTGTTGTGCACCTACCTTACCCAGCAAATCATCCCTTACAATAAAGAATAAAAAAGAGAGGAGGGGAAGATAAACAAAATTAATCATATTTCCAACATGTCTGATGGTATGTGCAAAGTTCTACACCCATAGTTCTCCAGAGAAGGGAAAGCAATGCATTTTCTCCTCTTACATCCAGAGTCAAGCTTGATTATATAATATTCATTTTCATTTTTTGTTGTTGTTCTTTCAATTTGCTCAATCAATTAGCAAGCATCTATTTAGTATTTCCTATGTACCATCTGCCTTGCTAAGCACTAGGGAGATTAAGAAAAAGTGAAAACAATCCTGTACTAAAGGAGCTTAACATTTTGATAGCAGAGACATAGACATAGACATAGACATAGACATAGACACAGACATAGACATAGACACAGACATAGACATAGACACATACATGTATATTGAAGATACATACGAAGTAGATAAAGGGTAGCCTTAGAGGGGAAAGGGCAGCTAGGTGGCACAGTAGATGGAATTCTAGTCCTGGAGTCAGAAAGACACCTTCCTGAGTTCAAATCTAGTCTGAGACACTTACTAGCTGTGTGACCCTAGGCAAGTTACTCAACCTTATTTGCCTCATCTTTAAAGTGAGCTAGAAAAGGAAATTTCAAATCACTCCAGTAACTTTGCCAAGAAAACTCCAAGTGGGGTCAAGAAGAGTTGGACATGAGTGAAATGACTGAACAACAGCAAGGACCACCTTAGAGGGGGGAGGTACTAGTAGGTGGGAGATTGGGAAAGACTTGTTACTGAAAATGGTGGTTGAACTGAGTTTTGAAGGAAACCAGTGATTATAAGAGGTCAAGGTAGGGAGAAAGAGCATTGTAGGTATGGGGAACAGTTAGTGCCAAGGCACATAGACAGTTGGTGTATCATTGTGTGTGAAAAGCAGTGATGGTAGAGTGCATAGAAGGGAATAATGTATGAAAAGACTAGATAAGAAGGGGTCAGGTTGTGAACATCTTTAAATTTTAAATGGAGGAGTTTATATTTTATCCTAGAATAAAGAGCCATGGGGGTTTGATGAATGGGGGAAGGGAATGATATGGTCAGACTTGCGCTTTAGGAAAATCACTTTGGCAGTTTAGGGGATTACTTGAGGCAGGGAGACAAATTAGGTATTTCTTATAATAATCCAAGTAAGAAGTGGTGAGGACCTGAACAAGGGAGGTGGCTATATAAGTGAAGAGGGAAAAACAGAGGAAAGAGGTGACGAATAGATAGAAACATCAAGATCTGCAGGTGACTAGATAGATATATGTGGAGAGTGAGGGATTTAAGAATGTCTCTATATACAGTCATTGAAATCAAGCATGATTAGAAGGATGATGCCCTCTATAATAATAGGAAAGTTCAGAAGAATTGTGGAGTTGAGGTGAAATATAATGAGTTCTGTTTTTGGTGTGTTGAGTTTGAGATATTTATGATACTTATCCAGTCCAAAATTTCCAGGAGCTGTCACGATGTAGGACTGGGGCTTAAAAGAAAGTCTAGGAATAGATATATTGATCAAGTGGTCATCTGTATAAAGATAATAAACTTATGGAAGCATATGAGATCAGGAAATGAGAGTGTAATGAGGAAACAGAAGATGTAGGCCAGATCTTTGGGATGCATGTACAGTTAGCGATTATGATACAGAAGAAGATCTAGAAAAAGTACCTGAGCAGGTTCATTCAGACAGATAGGAGAGTGAGAGAGCAGAGTCACAAAAATCCGTAGAGGAAGGAGGATCCAAGAGGAGAAAGTAGTGAACTGCAAAGAGTTAAAAAAAAAAAGATGAAAATTGAAAAAAAAATCATTATATTTGGCTATTGACAAATCATCGGTCACTTTGGAAGACCAGTTTTAGTTGAATGATTTGAGGAAAGAAGACAGACCATATAAAGTTGAGAAAAGAATGAGAGAAGAAGTAGAAATCCTAGTGCAAATGACTTTTTCAAGGAGTTTGCTGAGAAAGGGATGAGAGATATAGGCTGATAACTCACAGAAATGGAAGGATCTTGTGAAGCTTTTTTTTTTAATGGAGGAGACTCAAGTGTGTTTAGAAATCAGGGAAGAAATCAGTAGAATAACTGAAATTGAAGATTAGATAAAGAGGTTTTGGTGAGCAATCTGATTATGAATATGAAAAAGGATTGTACTAGGGGAATGTTTAAAGGGGTTGACCTAGGCCAGGGGTGGGGAGCCTATAGCCTTGAAGTCACATGTGGCCCTCTAGGTCCTCAAATGTAGCCCTTTGACTGAATTCAGACTTCACAGAACAAAGAGATTCCCTCCTCCCTTTTTTTCCCTTCTTCCTTTTGACCTCGTTGAGGTGCATGGTTAGTAGTAGGATCTTTGGTTAAAAGGGTATGGACATTTTAGTCACCATCTTAACATAGTTCCAAATTGCTTTCTAAAATGCTTGGATTAATTCATATTTCCTTCAATACTCTATTAGCATGACTGCCTTTCTGCAGCCCCTCCAACGTTGACTATTTCCATCTTTTTTCAGGTCTATTAAAACTTAATAACTGGATTCACAAAGATATTCAACTACAATCTCTAAACAAAAGTGTATTTGGTGATTATTTTTGTTTAAAATTGTTTGCTTCTAAAATAAATAATGTAGGTAGTTGAGGCAGTTCCTTTTAGTCATATAAATTACTACTTCTTTTGTATGTGAATGTTGGCTTGTTGAAAGGGGCAGAAAAAGAACATTTGTGCAAAGAAAATGATAAAAGTCAACTTGTGAAGAAATATGGTCTCTCAAATAAAATGTTGAGGAAAGAAACAGAATGTCTGTGGACCAGACAGAAAACTGCTTTCTCAGATTAATTATTGAGGGGACCTTTCTGAAGTCAGAGCAATAACTGAGGTAACAATGGCTGCAGGGCATTTATGGTCCATCAATTTATTTGCCTGTGACTATTTTTAGTTTTAGAGGTGGATTTCTTGAGTTCTTGTTCATAAGATGAATTTCTGACCACCAGGAGGTTCTGATTTGAAGCACTGACTAATATATCAGAGACCAACCTCTGAGAAGAAGCTATAAGAGGAGATAAACTGAAGAAGCAGATAAATAAGCTGAGCACAGGAGAAGTCACAAGAAACTAAGGGTAGAAAACAGATGGCTTTGAGCTGAGATAGCTTACGTACAATATATTGGAGCAGGAATCAGAAAACTTGAATGCTAATCCCATCGCTGGCACTTATCGGCTATGTGATTCTGAGAAAAACATTTAATTCTCTGAGTTTCAGTTTTCTTGAAGGTAAAGAATCAATAACAAATTTCTGTTTATCTTACAGGGTTATTGTGAGGAACACATGATGTAGCATATGTGGAAATTAATCTTTTAAAATCATAAATTTCTATATGAAGCGGTTATATGCAGCATCATTATTTATTTATTTATTTATTGCTAATGGACACACACTCCATGAGTATAAAGATCTGTAATTGGAACACTTCAGTCTCTGCTCCGTTTTCCTGAAATATAGACTTCTGAATTAGTGTAATACATTTTCTTTTAGTAACGGTAACACATACTGATAATGCCACCAGCAACTTAATGATGATAGTACTAGCTTTCATTTACGTAGAGGTTTATACTTCACAAAGCACTTTGCAGGCATTATCTGATTTAATGCTCACAACTTTGTGAAGCAGGTAATACAACTGTTAACATCTGCATTTTACAGGTGAAAAAAATGAAGGATCAGAAAAAGAAGGCAATTAGCTGAAGATTACAAAACTAGTAAGTTGGCAGTGCTGTAACTCAAGTCCAGGTTTTCCAAATCTAACTCCCATGCTCTCCCAGAAGCAGAATACTGCTTCTATTATGATCTGTAACTTATTCAACTAGCGAAAGTTTTGTTTATTTTTTAATAGTCTAACTGATGCCTTTTATTTTTATCTCACAGTCAAAGAAATAACCCTCTCCTACTCCCTTCAAAATTTACCCTTCCTGTTAACAACGAAAAACAATTAAGCGAGAACACTTAATATAGTGACCAATCTGACAATGTAATCTAGTACAATATTGTCCAGCACACTTTGAAAGGAGGTTTATGGTAGTGATAACTTTGGATGACTGCTGGCTTGGGCAAAACTATAAACATCTTAAATGGTGCTATGAAATTGTTAGCCTTTGTGAATGTCATTTTGATGACTTTGAAATTCAAAATATCTAATAGGGAGGAGCATACCAAGGCTAGAGAAAATAAAAATATCAAACCTTAACACAAAAAAGGGGGGGTGGGTGGTAACTGAGAACATCGACTCCTAACCAAATGCTTACTTTCCCTATTTAAAAATTTGCATGAAAATATTTTACAAATATACTGAGGACTTCCTTGGTGAGAGTATTTTTAGGGAGCAGGCATTCTTTTACACACACACACACACACAGACACACACACACACAAATATTACACTGTTAATCACAGGTTAATCACATCATGCAATTAACTAAAAGATTCAGTGAATGCAAGATACTACTAAAAAGATTCCCTGAAAGATATTACAGTAGAGATAACCTTATTCAGGGATGCTGTAATTATCAACATAAGTTAAAGCATAATACAATGAAATACATGGTCAGCAAAGGTGTTCACACCTTTCATAGAAAAGGTTTAGCATAGAGTACAAGTTGAAAGATTTGCTATAGGTATTAAGGTTCTCTGTATGCTCTTATCTTATATGATTCTGCTTCATCAAGCCCCAGAACACTTCAGAGTCTCCTGGAATATATTTATAATTATTAAAGACTTTGGTTTAGCCACCATGTGGGGGAAAATACAATAGATGAAGAATATGGCTTGTCTAGAGTATGACATGCCATTAACTGGACAACCTATAGAGCTCATCCATATTTCTTGAACTTCCATGATGTTAGAGGGTGGACCTGATGCTGGCACCCTGTTAATTCAGGTTCAAGTTGGGAAGAAAAAGATGTACTCGTAGATCATCAAACATTCAACAAAAGGAGATTTAATCACCTCTAATATAGAAAGGATACACAGTGGGACTTTCTATAGTTGCTGCCTCCTCATTTCTAGGTGGAAATGGGTCTTGTCAGCAGGGAAGCATATGGTGACTTCCATTGTCTCAAACATCTGCCAAGTCTCAATGTCACCAACCATTGATCTATGTGGAACTTTTTATGCTTATAGGTGACCAGGAAGTCAAGTCAACCCAGACAGAGGCCACAAGGAATTTGCACTAAAGGAGGTCTTGCTGTGCTCATTAGCCAATCAAGTCCTAGCTTTGTTACTTTTTATGGAAAATGTAGCTTGACTTATGGTCTGATGGGTGCAAATAGTGGTAGAGAGAAAAAGAATCTTGGTAAACTTTGGTTCTATTACATATGACGAATCAAATGGGCAGCAACTCAGGCTCAAAATTAAATAAGAAGGCAAGAACAAATTGAGTTACTTTGTGAATTGTGAAGTTCTGTTAATCATTCCAAACTTCTCCCAGAAACAAAAGCCTGTTTTGTTGACACTCATTTTTACTATTGTTGTGAGTCTGTGAAGTCATGGAATATTAGTTTCTGAAGAAGTAAAAATGAGTATCATTTAGAGGGCAATGGAGAGGCACATGATATATATATATGTATACACATATATACATATACATATATACACATATATGTGTATATTACATATACATGTATATACATATATATACATACACACATATATATGTATATAGAACATATGACAAATGAGGTATAAAGAACAAGAACTTGGGTCAGATGAGAAACCAGGTGATAAAGTAGGTGGAAAAAGCACTAGCTCTGAAGCCCCGGGTTCAAAGCCTGTTTTTTTTTTTTTTTTTAAATTTTTTATTTATTTTTAGTTTACCACACAGTGTTCTACATAGTTTTGAGTTCCAGTTTTTCTCCCCTCCCTCCCCCCTCCCTCCCCAAGACGGCATGAAGTCTCATATAACTGTCATGTATAACTTCGCATTGAATTAATTTATGCTCTAGTCAAGTCGTGGAGAAGAATTTTGACCGATGGAATGAATCATGAGAAAGAAGAAACAGAACCAAAAAACAAAACAAAAAAAAAACAAACCCCAAAACCAAAAACAAAAGAGAAGCAGAAAAGGCGAACATGTAGTAGTGTGCCTCAGTCTGTATTCAAACTTCGCAGTTCTTTCTCTGAATGAAGATAGCATTCTCCATCGTGAGTCCCCTGGAGTTGTCCTTGCCCCTTAGGTTGCTGAGAGAAGCGCAGTATGTCAGGGTTGGTCCTCACGGAATCCACATATCTGTGGCTGTGCACAACGTTCTCCTGGCTCTGCTCCGCTCACTCAGCATTATGTCGTGTAGGTTTTTCCAGGTTGTTATGAAGTCTGCATCATCCCCATTTCTTATGGCACAATAGTATTCCATCACCTTCATATACCACAGCTTGTTCAGCCATTCCCCAATTGATGGGCATCCCTTTGCTTTCCAATTCTTGGCTACCACAAAGAGAGCTGCTATAAATATTCTTGTACATATGGGTCCTTTTCCCGCTTGCGTGATTTCTTTGGGATACAACCCTAGAAGTGGTATTACTGGGTCAAAGGGTATGAACATTTCTATAGCCCTTTGGGCATAGTTCCACACCGCCCTCCAAAATGGCTGGATCAGCTCGCAACTCCACCAGCAATGCAACAATGTTCCAATTTCCCCACATCCTTTCCAGCATTTATCATTCTCCTGATTTGTTATTTTAGCCAATCTAACAGGAGAGATGTGGTATCTAAGAGTTGTTTTGATTTGCATTTCTCTAATCAGCAGCGATCCAGAGCATTTTTCCATATGCCTGTAGATAGCTTTAATTTCTTCCTCTGAAAACTGCCTGTTCATATCCTTTGACCATTTCTCAATTGGGGAATGGCTTGTATTCCTATATATTTGGCTTAGCTCCCTGTATATTTTAGAAATGAGGCCTTTATCAGAGATACTAGTTGCAAAGATTTTCTCCCAATTTTCTGCTTCCCTCCTAATTCTTGTTGCATTGGCTTTTTTTGTACAAAAACATTTCAATTTGACGTAATCAAAATTATCCACTTTGCATTTTGTAATGCTCTCTATCTCTTGTTGGGTCATGAATTCTTTACTTTTCCACAAATCTGATAAGTAAACTATTCCTTGCTTTCCCAAATTACTTAGAGTATCAACTTTTACTCCTAAATCATGAACCCATTTTGACTTTATTTTGGTATATGGTGTAAGATATTGGTCTATGCCCAGTTTTTGCCCTACCATTTTCCAATTTTCCCAACAGTTTTTGTGAAATAGTGAATTATTAGCCCAGAAACTGGCTTCTTTGGGTTTATCAAAGAGTAGATTGCTAAACTTGTTGATTTCACCTACTTGTGTACCTATCCTATACCACTGATCCACACCCCTGTTTCTTAACCAGTACCAGGCAGTTTTGATGACTGCTGCTGTGTAGTACAGTTTAATATCTGGTGTGGCTAAACCACCATCCCTAGCATGTCTTTTCATTAATATCCTAGATACTCTAGACCTCTTGTTTTTCCAAATGAATTTTGTTATTATTTTGTCCAGCTCAGTAAAAAAAAATTTTGGTAGTTCGATTGGTATGGCACTGAATAGATAGATTAATTTAGGTAGAATTGTCATTTTTATTATATTAGCTCGGCCTAACCATGAGCAACTGATATTTCTCCATTTATTTAGATCTGATTTTATTCGCGTGAAAAGTGTTTCATAGTTATGTTCATATAGGCCCTGGGTTTGTCTTGGCAAATAGACTCCCAAATATTTTATAGTGCCTTCAGTAACTTTGAATGGAATTTCTCTTTCTATCTCTTGCTGTTGGGCTTTGTCAGTAATGTATAGGAATGCTGAGGATTTATGTGGGTTTATTTTATATCCTGCAACTTTGCTAAAGTTGTTTATTATTTCAAGTAGTTTTTTACTTGATTCTCCAGGATTCTCTAGATAAATCATCATATCATCTGCAAAAAGTGATAATTTAGTTTCTTCTTTTCCTATTCTAATTCCTTCAATTTCTTTTTCTTCTCTTATTGCTACAGCTAATGTTTCTAGAACCAAATTGAATAATAGGGGTGATAATGGACATCCTTGTTTCACCCCTGATCTTATTGGGAATGCATCTAGTTTATCCCCATTACAAATAATGCTTGTTGATGGTTTTAGGTAGATGCTATTTATAATTTTGAGGAAGGTTCCCCTTATTCCTATGCTTTCTAGTGTTTTTAATAGGAATGGGTGTTGTACTTTGTCAAAGGCTTTTTCTGCATCTATTGAGATGATCATATGGTTTTTGCTAGTTTTGTTGTTGATATGATCAATTATGCTAATAGTTTTCCTAATATTGAACCAGCCTTGCATTCCTGGAATAAATCCTACCTGGTCATGGTGTATTATTCTCGTAATGAGTTGCTGCAATCTTTTTGCTAATATTTTATTTAAAATTTTTGCATCAATATTCATTAGAGAAATTGGTCTATAATTTTCTTTCTCTGTTTTAACTCTACCTGGTTTAGGTATTAGTACCATATTTGTGTCATAAAAAGAATTTGGTAGGACTCCTTCTTCCCCTATTTTCCCAAATAGTCTGCAAAGTATTGGAATTAGTTGTTCTTTAAATGTTTGATAGAATTCACATGTAAAACCATCTGGCCCTGGAGATTTTTTCCTAGGGAGTTCGTTGATGGCCTGCTCAATTTCTTTTTCTGATATGGGGTCATTAAGAAATTTCACTTCCTTCTCTGTTAGTCTGGGCAGTTTATGTTTTTGTAGATATTCATCCATATCTCTAAGGTTGTCAAATTTATGGGCATACAGTTGGGCAAAATAATTCCTAATTATTGTTTTGATTTCCTCTTCATTAGAGGTGACCTCACCCTTTTCATTTTTTATACTGGTAATTTGATTTTCTTCTTTCTTTTTTTTAATCAAATTGGCCAAAGGTTTGTCAATTTTATTGGTTTTTTCATAAAACCAGCTCTTTGTTTTATTTATTAATTCAATAGTTTTCTTGGTTTCAATTTTATTAATCTCTCCTTTGATTTTCAGTATTTCTAATTTGGTATTTAATTGGGGGTTTTCAATTTGCTCTTTTTCTAGCTTTTTCAGCTGTATGCCCAGATCATTGATCTCCTCTTTCCCTATTTTATTCATGTAGGCATTTAGAGATATAAAACTTCCCCTAAGAACAGCTTTTGCTGCATCCCATAAGTTTTGGTATGTTGTTTCATTATTGTCATTCTCTTGAATGAAATTATTGATTGTTTCTCTGATTTGATCTTTGGCCCACTCACTCTTTAGATTTAAATTATTTAGTTTCCAATTAGTTTTTAGCTTATTTTTCCATGGTGCTTTATTAAAAATGATTCTTATTGCATCATGATCTGAAAAGGATGCATTGACTACTTCTGCTTTTCTGCACTGGATTGTGAGGTTTTTATGCCCTAGTACATGGTCACTTTTTGAGTATGTGCCATGTACTTTTGAGAAGAAAGTATATTCCTTTTTATCCCCATTCAGTTTTCTCCAGAGGTCTATCATATGTGCCTTTTCTAAAATTCTGTTTACCTCCTTAACTTTTTTCTTATTTATTTTGAGGTTAGATTTATCAAGTTCAGAAAGGGGGAGGTTGAGGTCTCCCAATATTATAGTTTTGCTGTCTATTTCTTCCTGTAACTCCCTTAACCTCTCCTCTAAGAATTTGTATGCCTTACCACTTGGTGCATATATGTTAAGCAATGATATTGCTTCATTGTTTATGGTGCCTTTTAGCAGGATATAATGTCCTTCCTTATCTCTTCTAATTAGATCTATCTTTACTTTTGCTTTGTCTGAGATTAGGATTGCTACACCTGCTTTTTTTACTTTAGCTGAGGCACAATATATTTTACTCCAGCCTTTTACCTTAACCCTATGTGTATCCCCCTGTTTCAGATGTGTTTCTTGTAAACAGCATATTGTAGGATTATGGTTTTTAATCCATTCTGCTATCTGCTTCTGTTTTGTGAGAATGTTCATTCCCTGCACGTTCAGGGTTATGATTTCTATCTGTGTCTTTTTCTCCATCCTAATTCCCCCTGTTTATGCTTTTATTTCTCCCTTTCCCCTTCTCCTCCCCAACAAAGTTTTGCTTTTGACCGCCGCTTTCCTCAGTTAACCCTCCCTCTTTATTCCCCTCCCTTATCTAACCATTACCCACTTGCTACTTCTCCTCTTCCTTCTGCCCTCCCCCCTCCCTTTTTCCCCCCTTTCCCTCCCACTTCCCGTAGGACAAGTTAGATTTCTAAACTTATCAGAGTATGTTATTCCCTTCTTGAACTAGATCAGATGACAGTAAAGCTCAAATACTGCTCTTCTCCCTCCCTTCTTTCCCTCTACTATAATATGTTTTTTTGCCACTTCCTTTGGTGTAATTTACCCTTTTCTACAACCTCCTTACCACTTCCCTCATAGCCCTCCCTTTATATCTCTTATTTATATTTTATATCTTTACATCAGTTAATTTATACAGGCATTCACAACCTATGTATATCCCTTTCATTTGTCACAATAGTTGTACCATTCACAAGAATGACTTATATATGTATATGTATATATATATATACATAAAAAACATACATAAGATGATATAATCCCACATAAAGATGTAAACAACCTAAGCTTATTGGTTAATGAAGTTTGTGGGGTTTTTCCCCCGGTTACCTTTTTATGTCTCTCTTGAGGTTTGTATTTGGAGATCAAATTTTCCATTGAGTTCTGGCCTTTTCATCAGGAAGGTCTGGAATTCCCTTATTTCATTGAATGTCCATCGCCTTGCCTGGAAAATTATGCTTAGTTTTGCTGGGTAGTTGATCCTTGGTTGTAGTCCCAACTCCTTTGCCCTTCGGAATATCATATTCCAATTTCTCCTGTCTTTTAATGTGGAAGCTGAGAGATCCTGCGTGATCCTGACTGTAGTTCCACGATATTTGAATTGCTTCTTTTTGGCTGCTTGCAGTATTTTCTCCTTAAGTTTATAGCTCTGAAATTTGGCTATAATATTTCTTGGTGTTTTCAGTTTGGGATCTCTTTCAGGGGGTGATCGGTGAATTCTTTCAATGACTATTTTGCCCTCTGGTTCTAGGACCTCTGGGCAGTTGTCTTTGATAATTTCTTCGAAGATACTGTCAAGGCTCCTTTTTTCATCGTGGATTTCCGGTAGACCAATAACTCTCAAATTGTCTCTCCTGGATCTATTTTCCAGGTCAGTTGTTTTGCCAATCAGATATTTCACATTTTTTTCTATTTTTTCATTCTTTACATTTTGTTTTATTACTTCTTGATGCCTCATAGATTCATTAGCTTCCACTTGCTCAAGTCTAATTTTAAATGAGTTAGTGTTTACATTTTGCTTTTGAGCCTCCATTTTCAATTGGTTGATTTCACCTCTCAGGGTGTCCTTTTCTCTCTCTAGATTCTGAATCTCCATAGCCATTTCGCCAATCTTATTCTTTAGGGACTTGATTTCGTCAGTGGATTTTTTCTCCCTTTTTTCCATTTTTTCCATATTTTCTTTTAGCTCCCTAATTTGGTTTTTAAAATCCTCTTTTAGCTCTTCCAGCAGTGCTTTTTGGGCTGGAGACCAGATCATATTAGCTTTTGAGGTATCTGATGTATCTACCGTGTCATTGCTATCTTCTTCTAAGTCGATATTTTGATCCTGCCTGTCTCCATAAAAAGAATCTATTGTCCTCGGTTTTTTTGTGTTCTTCTTCATGTTGGATTGCCTTTTGCTGGCGTTAGAACGAATTTCTATCTGTGAGTCTCAGGGCTTTCTGTCCCAGCTTTCTTATTCTGGGGGTTGTGAGTCTAAAATTATAACCTTCAGTTTCCTGAGGTGTGGGGGAGGGGTCTGGCTCCCTGGCGTCTCACTCCCTATGGGTGCTCTCCAGCACTTGCTTTTCAGCAATGGTCTCAGCTGTTTGTTGTTTGAGCTGATGACTGGCGCTTCCCCTGGGGGAGCAAGGTTACGTCTGGGCTCCTGGCTTGGCCCCCTGCTGACTCTTCCCCTCTGGGACTAATGAGATTCTAGTATTTGTCCTGTGAAGCCCCGCTACTCTCTCCTCTGTTTCAGTTTTGTTTTTTTTTTTTTTTTCCGAGGAATTCTCTGGGTGAGGGGGGGAGGGGTTAGAGTCGCTTACCTAGCCATTGAGTCTTCCGGAAGTTCAAGAGGCCGAGATCCTGGGTTTTGCAAGCGTCAGAACTGGGTGTTTTCGCGGCTGGTGGCGTTGCGCTGCCTCTCGTCGCTCCCACAGACTGCCGTCCTGTGTTGGGAGGCCTGGGGATCTCTGCCGGTTTCGGGCGCCCAGCTTTCTCCCAGCCCGTCTCCCACGTGGATTTCCCGGCCGGCCGCTTCCGCCTTGGTCTGGAGCAGCTCCGCACCGAGCACTCTCCGCGCCTGCAGGTTCGTTCCTCTGGCCTTTCAGACTCTCCCGGCTCGGAAATTTGCCCCACGCACACTGCTCGCGGTTTCTGACTCTCTCAAATCTGCTCAAATTCACTTTTTTATGGGAATCTGACAGACCTTGTGAGAGAGCTCCGGTAAGAGGCTGCCTTCATGCGGCCATCTTGGCTCCGCCCCCAAAGCCTGTTTTTTTAATGTTTATTGTCTGTGTGCCTTTGGGCAAGTAAATTGACCTCCTTGGGCTTCAATTTTTTCATCTCTAAAATAAGAGTTTTGGATCAGAGGGCCCCTGAATCCCTCTCATTTTAGATCTATGATCCTATATCATGGAATATTGCTATGATTGAAAAAGGAGCTGAGCCACTTACATTATTTGGTCAACAAGTATTTTTTGGTGCTTACTAGCTATCAGGCAGGTGCTGTACTAAGGTGGTAGATACAAGAATGAAATAGTCCCTATCCACAAAGAGTTTACAATTTAATGGCATATGGTAAAAGTAAGGGATAGTAAATGCACAATCTGTGTACCCCACTGATACCCTAATGATGTCAAGTTAAAAAAAGAGAAAGGCTAACTGCATGTTAGGTGGACCTTTTGTGACAAATTTGTGGGAGGACATGGACAAGAGTTGCACGGAAAGACTGGGGACTGAATGAGTTGTAAGCTGTACTGCCGGAGGGAATACTTGCATCAGTGAAATCTATTGGATTATTTGTGTATTTAGTTTATTTTGAAAAAATAAACCTCATGTTGGAACTATCTCTAGAGCAGAGATTTGTTTTTGTCAGAGTGAATGGCCTCAGTAATTTCAAAAAGACTACTAGGGAGCTAGGTGGGTCAGGAGTCAGGAAGACCTGATTTCAAATCAGCCTTCAGACACTTAACTGTGTGACCCTGGGCAAAATTATTCAACCTTTTATGTCTCAGTTTCCTCACCTATAAAAAAATGATAATAATAGCACCTGCTGTATTGGCAACCAAAAATGGGCTCCTTAGCACTTAGTCAACAAGTGCCCTTGACTAGTTTGGCTTTTTCCCCTGAACTGAATGCTGTTTGTATGTTGGACTGGAGTAAGCTTGTCGGCCCCTTCACCTTGCTTCCCTTGCTTAAGCTGATGGAAAGAACCTGTGCTTTCCCGGTCAACCCCTTCACCTTGCTTAAGCAGATTGAAAGAACCTGTGCTTTCCCCGGTGTACCTTACACCCCCGCAAAAGCCGGATGGTTAAAAGCAGCTCCTGTTGGAGCCAGAGGCTGCTATAGCTATAGCCACAGCCGAAGCAGGAGCTGCCAGTAGCAGAGCTGACCTACGGGAGGAAGCTGAACAAAGACTTCAGGCCAGTGGGTAATCTTTTTACCATAGAGGGGGAAGCATGATTTTGCTCTACGCAATCATGCTTCTCTGTAGCCTCCTGGTTACTCTTTCAAGGCGTACTTATTGGGCCTGGAAGCTTTTGATCAATATATCAAAATGGGGTTGCTGGTTCATGGGTTGGTTACTGTGGAGCCTAAATATATGTTTTGATTCTTCTGCCTTCTACTTTGAGAGTTTCTTATATCCGGCGGTTCCGAACCTTTCAGACATGTTTATGATCCTCTTTGAGATTATAAACTCTGCCCTCCTACTACATTTGGCGACGAGGATGGGATCGCTAGGTATAAGATCTCTATTTAGAAGCAGAACAATTCCAGAGGAAGAGATGAATATCCCAGGATGGGAGGATCCATTTTATTCCTCCCTAGCAAAAGAATTGGCTAAAAAAGCTGGACCCTGTGAACACTGGGAACGAAGGCTACGGAGAGGAGATCCTAGGGATTTGGAAAAGTGTTTACGAGAAGTTGGGATTCAGTCAGGGGCATCACTATCTAGGCAAAGCTGGATAGTGTTATCAGCCTACCGGCTAGTATACGAAAGATTGAGATTAAGTGAAAGACATGGGGGCACTCCTACCCCACAGGAAGAAGGGGAATCTCAGATAGCAGGAGACCAAACTGACTCAAATGAGAACTTTTCTATTAATGTGGCTAAGAGCAACAGGAGACCAAAAAAGCCCAGAGTGCATTTCAACCCAGCCCAGAAAGAGCCTGACTGCCTGCTTCGTCCTAGCCATGGTGGCAGAGGAAGTGAGTGGGGGGAAAATGAGACAATGTTAGGGGCTGAGGCACAAAACACTACTGGGGTTCAGGATGTCCCTCACACAGAGAATAGGAGATGGTTAAATGATCAGACAAGGGCTCGACCCATACAAAGGAGGAAGACAGAAACCCGAGGTGAAGATTCAGTTACAAGGGAAATTCAGGAAGATTTCTCACCGCAAGAGGTCACAGATATTTTGAGTAGATTCAGCCAAAGAATAGGAGAACCATTGATATCTTGGATGGTAAGACTCAAGGGGCCAGTGGAATATCAGTAGATAGGACAGACTGCATGAGATTCATAGGTATCAGCCATGATCCTCTAGTTCAACAAGCTTTTAGGGAACATCATCAGCAAGGAGATGGTGATAGTAGGACTACTCTGTTGGCATTAGCCGCTGTGGGATGCAATAAGAGATATGCTACTGATTCTATGTGGCCCACTGAGCACAGACCCTGGTATTCACTTAGAGATTGTATCATGAGACTAAAGGAGGAGGTAATGAAGACTGCCATTATGATAGGAACTGCAGACAAATATTACAATGATCCAATGGGACTGCCTCATAGGAATTTAATAATTAGGACAGCTCCCCCTGCTTATAAACAACTAATTTTGAATTTATTACTTGGAGAAGTAGGGAGCCGTCTTACAACAGTGATAAATAAGATTTTACAGTTACATGACTTAGGTGACTGGGGAAGGGATAGATCTCCTCGAGAGAGAAGGGTAAATAACCAGCAAACTTGGCGCCAAAGGAGAGTAACAAGGAAAGAAATGTTTACTGCTCTATTGAGAGCAGGGGTAGGTTTTGAAATGATAGATGGAATTCCAACCAATGAATTATACAGAATGTATAGAGGACTTGATAACACGAGAAATAGGGAAATAAGAACTGCTCCTGCAAGCCCACAAGCCACTCAGACTGAAGGTGACCTTGTGTGATTAACGGATGAAAACTTGTACATTTGGGGAAAGGCTGGGAGGACAATCCTAGTCTCTATCTAGGATAGGATCCTCTTAGTTTAATTTTCCCATTGTGTTTCCTTGTACATCTGGGGAAAGGCTGAGAGGACAATCTTAGTCTCTATCTAGGGTGGGATCCTCTTGGCTTCCTCATTATGTTCCTTTTGAAAAGAAACATTTCCCACCTGAGTTTGGCTCTGATGTTGGATCTTTGCATAACTGAAATCTCAACCAAACTTGAGATGATTTTATTTGAAGAATAATAGTCCATACTTGTCTACTCTTTTTGTCCTTTGTTTTGGCTAACGTTGCTAGTTTTGTTTCCTTTAGGCTTAAGCACCCTGCACTTTCTGGTGACTGCCTAAGCACATAGCATTCTTGGAATTCCTGCCAGCTTGTTAAAGAACTGACCTCTGGAATGGGACTTTTTGGGGACAGGGCCATCTCTACATCCAATTTCAGCAAGAAGAAGCTATAGAAAATGAGACCTTCACCCCTCACCCCAAGATTTTGAGCCCCAATCGTTCAAGGGGGGTGGGAATGATGATAGTGTTCTATGTTTACTTATTTTGTGTTATCCTTGCTGTGTTGTTTTATTGTTATGATATTATTGATCCTATGTAATGGATACAAGGATCTAGGGGTGGACATTTGAATTATTAATAATTATTTTTGGGATGATTGATTGAAGAGATTATCTTGCTGGGACCTAGGGGTGGATCACATTTGAATCATAAACCAATATTTAGGAATGTCACCAAATGATATGTTTTGCTTTATAATGAATGATATGTTTTAGTTTCCTTTGTAATTGGATCACAATGTATGTTCTAGGATACATGACTGATTAGATTATGTATCCTATAACAAGGGGTGGAGTGTATTGGCAACCAAAAATGGGCTCCTTAGCACTTAGTCAACAAGTGCCCTTGACTAGTTTGGCTTTTTCCCCTGAACTGAATGCTGTTTGTATGTTGGACTGGAGTAAGCTTGTCGGCCCCTTCACCTTGCTTCCCTTGCTTAAGCTGATGGAAAGAACCTGTGCTTTCCCGGTCAACCCCTTCACCTTGCTTAAGCAGATTGAAAGAACCTGTGCTTTCCCCGGTGTACCTTACACCCCCGCAAAAGCCGGATGGTTAAAAGCAGCTCCTGTTGGAGCCAGAGGCTGCTATAGCTATAGCCACAGCCGAAGCAGGAGCTGCCAGTAGCAGAGCTGACCTACGGGAGGAAGCTGAACAAAGACTTCAGGCCAGTGGGTAATCTTTTTACCATAGAGGGGGAAGCATGATTTTGCTCTACGCAATCATGCTTCTCTGTAGCCTCCTGGTTACTCTTTCAAGGCGTACTTATTGGGCCTGGAAGCTTTTGATCAATATATCAAAATGGGGTTGCTGGTTCATGGGTTGGTTACTGTGGAGCCTAAATATATGTTTTGATTCTTCTGCCTTCTACTTTGAGAGTTTCTTATATCCGGCGGTTCCGAACCTTTCAGACATGTTTATGATCCTCTTTGAGATTATAAACTCTGCCCTCCTACTACACCTGCCTACTGAGATTGTTGTGAAGATCAAATGAGATAATAATGTAAAGTACTTAGCACAGTGCCTAGTCCGTAGGAAGTGCTATGCAAATGCTTAGTCCTTTACCTTTTCTTCCCAGTTCTAGCATTACTTACCATTAACATGTAGGGCTGTTATGAGGAAAGTACTTTGTAAAATGTGAAGTAGAATGTCAACATAAGTTCTTGTTCAGTCATTTTTCAGTCATGTCCGATTCTTCATGACCCCATTTGATGTTTTCCTTGGCCAAGAATCTGGAGTGGTTTGCCATTTACTTCTCCAGCTCATTTCACAGATGAGGAACTTCGCAAACTTGCCCAAGATCACACAGCTAGTAAGTGTCTGAGGCTGGATTTGAATTCAGTAAATTTAATCTTCTTTATTCCAAGCCCAGTGCTCTACCCATCCTGCCACCTACCTGCCCCTTAATATAAGTAATTGTTATTATCAACCTAATCACTGTAAGTATTAGAACGATCCTCAAAGGATCATTCCATGGTATATGCTCAGTTATCTATGAACAGGCAGGTTTCCATGCATGAGTAATAAACAAACCTCAGAAAGTAGGATGGCTTATCTGGTGGCATCAGCGGAAATGAGAAAAATGTGAAAAAGGCAGAATTTTGTTTAATAACAATTTGAAAGGACAAAGTGAACTTTTGTAGGACAGGCATACATAAAATAGAGCATATTTTTTCAATATGATCTCAATCTAATTTCTGGTCCCCAAATTTTATGACATCAATTTGCATTGAGAAGAGAAAGTGGATGTGTCTGTATGATGAACTGTGGGGTTTGGAGTCTAAAGATATCTGGATTTGAAACCTGCCTCTGGGTAATTATGGTGTTACTGTGCAAAGTCATTTAACCTCTCTATACCTTAGTTTCCTTATCTATGAAATGAAGATAATAATAAATATAACACTTGCTTCACAGCGTTGCTTTGATGAAACTCTGGAAAATGTTATATTGATGTTTGCTCTTAATATTATCCAAACTTCAAACTTAGGCTTTCAAATTGAAATTATTTAATTAGTAATTCATGGTTCTACCTGGCACAGAGTAGGTGTTTATTAAATGTTAGTTGACTGACTGATTGACACTGTTGTATTTTGTCTAAATGGAAAAAAATAATGTAAAACTTTTTGTGGATAATGGTGAATCCTAATGGTGCATTACTCCTTTCTCAGATCTGTTCAGAGCTTCCATTCCTACACTTAACTATAATCAATGGGAAGAATTTTTTAAAACCAACTTTCTACAAGCAAGTTTATTGCTGAATTTCATGACTAAGAGCAATTAATCATCAGTTATTAGGCACCTACTATTTATTAGGGACCGTGCTAGTCATACAAAGACAAAAATGGAATAGCCTCTGTTCTCAAGGAGCTGCCTTTTACACAGGATTGTTATGGGAAGCAATGGAACAATACTCTTTACTTACAGTGGGATGTATTTCAATGTTGTAATGTAATGTGCTTTGGAAGTAATCTCAGATGCCCTAACAATTCTTTAAGCTTTCCAACTTTTCAGAGTACCTTTCCATTTATTATCTCTCACCTCGTCTGCTAGATTCTAAAATCCTGTGTCCTACACTGCTTTACATAAAACTAGTAGACATTCAACACATTTGTTATTTTTTTTTAATTAATACAAGGGTCTTTTGTGGGGTGGGGAAGGAAAGTAGGGAAGGATGGGATGAGGTTGCTCAGCATATCAAGTAACACTCTTGAGGTACACATATCTTGAGAAAGAACTAAGAATGGCAAACAACTGATCCATTTACATTACGTTGTCTATCTGTTTAAAAATTGTATGTACTTGGAGAATTCATGGAATTATGCACTGCATACTTTCGTAATTTCAATTTGAAATTTCAGACATTAATTTTAGACTGATTATAAAGTGGTCCAAATAGTAAAGTCTGATCAGAAAATGGTCCAAATGCATAGTTTCCAGATTACTAACATTATTTCCAAATTAGCATTTTCAAGAAGCAACATCTTTAATTGGAAGGGAGAAGTAGGAGTGAAGGAAAAGAGGAGGGAAATAAGGCAGATTATTTATTTGACTTTGGTGGGCCATCCTTAAAACTTCTGAAAAAACAGTAAATATTTTCTTACATATTACTCAAAATACATGTTGAACATTGGTCCCTATAACGCATAGTCTTGGTGACTAGTTTTCCGATAGAGTTTCATTCAGAACAGGAAACAATTGTATGTTAAATGTTAAAATGTCAGCATTTCCCACTGTAGTAAGATTTCATTTTACCATCTTTTAGTCATTTATTTTCACAACCTTGGAATTATATCCTTGAATTTTCCCTTACTCATGCCTTTTATCTAATCAGTTGCCAATCCCAACGGAGTATCATCACATTCTACTATTGACCAACCCCAGCAAGGCAGCATGGAAGAGTGGGGTAGAATGCCACTCTTGAAGAACTGGGCTTGAATGTAGTTTCACGCTTGAATGTAGTTTCACACTCATTGTGCGATCCTCATACTTTATGGAGCAAGTCATTTAATCTCTCGGATTAAATATCACCGCACAATGGTCATAATTATCCAGCCTTTCTCAATTAATCTAGGCTTCACAGACCTGTACTTCCTACTTGGTAGGACTTGCCTGGCCTTATTCTGAATTGGCCTTGGAAAACCAAAGTTCACCTTTTTACCATGACGAAACTTTGGGGTAAGGCTTTAATGGAGATCTCATTTTCAACTGAGAAAAAAAAGCAAAAAAACAAAACACCCTAACTTTCTACTTATGAAGGTAAGATTGCATTCTGAAAACCAGAATGATTAGTTTTGATTAACTTATTCAAAGGATCTTTTCCTCCAGGAAACTAAAATCAAAATTATTTCAATGTCTTGTAGTTATAGCTTCCTAAGAAAATGAGATAAATTTAGCTTCTCATGTTTCTTATTGTTAACTACACAAATTGTGCTTAAGAAATCGTTCCAGCCACCACTTCACTGTTATTACATTCTATTGGTTTGGCTCTAATGCCCTAGACCTTCATTAGTCACACTTAAATCATGTACTAAATGTCATTAGTTCTCCTGAATTGAAAATTTAAATTCCAGACTTTTTTTTTAATATTCAAGATAAATCTCTTAAATGGAAACACCCAGGCCTGGGCAAATTCTTGTACTTTCAGGTCAGTTACTTATGTAGATTATCATTGTAAAAAATCTTAGTATAACTAGCACCTAGTCCAAAGCAGATACTTCATAATTATTTTTTTGGAGTGGGGCGATAGAGCTATTTTGTGTGTTTTATTGAAGACTGGATTTTAGGTTGAGCCAGGTTCAAGGTCTATGTCATTCTTGATATGCTTAAGTGCTTTTATCCTTGGATTAAAAGGAGAATGGTGAGGTGGAAAGCACAGAGAATGACAGAGGGTTCCAATTTCAATTCCCTCTAGTGATATCAGTGACCTTGGACAAGTCATTTAAGCTGTTCCTTTACACGTTAAACGGAGGCTGGCCTATTTTGAGCAAAGTGCTTTGTAGACCCAAAGCACTATGCAAATGAGTTATGTATTTTTTGCTACCCACCTAACCTTGGAATTAAATATTACAGTGTACTATTACAAATACACTTAAAATTTTTCTTTAAATACTTTTAATATTAGACTCACAAAAAGGTCTAAGCAAATTTTGGTTTAAAAAATTTTAAAGTAAATCTTTCTGCCAGCAAAGTAAATGGTTACCAGAAATTTCAGAGTATGTGGTGTGTGTGTATTTCAGTGACTATATAACATAATGGAAAGGTTACTGAACTAGAAATCAGGAAGCCTAGAATCTAGGTTTGGTCATGCTATTCTCTAGCTATAACACATGGAGCCAATCAACCTTTCCAAGTCTTGCTTTCCTTTTTTGTAACATAAGGTGCTTAGCCTAAATTAATCTCCAAAATTCCTTTTGTGGGCTAATATTTTACAATTCTCTAAAGTCTACTTTCATGGGAAAAACAAAACAAAACAACATACTCAAAAAATTTTTTAGCACATTAGCCAGAGATAACTTCTCTTTCAACAGTAGGCCGAAACAATTTGATAAATATGTCAGGTAAAAGGGTCCTCTTTGTTAGAACACAAGGTAGATATAACACTTTCAGAAAGCATTAAATTTGCTTAATTTTTAAATTGGGAACTTAAGTCATCAGAAGAATTCTACTTAGTTCTAAATCACATCTTATTAAAGAGAAAAAATATAAATGTGTTTAATGAAAAAGAAACACAAGTTTTGCTGTAATTTACCTTTAATGAGAATTTGATACACAAATATTAACAAATTAAAACCTAATAATGTAAATTATTTCATTGCACCATTTTATTTTTTCTGCAGCACATAAATGCAAGCATATTTTGACTTATGAAAAATACTAAAGTAAAACCTTTATTAATTGGAATGCTTAGGGTATGGGTCTGTATAACTAATGGCTAATGTTTAATTCTTCTAGGTAAAAACCTTTAAAAAATATAATAGTTCACTTTTTTTGTCTTAATTTTACTGCCTTTACTAAGCTGACCACATTGTGATGGCTAAGAATCTTGTTGTGCCCTAGTCATAATTAAGATCAATCAAATCCAGCTTTCTAGTGCCACATATAACTTTACAATACCAAAAAACATTCTTCAGAAAATACACATGGCTAGCTAAGTTACATTTTTTGTAAGAATCTTTTGCTTTTTCAATGAGCATTAGGCCAGAAACTGGAGTATCATGGGATGATATCCCTGAAAACAAATCATAGAAAACTTGGTTTAGGGGTGCTAATTTATGCATTTGCTAAACACAGCTGTGTACGCCAGCTGCGTTCTACCACAAAGTAACAAATAACTTAAGCTGCTTTTTTTTCTGAACCTTGATTTCATACGATGTACATGGGCCAACATACATAACACACATCATACATGTGTTAATGCTTTCCTATTACAACCCATTTCTTTCTTTTAAGGGTTTATCTCTTCTTTTCCTTATAGGTTTCTGGAAAGCCATGTTTTATCCTCTATAGTAGTTAAAAGAATATATACTTGGCTCTCTTCTGCTGCTTGTTTACATAATCTAGTATTAACTTTTTTCTTCTCCACTCTGTTGCTGCTTTTTCATTTCAACCCTTTTGGCACCCGTTCTCATTCCTTCTGGATTTTGTAGGTCACTGTGATGTTACTTCTTATCTCTTATATGGCTTGCTCCTTTCTTTCTTTCCTATCACTTCGGTTTTACCTTGACTTTTCTATGGTCAGTGATCATGGTGCTTAAACTGTCTCCTTTTTCCCTGCCAGCCTCCTTGAACTTTGGCTTCAGTACACTAAAGGGTAGATGACAGCACTTCCTTGAGCTTTGTGCAATTTCAGGTCTTCTCAATGATATTCATTCCCTTTCAGATTTCAATGCAGAATTATCCACATCAAAGATGATTATATGAGAGTTCTCAGAATATACTTATGGAGGGATATAACTCAGCCACAGATGTATTTAAATTCCCACTACTATATCCAATTCTACAGGAACACCGGTAGACTAGCTAATGTGAGATGTCATTTTCCATAATTAGAATAAGTTCATATTGTTCAATTGATGGTACTTCTGAGTTACCTGGAAATCCAAATGAAATACTGGAGTCAACTGAAACCTAGAAAACCCAAATGATAATAAACACAAATATTTATGTGTTAGTCAAGTCATGTTCTTATCTTAAATTGTATGTAAAATGCACATTTATTCACCTCTTTCTATGTTCTCTGGCCATTCTTATTTGCAATTCAGGAAATAATTTACTCTATAGTTGACATATGATTTTAAACAAGAAATTTTCATTTTCTTATTTTACTGGTAATATCATCTTTCTATTTTAAAATGAAATTGAAACTCCTTTCATAAACATAATGAGGTAGCAGAGGAGAGGTTGGCTTCTTTCTTAAGGCAGCTGTTTTATTCATGGGATGTATTCCTTCTTTAATGTAAACGGTCAGTGTCCTTATAGGAGTAGGTACATAAAATTGTAGATAGTCCGAATGCAATATTACAAAATAAATATCAATGTTTATTAGGAAAGATAATGGTAAATTTCCATTCAGCAGAAATTAACAACTCCCCACACGATCTCTAGGAATTATTCGTAGTTCTGAGCCATGCTTTAGGAAAACATTCCCTAAACAAAAGGAAAAACAAAGTTAGATATGCATATAAGGTGAAGTTTTATGTTGCATAAGCACTAAAAACAACAAGCTAAAATCAAAACAGAAGATTTTATAATCATTAATGAAATAGTACATTTTAAGTCAAGATAATCATATGAAATTGTCTTATTCTTATTTTGATATATTAAAAGACTGATTTTATCCACAGATTTTTTTAGTTCTTCCCACACTGTCACAGTCCATCAAATACTTAGCAATTTAAAGCAGAAATACCAGGGATGAAAAAACTAAAGGACTAACTCAAAAACCCACACGTGTGAATTAATTAAATTATGAATCCTTTATTTATGACAACAAAAAACAAACTGAAGAGTAGGAAAATAAACTTAAACTGTAAGAAATATGGAAATAGTTTAGAATCTTCCTCAATAATTGAATGACTGCCAATGGAGATATTTTTATTCATCTCGTATTTTGTGCATCAGTGAATTTTTACATAATATCAGGTAGCATACATTTTATCTGCCATAGACATTAATACAAATGAACTATTTTTAGTTTAAAATTTGAATTAATTGATTTCTACCAGTAACTTTTAAAATATCTATATAATAAGGAAAATTAGATTTTTAGACCTTTCAATTTTATAAAAATGATTCATTTTAATGACATCATTTACTTAAAACTGAAAACAATGGCTAAATGAACAGTAATTAAAAATTGTAAATTGTTCTGCTTGAATCATAAAGCGTTGTTTTATTTAAATAGTCATTTAAATTCAGGATAGAACTTAAAGTAGTTAAAACATTTCATTACATAAAGTTAATTATTTTTAAATGACTGCTGCCAAAGACATTATGAAATGTCAGGCATGCTAATTTTGACAAACACAATAGCTAGACTTTTTAAAAGTGTAAAACTAACAAAGTTACCTATTAAACTTATTATATTTCTTTATAAACTAAAGCATATATGATAATTTTTATAGATTTAAATGTATCTACTGGTGGATATATAAATATGCAGACACAACTATATCGTGTCCCTGCTATGCAAGCTGACATTTGTTAGACTCCTTAGGTGATAAGCAACCTGACAGGAATTTTATTTGGTGTAGAATCACATGCTTTAGCTATGTTTCCTTTCTGTCTTTTAAAACATATAGATGAATTTGATTAAAAGGCTAAATTCCATATACGTAATAATGTACACAATGAAATAAGTTAATATGGACAAAAAGTAAAAGAGTCCTGTAAAAAGAATTAATGGTTACAAAATAGTTGTCCAAAAGCATATCTGATATCAATAAAAAGTAAAACTACTAAGCATTTTCAAGTAGAATTTTCGGACACTTACCAGCAGTCTGTGCAGGATTTATTCCTATTCCATCTGTAAAACAGTTTTTAAAATCAGATGGAATGTATCTAGTTAGACCAAGTTTCCAAGTATCTACAGTAGATTTACTGCTAAAATAGCTTTACTAGGTATATAAACAAAGACAAAAAAAATTAAACAAAAAAACATAAATATTCATCTTGCAGGTAATCACCTAATTGCTAAAATTAATTATGATTATATATTTATAGCTATTGCTGGGTTGGGTCTTCTGTCAATTACAGAAACAATTAAGTTGCACAAAAGAAATTCTAAACTTATATCTTACAATGTACGGTAACAACTTATACATAGTAATTTTATTCTAAGAAGCTGAAAGCTCTTTTGATAATTAAATTATCATTTCAATAGTCCTCTCAGGTACTGAATCTTACAGGTAGAAGAGACTTCAAAGTTATGTACATCAATTCCTTGAATCACAAGAAGAGTAGTCTAGCCTTTTCTGAATATTTCCAAAAAAGATTCCAATATTTGACAGAAATATGTGATGCAATATTTGATATAAAGAGTATTTCAATTGTTACCATGAGTTCTTTCTAAAACCTAACTAAATCCTTCCAAATGCAGGCCAAGCTTTTTCTCTCTTACCCTGTACTCAGTGGAAATTAAACTACTCACTACTACACATAAAATTTTCCATGCTATTTTTGAAAACTGGTTAAACACTCTCCTGAGCCTTTTCTACTAATCAGTTTTTTGGTAGCTTTTCCTCATAGGGCCATAAAGGACAAAGTGGCAGAAGAGCAACCTTCTAATCTAACTCATGATACAGTTTCAATTATGAAAGAAACATGCCAAATGGCAAAATGAACTGCCTCAACTGAGGTTTCCCACAGCAATCCAGTATTTTCAAATGGGGTCACAAAGCATTTAAAAATTAACTGAACTGTGCCAAAAGAGTGGAAGGACTTGAGAAATGATTAAACCTTTTTCTAGACTTCTGCGATTCCTGTACTTATCCTTTACATCAATAAATAATACAGTGATGCTTACATGGATTAGAAGAGTGTATGTTTTGAGTCAATTTAAATAAATTGTGCCTCTTCTTACTCATTCGCTGTAGTTGTTATAATATGTGATTTTAAAAAGAACTCTTACCATTTGTGATTATAGCACTTGTTGCTGCAGGAACTTTAAACTAAAGGAGAGAAATGGCAAAAATCATTTTTACAAACTTAAATCACCTTAAAATCTGTGATAATAACAATTATTTGTAGTGTACAAATAAAAAATCCTGTAACTGAAAACCAGAACTACAGAATTTAATAGAGAAAATGTTTTAATTTGCACATACCAAAGACTTTTCATGTTCTCTAAATATCAATCTTATTGGATAGCTGACATCTGAAAGGTTTAGTTTTATTATCTGCTGGTTTGTAAGAGTAACTGGTGTGTATGTATACATGTAAAAATAACTACAATTATGTAGACCATCTGTACTGCTTTGGAAATTCAAGTTTTAAATAAAAGTAAAACTGTGCTTACTATTTATCTGTTAGAGATTAATGTAATATATATAAATTATTTTCCTAATGCTGCACATTTTCCTTAGTTACAACACAATTTGCTTTAAAATCTCAAATTTCAAACAATAAATACTATATAAAAGGAAAAGTCAAAAGTCTTCTAAATCTGATATATAATTAAAGTACTTTTCACATTTTTGCCAAACACCTTTTTAAAGTTATAAGTGAAGTCACACAGAAATTTGCTCAAATACTTAAGTGAACTTCAATAGCCATTTCAGGTTTATAAAACCTGGATTATAAAAGCAGCTTAGTAACCCTACTGAGTCTCACTTTCTTAAATCGCATTCATTTTAAGCAAAGGCCATACAATTTTCTGAGTCTTACCTGTGTGGGAAGCTGATACTAGTTCTTGGCAATGTGTTCCATAGTTATTAAAAGAAAAGCAAACATTGCCATTTTTTTTTCTTTCTAGGAATGAGGTAAGGCAGTAACAGTCAAATTGGAAAAAAAAAAAAACCACTATAAGTACTTTTGAAGCAACAATGTCATCCTCAGTAGAGAACATTTTTATGATTTCTTCCTCTACTCCTCTCCTCCATTGCCCAGGCCGTTTCTTTACTTTCTTTTTCAATGATACCACAATCTCTTCTCTGGCTCTCTGATCACTTCTCTGAATCTCAGTACTTGATTACAATAGTCTAAATTTCATAAAATTGGGTGTACTAGTCACAACACATCTGGGGTTGAGACTTCATGACATCACAAAGACCCCCAAATTATCAGCTACTTGTCCCATTACCCCAATTCTTCTGTCTTCATCTGAAGACACTCTCAATAATAAGTCAAATATGAGGATGAAACTATCCAAATGATTCTGAAAGTACTCTACCGTTTATGTTCCACCTATAGAGCATGTAGGAGCAATCTGTCTTTTGTTCTAATCCCTTTTAATATTCTCTGTAATACTAGGTGCTTGTGGTGTGTCCAAATCATCTCTTTCTGAATCATCATCACTATTTTAGTTAGCCCTACTCCTCCCAAGGTCCATTCCTACCTAATTTGTCTATGTTGTAATCCACCTCATGGACCCATTTATTCAATAAAGCATTTATTCCATTGTGCTAAATATGCTACATTCCTTAAAATTCTCTTCATTGGAAACCAATTATCCCAACATCCATAACTCACACCACTAAGTGGAAGGCTGTGCATATTCTCTCCTCTCTGGTTACTTTGAGGTCCTTTCTTCTATCAACATTTCTCAGGGACCTTTTATCTTCTGAAGTCATACAATCTATACATACCTCCATATTTCCACCTTTGTCGGCATCATTTACTGGCCTTCAGGTCACTAAATTTAATCACCTCCTCCATCCCACTGAATCTACATTCACTTACATCATTACACATCAGGCTTCATTATTTGTGGGAATTAATAATTACCTCCAACATCTGGAAATTTAAAGTTCCACTTTGACTCTGAAAACATGTTAAAACTAGGTAATATCCTCAGTATATATTCTTCTATCCTTCCAGCTCCCTCCCTGCCTCCCCCCAACACACATAATCTCACTCACACTAAACCTATTTTTTGCCCATATCATAAGCTCCAAGCACTTGATACATCCCATTCTACAAGGTCATCTCATTTACTCTGATGTCATTTACCTTCATGAGCAGTCTTCACTATTTGGTCTAATATGTTAGTGTTTTGAATTTTCCAGTGTCTAATGTAGCTCTTAATTTTTTGAGGAAATTCGTTTTATTGGGTTCTATTGTCGCTCTTCAATCAGTGAAAGAATTTCACATATATAACAATATCTTCTATTACAGGCACATGTGCCATACAACACAGGCTATCTATAAGCTAACACTTACATAGCACTTCAAAATGTTTTACCTATATTATCTCATTTAATCTTTACAACAACTCTGTGAGGAAGGTGCTATTATTATTATTATTTCTATTTTACAAATGAGGTAACTGAGGCTGAGTTCAAGTGACTTTCCCTGGGTCACCTATTAAGTGTCTGAAGCAGGATAAAACTCAGTCTTCTTGACTCCAAGAACAGTAGTCTATCCCCTGTGCCACCTAGCTGTGAGATCTTCAAGAGAGACAACAGAACTGATATGCTCAAAACATAAATAATCTATAAGCTAAACATGGCAGTATTACATAACCACCAATCACCTCAAACTGAAGAATCTGCAAAGGACACACCATATAATGAAATTTAGCTCAACAAACATTTACTAAGCACCAATTATGTGTAAGGAACTATGCTAGGTGCTGAGGATACAAAGACAAACTTAAAACAGTCCCTGTTCTCAAGGAACTAAATTGTATTTTTTATTCAAATTTTGAAAAAAATAAATGTCCATTTATTCCAAATTGAATTTGTAATTATATTGTTTACTATTTGAAAACATGTTAAAACAAGGTAATATCTTATAAATTAGTATAGGATATTAGTGATATCCTATAAAATTAACAGTTTAAAAAGATTTACAGTTGTTAGACTCCTATTGTTAGACTTCTATTGTCAAGACTAATAATTAAGACTTTATTCCCTCATCAGGTAAGAAAATGAAGTAATGGCTGAATCGTATTCTAAAATTGAAGATCATATTTATAAATAACTCTAATTTAGGCAGACCATTTTAGTAAAATAATCCGTGAATATATTATTTACACTTCTCTGCTATGATTTTAACAAGTATTAGTTCTCTGGCCAGATAAGTCAAAAGACACACATGAATTTTTAAAAATAAAGTACTTAATTAAAATGACCTCTTTTCTAATTTCAAAGTTTTCATTAATAATCATTGTCTTTGACAATCACAGAATTTTGGAACTGAAAGAGATCTTAAAGACTGCCATCTGACAAATGAGAAAACAGACTTAAAAGAGGTTCAATGACTTGTCTGTGGTTAAACTACTAGTTCAGCAGAGCAAGACTAGAACCCATAGATCCTTATTTCCAGTCTAGTGCTCTTTCCACTACTGATTACTTTATTACCTAATTTATAAGATGAAGGCAATAACCTATGCTTACTAATGATGATTTTACACTTACTTCTTCTGCAGCAAACTTTAAGACTGCTGTGAAAGGAGTATTTTCGGGAACACTGAGTCTGCAAGGAAAGAGCAACGGATTAGGAAAATGTGCACAGTTCATTTCAGCTGTTACAGCATATTCAGATGGAATTGTCAGAGAGTTCTGCTGAACGACGACAACCAATACTCCAACTTGACTTTAATATTCTTTCACTTTAAATAAATAAAATTCAACCTGTTTTATTAAAAAGTAAGGACAGTGGCCCTTGGCCACTAATGATCCTCACTTTTCTATTGTTGCAACAGACAAATCTACTCAAAAAACAGTAAGGGGAAGACTAGTCAATGATAAAGCATATCTAAAAAAATAAACCCCTAATACTGGGCAATTATTTGGCTCTAGTATTAGGTTTCAAATTGTTGAATGTACTTTTTTTTAGGGCATTCAATTAATCAAGCAATACTTTAGTATTTTACGCATAGCTTAGAACCCAGGACTCTTTCTAAACTCTGAACAGGTAAAAGGAAATTTCTGGCACCCTGGGTTCCAAGCCCCTTTGTAGAAGAGAATTTGGAAATAGCTTTTAACTTACTAAATTAAGCATCAAGTATCTTTTAACTAGGATTTTATCTGCATTAGGATTAGTATTACTATTAAATAGAGAATGTTATGAAGTTTTATGCTTAATGAATACTTCAAAAAATTATGCAATTCATCAAATACCTACAAAACACCTGGAGTGTAGAGGAGCTAGGTGCTATGGCTGCAAAGAAAAAAAAAACAACGAACCATCCCTGCCTCTAAAAGGAGCAGGGAGAGAAAAAGAACAAAGGAAAGATCAAAGTTTTCTAATATTAGGAGACAGGATGCACTGATATCTTGAGGGTAATGATCAGGAAAGGCTTCTGTAGGAGTAGCCCTTGAACTGATAAGGATTCAGAGAAGCTGAGAGGAGGAAGTAGAATACCGCAGGATTGAGGAAGGGTTTGTGCACATGAGCAGAGATGGAAGATGGCATATTGATGTCAGTGAACAGATACTAAGCCATTTTGGCTGGAATGAAGACCACTTAAAGGGGAATAACAACACTCAAGTTTAAGTCAAAGAGGTTGGCTAGAGCTGGGTCTTGGAGCCCTTAAATGCCAATCTTCAGTTTGTACTCTTTCCTAGAGATGACTGGGATCCATGGAAGGAATTTAAAAATGAAATTTTGTTGATAGCTTTCACTTTTACATGTATTTCCCAATGTGTTCTGCTTATTTACCCTCTACCTCCAGCAATTTCGTATTACAACGAATAAAGAGGGGAAAAGTTTTTCAGTTCCCTTTTATTCTGTTCATTTAAAAAAATGCTACAATGACCTTCTTTCCTTTCCTTCCTTTCTTTGTTCCTCTCTTCCTTCTTTCCTGCTATTCCTGTTGATATTCTCCTTCTCCCTCCCAAATTCCCCCCCCCCAAAGTGAGGGGGAAGGGACCCTTGCAAAAAAAAAAAAAAAAAAAGACAGCTAAGCAAAACTACACATTGGCTATATCCAAAAACGTCTATATCAAACTGGCCCTCCAGTCCCCCACCTCTCTGTCATGTTTAACATGCTTCATCTTCATTCCTCCAGAGTAATGGTTGGTCACTGAATTGATCAAAGCTCTTAAGCCTTTCAAAGTTGTTTTTCTTTTATAATGTTGTAATTTTTGTATGAACTTTTCTGGTTTTGCCAACTTCACTTTCACTTTGCTTCCCAGGCTTCTCTGAATCCATCCTTTTCACCATTTCTTATACCACAATTAAAAAAATGTGCATTCTAATATACTTGGTATTTCTATTTATGGTTGTACAATTGTATTTGCTAACTTTGGTTTTCTAAAATTTCAAGTTTTGACTTGATAATGCTGAGATTTTTATAGAATTTTTCATATTTGTTATTAAGAGAATGATAATAATCCAATAGAGTTTTTTTTTTAAAAATGAGTCTTATTTCAGTACTGGTTTAACAAAAACTCATCACATTAAAAATTTTAAAATAAAGTACTATATTAAATTATGCATAATTATATTAGGGCCATTAAACATTTTTTCCATATTAATGGAAAGATCCCACTAACTTAGAAAACACCTCTTCCCACTGCAGGGAAATGACATTTGCAGACCTAGATAATACAATTTATTTTTCCTATGTATAAAATGTCCAATAATTAAAACTATATATTTTACTTAATTATTTTTTAATATGTACTGCCTGACAAAAGAAGTGTGGGGTTTAAGGAACAGATTGAGATACATATTTTTGGACATGACGTGTGTGGATTGTTTTGCTTGACTTACTTGCTACAAGGGAGAAGTTGTTTTGTTTCAAATGGGGGAGAGAGGAAGAATTTAGAAAGAAGAAATTATCTGTAACAGTGCAAAAAAAAAAAAGCCATCAAATATTTAGCTCCCAAGCAACTTGGGATACAAAGTGCTAGAAGTTTCCTTTTTCAAGGCCAGTTCACTCAGTGGTCAGGAATGGAGTCCTAGATTCCAACCTGGGCCAAAATGCTAAAGCACTCAACTGCTTGACTTGCTCAATATCCTAAAACTATTCTGGTGACAAAACCAACCGATATATTGAAAAAGTTGAACATTATATGCAGTTTTCCATACGCATGGAGCCCTATTTCTAGTAAGAAGCTGGAATGGGTATCTTCTCATAGCTCTTCTTCATGGACAGGCTTGGGCATTATAGCTTTACACTGCATCCAGCTTCAGCCCTGTTTTTGTACTTTCCAGTTACAATGTTACAGTCCAGTTACAGTAGTCACTAAATATACTCTTTTCCTAGTTCTACTTACTTCACTTTGTATTAGTATATATATGTCTTTCCATGCTTCTCTGTATTCATCATTTCTTATAGTACATACTATTCCATCATCTTAATATACCACAACTTATTTAACCATGCCCCAATGGATGGACATTTCTCTACTTTGTTTTCAGTTCTTACAAAAAGTGAAGCTGTAAATATACTGGTGTAAATGGACATTTCTTTGTGTCACTGAGTTCCTTAGGGTATATGCCTACCTGTGGAATCTCTGGGTCAAAGAGTATTTTAATCAATTTCTTAGTATAATTCTGAAGTACTCTCTAGAATGGATGGACCAATTTACAGTTCCACCAACAGTCACTGATGGTTTTTAATCAGATAAATTTACATGGTTAATTTCTAAGACCTGTTCCTTAGGAGGATTATTTTGGCACCTAGGTGAAGGGCAGGGACTATTAGGAGGGAAACCAATTAGAAAGCTTATACAATAATCTAGGTCAAGGGCCTGATAGTAAATATTTTAGGCTTTATAGGACAAGAGACAAAATGAAGGATAATATGTTGGTACCTGACCACAGAGAAAACAAATTTCCATGAACTTTTCTTGATGAATAACAACAATAATAATAAAGTATAATTTTTAAAAATAACACAGGACTACTAATAAAAAAATGGATTTCTTTTTGGAGGGATAAAATTGTGCTTCACTAGGACCCAAAGTTAATGTTCCCTCTTTTCAAAATCAATTGCAAATGTTCATCTGTTAATGCTGAACTATAATAAGATTTTACATATATTATCTTTGAAAATGTCTTTCCAAATAGTACTTCCAAGTAATAATATCAATCTACAATTATATGATTTTAATTAAATATATTCATTACTTAGAAGGCACTTAAAGAATTCTATGAGATTTTTCTCTTGATATATGCCTTGTAGCATGCCATTACAGTGCAGATTAATTACTTCCAATTGAAGGTTAGGTGGAAGCTCTTCAATTGCACAGTCAAATGGATTTTGAAATGTGGAAATTTCTTTTGCACTTGCATTGGGATCTGAAAAATTGTCCTTGAACTGTAGTCTGAGCTCAGGAAACAGATCCTCTGCAAATCTGTGTGGGAATAGAGATGTTCCTTCTTATTTTAACTTTCAACAGCAAAGGGTGTATAAAGCAGGCTGATATTACTTGTGCTTCAAATAATGTTAAATGCTGTTTAATTGACTTTACTGCAGTATGATTTTCATATATAAGTGCTATTTTGTACTGAAATTTTAGGCTGATTCATTAAGAAACATTATAAACATTATTAAATACTCAGCAAAGCTAATTACCAAAGCTATTAAGTATTTGCTAACAGTGACTGAGGGTAATTCTAGTTAAGAAAATTTCAGTTTCAGCTTTGCACTAAAAAAATTATAATAAAGCTTTTTTTTTTCTTCTTTTCTTTTTTCAACATGATAGGTATGTACTGCTAATAAAAAAAATGTGGCAGTACGGTGACACTGAAAATGCTGTTGAGTTAGAACTGTGTCACTTCAATTTGTAGTGCACTGAGCGGCAGTGAGAATTGATGAGAGAAACACATATGGGCTCTGTTGCAACTGCTGAGCGAATTAAGGAATTGAGTGAACCACACTGACTCAATCTTATGACTCAATTGTGGAGCTAGTTCAGTTCCCTTTCTATTTAATTAGGAGTCTAGTCCAATTTCTGTCTTATGTGAAAACTTTATTCAATTACGAGAACTGCAAGAAAACTTTATTGTATTATTTGAACCTAGTCCTGCATGGCTGGGAAGCTGGACCACCTCTACCTGTTGCTTAGTGACCCTTAGTAACCCCATTAGGTTATAATGACCAGTTAGATACACAGATACCTGACACAAGGAGTTTTCTCATAATTATACATCTCAAGCAACCCTTGAGTCTTGCCTGAAAACTGGCCCTGTACTGCTCAATCATTTATTATTTCCTTATTCCTTTGACTGAATACAAACATTTGGGGGAGAACATCTCTTTTTCTCATTTCAGGGAATTATATCTGTTCACTCTTCCCCTCCCAACTTGGAAGGCACCTCATCTTTCCTACAATTAGACATCAAATCACCTAATTACGTAACCTAGCTTGTATCTTGGTTAATTGTTTTCTTTTAATTAATTGGTCTTATGTGATTAATTGGTTTTCATGCATAAAAATCTGTGTTTGTATTCAGGGGCTTTGGATTGGCTGGGGAGTCCCCTGACCTGTTTATTATACCTGTTTTACTAATAAATCATGTAGCTTGGATTGTTTTATCAGTTATTGCTAATTATCTACCACACTACTCAACTCTGCCTTTGTAGCATGAAAGCATCCACAGAAAATATGTAAAAGAATGAACATGGCTATTTTCCAATAAAATTTTATTTAGAAATATAAAAAAAAATTCTTAGTTTCCAATGCCATACAAAAACAGGCAGCAGGTCAAATTTGGTCTTTAAGTAGTAGTTTGCCAAGCCCTGAACTAGTTGAAAGATGACAATGGTTTAAATTAGGGTAGAGGCCTTATGAGTGGAGACAAAGGGATGGATTAAAAAAAGATTTTATATTGTTCTCAGAGGGTTGAGAACAGAGACTTAAGGGACACCAAGTTTATGGGAGTAGGAGATATGATTCTGCAAAGGAGAAGGAGAAGTAATCAGACAAGTAGAAAAAAAAAAAAAAACCAAGTGGCTAGTTTTGTGGAAACCAAAGGAAGAATAAGTATCCAGGAGACTGACAGTGACAAAAGGTGAAGGGCACAGACAAATTTAAAAGAACTAAGATGCCAAAATCACAGTTGTCCCAATGAATTAATACTTGTTATTATACCTAAAAATGAGATGTTCTATTATAAAATGTCACTGATTTTAGATGAAAATATTCATCTGTGAAACTGTAAATGTAAGTATGTGAAAGGTAGTATGAGGTATAAGAAGACTGGAAAAATAGGAGGGAGTTGGATTATTAAGAAGGGCTTTGAATATCAAGCAGAGATTTTGTATTTGATCCTGGAGGCAAGAGGGGATCAAAGGAGTTTATTGAGTGGGAAGTTATATGGTTGTAACCATACTTTAGCAAAATCACTTTAGTGGCTGAATGGAATATGGATTGGAGTTGGCTGAGACTTGAGGCAGGCAGACTCACCAGTAAGTAGGCTATTGCAGTAGTAGAGGTGTGAAGTGATGAAGGCCTGCACCAGGGTGGTGACTGTCAAAAGAGGAACGGGGATTTATTTGATTGATGCTGAGGTAAAATTGACAGTACTTGGCAACAGACTGGATATGAGAGGGGCAGTGAGAGATGGTGAGGAGTTGATGACTGCTAAGTGTCAAGTCTGAAGTGCTGGGGCCATGGTGTTGTCTTCTACGGTAATAAGAAAGGTAGGGTGAGTGGGAAGAGCTTAGGAGAAAGATATGATTTCACTTTGAACATGTTTAAGATATCTACTGGATATCCAGTTTGAACTGTCTGAAAGGCAGTTGGAGATGCAAGACTGGACATCAGGGAGGTTTAGGGTATGACGGGCAGATTTAAGAATCATCAGACTAGAGATGAAAATTAAGTTTATGGAAGCTGAGGTCACCAAGTGAAGTAGTACAGAGGGAAAAGAGAAGAGGGTCTAGAAGAGTGCTGAGGGATGTCTACGGTTTAGTGGATGTGAGCTGGGGAAGCATCACCCAAAGATAGGTAGATGAAGCAGGAAAGAGTAGGGTCCTAAAAACCTACAGAGGACAGAGTATTAAGGAAGAGAGACTGATCAACCATGTCAAAGGCTGCAGAGTTCAAGGAGAATGAAGATAAAGAAAGGGCCATTGTATATGGCAACTAAGAGATCCCTGGTAACTTTGGAGGGAGCAGTTTCAGTGGAATGATGAAGCTGGAAGCCAGATTGGTTAAGTGCCAAGTGGTTAAGAAGAGAGTGAAAGTGGAGGCACCTATTGTTGTAGATGGCCTTTTCAAGGAGTTTAGCCACAAAAGGCAGAAGAGAGTTAGAATGATCATCACCAGGGATTGAAGGATCAGGTGAGGGATTTTCCATGATGGGAGAGATGTGGGCATGCTTGTAGGCAGAAAAGAATGAGCCAGTAGATGGGAAGAAATTAAAATTAAGTGCTAGAGAAACAACAAAAGTCCTACCATTATATCAAGAGATGCAAAAAAAGCTTTAGATAAAATACAAAACCCATTCCATGTAAAACATTAGATAGCATGGGAATAAATGGAGTTTTTCTTAAATTGATAAGTAGTATCTATCAAAAACCAAGAGCCAGCATTATCTGTAATGGGGGATAAAGTAAAAGCTTTCCTAATAAGATCAAGGGTGAAGTAAGGATGTCCACTATCACCATTAATATTCAATCCTATGCTAGAAATACTAACTATAGCAATAAGACAAGAAAAAGAAATTGAACAATTAACTATAGCAAAGTTGCAGAACAGAAAATAAACTCACATAAACCACCAGCATTTCAATATATTATAAATAAAACCCAGAAGGAAGAGACAGAAAGAGAAATCACATTTTAAGTAACTGAAGACAGTATAAAATAGTTGGGAAGCCTATCTGCCGAGAAACTCAAAGGAATTATATGAACATAATTACACAAATTACACATAATTACATACTTTTGCACAAAGGCAGATCTAAACAAATAGATATTAACCGCTCATGAGCAAAACAAGACAATATAATAAAAATGACAATTCTACCCAAATTAATTTACTTATTCAGAGTCAAACCACTCCAACTACCAAAGAATTATTTTATAGAGCTAGAAAAAATAAACAAAATTCATATGGAAGAACAGAAGGTCAAAAATATCAAAGGAATCAATGAAAAAAAAAAAGGGAATAAAGGCAGCCTGATTTCAAACCATATTACAAAGTAGTAATCATCAAAACAATTTGCTACTGGATAAGAAATTGTGTGACTGATCAGTGGAACACATTAGGTACACAATATACACAAGTAAATAACCATAATAATCTAGTGTTTGGTAAACCCAAAGATCTAAGCTTTTGGGTCAAGAACTTACTATTAAACAAAAACTGCTAGGTAAACTGGATAACAGTATGGCAGAAACCAACATTTCACAACGTTTACCAAGATAAGGTCAAAATGGGCACATGATTTAGATATAAGGGAAGATAGCAAATTACAGAAGCATGGAAAATTTTGTGGATCTATGGATAAGGGAAGAGTTTATGACCAAATGAGAGAGAGAAATCACTGGGCTGGGGGAGAGGGTGCAAAATAGACAATTTTGATTGCATTAAATTTAAAAGTTATGGAACAAACAAAACGAACGCTGTCCATTAGAAGGAAAGTAAGAAACTGGGGGAAAAAATTCAGCAAGTTTCTTTGATAAAGGCTTCATTTCTCAACTACATAGGGAACTGAGCCAAACTAATAAAAATGAGACCCATTTCCCAAATGACAAATGGTCAAAGGATAGGAACAGGAAGTATTCAGAAGAAAAAAAAATCAAAGCTATCAATAGTTATATGAAAAAATACTCTAAATCACCAAAAATTAGAGAAATGCAAATTAAAACAACTCTGAGGGACCACCTCATGCCTACTGGATTGGCTAACATGACAGAAAAAAAAAAGACAAATGTTATAGGGGATGTGGAAAAACAGGGACAGATGCACAGTTGTTGGAATTGTGAACTGTTCTCACTATTCTGGACAAAAATTCTGAATTATGCCCAAAGAGCTATAAAACTGTGCACACCCATTAACCCTAACCAGTACTAGGTCTATACCCCAAAGAGATGAAAGAAAAAGGAAAAGGATTTATATATACAAAAAAATATATAGCAGCTCTTTTTTGTGATGGCAAAGAATTGGAAACTGAGAGGATGCCCATCAACTTGGGAATGGCTGAACAAGTTGTGGTATATGACTGGAACGGAATGCTATGGTGTTATAAGAAATGAGGAGGGGTATGGTCTGGAAAACCTGGGAAGATAACAATTCTGAAGGACTCAGGAAGAAAAATACTATCAACTTGCAGAGAGAGGGAAGCAATAAACTCTGAGTGCAGACTGAAGTATTTTTTTTTCACTTTATTTTTCTTGCTTCTTTTTTTTTCAAAAGGGGCTTATGTGTAAATATTTTACATGATAAGAGTTAAAAAAAAAAAAGAAAGATGAAGAGTGATATCCAGTGGGAATGACAGAAAGGGCAATTAGGGGAAACAGGAAGGAAGAGGATCACCTAAGCAGGCAGAAAGGTTAAGTAAGTAAGGAGTAAGGCTGCCTTAACATCTGAATCAGGGTGAAGAAGGAGGTAATGGTAGAAAGCATATGAGTGATAGGAGAGGAGGAAGAGGGAGCAAACTAATAATAAATAAAAATAATTTTACAAATAAGTTTATAGTCTAAACCAACATTACTTCCGGGCTTAAAAAATTAGGGCATTTTATTTTGTTTTGTTTTTTTGAGGGGGGAAGGCAGGGCAATTGGGATTAAGTGACTTGCCCAAAGTCACACAGCTAGAAAGTGTGTCAAGTGTCTGAGGACGAATTTGAACTGAGGTACTGCTGACTCCAGGGCCACTGCTCTACTCACTGCGTCACCCAGGTGCCCCTAAGGCATCTCATCTTGAAAAACCAGAAGTTGTATTTTCTATTTGCTGGCACACAAAATTTCAATTTAATTTGTATAGAAACATAGTACCTGAACATCATACAAAAGCACTGAGGCTCCTCAACTTAGTGACAGTAGAACAAAGTACAATGCCACTAAAACCAATTTCTTTGTTTTGTTTGATAATGAATAACTGTATTCCCTATCTTCTGCCAGGCAGTTCAAAAATGCAAGTGTACCAGATGAGAACATATAGATAGATTGGTAGAATTCCATCTCCTGATGATTAATTGACAGCACCATTTTCAAATCTGACATATAACACGTTTAATACAATCAATAGTACCAAAATTTATTTTAATAAAACACAATAAAACTAAAGGATGATTTCAGGAAGCTATATTTTGGGATCTAATATACTGATAAATCACTTCTACATAAGAATCTGGGAAAATCTTCAAGGGTTTCCAGTATGTCTCTATATAATTCAACCTGACATTTTTTAAGTATCTACTATTAAACTAGGCCCTAGAAATTTGAAAAAGATAAAGATTTTGCTTTCAATGAAATATATATATATTAGCAAACTGAAGCTCAGAAAGTTTGTGATTTGTTCAAGGTTTCACAGTTGGTGAATGAGCATACTAAAATCTGTGTTTTCTCATATAAAAACTATGTATTTTTTTCCCATGAAACCATACTATGTGGCCCAACAAAACAATTTTAGGTGAATGATGCATAGCTTAAAAGTATCCTTTGCTTCCCTTTAGGGAAGAGGACCTTTAAATTCAACAAATACTTATTAAGCACTGATAATATGGTAGGTACTATACCAGGTGATGGGAATAAGAAGATGAAAAATAGCACAATCTCTCATCTCAAAGAGCTTGTAGTCTAATGGAGGAGAATATTACACGTTGAACAAATATATATAAAACAAAGTAGAATTTGATAGAAACAAAAGAGAGCAAGGTAAAGTGCTATGAGAAACTTAAAGAGGGAAAGATTTCTTTCATCTGGAGTCTTAGAGAAAATTTCATGGAGAATTTAATTTTGGCCTTGACACAAAGGAGTGACTTCAACAGATGGAAGACTGTCAAGGATGAGAAATGGGATAAGATGAGATGAGAAAAATAGGTGGACAGTTGTCTAATCTGTCTGGACCGTGGATTAAGGGAAAGGCCGTAGAATGAAACAGACCAGGTAAAGCTAGACTCAGACCATGGAGGCCCCTGAATGTTTCTGTTGAGAGGGAAGAGGAGTTGCTTTATTTCATTAGGCAACTGGGAACGGGAATGACGAGACCATAGTAGTTCATCATGAAGATTACTCCGGCAGCAATAACGAAGACAGAACCAACTCAATTTAATAAGCATTACTAAGTACTGTGATAGATGCTTAGGACATATAAAAAAGTAAAAACGTAGTCTATGATCTGAAGGAATTAACATTGGACTAGGACAGGAGAAAGCAGACTGTAAGCAGGGAGACCCATTAGAAGGCTCTTCCAACAGTCCATACCAGAAAGGATAGATAGACTAGCCTAGGGCACTGTATCAATGGAGAGGAGAATCAAGATTTGATCTGTATTTCTGAGGTAGAAGGAACAGAGCTTGACACTCAACTAGCTTTAGGAGGTAGAAGGTAGAAGACAAAAAAAAAAGGTCAAAGATAAGGCTAAAGATTAGAGCACCTGAGCGACTGGGATGGTAGTAGTGTGGAGAGAATGTAAACTCCTGGAGGACAACAATGGCTTTTAATTCTTTTTGTCTTTGTATATCGGGGGCCACTTCCAGTGGTTCTGACCCATGTTTTGCCACTGGACTCCAATGACTCTGGAGAAGAGAGTGAAGCTGATGCTTAGCACAGAGCCCTGCCCCACTTAAAACTAATTCACTTGCAAGTCACCCTCCTGATGTCATTGTTCCTCTTCCAAAAGAAAGGATGAACAACAATCTTTGCATATCCAGAGCCTAACATATGGTTCAGAGCTGTGGTTTCATTGCGGTTAGACATCCTAAGTGGAAACTCTCTCCATCAATGCAAATGAACAACTCATTGTTCTGAGAAGTCAAGTGCCTTGCCTATGGAAACAGAGCTAAAAAGTTTCAGTCGTGGCAAAAATAATTCTCTAAAGAACAACTGAAACTAATCTTTGCAGGCTCCTTTGAGAAAGCTACTCGGAGGGGTTGAGGTGTCTTCTTAGCATCAATGGAAAAAGTGCTGGCTCATGAAACAACCCCCTTCCCTCCCCCACCTCCCCCCAAAGTTAGATTCTTTATGGCCTTTTCATTTCTGTCATTGTACTCCCAGGGTCTAGCACAAAGTAGGTGCTTAGTAAACACTGGTTGGTAAAAGAGACAACCTACCCGCTTAGGGCTTAGTTTTCTTCCCTGTGCAACGAGGAGATCTAGACTAGTATTCTGAGATATCCCCTCCGAGACCTAAACCTGGGATCCCCATCATTAACATCTGGATATAGCAGGGGGCGGGGGTGGGGTGGGGTGGGTGGAAGAGGAGAAATGTCACCACACCCCACTACAACTGCGCCCTATTATCGCCTTAAGGGGGTGGGGGGGAGGAGATGGGGATTTATATAGAAAGACAAGGGTCGCGCCACCCCCACCCCGGCGCTACGTCACTCACACTTTGTACGGCAGCCGCGGGTCCGAGGTTAGCGTGATCTTAAAGGAAACTTTCGACCTGCAGGCAAAGAGAGCAGAAGGCAAGTTAGAAAAAGGCGGCGGAGGAGAGGGCCCCAGGACTCTTGGGGAAGGGGCGGGGGAGGGTCGGGTCAGCTGGTCACTCACATAGTGAGGCCGTGGCTGGACTTTAGAGAGCCTCACGGCGGTGCTCAGTTCCCTTCTGCCGCTCAATTGTTCGCAGTCCCCGCAGGCAAAACCCAGACCTCCTCTTCCTCACTCTCGGTGGTTCCACGTCTCCCTCCGCTGTCAACTGAGGACCTGGGGCTTCCGTCCTGGAGGCTGCCCACGATCCTGCCTGACAAGGGGCTCCAAAATATCCAGCTCCTCAGCCACTCCGAGGGAGAGGCCACTCGGAGAACCTAGACCTTCTGCTTTTAGGACTGTACTTTGGTCTGTACCGGGACAAATAACCCGCAAATATAATACGCTGAGGCTGTTTTAGGTCAGGCATCTCCTTAGAAGGCCGCAGAGAGGCGGGGCCCGAGGTTGACCCCTCCCAGGGCGGAAGACCTAGGGAGGGAGAAGGAAACTTCCCTAGGAGAAAGCTTCCCTAGAAGAAAGGAGGAAGTAGCCCATTTCCTGGAGTTGCGCTGAGCAATGGGGACAACTGAGACTCAGTAGGCTGATGGCAAATCAACCAATTCCTCTGATCCACCTCCAAGCCAATCGTGTTAGCCCCAGGCTGACCTGCCCTCCCCTGACCGTGAGGCCTGGTTGTTTTGCTGGCACCAGACTTCTCCCTAGCGCATGAATTGCTGCCGCGGTTGTCACCTCCCTTTCCACGTGATGTATGGCTCATTACTTCTCCAGCGGCCAAATTGTCGGGTTGTAAAGAAGGGCAAAGACTTTTTCCGTTGTATCCCCCATGGAGATATCCGGCACTTGGAAATGGGCTGAGCTCAGAGTAGATCGCATAGTCATAGATTTAGAGCTACACAGCACCTTAGGGGTCGGCTAGGCCAACCCTCTCATTGTGCAGATGAAGACATGAAGGCCAGAGAGGTCAAGTGACGTCACATTTTTTAGGTAAACTGGAATAGATAGGATTCGAGCTCAATTCTCCGACTTCAAATTAAGCCTCGTCTGTGCTACACAGTAAATACTTGTGAATTGTTCAACTCTAGAGGCTACCTACTAATAACACTGTCCCAAAACTGTTGCCTTATTTATAACTTTTTTTGTGTTGTATATTGTGAAGGCAGCATGGGGCGGTAGAACCAACCTAACTACCAAGACAACCTGAGTTCAAGTCCCACCTATGTTACCCTAGCCGCTTAATGCTCCTGACAGCTCTTTGAGACTATAAATTTCAGAGAAAATCCATATGGTGGTATATCAGTACAGGTGATTCTTCATCTGCGGGTTTTCTAAACCAATTTAATCCAATAAACATATATTTAGCACCTACTGTGTGCCAGTCACTATGCTAAGGGCTGGGGATAAAATTAGTAAAAAGACATCCCCTGTCCTCAAGGAATTTACAATCTAAGAGAGGGAGTAGATAATACACAAAAGAAGAGAGGTAGAGAGTGGGGGCACCAGTTTGTTTCCTGGAGTTGTAAAACCAAACAGAGCAGCAGATGCAAAGTGGAATGAGCTGAAAGTACATTTTCTATTTCCTGTACCTTTATAGAGGAGATCATCTAGTCTACTACTCTCCTTATTTTCACAGAAGGAAAAAGGCTCCAAGAGGTTAAGTAACTTGCTCAAGGTCACATAGCTAAACCCAGATTTAGAAATCAAATAGTAGCACTTGGATTGGGATATAGAATCTTCTGATTCCAGCACACAGAATGAAGTTCAACCACTGTTATAAAAAGACTATAACATCAGAATTTCAGGACATGGTGATTGGTTGAACCCGTCTTACAAATTGACACATGATTGTCAGTTGATTAACGCTCATAAACTGTGTTACCTTGGACAAGTGTATCAGAAAAGCAATAAACACAACATCAATGATAATCATGAATATCACAAAATATGGAAGACTTTCCATATAGAAGGTAGAAGAAGTATAACATTTATTCAGACAACAGAGAACCATATCCCATAACCAAATGTTCAGCTCCCACAGCCAGTTAGACTACTTTCTCATAAAAGCAAGGAACTTAAAAAACCATATCACAGCATGGAGCCTCCTCATCCCAAAACCTCTCTGACCCCCTGCTGGGGTCTTCCCAAAAACAAACTCACAGTACAGCTAAGTCAGCCTGTTCAGTTCTAACAATCACAAGGGAAGCCATTAGCAGCCCTAACTGCGCTCTCTCTCTCTCTCTCTCTCTTCATTTACTGTGACATAACTTCCTTTTCCTGTCAGGAAGCTCCTCCCACCACATGTGACTTAGGCTTCCTGTGACAGAAGCAGGTCACATGGCCTATTAATGGGTAGGAAAGATCTTCCAATTTAAATTGCTACCACTCAGGCTCCAAGATCTTTCTTATCCATTACATAGAACTTTACACAACAATATAACAGGGATAACACAAGATAAGCATATAAAACAATGTCATCATTCCCCCCTCGATTGAATGGGGCTCAAAATCTTGGGGTAAGGGGTGAATATCTCGTCCTCTAAAACTTCTTCCTGCTGAAATTGGACTTAGAGCTGTCCTTGCTCCAAGAGATTAAGAGTCCTATTCGAGAGGTCAGTTCTTTAGCAAGCTGGCATCTGGAACTCAGTTGACACCAGGTCAAGGGATGACACATTACAGTTGTGGACAGGTCCAGAGATGACACATCACAGTTGTGGACAGGTCCAGAGGTGACAACCAAACACATCAGAAGGTGACATCTGGCATAAGCAATCAGGCATCTGCAGGTGTATGGTACTAAGCCGGTAGGAAACAAATCTCACAAATTTAGCTGATGAAAATCCGAAAAGAAACAAAGAGACTATGATAACCTCATTCATGATAGAATACATGAGTCAAGGGTACAATATCACAATTGTTTTCTCCTGGGTAAACTATTGTTACAGTATTGTCTTTCCCATGTGCTATAATTTCTGCAGCCTTTGGAACATCGTTGGGCTTCCATTTTACCTATACATTAGCTCCTAATTTTATTCTATCGGTAGAATCAAATCCTTCCTTTCCTATGATAGTTATTTTGGAAGGAGGGTCAGTTTTCACAAGGGGTATTGTTTCACAAGGAATAATAATCAATTGAACTATTCTGTCATTTTTACACAACTGTATAGGTTCTTCACCTAAATTCTGGAGTGTCACAATAATTTCTCCTTGATAACTAGAGTCTATCACTCCAGCCAGTACATGTATTCCCTGAGCTGCTAATTGTGGTTTAGGTAATATCCATCCAAAATGATTCTTAGGGATTCTCATACATATCCCAGTAGAGATTGTTCTTATCTCTTTTCCATCCAACCGAAAGTTCTCTAAACACTGTAAATCATATCCTGCCAAACCAGGTATACGGTGGTGGGACATCTTCCCTCACAGTCCAATACTCAATATTTTGGACCTTATGTGTTTACTGTTTTCTAATTTGCAGATTTAGGGTCATCATTATGGCTAGAGGTGTACTTCCTCCTAGTGGTCTATTATCCAAATTACATAAAATAGTAAACAAATTATCCTTCCAATGTTGATATGAATTATTAGAACTTAACTTTCTTAACTATTCTTTCAACAATCCATTCATTCTTTTCATCAATCCAGATGCTTGTGGATAATATGGAATATGATACATCCACTCTATATTGTTCAATACACAATATCTCTTCATCTCATTACCTTTGAAATGTGACCCATTGTCACTTTGAACCTGCATTGGGATTCCATAATACAGACTTATAATACCTATATTTACAGGTATTTTTCTGGGTTGCATTCTTATAAGGATAAGCTACTAGTACACCCAAATAGGTGTCAATACAAGCACATTTAAATTTGCATCCTTTATCTTGGGGTAGTGGTCCAATATAATCTATCTGCCAAATTTGGGCTGAAACTTTTCCCTTTGCTATTTCTCCAGTTACTACCCAAGGAACAGTTTGTTCTTTTTCCAATTGACATATATGACATTCCTCTGTTACTTGCTTTAACAATGAATAAGAGATACTAATACCTCGATCTTGTGCCCACCGGTATGTGGCCTGGACCCTTAAATGTCCAGCCATTTGGTAGTCCCATTTTGCTAGTACTGGATCATTAGTTGGTGTCAGAATAGGGACAATATGTTCAGTAGCAATTTTTGGTAGTCAATCAGCATGTGCTATGTACTCACATTCTGGTGTAGTAAGCATCTACAGGAAAAACTGACAAATAGCCAAAGACATGTCTCATATATCTTCCCATAGTTTTTTGCCCCAAACTTGTTTACCATGAATTTCCCAATTTTGGTTTTTCCACATTGGCATCCATGTAGCTAATCCATTAGCTACTACCCACGCATCAGTGAATATATGACACTATCCTCCTTTCTCTGTTTTGATAGCTTGATGTGCTGCCATAAGTTCAGCATATTGCCTACTTCCACCTATCCAAGAACTTTCCAAAGTTCTCTTAGAACATGAGTTATAGGCTACTGCTTTTCAATGTCTTTTATAGCCCAAATATTTTGCTGTCTCATCAGTAAACCATGCATGTTTCTTCTGTTCTTCAGTCAGTCTATCATATTTGTCATTCCATTTTACCAAGGATTGTACCAGCTGTTGCCTTGGTTCAGGGGATTTGTCATTTCCATTAATGTTGATGTTTGCTATGGATTCATGTAGAGCAGAAACTCCACTTTGGTCTGTTTTTGATTTATTCTGAATATACCATTTCCATTTAATTATGCTAGCCTCTTGCACATGTCCAATTCTGTGAGATGCTGGGGTAGTCATTACTCAAGTCATAATTGGGATTCCAGGCCTTAATATCACTTTATGGCCCAGAGTCAGTTGTTCAGTCTCTATCAAAGCCAAATATGCAGCTCACAACTGCTTTTCAAAAGGTGTATTTTGTAACCCAGATGAAGGTACTTTCCTTGACCAAAATCCTAAGGGTACATTTCAGTTTTGTTGTGTCTGCCATAAACTCCAACTCAGATAGTCGTCTTGTACAGTCATTTGTAATTCCACTTTTCACAGGTCATGAATCCAGAGCCAATTGTATAGCAGCTTTAGCTTCTTCAAAAGCTTTGTTCTGTTCAAGTCCCTAATCAAATTGATATTTTTTTCTGGCAACTTTATGTAAGGGTTTCAAAATTTGTCCAAGATGTGGAATGTGGTGCCTCCAATATCCAAACAGTCCTATGAACTTTTGGGCTTCCTTCTTATTGGTGGGGATAGGAAAATCTTGAATCTTTTGTTGAGCTTGTGGGAGAATTTCTCACAGTCCTTTATTCCACTGTATACCCCAAAACTTTACAGTTTGAGCTGGTCCTTGAATCTTTGCAGGGTTAATTTCCCATCCTTTGCTTTTCATATGCTCAATTAAAAGTATCAAACTCTTCTTCACTTCTTTTACAGTTTCTTCCTGTATCAAAATATCATCTATGTAGTGGGTAAGCTGTACACCAGGTCACTTCAATTCATCCAAATGTTCAGCCACAATCCTATGACAAATAGTTGGGCTGTGTTGATATCCTTGTGGCAGTTGGGTAAAAGTATATTGTTGACCCTGCCACGTGAAAGCAAACTGGTCCCATTGTTTGGAGTCTATTGGGATCGTAAAGAAAGCATTGGCTAAATCAATAACTGTGTAATAAGTCCCATCATATTTCTGGATCCTTTCTATTAAGGTAACAGTATTTGGGACAGCAGCATACAGGAGAGGAGTCACTTTATTCAGTTGTCTATAATCCACTGTCATCCTCTACGTTCCATCTGAATTTCTTACTGGCCAGACAGGATTATTCCATCAAGTGGTTGTAGGGACTAACACTCCTGCCTCAATATATTCCTCTATAGTATTGGCAATTTCATCTTGCCCACGTGGCACATAATACTGCTTCAAAGTAATCACTTTAGAAGGTTCAGGTAAAGTAATTGGGTCCATCTTTACTTTTCACACCAAGACTGTATCAATTCCTATCTTCCTTACTGCAAATTGATACCTCCCCTCAGGCAAATTCAGAGTCATGCCTTTCAATATATCTGTTCTAATGATGTATTCAGGAATGAGTACAATGACCACGGTATATTCTTTCTTAGGCAATTGTCCAATTTTCATCATCAGTTTGACTTGTTTGGCTGATATTTCAGCCCCTCCCAGTCTGCTTAAATTTGTCAGGTTTTCATAAATCAAGCTGGCCTCTGTCCCAGTGTCTATCAATGCCCTAGTTATAGTATTTGATCCATTCTTCCAATACATAGTCAGATTAATATGGGGTCTGTAATATCATCTGTGTGTATCTTTAATCTGAGCTGGGGCTCAACCTATTCCCTAGTCTCCTCAAAGGTATGACTCGCTTGGATACAAGGGTTCAAAATCTGTAGGATTTGTAAGGGCAGTTCTTACTTCTCTATTCTGTTTGCTATTAAGTCCCTTATCTTGGTACATTTTGTATAGCTTGTCAGTTGGAATACCATCTATTCTTCTAAAATGCACCCCTGCTTTCAATAAAGTAGTAAACATTTCTCTTCTTGTCATTCTATTCTGATGTTGAATCTGTTGGTCTTTTACCATTCTCTCCCAAGAAAATTTATTATTTCCCCAGTCTCCTAAGTCACTTAACTGTGAAATCTTATCCAGCACCTCTGAAAGAGTGTTCCCCACTTCTGCAACCAGAAAAGTAAGAATCACATGTTTGTAAGTAGGGGGTGCTGTTTTAACTATCAAATTCCTTTGAGAGACTCCCAAGGGAGTTTCCTAACAAACTTCAGCATTCCTTAACATAATAGCAGTCTTCATTACTTCCTCCTTTAACTTTCTCGTGCAATCCCTAATTGAATACCAGGGTCTATCTTCAGTAGGCCATGTAGTATCAGCAGGATATTCCTCTTTACAGCCTGTTGCAGCCAAAGCCAACAAATTAGTTGTTTGATTACTTCTTTGCAAATGATAATCCCTAAAAGCTTGCTGTACAAAATAATTCTGACTAATACTTATGAATCTCATACAATCCACAGAATCTACTGATTGCTAGGCTTGACCTCGGCTGAGCTGAGGGGCACTTTTGACCTCCTTGGCTCCCTCTGCCTTCTAACTGAATTTACAACAAGGCTGTTAGCTTCCTCCTGTTCTACCACCTGAGTTTCTCCATCTTGCTGTGGTATAGAGGTATTCTCAGATGTTTCAGCAACTCTCTGAGTCTGAGCTCTCTCTCTCCTAATAGTCAGTCTCTGTTTTCATATGCAATACCATAGACTGTGAGTAAAATCCAGCCTCTTCTAGAGATCCTTGCTAGCATTTCTGTCCCTGGCTCAACAGTAACTTCTTGGACGAATAGGTCCAAATCTCTAGGTCCTCCACTCTGTAGCTTGTGTTTCCATTCTTCACAGAGACCAGCGCCTTTAGACCATTCCCTTGCTAGGGAGCAATAAGTTACATCCTCCAAAAATGGGATAACCATTTCTTCCTCTAAAGCCTTTCTACCTCTAAATAGAGATCTTATAACTTGTGATCCTGTTTGTGACATCAAATAATGTATCAGTAAGGCAATAAACACAACAGCAACGATAATCGTGAATATGCCTATGCAGTTCTATATCGCAAAGTATGGGAAACTCTCCATATAGAAGGTAGAAGAAGTATAACATTTATTCAGACAACAGAAAACCATATCCCATAACCAAATGTTCAGCTCCCACAGCCAGTTGGCCTCTTTATCATAACAGGAAGGAACTTCAAACACCATATCACAGCATGGAGCCTCATCATCCCAAAACCTCTCTGATCCCCTGTTGGAGGACAGCTAAGTCAGCCTGTTCAGTTCTAACAATCACAAGGGCAGCCATTAGCAGCCATAACTGCTCTCTCTCTCTCTTCCTTTACTGTGGCATAGCTTCCTTTTCCTGTCAGGAAGCTCCTCCCACCACATGCGACTTAGGCTTCCTGTGACATAAGCAGGTCACATGGCCTATTAAAGGGTAGGAAAGATCTTCAAGTTTAAATTGCTCCTACAACAAGCCACTTAATCTTTCTAGGTTTTAGTTTCTTTACCCATAAAATGAAGCTGTTTAACAAGATTATCTCTAAAGTTTCTTCCAACTCTAAGACTGGCACCAATATCCTTGTCAAAATTTCTATGATTCATAGTTAGTGAGAGAGCCAGTGCTTATTGGAGTGTTTTTTTTTTTGTTTATTTGTTTTTTGGTGATGGAAAGATGCCATACAAAATATCTATGATCAGGAGAAGAAGTGGGCCAATCCTGTAACAAGATCCACCTGGCATACATAGAAGTATATTAAAAGACCCAAAACAAAGCCTGCATTGCATTTAGTAGGTCTATGGAAGTGTAAAGATAAGAATCACTTGGGATGAAAATCATACAGAGATTACAATCTGTAATTGTGGAAGACTTCCAATTCTAAATCTATGATCCTATGAAGATTACACTAAGGAGATCTGTTGTGAAGAGTTTGAAAATGATGTACTGAATATCAATATAATGTGTCCTGATGACATAGATCACAGACTGACCATGTCAGTTAGCTTTATCTATTGAATCTATTACAAATACCTGGCATACTGCTTTGTACTTAGGTACTTAATGAATGTTGAATGAATGAGAAAATTAAAACCATCTGCCTCAGTACCCCCATCTACCCCCATCTCTGTGTTCACATTTTAAAATCTCTTAGTGTCCATATCCCATTTCTTTTTTCTCCCTCTGGTCTCAGGAAAAAGTAGCCCATCTTATTGGTTTATCCTTCTTAATAGTTATAATAATTAATGTTTATAGCACTTTTAAGGTTTGCAAAGCAAATTACATGAATTATTTCATTTGATCTTCATAACAGTTCTGTGAGGTAGGTACTATAGGATATTATCCCAATTTTACTGAAAATAGTCATAGCAAAGTTAGGTGACTTGCAGGTGATCATACAGCTAATAAAGTTAGAAACAGAATTTTAGTGCAGGTCTTTCTTGATCCAGGTCTAATACTCTTTTCAAACGATCTATTATTCAGTTCAAATGCCAACTCTTTCCCTGAGTCCCACTATGAGTAAATTATTTTTTCCTCTGTAGGCTTCTCATGGCAGTTTGTTTGGTGCCTCATTAGTGAACTTACCATATAATTATTTTGTAATTTTTTAATCAACCTGGTCGCCCTCCACTGAATGCTGCCCATCTTGTCAATGTACCTTCCTTATATTCACGAGACTTTATATTTAAAATTGAAAGGGACTGGGATGTCATTTAATCTAATATGTTTCAGTAGGCATATGTGTCCTACTTGATAGTAAGCTTCATGAAGCTGATTACTATGTCTTACTGAAAAACTCTTATCTACCCTACCCATGGCCTAGGACAGTGCCTTGCACACATTAAGTGATTAACAAATCTTTCTGGAGTTTAATTGAATTGATTTCATCCAGTCTCACTTTCAGTGACTGACTCTGTGCAATCATTTCCAAATCTATTTATTCTACACCACTCTCCCCTGACCTTCAGTTCCTTATTTCTTGTTGTGTGCTAGACAACTTCACCTCAATATCCTTCTAGCACCTCAACTTTAACATGTATAAAAAATGAACTTATCTTGACCCTTAACACTCCCCTGCCATCCAAATTCTGTATTTTAATGATATCACCATCATCGCTAACACTCTAATTTGAAACCTCAAAGCCGTCTTTAATTTCTCCATTGTCTTCCAATTAATTGCTTGCTCATATCATTTCTACCAAGACAATACCTCTAATATCTGTTCTCTATGCTCTAACTGCTACCACTTAAGTTCAGGCAATCATTAATTTTTCTCTGGATTGCTGAATAGCCATTTCCCTGGTTTTATTGCCTCTAGTTTTTTGTTTCTATGTTCTTGACACAGTTGCCAAATAATGTCTAAAGAGAGAATACAGCTTGGAGATTGAGACGTGGTGGAGGCAGGAGAAGGAGGAGCAGTGGAAACAGTGGCGGCAGCAGCAGCAGTGGCAGTGGCAGCAACAGAAGCCAAAGCAGAAGAAGCTGAAGCAGCAGGCACTGCTGAAAGCAGGACTGACCCACTTGCAGACCAGAGAGTGCTGAGCAAGGGCTTGAGGACAGTGGGTAATCTTCTTACTGGAGGGCCCTAACATTGGGGAGAAGCATAAATATGATTTGGCTTACTGTCATAATGTTTTTCTGTAACCTCCTGGTTACTATTGTGAGGTGGACTTATTGGCCTGGAAGCTTTTGGCTAGGATATTGCGTTGGGGACATTGGTCCGTGGGTCTGCTACTTTGGAGCTTGAATAAATGCTTTAATTCCTCTGCCTTCTACTTAGAGAATTCCTTATATTCTGGGATACTGAACCATTCAGGCATATTTATGATTTTCTTTGAAATCATGAATTCTGCCTTCATGTTATACTAACTCATTGGAAGACTGTTTATGTGATTTAGCCAGATGAGACTATGGGTAGCCGTTAAGGAGCCCCCTGGCTTTGAAAAACCCAGAGGTTTGTGCTTCTCTCTCTGGTAACTATGCATATATTGCTTTTGGTCAGACAGTTAGGAGCCCTGTCTGTTGGTCTTTGCTGTTTGTATTTGCTCTGTTTATATAATTTCTGCTTGTAATTTCTGTTTGTATTTTCTCTGAAGTTCAGGGTGCTGACTTTTCCCCTGAGCTAAGTGAATTTTATATATGTGTGTGTTTGTGTATGTGTATGTATCTATGTGTGTGAGCATATATATATATGCTCACACACACGTATATGTTTGATTAAAGTAAAATTGATGACCCCTTTCTCTTCTATTTTTTCATTCTTTTGGTTTTGTTTTATTATTTCTTGTTGTCTTATGACATTTCATTAGCTTCCCCTTGCCCACTTCTAGTTTTGAAGTAATTATTATTTTCTTCCTTAAGTTTTTGATTCTCTATTTCAAATTGGTGGACTTTCTTTTCATAATATTCTTGGATTGCTCTTATTTTTTTCCTTCTATTTTTTTCTTTTATTTCTCTTATTTAGTTTTTAAAGTCCTTTTTAAGTTCTTCCAAGAACTCTTTTTGTGTTTGGGACCACTTAATATTTCTCATTGAAAAAGGAGTGGCTTTTTTAGCTCCATTATCCTCCTCTGAATATTAACCCAGATCTTCTGTATCCCCATAGTAGCTATCTATGGTTGGGTTCTTTCTGCTTTGCTTATTCATTTTATTTATTCATTCATTCATTTATTGTTTTATTTTGTTTTTAGCAGCTACTAGTGTAATCAAGTTCTAGTCCCAAGGTATGGGCAATGATGCCCCACCCCCGGGCCCTTCTTTCTGTTATTTTCTGAGGTTTGTCATGGGGCTCAACCTTTGGTTCTCCTCTCCAGTCCTGGGCTACAGTTGGAGCCCCCAGCGACACTGTCCTGCAAATAATCTTGCTCCCTGTGTTCCCTGGCCCTTCTGGCAGCTGCAAACTACAGCTGTCCTCTCTGCCCTGGGACTGAAACCAGGAACTCTGCTCTCCTGCAAATGCCCACAGCTAACAAAATCCCCACTCCTCTACTGTTGCACTCACCAGGTGTGTGCTAACTCCTTCTCCCTGAAGCTGCCAACATTGACTTCTCTGGTCAGCAGGGCATCCTTTTACAGTGGAAGATCCTTCAATCTTCTATTCAGCCATCAGACCCCCACACTGCCCCTGAGATGAAATTTTCTAAGACTGAGGCCTCTTCTCAACCCAGCTGCCCCCTGGGCTCATTGTTTGTGGATACCTCAGAGTTGGCCTAGAGGTGTTTACATTTACTCAGGTCTAATTTCAGCCCCTGGAGGTCTATGTTTCCTGGGGTCTTCTCTCATTATTTTAGGAGGAGAACTGCTTTACCCTGACTTTTGTTTATTTCTGATGTTCTACATTTCCTTTGAGACAATGTTCTATCTTTGCTTTCTGACCTACACCACTATCTTCTGAGAATCCTGTCTTAATAAATGTTTCTCGATTGGTTGAAATACATTGACATAGCTGTAACTTTTAATCCTGGAATGAACTCTTCTTCACATCTCTTCATCTTGCAATCTGTTTCTTCCTTCTAGGCCTAATTCATGTGATGCTTCCTCCCTAAACCTTTATAGGACTTTTTCTAGATCCCTATTTTTGCCCCCATCAGTTTCCTTCTATCATATCTGTGTGCTTATCTTTTCATGGCTAAAAAATTGTAAGGTGCTTGAGAGTCAATAATATTTTTTCTTTTTGTTTCCTTGGGGCTTAGCTTAGTGACTAATACATAATAGTTATTTAATCAGTGGTGTGTTAGTAAATAATTAATAATGTAGCTCTCTGAAAATAGAGTTTTCTTTAAAATGATAAGTAGCATCTATTTAAAACCATCAACAAGCATTATATGTAATGGGGATAAACTAGAAGCATTTCCAGTAAGATCAACGGTAAAACAAGGTTGCCCATTATCACCACTCTCATTCAATATTGTACTAGAAATGTTAGCTTTAGCAATTAGAGAAGAAAAAGAAATTCAAAGAATCTGAATAGGCAATGAAGAAACAAAGCTCTTTGTAGATTATATGATGGTGTACTTAGAGAATCCTAAAGAATCAACTAAAAAACTACTTAAAAAATTAACAACTTTAGCCAAGTTGCAGGATATAAAATAAACCTGCATAAATCATAAGCATTTCTCTATATTACTAACAAAGCCCAGCAGGAAGAGATAGAAAGAGAAATTCCATTTAAAGGTACTATAGACAACATAAAATATTTGGGAGTCTATTTACCAAGACAAACCCAGCAATTATATGAGCACAATTATAAAACAGTTTTCACACAAAGTCAGATCTAAATTACTGGAAAAATATCAGTTGTTCATGGTTAGGCTGAGCAAATATAATAAAAATGACAATCTACCTAACCTGGCTTTAGTGCCATACCAATCAAACTACCAAAAATTATTTTATAGAGCTAGAAAAAAAATAATAAAATTCAACTGGAAGAACAAAAGTTCCAGAATATCAAGAGAGATAATGAAAAGAAATGTAAGGGGAGGTGGCCTAACTACACCAGAACTGAATTTATCAGGCAGCAATCATCAAAACAATTTGATACTGGCTAAGAAAAAGAGTGGTAGATCAGTGGAATAGGTTGGATACAAAATGACTATAATAATCTACTGTTGTTATACCCAAAGACTCCAGCTTCTGGGATAATAACTCATTTTTTAACAAAAACTTCTAAGAAAACTGGAAAATAGTATGGCAGAAACTGGCCATAGACTAACATCTTATGTTATATACCAAGATAAGGTCAAAATAGGTACATGATTTAGACATAAAGGATGAAACAGTAAGCAAATTAGGAGAGAAAGGAATAGTCTACCTGTCAGATTTATAGAGAATAGAAGAATTTATGACTAAACAAGAGATAGAGAACATTATGAAATGCAAAATGGATAATTTTGATTATATTAAATTGAAAAGTTTTTGCACAAAGAAAGTCAATATAACCAAGATTAGAAGGGAAGCAGAAAGCTGGGAAAAAATTTTTTACAGCCAGTATCTCAGATAAAGCCCTCATTTCTAAAATATAGAGAACTGAGTCAAATTTATACAAGTCATTTTATACAAGTCATTCTCCAGTTGATAAATGGTCAAAGGATATGAACAGGCCCTTTTCGGATAAAGAAATTAAAGCTATCTCTAGTCCTATGAAAAAAATGCTCTAAATCACTATTGATTAGAGAAATGCAAATCAAAACAGCTCTGAGGTACCGCAGCTCTGAGGTACCTATCAGATTGGCTAACATGACAAAACAGAGAATCATAAATGTTGGAGAAGATGTGGGAAAATTGGAACACTGCTGTATTGTTGGTGGAGTTGTGAACTGATCCAACCATTCTGGAGAGCAATTTGGAACCATGCCCAAAGAACTATAAAATTGTGCTTACCCTTTGGCCCAGCAATACCACTTCTAGGTCTGTATACCAAAGAGATCATAAAAATGGGAAAAGGACCCACATGTACAAAAATATTTATAACAGCTCTTTATGTGGGAGCCAATTAGAAATTGAGGGGATGCCCATCAGTTAGGGAATGGCTGGACAAGTTGTAGTGTATAAATGTAATGGAATACTATTGTTCCATAAGAAATGATGAGCAGGTGGACTTCAGAAAAACCTTGAAAGACATATATGAACTGATGCTGAGTGAAGTGAGCAGAATCAGAAGAACATTCTACAGAGTTACAGTGACATTGTGTGATGACCAACTTTGATAAACTTAACTCTTCTCAGCAATGCAAGGATCTAAGACAATTCCAAAAGGCTCATGATAGAAAATACTATCTACATCCAGAGAAAGAACTATGGATTCTGAATGCAGATCGAAGCATACTATTTTTTTGCTCTCTCTTTTTTTTGTTCTTTCTTGTGTTTTTCCCCTTTGGTTCTAATTCTTCTTTACAATATAACTAATATGGAAATGTGTTTAATATGATTGTATTTGTATAGCCTATATCAGATTGCACACTATCTTGGGGAGAGGGGAAAGGAGAGGAGGGAAAATTTAGAAATCAAAATCTTATAGAAGTGAATGTTAAAAGCTAGAAACAATTAAGTAAATGAAATTAAAAAAATTAAACTGTCTTTACAGGTAATTGGAAAAATGAGATACTATTAAAAATTAAGAAAAGAAAGAAATTGAGCAAGCCATCAGTGAACTTCCTAAGAAAAAAACCCCCAGGATCAGCTAGATTTACAAGTGAATTCTACCAAATATTTAAAGAACAATTAATGCCCAATACTATATTTGGAAAAATAGGTAAAAAAGGAGTCCTTCAAAAGTCCTTTTACAACACAAATATGGTGCTGATACCTAAACCAGGAAGAGCAAAAATAGAGAAAGAAAATTTTAGGGTGACAGAGCCCAGATGGCTGTGTGAAAACAGTGTCTTACTGGAGCTCTCTCACAAGTTTTGTCAGATACCTCTAAAAAAGTGAATCTGAGCAGATTTGAGAGAGTTAGAAGCCACTAGTAGACTGAGTGGGGCAAATTTCCAAGCCAGGAGAGTCCTCAAGGTTGACAGGATGAGTCTCTATGTTGGGAGAGTGCACAGAACTGTACCAGACCACAGCGAGCTGAAGCAGCTGCGGAACCTAGTCAGTGCTCCAGGCTGGGAGAATGCTGGGCACACGAAACTGGTGGTGATAGCTAGGCCTCCTAGCCCAGGATAGGAGCCTATTGGAGATAGGGGAGTGAGCAGCACAGCACCTGTGACTGTGAAAACAAGTCCTCCTGAGGCTTGCAGCCCACAGTCTAAAGATTTGAAACTCGCCTTCTTGAACTTCCGGGAGCCATAATGGCCAGGTAAATGACTCTCATCCCTCCCTTCCTGACCCAGATAATATAAAGGAGGCAAAAATGGGGCTTTGGTAACCAAACAGCAGGAGTTCCTGAGTCACAGAGGTGTGGAGCCAGCAAGGGTCAACACCAGGAAACCAGAGGTGCCTTGGCATAGCCAGAGGGAGTGGCAGATACCAGCACAGACAAGGGCTGAGACCGCCAATGCTCTAGTGCAGCAATAGGGAAAGAGGAGACCTCTAGCTGCCATACCACCACTCCCCCACACCTCAGGAAATCAGAGGCCACAGCACACAAAGCCAGTAACTAGGACCACAGTTCCCAGAACAAGAAGACTGGGACAGAGCCCCCTAAGCCTCAGAAGCAAAAATACACTTTAAAACCAGGAAAAAGTTAAACAACATGAAGAAACATGCAAAAAAGTACCATTGATTCTTTTTATGGAGACAGGGAAGATCAAAATGCCAATTCATAAGAGGACAGCATTGACACTATACCCACATCTCGTACCTCAAATGGGAATGTAAACTGGTCTCAAGACCAAAAAGCATTTCTGGAGGTCAAAGGAGCTAGGATTAAAACAAAGAATCACCAACCCAGCAAAACCAAGTATCATGCTCCAAGGCAAAATATGGATTTTCAATAAAATAGAGGACTTTCAAGCTTTCTCAGTGAAAAGACCAGAGCTGAATAGAAAATTTGACTTTCAAACACAAGAATCAAGAGTCATGAAAAGGTAAACAAGAAAGAGAAATCATAATGGATTTACTAAAGTTGAACTGCTTCGTTTACATTCCCACATGGAAAGATGATGTGTATAATTCATGAAACCTCAGTATTAGTGTAGCTGAAGGAAATATGCACATACATACATAAGGGAGGGCAGATAGGGGGAGAAGGTAATCAAAAGCAAACACTTTCTAAAAGGACAGGGTAAAGGGATAAAACTGAATAAAGGGGGTTAGCATAGGAAGGAGAAAAATATCATTAGCCTTTCACAACATGAGTATTGTGGAAGGATTTTGCATAATGATACACATGTGGCCTGTGTTGAATTGCTTGCCTTCTTAGGGAAAGTGGGTGGGGAGGGAAGAAAGAGGGGAGAAAATTTGGAACTCAAAGTTTTAAAAGCAGATGTTGAAAAAAACAGTTTTTGCATGCAACTAGGAAATAAGATATACAGGCAATGGGGGATAGAAATCTATCTTGCCCTACAAGAAAGTAAGGGAAAAGAGGATGAGGGCAAGTGGAGTGACAGAAGGGAGAGCTGACTGGAGAATGGGGCAGTCAGAATATATGCCATCTTGGAGTGGGGAGGAGGGTAGAAATGGGGAGAAATTTGTAATTCAAACCCTTGTGAAAATCAATGCTGAAAACTAAAAATATTAAATAAATAAATAATAATTTAAAAAAATGAAAAGGGTGAACTCACCTCCAAGGAAGAGGAAATTAAAATAATAATTAGGAATTATTTTGCCCTGTTGTATGCCCATAAATTTTACAACCTTAGGGAAATGGATGAATATTTACAAAAATACAAATTGCCCAGGTTAACAGAAGAGGAAGTAAATCACCTAAATAACCTTCTCTCAGGAAAAGATATTGAGCAAGCCATCAACAAACTCCCTAGGAAAAAATCTCCAGGGTCAGATGGTTTTACATGTGAATTCTGTCAAATGTAAAGAACAATTAATTCCCATACTTTATAGATTATTTGGGAAAATGGGCAAAGAATAAGTCCTACCAAATTCTTTTCGTGACACAAATATGGTACCAATACCCAAGCCAGGAAGAGTCAAAACTGAGAAAGAAAACCATAGACCAATTTCCCTGATGAATATTGATGCAAACATTTTAAATAAAATATTAGCAAAAAGATTGCAGCCACATATCATGAAAATAATACACTATGACCAGGTAGGAAGTGAGGGAAAGAATTTGGAATTCAAAACTTTAAATAAAAATGGTTAAAAAATTTAAAAAAAGAAGAAAAACATCACCTAGAATAGGAATTGGGAGATATGATTTAACAGGCCTCTATGTGAAAAAAAAAGGTTCCAAGAACTTCTAGAGAAATACTAGCTCCCTATTAATAGGAAACAGATGTAGAAACCACCACCACAAAAACTAATGTGAATGTGAGCTTCATCAACATAATAAATATGCTGATCAGGTCATGGCTGGAATGTCTAATTCTAGGAATCACTTTTTTTGCACTTAATAGTATTTTTAGTTATATTTAAAGATAGTTTTCAGTATTCATTTTTGTAAGATTTTCAAAATTTTCTCCCTCTCTCCCTTTCCTCCCACCTCCCCAAGACAGCAAGCAATCTGATATAGGTTATGCTCAGCATATTTCAACATTAGTCATGTTGTGAAAGAAAAATTAGAGCAAAAGGGAAAAAAAACATGAGAAAGAAAAAAATAACTACAACAAAAAAGTGAAAATAGTGTACTTCAATCTGCATTCAGACTCCATAGTTCTTTCTCTGCACGTCGATAGCATTTTCCAACATGAGACTTTTGGAATTATCTTGGATCACTGTATTGCTGAGAAAAGCTATGATTGAACATCATATGATGTTGCTGTTACTGGTTCTGGTTACTTCACTTAGCATCAGTTCCTGTAAGTCTTTCCAGGTTTTTTTCTGAAATTTGCCTGCTCATCATTTCTTATAGCATAATTGTTTTCCATTACTTTCATATACTACATCTTGTCCAGCTGTTCCCCAATGGATGTGCATCCCCTCAATTTCCAATTCTTTTAGGCATCATATTTCAAAAGGTATGTTGACAAATAGGCATCTTGATAGACAAATAGACTCATCAAGATGGTGAGGGAGCCTCAAAATTATCTCATACATTCTGTTGTTTGAAGGAGCTAGATATAATTAGCCTGGAGAAGAGAAGACTCAGGGAAAGGAATATATTTTTTACCTTCTTCTATTAAACTGATCACAGGATTATAGGATATAAAACTGGAAGAGATCTTAGATGTCATTAAATTCCCCTCTTTTATTTTACTGATGAGGAAACTGATAACTGTAGAGGTTAATTAATTTGTCCAAGGTCAAACTAGTAGTAGTTATCAGTACTGGACTTGAACCTAGTTCTTAAGATCTTGAAAAACATTCTAGACTTGGAATCAAGATACGCAGGTTCAAATCTCAATTCTGGGGCTTACAAATTATACAAATATGGGCAAACTACTTAACTTTTGTAAGCCTTTGTTTACTTATCTATGAAATGGGGATATTAACTTTTGAGGTATTTAATCCAAAGGTCTTTTGTGAGGACAAGATAATTTTTGTAATGCTGTATAAAATGTCAACTATTGTTATTATTATTATTATGGCACCAGATCTAATCCTTTCTGTATCACATCATGATACTAGAGAATTCTGTCATGTGGAAGAATCATTAGACTTGTTCTAATTGAGTTTGGGGATATATAGGGTTATGCAAGTCCCTGAACCAAAAAACTGAAGAGGCACCCTTGCATTCCCAAACTTACCATTTGAGAATGGCAAAACTAATAATATAGCTAACTGTATATTCACACAATAGAAAAAAATGTTGAGCAAAGAACTCAAATATTGTGCTGATAATTAAATTATTTCTGTAATGTAAGAGGATAAGTGACCATCAGGAGATAATAGCTATGTAGTGAAATATATTTGTCATTGTCCTTCATTTTCAAAGAAGACCATCACATCAGGTAAATGACGATATGACTTGCAGTTGATTTCGATTTGAGTGAGGGAGGGCTGTGCAAGGTCACCAATCTCACTTTCTTCTCCAGAGCCATCTGGGTCCAGTGGCCAGATATTCATCAGAATGCCTGGAGAAGGCTCAGGATGCAATGGAAGACCTTGCCCCTTTTAGGCTAAGGCCTTTCCAGGTTCTCACTTTGAATGAGGTAACACCCATTCAGTGAATAGGCCTCTTCATGAAGTGTAATGAAATATAAGTAGAAAGTAGAAAGCTCAATGAACTAGAAATCAGAAGACCTGTGTGTTAGCCAGTCTTGCCACTAATTAGCTGCGTCACTGTAAATCACACAGAATCAGAGAATCATGAAATCACGAAACTGGAAGAAGCTTGAGGGGGCATCAGGTAGAAAACTTTGTTTGAAATTCATGCCCTCTAGAGGGCAATTAGTACCTGGTTATAATGATTAAATCATGCAGATTACCTCCATTAAAAATACACCATTTTTTGTAGGAATTCTGGAATTGTGTCAATACAATCTTTGCTAATATAATTTAATCGATAGGAAAAATGAAAGGAAATTCTAGCACAGATAATGAACACTTGAACTAGACAACATAGAAATGAGTTTCAGTTTAGACTCAACTACTAGTTACATGTCTGATGTGGGGAGAAATTGTTTAACTCTTCTATATCCCAATTTCCCAGCTTTTGTTGATTCATTGAACAAGCATTCATTAAGCATGTGGCAAACATTGTGCTAGACACAATGTAAAAAAAAGGCATAAGTGAAACAGTTCTTGCTCTCCAATCACTTACAATGTACCATGGGAGCAGCAACATATTCACAAATGAATAGATACAAAATATATGGAGAGTTATTACAAGGTAATACGGGTGGGGATGAGCACAAATACCTAGGAGGAGGAGGAAAGGCTAAATGCAGAGCTGGCACTTGAGCTGGGCATTGAAAGGATCTAGTGAATCTAAAACACAGAGGTGAGAAGGGAATACATTCTAGGTATGGTGAATAGTATGAACAAAGACACAGAGATAAGAGATGAAATAACATGCACTGGGAGCAGCAAGTCTGTTAAACTGACTGAATTTATAATGCATGTAGGGGAATGATGCCCATTAACCTAGGAAGGTAGCCTGGAAACAGATAGTGAAGGACTCTGAATGCTGAACATGTTTTTGTACTTTATCCTGGAAGCAAGAGGGAGCCACTGGACCTTGCTGAGCAGAGGACTGATATGGTCAACTCTATACTTTAGGAATATCTATTTGGCAGTTGTATATTTGTTTGTTTATTGTTCATCCTAGGTTTCCAAAACAGACAAATGACACCACACTTTAATGC